>NC_072430.2:11229062-11837343 GCF_028878055.3 Symphalangus syndactylus
AGGCTTGCTTAGGTAAACAAAGCAGCCAGGAAGCTCGAACTGGGTGGAGCCCATCACAGCTCAAGGAGGCCTGCCTGCCTCTGTAGGCTCCACCTCTGGGGGCAGGGCACAGACAAACAAAAAGTCAGCAGGAACCTCCTCAGACTTAAATGTCCCTGTCTGACTGACAGCTTTGAAGTGAGTAGTGGTTCTCCCAGCACACAGCTGGAGATCTGAGAACCGACAGACTGCCTTCTAAAGTGGGTCCCTCACCCCTGAGCAGCCTAACTGGGAGGCACCCCCCCAGTAGGGACAGAATGACACCTCACTCGGCCAGGTACTCCTCTGAGACAAAACTTCCAGAGGAACTATCAGACAGCTGAATTTGTGGTCTCACGAAAATCCGCTGTTCTGCAGCCACCACTGCTGACACCCAGCCAAACAGGGTCTGGAGTGGACCTCTAGCAAACTCCAACAGACCTGCAGCTGAGGGTCCCGTCTGGTAGAAGGAAAACTAACAAACAGAAAGGACATCCACACCAAAAACCCATCTGTACATCACCATCATCAAAGACAAAAAGTAGATAAAACCACAAAGATGGGGAAAAAACAGAGCAGAAAAACTGGAAACTCTAAAAAACAGAGCACCTCTCCTCCTCCAAAGGAACACAGTTCCTCACCAGCAACAGAACAAAGCTGGATGGAGGATGACTTTGACGAGTTGAGAGAAGAAGGCTTCAGACGATCAAACTACTCTGAGCTACGAGAGGAAATTCAAAACAATAGCAAAGAAGTTAAAAACTTTGAAAAAAAAATTAGAAGACTGGATAACTAGAATAACCAATGGAGAGAAGGGCTTAAAGGAGCTGATGGAGCTGAAAGCCAAGTATCGGGAACTACGCGAAGATTGCAGAAGTCTCAGTAGCAGATGCGATCAACTGGAAGAAAGGGTATCGCTGATGGAAGATGAAATGAATGAAATGAAGAGAGAAGGGAAGTTTAGAGAAAAAAGAATAAAAAGAAATGAACAAAGCCTCCAAGAAATTTGGGACTACGTGAAAAGACCAAACCTACGTCTGATTGGTGTACCTGAAAATGATGGGGAGAATGGAACCAAGTTGGAAAACACTCTGCAAGATATTATCCAGGAGAACTTCCCCAATCTAGCAAGGCAGGCCAACATTCAGATTCAGGAAATACAGAGAACGCCACAAAGATACTCCTTGAGAAGAGCAACTCCAAGACACATAATTGTCAGATTCACCAAAGTTGAAATGAAGGAAAAAATGTTAAGGGCAGCCAGTGAGAAAGGTCGGGTTACCCACAAAGGGAAGCCCATCAGACTAACAGCTGATCTCTCGGCAGAAACTCTACAAGCCAGAACAGAGTGGGGGCCAATATTCAACATTCTTAAAGAAAAGAATTTTCAGCCCAGAATTTCCTATCCAGCCAAACTAAGCTTCATAAGTGAAGGAGAAATAAAATACAGACAAGCAAACGCTGAGTGATTTTGTCACCACCAGGCCTGCCCTAAAAGAGCTCCTGAAGGAAGTACTAAATATGGAAAGGAACAACCGGTACCAGCCCCTGCAAAAACACGCCAAATTGTAAAGACCATCAAGGCTAGGAAGAAACTGCAGCAACTAACGAGCAAAGTAACCAACTAACATCACAATGACAGGATCAGATTCACACATAACAATATTAACGTTAAATGTAAATGGGCTAAATGCTCCAGTTAAAAGACATAGACCAGCAAACTGGATAAGGAGTCAGGACCAATCAGTGTGCTGTATTCAGGAAACACATCTCACGTGCAGAGACACAAATAGACTCAAAAAAAAGGGATGGAGGAAGATCTATCAAGTAAATGGAAAACAAAAAAAGGCAGGGGTTGCAATCCTAGTCTCTGATAAAATAGACTTTAAACCAACAAAGATCAAAAGAGACAAAGAAGGCCATTACATAATGGTAAAGGGATCAATTCAAAAAGAAGAGCTAACTATCCTAAATATATATGCAGCCAACACAGGAGCACCCAGATTCATAAAGCAAGTCCTGAGTGACCTACAAAGGGACTTAAACTCCCACACAATAATAATGGGAGATTTTAACACCCCACTGTCAACATTAGACAGATCAATGAGACAGAAAGTTAACAAGGATATCCAGGAACTGAACTCAGCTCTACATAAAGTGGACCTAATAGACATCTACAGAATTCTCCACCCCAAATCAACAGAATATACATTATTTCAGAACCACACCACACATATTCCAAAATTGACCACATCGTTGGAAGTAAAGATCTCCTCAGCAAATGTAAAAGAACAGTAATTATAACAAACTCTCTCTCAGACCACAGTGCAATCAAACTAGAACTCAGGATTAAGAAACTCACTCAAGACCGCTGAAGTACATGGAAACTGAACAACCTGCTCCTGAATGAGTACTGGGTACATAATGAAATGAAGGCAGAAATAAAGATGTTCTTTGAAACCAACGAGAACAAAGACACAACATACCAGAATCTCTGGGACACGTTCAAAGCAGTGTGTAGAGGGAAATTTATAGCACTAAATGCCCACAAGAGAAAGCAGGAAAGATCCAAAACTGACACCCTAACATCACAATTAAAAGAACTAGAAAAGCAAGAGCAAACACATTCAAAAGCTAGCAGAAGGCTAGAAATAACTAAAATCAGAGCAGAACTGAAGGAAATAGGGACACAAAAAACCCTTCAAAAAATTAATGAATCCAGGAGCTGGTTATTTGAAAAGATCAACAAAATTGATAGACCGCTAGCAAGACTAATAAAGAAGAAAAGAGAGAAGAATCAAATAGATGCAATAAAAAATGAAAAAGGGGATATCACCACTGATCCCACAGAAATACAATCTACCATCAGAGAATAATACAAACACCTCTATGCAAATAAACTAGAAAATCTAGAAGAAATGGATAAATTCCTCGACAAATACACCCTCCCAAGACTAAATCAGGAAGAAGTTGAATCTCTGAATAGACCAATAAGAGGTTCTGAAATTGTGGCAATAATCAATAGCTTACCAACCAAAAAGAGTCCAGGTCCTGATGGATTCACAGCTGAATTCTACCAGAGGTACAAGGAGGAACTGGTACCATTCCTTCTGAAACTATTCCAATCAATAGAAAAAGAGGGAATCCTCCCTAACACATTTTATGAAGCGAGCATCGTCCTGATACCAAAGCCTGGCAGAGACATAACCACAAAAGAGAATTTCAGACCAATATCCTTGATGAACATTGATGCAAAAATCCTCAATAAAACACTGGCAAACCGAATCCAGCAGCACATCAAAAAGCTTATCCACCATAATCAAGTGGGCTTCATCCCTGGGATGCAAGGCTGGTTCAACATACGCAAATCAATAAATGTAATCCAGCATATAAACAGAACCAAAGACAAAAACCACATGTTTATCTCAATAGATGCAGAAAAGGCCTTTGACAAAATTCAACAACCCTTCATGCTAAAAACTCTCAATAAATTAGGTATTGATGGGACGTATCTCAAAATAATAAGAGCTATCTACAACAAACCCACAGCCAATATCATACTGAATGGGCAAAAACTGGAAGCATTCCCTCTGAAAACTGGCACAAGACAGGGATGCCCTCTCTCACCGCTCCTATTCAACATAGTGTTGGAAGTTCTGGCCAGAGCAATCACGCAGGAGAAGGAAATAAAAGGTATTCAGTTAGGAAAAGAGGAAGTCAAATTGTCCCTGTTTGCAGATGACATGATTGTATATCTAGAAAACCCCATTGTCTCAGCCCAAAATCTCCTTAAGCTGATTAGCAACTTCAGCAAAGTCTCAGGATACAAAATCAATGTACAAAAATCACAAGCATTCTTGTACACCAATAACAGACAGACAGAGAGCCAAATCATGAGTGAAGTCCCATTCACAATTGCTTCAAAGAGAATAAAATACCTAGGAATCCAACTTACAAGGGACGTGAAGGACCTCTTCAAGAACTACAAACCACTGCTCAATGAAATAAAAGAGGATAAAAACAAATGGAAGAACATTCCATGCTCATGGATTGGAAGAATCAATATCGTGAAAATGGCCATACTGCCCAAGGTAATTTATAGATTCAATGCCATCCCCATCAAGCTACCAATGACTTTCTTCACAGAATTGGAAAAAACTACTTTAAAGCTCATATGGAACCAAAAAAGAGCCCGCATCGCCAAGTCAATCCTAAGCCAAAAGAACAAAGCTGGAGGCATCACGCTACCTGACTTCAAACTATACTACAAGGCTACAGTAACCAAAACAGCATGGTACTGGTACCACAACAGAGACATAGATCAATGGAACAGAACAGAGCCCTCAGAAATGATGGCGCATATCTACAACTATCTGATCTTTGACAAACCTGACAAAAACAAGAAATGGGGAAAGGATTCCCTATTTAATAAATGGTGCTGGGAAAACTGGCTAGCCATATGTAGAAAGCTGAAACTGGATCCCTTCCTTACTCCTTATACAAAAATTAATTCAAGATGGATTAAAGACTTAAATGTTAGACCTAAAACCATTAAAATCCTACAAGAAAACCTAGGCAATACCATTCAGGACATAGGCGTGGGCAAGGACTTCATGTCTAAAACTCCAAAAGCAATGGCAACAAAAGCCAAAATTGACAAATGGGATCCAATTAAAGAGCTTCTGCAGAGCAAAAGAAACTACCATCAGAGTGAACAGGCAACCTACAGAGTGGGAGAAAATTTTTGCAACCTACTCTTCTGACAAAGGGCTAATATCCAGAATCTACAATGAACTCAAACAAATTTACAAGAAAAAAACAAACAACCCCATCAAAAAGTGGGCAAAGGACATGAACAGACACTTCTCAAAAGAAGACATTCATGCAGCCAAAAAACACATGAAGAAATGCTCATCATCACTGGCCGTCAGAGAAATGCAAATCAAAACCACAGTGAGATACCATCTCACACCAGTTAGAATGGCCATCATTAAAAAATCAGGAAACAACATGTGCTGGAGAGGATGTGGAGAAATAGGAACACTTTTACACTGTTGGTGGGACTGTAAACTAGTTCAACCATTGTGGAAGTCAGTGTGGCGATTCCTCAGGGATCTAGAACTAGAAATACCATTTGACCCAGCCATCCCATTACTGGGTATATACCCAAAGGACTATAAATCATGCTGCTATAAAGACACATGCACACGTATGTTTATTGCGGCACTATTCACAATAGCAAAGACTTGGAACCAACCCAAATGTCCAACAACAATAGACTGGATTAAGAAAGTGTGGCACATATACACCGTGGAATACTATGCAGCCATAAAAAAGGATGAGTTCGTGTCCTTTGTAGGGACATGGATGAAATTGGAAAACATCATTCTCAGTAAACTATCACAAGGACAAAAAACCAAACACCGCATGTTCTCACTCATAGGTGGGAATTGAACAATGAGAACTCATGGACACAGGAAGGGGAACATCACACTCCGGAGACTGTTGTGGGGTGGGGGGAGGGGGGAGGGACAGCATTAGGAGATATACCTAATGTTAAATGACGAGTTAATGGGTGCAGGAAATCAACATGGCACATGGATACATATGTAACAAACCTGCACATTGTGCACATGTACCCTAAAACCTAAAGTATATTAAAAAAAAAAGAAAATATTTTGTTTTTGTAAAACATAGGTAAAATTTTGTTGAACACCATCAATTGCATATTAAATTAAAAATGAAAGATCTTGAAGTTTGAAATACTAGCTAACAAAATATTAGTAAAATAATAACTAAACCTTATTGAATAATTTTGGCATTGTAAGTACTTTTTTAAAATTATTGACTACTCTACAAAACCCTGCAAAAAGAGAGCCCATTATTATATCCACTAGACTTATGAAAAAACAGAAAAACAAAGAAGTGAAATGTTTAACAAAAGCCTACCAGTTTTTAAGTGGAAGCACCATGATTCCAATTCAAGTTACTCTGAACTATAATTCTCTACACCATATTTATGATGGTAAAATTTAATATCTACAGAAAACTACTATTGCTGATTTTTTCAGATATAGCTTTACAAACTGTTTTGATGTGTAATATATCACTATTTTGAAAAATTGGGACATATTTTAACTAACGTTGTATTACTTCTTGCTCATTTAACTTCCTTTACATTATAACATCTTTCCATAGAGCTGGTTTCAGGATAGTCTCTAAATTGACAAGTTCAATGAGAAAATGTTAAAGCTATAATAATTTACTCATTGTTTTCAAAATTGTTCATGTGGTATACAAGAATGTCTCATTGTTACCCAAAATACCACAAGTTGTAAATAGTGAAAATAATCAATAGCAGAAAGTAATGTATAGTGCAATTTATCTTTGTCACTCTACCTCTTCTGGATCTTTGAGTACAAAGTATATGCTGATGTGTATGTATCAATATGGCAGTTCACGCTTTTCAAATTTCCTTATCATGAACATTGATCCATCCTAGTTAACTTGCAACTAGCATACCCCTACTCATTTATTTAGCTAAATTCATATCCTTATATTTTAAGTAAACTCAAATAATGGCTCTAACTAGTATAAAATATGGCATGTAGAAAGAGTTGCTTGTGGCAGAAAAGCCTTTTTAAGCATTTTCAAAAAGGAAGAGTTTTCAACTTTATGGATTCAAAACTAAAATTGTTCTCCATTGAATCAGCTGAAAACCAAATATGGAGACGCAACGTTTTTATGTCTACAATTAGCTATTTGACTTTAAGTTAGATATTTCCGACAAGTAGTAGTAGGTTGAGATAATCCATTGTACCAAGCACAGACCATGAATTTTTTTTCAACTTTACTTTTCAGCTATGTGTTTGGTGTATGTTTGGACCTTTCTTGTGATCTGTGCTCTAGTCGTATCAGAACGTATCAAGTGTCTATTACGTTGCCAGGCACATTTGTGAGACAGAGTAAGGCCAGGCGAGAATTCCTTTCGTTAAGTGTTTGATCTGTTAATTAGCATGTTTTCCTGAAATGGTTGCTTTTAATCATATTGTAGAACTCTATGCACAAAAGTATTATTTTGCAATTCTTTGATACTATATGAAAGAGTGATCCACACAACACATTATAAAGAACAGAGGGATAATTGAGAATACCTAAGCTACATAATGGGAAGCAAACACTAAGCCATTTCCTTGATAGGTAATGTAACTTTAGAGGCAACCAGCTAAAAATAAAACACACCATATAGATAATGAGTCTTTAATTATTCCATTCTATGGTATGGAGTAACCCTTTCCACAGACGTGTGGCAAAGAAACATGGTTTGTGCCATTCATAAGTGGATTTCCCTCCCTTTTATTTCCTCCGAGTCTTCTTTTTGTTTCTAATTCCTCTTCCGTATATTACATACTCCTGTCTTACAATGCTCTGTGTCACAATGGAACTTCCTTAGATTTTGTTTTTAATATGAATTATTGAAAATAACCATTCTTTCTTTGTGACAATGAAAAATTGATTTTTAAACTTTTATTAACATGTAATACATTTGGAGAATGTATTATACGTCAATACCCATGTAGCCAATAGTCAAATCAGATAAGAAATATTGCTAATGTCTTTGAAATTCGTCTCTTCCACTCCAAGAGTCACAAAAAATTTCCTTCCTTTCTACTTTGTATAAGTGGAATTAAACAGTATGTATCTTCTGTGTCTAGATTTCTTCACTCAACACTGTATTTTGGAGAGTCATTTAACTACAGCCCACGGTTGTAGTTCAATCTTATTGCTTAATAGTATTACACTGCATGAATGTGCAATAATTAATTTATCTCTTCTACATTTTCTGGGCATTTGAGTGATCTCCAGTGTGTGGCTATTTTGAATACTGCTAACACAAACATTTCAGTACGGTTTTTTAAACACATGTACACATTTTTATTGAGTTTCTGGGTCATGGTATATGCATAGTCACATGTAAATTTTTGGCAGAGTTTCTTTTTAATTAAGTTTTATAACTTGTGCTTCTGCTGTTCCCATTTGCATGGATATTGACACTATTCTCTCCTCTCCAATGAAAGCTCATAGGCACAAGCCAAAGACCTCTATTACCTGGCAATGGGACTTCTGCTTCATGTACACTGAGAGTTGCTATTCAATGATTTTCAGAATTTCATGGCAGTGACTGGAGTTCTATGGCCCAACTTAGGCTCAACCAATAAAAAGCCCCCTGGTCCTGTAGAAATCAGATTAATACTACTTCCTGTCTTCCATTAGTGAGTATCTCTCCCAATTATAGCCAGATGGGATTTTGCTGTTTAGTGATTTTATGCTAATAAATTATAGATCACAGATTCACAATCTTTGATTTAATTCTCACACACTATTTCTATATGGTCATGTTAGCATCTCCTGTTCACTGAGAAGTAATCACAACAGGTAATTTTCTTAAGGCTTCTATCAACCACATTGTTGATTGAATGTCATAATTGTTGATATCATGGATCATATTACTTCAAAAAATAAACATTGGTAAGTAGTGATAGCCAAATATTGGGAAAAAAAGAGTTTATATATATACAAATAAAGTATATTTAATATATATATAAATAAAGTATATATAAATAGAGTATATATAAAGTATATATATATAAATAAAGAGTATATATAAATAAAGAGTAGATGAAATTGATCTAAACAGAGGCTTCCAAAATATATTAGTACATATAAATAAAGTGTAGACGAAATTGCTCTTCAAATATTCAAATATCTTAGTCATTTATAAAAATTATTCATTTTTATATAAATAATTTGATAAAGAATTTGGCCTTGCAAAAGTACTTATAAAGAGGCCAACAAACTATTAAATTTGTACAAATATGTTTAAATTTGTGTCTGTGGAAGACCTTATTTACCCAATTTGCCAATATTCATGTATTGTACCCAATTACAAAATAAACCAATATATGACAGTGATAATTGTCTAGATATCTGCCAACTATTTTATATCTAGCCAATTCTAATCCCAAAGTATGTATCTTCTTCCAAATTTTAAGCATACATTATGAATCTCAAAAATAATTCAATCTTTTTCAGCCATTGTGAAAAAGATTATTATACTTGTTAACAAGTTCATTTTACTTGTTATTATTTATATTTTGAGGACAGGTTAAAAATATGTTATAGCCCGACAAAAATAAAATAAAGCTCATCAATTTATCAAAAACACTATCTGTATAAACACACATCTCTCTATGTTTTACATGGCATCAACAACTATTTTCCTGCTGCCATCGAATAAATATAATGTGACTTAAGTCTAAAAAGTTGTGAAAGTAAATGTATCTATATATTTTAGCCTCTCAAAACTGCCTCTTATTGTGCAATATGGAAATTTGCAACTCACTAAACTTTTCAATAAATCTCTTGCAAAATTAAACTCAAATAATTGAAAACATTATAAATGTTTACCTAACATTACAGAATAACTGCTAACAGTAAAATCCGAAACATTGTTTAGCCAAATTTACATTTGACGCAGTACATAGAATTACAAGACAAGCCATAATTCATAAAATTAAATTGTCTGTTAATGCCAACAATACTTTGACAAATTTCCGATAAATTTTACTTAATTAATGATTTTAACCCCCGAAACATTCCCATGATAGCTACTTTGAAGTATAGCTACTCTCAACTGTTCAAATGCACCTATCTTTCAAAATACAGGGTGCATAATATTTCCTCCTATTATGCTGATAATAATTGCAACAGCGAACACAATTTCTTTTGTAACTGAGTGCCTCTGAACAAAAAATTAATACTTATCTGTTTCTATGCACTGCTATGCATTTTGTGCCTACTATATTTTACATTTACCAAATGCCTGAATCTATTCTTTCTTGCGTTGAAATATTTTCATACATTGCTTCTTTCACCCTCTACATTTTGTATTCACCAAATGCACTATATTTAGCAATCATAATCACCTCACAATGGTCAATCCCAATGTCCCTTCAGTTTCAGCAAACTGTAAGCTGTTCGCAGTATTTGGTCCTCACCATTACCTATTGCTGTTTTCCTTCACTTTCTTCTTTAAAATAATTACCCCTTCCTTCCATATTATTCTCATGTTATATAACCACATTACCATGGTTTTTCTCCTCCCTCATCCCTACCTTAACTACTCATGAGCCCTTTCCCACCATCTTTACTGGCTTCTTTTTTACGATTTTTTTCTAACCCTGGGTAATTAATTTTAATCTTCTGCCTTCAAATTTTCTCTTTTCTTCTACCTCTGAAATCTCGACTATTATTTTTATTTGATGAATCGGAAGCCACTCCAACTAAAACTTCCTATCACCAATTCCCTCTGCTACTTAGCTCCTTTCATTTCCATGGCCTGCTGTCATTTCAGTAATCCAAAATCAAATTAACATTCTTTCTATAAAATTAGTTTCCTTTTCTTACTCTCCTGTTTTTTCAAAATTTCTATTATTCCAGACAAAATTTTCACTGTTGCTTTCAGGTAACAGAGTCTATCCATACTTTTTTTGTTGTTTTAATTTTTATTTTTGGTGTGAGGTCTCACATCTCTCCGTCTTACTCCTTCCATCACTATTCCTTGCCTTTTTAGTTTCTGGGCTTTTAGGCCTTCTGTAGGGCAATTCCTCTTTCCTGTCGCTCATAACACACACTATTGCCACGTTAGTCTTCCTAAATTCCTAATTCTATCTTTATACTCCGACACCAGATTCATTAATTGGATCATCAAATTCCTGGATAGTCTGGCCAAAATCAGCAGTACTAGACTCAACTAGAGATGGCAAACAAAACCATATCTGCCATCATGAATGGCCACAACTCTGCACATTGCCACCTGGACAACCCTTTACATTTCCATACTTTGCATGGATCATATTTCAGCATTTGAATACCCTTGCTCTCAACCTTACTTTACAATTAGTCTTCCATAAAGCCCAAATTACTTCCTCTAAGAAACGTCCCTGAAATTGCCTCCGTGCAACACTATTTATCACGAAGCACAAACTTACCTTCCTCTGACCCCTCACTCTTATTGAAGTGGACATCCACTTGGTTCTTTCACATGTAGCCTTATGTTGTTGTTGTTCATATATAGGACACCAAATATTAGCTAACCTAAATGTTAGTATTTTTTAAAAAGAATACATCATTGTGTTGTAAATATCTTTGGATTCGAGTATTTTTATGATTATAAACCTTACATAATTTTTATACTTTTATTTTAAAAAATTTATTGGATATTTTATTTATTGAGTAATTACAACACCAAGCACCTTCCCAACCCCTATAAATAATTTATCCATTTAGCCCTGATTAAAGATAGGCATTACCTTATCACTATTTTAGAGATGGAAAAACTGAGGTTCTGAGAGGCTAAATTACTTGAGTTCACACAAAGTGACGGGATCAAGGTTCATGTGAGTTGGTCAGTTTCTAGAGAGTGCTCTGTTCAACACTATGCTGCAAATCAATAATGATACTAATAATATTTATTATTATGTAATTACCAATGAATCTGCCAGTGTGACATAATCAGCCTTATGCATTGTTTTGCTGAATTAACTTTTCATTTTTTCTGGGCATGTGTTTATTTTGACAAAATTGACAATTCCATGTATAATTTCATTTCTTGCTTTATGATTTCATGGTTTTATGTCTATATATTATGGCATCATGTGGCCATAAAATAAATGGTGCTGATTTGTGGGAATTTAAGTCTATCCACACACACACAATTATTTGTCAGTGCTTGATGAACTCTCTGTATCAGAGAGGAATCCACAATCAAACTTCACATTCTATACAATCAGTTTCCTTTTCTTACTCTCCTGTTTTTACAACATTTCTATTATTCCAGACAAAATTTTGACTGTTACTTTTCCTTTATGTTCATATTCAGGTAACAGAGTCTATCTATACTTTTCGTTGTTGTAGTTTTAAGTTTTATCTTTGGTGCAAGGTCTCACATCACTCCCTCTTGCTCTTTCCATCACTTAGTCCCTTTTGCCTTTTCAGTTCCTGGTTCTTTAGTTCTTGGCTTAGATTTCTATTCCCTTAAGATGATTGTTTAACCGTATTATTGTGTCAATGGCCATATTTTTTAAATTCTTGATAAATTCTGCCAAACTGAGCCTAGAAAGTTTATACTAAAGCACTCTTCCAATAATGAAGATAAACCACTGTGAAGGAATCTTACAATATTTGTTCATTTGATAATTAAATTTTTGTCATTTTTATAATTTCTAGTGTTACAGAATAGATGTGTAGTTATTCATCTTATAATCCTTCTAGTATGATCTACCTACCTGGCTATGCTTTGCCTATGTACATGACATTCTGATAATAGTTTTATTTATTTCTTGTTAACTAACCACTAATCAGTAATTGATTGCCTGGTCCTTTGACTCTATGTCTTCTTAATTCAGAAAAATGTTGTTATTTAGAATAGCTTAAATTCGAGTGAAGTACCTTCTAGTTAGAAGACTGAAAATAGATTATTTCGCGGATTATGGTTTAGATACAATATTGTACCCTATCATTTGTTATCTTTCCATCTGCCACTAAACTTTAATAGACAGAGTGAACAAGGGATGGCCCTGCAGGAGCCACACTTAACGGGCTGCCACAGCTAGTGCCAGACTGCCTTAGAGGGACTTCGGTTGTTTGTCCACAGCAGTGGTTTACAAACTCCACTGTGCAATGGAGTCACCCAGGGGACGTGCTGCAAAAGAGACTGCTGAGATTTCCTGAGTTTCTGATTCAACAGATCTGGGGGTCCAAGAATTGACGTCTCAATGTAACACCAATGTTGTTGGATCAAAGACCACTCTTTGAGAATCAATGATCTACGTGATTTGAATTCAAGAAAATTATGCCCTGAATTTCTCCAAAATCCAAGTCTCTGTCCAGGCAATCCCTAACGTAATCAAATTTGGTTTCATTTATTTAGAAGTTGCTTATATAAGAGTAATAAGTCAAGCTGGTAGCACAAACATAATTTTTCTCTCAAGAGGCCATCTATTTTCCAGAATCTGTCTTTGGTCTTTACTATTTGTTCAACATGATGCCCAGTGTCCCTGCCTCACCACTCCCTTCTTGCTTCCTTCATTGAAACAAAGTCCTCGTCAATGGCCAAAAAGTACTTTCCAGAACTTCACACTCACCTTAGAATACTTTAACTTTGCACCCCCATAACAATCAAGTATACTATTGTGTGCTATTTCACACATTTTGATTTTATTGATCATTTCTATGCATATTTCACAACTCTCTTAAAAATGCTTGTGTCTTAATAATATTTCTTCTAAATTATGTTGCTCAAAATAGTTTTTTGATAAGCACTTTTTCAATAATCATTTACTGGACCCCCAGGAGAATGGAAAGAAAGAACAAATAACTGACTTAGCAACCTTTTCCGTTTCCATGATGATGGCAAATTGTCTAAAATTGGGTCTGAAATCTGACTTTTATAAGCACAGAACAGAATAATTTATTTGATTTACTTTGCAATAAGCTTCGATTTCACAACATAAGCAATAAAAATAACAAATACCTATTTCAGGATGCTATATTTTATTATGTACTTTGGACAGGTGGGACTCTGATTATATAATGTTTTCCAATTAATGGAAGAGGCTGAAGGATATATTTCTGAATTTGTAGCAACACTTTTTGTGAATAAGCTTCTGTAAAACTTAAGAATCTCTAAAATGTTACAAGAAAAATTTGATATATATTGGTGTATACATGCTGTATTGCCCTCTGATTTAGCCACATAGCCTGAAGTTTTCCAAACTTGAAAAATTATTTTTTCAAAGTTATAGAATTTATTAGAATTTGTACTTCAAAAAATAGCTAATTTTTAAATGAATTTTTAATAATCTAGATGGTTAAAAAATTCTATGCTACCACAAAATTTCAAAGTTATGCAGCTTTCTCACAGTTTGGCAAAGTAGCATGAATTGAATTTTTCTGTCTTTATAGATGAAGAAAATGAGAAATCAGAGGTTACTTACTTGACCAAAGTTTTGCCACAAGCAAGAGAACTAGAATTTAGACCTAATTTTTAAGCTATTATTCTGCTTTAATCTTATTTTGTTCCAAGTTTTTGATGCCTTCATCAAATATTACTGAAAAGAAACACGTTCAGGTTTTATGATGTTGTTCAGAGATCTCTGAGAGAGATGATACCTCATTATTATATTTTGATATATAACACGATGATTTTCTTTTCTTTCATGGTACAAAGAACATGATTTAACCATAAAATTCTAACAAGTGTTTTACTTTTAAAGCCTGAAATCTAAAGATGTATATTGTTCTTAGTTATTTAGTGATCATAATCACAACTAATTGTTTATGTCCTAAACATTAGAAATATAGGGATACACAACTTTGATGAAGAAAATAAGTAAAAATTTTTTTTATTCTAAGAAGATCTTTTAAATATTCTCCATTAAAAATTTTGAATTTATTGTCAAAATTCCTCAAAGAACAAATAGGAGGATTAAAAATGTTTTGGCCAAAGATATTTAATTAGCAAGAAATAAGAGTTCAAAAATAAATTATTTATTGAGGTTAGTTTCATATTCATGAGAATAGTTTCCAAAAGCATATTTCCTGAAAACATGCAACTAGATATAAGACAGGCTTTTGGTCTTTAAATGCTACAAGAATAATAAAAAGTAAAAATGGCCTTGAGTTTCATATATAATTGGATATGTTTTCCTCTAGAATTGGCATTTCAGCTGAAGAGAATGTGTGCTTCAAACTTGGAAATAAATAATGCATTTACTTATTTGATTAAAGATTGCACAGTGAATTTAATAAAGACATTATAGTCTTGTAATGTAATATAAACTCAATCTTCTACTTACAAATAACTTTAAGACAGAATTTAGGAGGAATGTCCTTTGGAAAATTATCTTTCCTTCCCCCACAGATGATTCAAATAAACAATACATACTGTTTGGAACATTTCATTTTATCTGGAACTAACCCTCTGTTGGCATGTCTTCTTCATCACTGAAAATGTAAGAAAGCACAGCCTCATCATGAAAATGCTGGGTATCCACATCTCACACAACTTAAAAATCATAATGAGTTGCAGGTTTCATTTTCAAGAATTACCCTGTGCTTCAAAAATGTGCTTGCTTCTTATGAAGCAATATAAACCTTGTTTTTAATCTTGCGAACTGTATATTCTATTGGATATGTCCATTAAAGACCGAATTATGAGTGAACAATAAATGTCTTTCCTGAGAAAGGTGCATTTTCTGTTGCACTTAGACTTGAAATTGGTGTAGAAGGTACTTGGCCAAAATTGGGGAAAAGAATGGTTCCTGTGAAGAAGCAACAGTGAGAGTCTGGTTATCTACATATAAAAGAATAAAACTGGACCCTTATCTTAGACTGTACACAAAACCAACTCAAGGTGGATTAAAGGCCTACGTGTAAGACCTGAAAGTATTAAATTCCCAGAAGAAAACACAGAGAAAACAACTCCTTGATATGGGCCTTGACAATGGTTTTTTGGCTATCACACCAAAAGCTCAGGCAACAAAAGCAAAAATAAACAATTGAGACTGCATCAAAATGCAGTGCATAAAAAGCTTCTGCACAGCAAACACTCAGCAAAATGAAGATAGCCTGCAGAATGGGAGAGAATATTTACAAACCATATGTCAGATAGGGGTTGACATGTGAAATAAAAATCTCACACAACTCAATGTCAAAAAACAATCCGACTGATAAATAGCCAAAGTATCTGAATAGACGTTATTTAAAAAAGACATACGAAGGGCAACAAGTGTATGAAAAGGTGCTCAACATCATTAGTCAGAAAAATGTTAATCAAAACAAATATATCATTTCACAACTGTTAGGATGGTTGTTATATAAAAAAGAGAGAAGTGTGATGAGGGTGTGGAAAAAGGAAACCCATGTTCACTGCTGGTGGGAATGTAAACTGATACATCCATTTTGGGAAACGATATGAGGGTTCCTCAAAAATTTAAAATAGAGTTACTGTATGACTCCACAATCCCCCTGCTGGGTATACACCCAAAGGAACTGAAATCAGTGTATGAAAGATATATCTGTATTCTCATGTTTATTGCAGTATAGTTCACAATAGCCAAGCTATGAAAACAATTGGATAAACAAATTATGATATATAGTTATAATATATATTATAATCTTATAAACTCTGTAATAATAATATAAATATTATGTATATAGTATTCAATCTTAAAAAAGATTAAAATTGCCATATTTGATGATATGGATGAACCTGGATGGCATTATGCTAAGTAAAATAAAACCAGACATGGAAAGAAAAATGCTTCATGATCTCACTTCTATGTGCTATCTAAAAACAAGCCAAGTATACAGAAACAGTAGAATGGTGGTCATCAGGGATAAGGATTAAGAGGAAATGAAAAAAAGCAGATCAAAGGGTACAAACTGGCAGTCATGTAGGATGAGTAAGTTGTATCTAACGTACAGTATGATACCAATAGTTAATAATATTGTATTCTATACTGAAAATTTTCTAAAAGTATATTTTTTAGGTGCTCTTGCCAATCACATAAAAATAAAACTATGAAAGGTGATGGATATGTTAATTGGCTTGATTGTAGTAGTAATTTCATGGCATATGTGTATGCCTTAAATATGTACCATGAAAATAAGAAAATAAACTAAAATGTAGGTTATCAAAACTTAACAATTTATACACTAAACATTTCAAAACTTGAAAAAATAACTCAATGGGAGAGATTTGCAATTACTTCAATCCTATTAGAGCGGCAAAGACGGAAGATAAGTAGAGGAAGGAGACAACCTGATACATGTAGACTCATCAGCAAAGCCTGAGGGACAGTAATAACATCCATAGCGTTGACAGCCAAACCATCGAAACCTTTGCTGTGAATATATTATTTTTGCAACATATGAAACACAAAGAGAACAGCAAATCTTGATTCAGGCATCTATCGTCCTAATTAACTGCCTCTCTGATCATGTATGCATGTGTCACCTTGATCGCAACCGTTTTCGAAAACAACGAAACAAAAGTGAACTATTGTAAATTAAAAAAATAAATTATCACGTGAAGTTTATATTTGAAGTTATTTTTCAGGAAAACTTCTGGACACTGAAGATACTTACAGTCAATATTACCTCAAGGCAATTATGGCACCCTAACTACTGTTTTTAGTAATATCTGCTTCCAAATACTCTTAGAAATGGGCAACTTGATAAGGTGATCCCTGAAAATCTCTGCCATCTTGATTGTGTTAACTGTGTTTATTTAAAGAGGCTAAAAAGAAGGTTGGTTTTTAATGCATGGTAACTATGCATTAAAAACAAAATTATATATGAAAAATGAAATTATATATGAAATTATAATGAAAAATGCAAGATTACTCCATGCCTTCTAACATTATTCTTCCTACTTGGGTACGTTTTTGCCATCAGAACAAATTGTTAGGATAAATAAATGTGTAAGGGCCATACCTACCTACTAAATCTGAGTGCCATGAATTTGTTTGTAATTTTATGTTATTTTAATTATTGTAGTTATTGTAGTATGTGGTTATAACCCTTTTTGCGTTAATATACAGTAATCCTAGAGACACCTAGAAGTATTTTAAAACTTGAGTCAGTTGTCTCCAGTTATAGAAAATTGACTTGCACACTTTTAGTAGTGAAGTCAAAATATCTGAACTGAGTTCACTTCTGCACAAAGGAAAACACTGCAAGTAACTGAAATTTTCTCAAGACTGGCATATCGACAATTCTAAAAAAGTCCTGGGATATGAACTATCTCAAATTGGCAGCATATACTGGCATGTGCCTCATCCTGCTGACAGTCATTTCAGATTGAGATACTTACAAAAAAGAGAAAAAAGATAGCTTAATAGTTCTAAGTTTAAATAGTTATATTGGTATAGTCCTTAAAAGAAAAATCAGCACCTTATCGTGGAGTAAAAATTTTACTTATGATTTCTTCACTTTTCTCCCATCAACTCAACAGCCAGAAAATAAAGCATATTAATAAATACACATGCACACACACACATTGTGGAAATCAAAGACCTGGGTCTATGTGTAGCAGTGTGTTGATAAACTATCTGTAGAGACCGGAGGTCAAATTAATTGTATATATGAAAATTATATAACTCTAGAGACTCAAGAAGATATACAGATAAAAGTTACTACATAAGAAAATACAGATTTCTCTATTTTTCCACAACAGAAATTATAGAGTGGAATAGTGATTTTAAATGTAGCTTCTGTTATCATTTGAGGGAACAGAAAAGTGAGGGCAACAGAGATCAGAATATAGGCACTAATACTTGAATGCCTGTTATTTGTAGCTATTGCGCTTTGACAGTTTCACATAACTTTCTTATTTCACCAACACACAACATTATGAGATTGATATTTCTATGACTATTTTTCTGAATGAGAAAACCCAGGTTCTGACTTGACGTCACTCATGCCATATTGGGTGGCTGAGGCAGGATTCAAATGCAAACGTGGCAGCACCACAGTCTATATTTTATTAATCATACAACCACTGTATCCAACTAATTATAAAGTCTGTATGGAAGCCCAGAAAAATAGGCCAGCATTAAATTGAAAACAGCATTAAAGAGAAAACTATTGATCTAAAAACATTTAGTTTTACAACTTTTAATTTACCATACTTGTGGTTGCTACTGTGACTATTTTATAGGGAAACCATGCAGAAATTAATTCATGATACATTCATGTTTTTTTTGCATATGTCTCTTTAAAAAAAGTCGTTATTTAGGCAAAGTGCTAAAGAGAAGTCACTTCACCTTGCTGACACTGCGTCTTACAGTTTTACCCAACACATTTGAGTCATTACTTCTTTAGCTTAACAGGATTACTTAATTGCCTAGTCATGGAATGAATGATTTGGCTGCTTCTATAGACGTATTAATAAAGCCTTATCGGTATAACAGTCAAGTTAAGATGAACATGCTTGTGACCTCTTGCAGAAATAATGAAGATTCTGCCATTTAAAGAGCAATAAAATGTAAAGATGTAATTACCAGCTCTTCATTATCTTATGGAATCTCAAGATAGACTCACTTTATTTCAATGTCAAAAGAGCATTAAAGTCCTTTTCAAAATACCATTTAATTGGATAGATTAAGATACTTTAATACATTAATTTCATTCCTTGTTACTGTATATTTCACGATAAGAATGCAGGGATATATATTAGAGTTCTGGAAAATTGAAACTTGTGTAACTTACCAGTTAATTCTAAAATCTATTAATCATGTGCTTTGCTTATCTTTCTTCCGTGGTAAAATAGGGATGTTCAAAGATATTTTCATGTTGTCTAAAGCATCTGCATCTCATATGAAAATATACAAAATATATAAAATATTAACAGAATTATGCCAAATATATACAAATTAAAAATATACAAATTATTAATTTAGCAGAAAAAAAACTGTTGCATGAAGATAAAGTACAGGATGAGTAGCTGAGTTTGAATGACCAAGAGACTCACAAAAAGATGGGTATGCACAGTTATACTAATCACAAAGGACAGAGATCCCTGTGCACGTGCATATCACACATATCTGAATAGCTCATATACAATATTGACCGCACATTTAACAATTCAATGAATGGTAACTATAGAACAAGACAAATACGTCCATTCCTAAAGAAACAGTAATCAGTCACTAAAGTGCAAAATACCCAGCCTGTATAAACTTGTAGCAGTAGCCTCTTCATATCCATATCTGCAACACAGAGTTAGAAATGTTTGGATTTAAACAGTAGTGAAAATATTACTGCATTTCAGAAAGGTATGACCTTAACAGTATGGAGTTTGAATTTTAGAAAAATATATTTCTAACTAGGTTAAAGCTTGGGTGAAAATTTCAATTGCTTAAGATAAGCAAGAATTAGGGAGTGCTGATGAGGTAAGTATAGATGAAAAATAAATTAGCAGGCTAGTCCAAATGTAGTGGTGTTCAAAACTAATTAATCCCAACCAGTTACAGATTTCTTGTTTTCTTTTCCACTCGCACTTAGCCTTAAAAATAAACAGAAAAAATAAATAAAATAAATAAATAAGTAAATTGACAGTTGGATATTAGTAAGATTTCCTGAAACCACTATTCTGGAAAACATATACCTATAATGGGAATACTTAGGAATATTTGTCATGAAAAATTCATGCATAAATGGTGGCAAAATATAAACTTTGAGATTATGTGTACAATATAAATAAATGTAACAATAGGCAACAAAATGGTGTTTTCTGTGTATTTCATGATAAGAATGCAGGGATATATATTAGAGTTCTGGGAAATTGAAACTCGTGTAACTTACCAGTTAATCCTAAAATCTATTAAATCATGTTCTTTGCTTATCTTTCTTCCTTGGTAAAACAGGGATGTTCAAAGATATTTTCATGTTGTCTAAGGCATCTGCATCTCATATACAAATATGCAAAATATATAAAATATTAACAGAATTATACCAAATATATACAAAATAAAAATATACAAAATATGAATTTAGCAGAAAAAAACTGTTGCATGAAAATAAGGTACAGGATGGTACTTTATCTTATGGTTTTTTTGTGAACCATAGTCAGAAAAATCAAGGGATCAAAAATAATAAAACAAAATATACCCATGGCCTTAGGGAAATAGGTAAATGAGAATTATATTTTTAAGGGAACTATATAAAAGCTTTATGTAAAAACCACAACCATGTTTCTTGTTCCCACACATTCCAATCAATTCATTAGATTGTTCTACACATTCTGCAAAAATATTCTAATGCAGGCAGAGAATTTGAAATGTAAAAATTATCATACTGTCTCCTATATTTAGAGCTCAGCTACGTATCT
Source organism: Symphalangus syndactylus (assembly GCF_028878055.3). NCBI lineage: Eukaryota > Metazoa > Chordata > Mammalia > Primates > Hylobatidae > Symphalangus > Symphalangus syndactylus. Next base: position 11,250,037 of record NC_072430.2, read on the forward strand.
TATATGTTAAAATGCTACTTCTGTGTGACACACTCTTACACCTACTGAGGAAAAAAATTGCTTTGTATTAACAAAGTGAATTATCTCTCTTGAGTAACAGGAGTAACTTGGTCAATAGTTACTTACCGTGTGTTAGTTATGGGCTGAACTGTGCTCCCCTCTCTCCAAATTCATATGGTGAAATTCTAAAGCCTAGTATTTCTGAAAGTAACCATATTTGGATGTTTTAAATGAGAATTCAGTTAAAATGAGGCCCTCAGGGTGGGTTCCAATCCAACAAAAATGAAGTCCATATAAAATAAAATTTGGAAAGGGGTAAAAATCAACTACATGCATGCACAGAAGTACAACTGCATGAAGGCAGACACCTACAAGCCAAGAAGAGAGGCCTAAAACAGATCCTTCCATCATGGTCCTCAGAGGAGCACTTTGACCTTGGATTTACAGCCTCTAGAACCGTGAGAAAATAAATATCTGTTGTTTAAGCCACCCAGTCTGTGCGTGTGTGCATGTGTTTAAGTGCCACCTTAGAAGATGGACATAATGGACTTTTTAAAGCCAGCAACGAACTATGTCAGCATCATTTTCAGATGTTTATTTTATTTTATTTTATCAAGTATTATAATGATAATTTAAAAAAACAGTTTCGTGAGGTGGTTCACACTTTTAATCCCAGCATTTTGGGAGGCAAAGGTGGGAGGATCACTTGAGGTTGGAAGTTCAAGACCAGCCAGAGCAACATAATGAAAGCTAAGGTCTACAATTTTTTTTCTTTAATAAAAAATAAATCTGGGTGTGGTGGCACACACCTGTAGTTCTAGCTACTTGGGGGCTGAGTTGAGAGGACTGCTTGAGCCCAGGAGATCAAGAGTACAGTGAGCCATAATTGCACCACTGCACTCCACCCTGGGTGACAGGGTGAAACCCTAAATAAAAATAGACAAAAACAATTTCAAAACTTAAGACTAAAAGAAACTCAGAAAACTGTCAATTACATTTTGTTCTGATTTTTCTCTTTTATATAGTATGATGAAATGTTACATCAACTTGCCATTTTTAAAAACAAAAATCAGATGGATTTAGCTGGGCACAATACCAACTGTATTGAGAATTTCTAATGTGTTCAGATGAGAGACCTGAAGGAAAGGAGACAGATTTAGACGGAATGATGGTTAATCATATCAGTCATTCAAATAATCTACCTACTAGTAAAGTTAGACAAACAAACAAATGGCAACAACAACAACAAAACCCCACCCATCATCTATAGAGAAAAATCATAGTCTCCCACTTGAAATAACACATCTGTCTGGCAGCTTAAATAAAAGGATGCATATTTTCACACAGCACAAAAAAATTATTTTTATATTTGGAAAACAATTGCTGCAGGACTATGAAAAGAAAAAAATACAGACTGTAGAGAACAAAATAAGACAAGCTTCCATCAAGAAGGAAACATAAAATATACTAACTTGAAATAACAGATATACACTATATTTGGAGTCCAAGCTTTTAGTGTTGACTCCAGCCCAGTTATATCGGAGGCAAAGATAACTTGAAATAACAGATATACACAATATTGAGAGTTCAAGCTTTTTAGTGTTGACTCCAGCCCAGTTATATTGGAGGCAAAGAAACAAAGATTTGCAAAGGATTCCTGAATTATCCAAAGTTAAATGCGTTATATCTAACCAAGCCAGATCTAGAACACATTATTGGTCATATTCTTTCCATTGACTATGTCTAATTCCTCTTAAAGTTTTTCCCCTTTAAATATAAATCCTACGCACATTACAACTTTGGTAACATAAACAGAACAAGACACTTATTCTTTCTTTCAGCACTTTGGATGTGCTATCCCATTGTGTTCTGACTATCATTGTTTCTGATGAAAAGTCAGGTGTTAATCACAAAGTCGTTTCCTTGTAAGGATGAGTTCTTTTCCTTTTGTTTCAAGATTAACTCCCTTCACATTTTATTTAATCCAGAATCATTAGAAACTTCTCTAATTTTGAGACTCAAGGTCACTCATCAGATCACCACAAAATTTCAAAATATACATTCTAAGTGCTTGTAAACTATCAATATACTACTTTAATGTCTTCTTTTATTAATACAAGGTCATGGTTTGGAATATTTGGGAAAGGAATATAAGTCAGAGCAAGAGCATCCTAGATTAGTGATTGCTACATATTAATCAATCAATGTTTTTGTGACAATCAAATAATAAATTACTTGTAGTATTTTTGCTGACATATTTCTTTCCCTACTTTCAAGATTCACACAGAAATATACCTTAAATAATATAGTTTGATTCTCTTGAAAAAAATTTTCTTTCTCCTCAATCTTTCTCAATATTTTTAATACAATATTTTTTGTTTCTATATGCATCAAAAAGTTTCAATTTGGTGAGATAGCATAAAAAAATCTATTTAGAGGATCAGTTTGGAAGTCAGATGTGCAAAATGTTTCTTATCTGCTCTGTTCTCTTTTCATTATCTTCTCCCTGACCCAACCCCAAACATTATAAAGAATGCTAAACCCTTTATAAAGAATTTTACCAGAATCAATATTAAAATTGAGTGAGCTGTTTATTGCTTAGAAGTAATTCTCAAACTTTAACCTGTAATCTCATGTATTTACAGTGGAGCATAGTATTTAGAAGAAACCTGGCTCAATTATAGGTCAATTACTCCTTAGCAATGTATCAGAGTTGGGCAAGTTACCCAACCTCTGCTAATAACAATCTATTAATCTGTAAAAATACATATAAATATATCCACGAAGTATTCTTAAGGTTAAATGAAATAACTTATATAAAAGTAAATCACTTAGTGTAATGTTGAATATATTATATGTTCTAGCTTGAATTACTACTACTAATGAAAAACTACATTTTGAAATTTTTGAAGCTGAGATCAATAAAAAAAATAGTGCCGTTCTCCAACTTTTTCTAGGTAGTTTGCTAGAAATAAGAAAGTAAAATAGACTAAGGCCCAGTTTCTGGATTTAAGGATCAGAAATCATCTGCTGTGTTTATTATGAACCCTTTATATCCCTTCAGTTCTTCCTATAAATTTTTACAAAGAACTTACTGAATAAAGAGTTAAAACACCTGAAATTAACAAAATCTTCTCTACTATGTCTCCATTATTTCAAAAAAGAAAAGAATAATAATTTTGTCAATGATAGTTAAGTACATGTCAGTCACTAACACTATAGCAGATACCTTCATATTCCTATTTCTAATATTTCCAATACCTTCATATTTATATTTCTCATTCATATTTGAACCCAACTCTGAAATTTAGGAAGTTCTCTTTTTTCTTTTAGAAATTAAGGCATAAAGTGTCAGGTGACTTGCACAAGATTGCACCACTAGTAAATTTAAAAATATAGTTTACTTGCCTACTGTCTTAGTGATATAGTTTACTTGCCTACTGTTTTAGTGAATTATTGATCATGCACAATTCTTTTTGAAAACAGAAAATCATTTAGCATACCACATTTCAAGATCCATTGGTAAAAGCCATCTTATTAGCTTAATCAACAAAAATGTCTAGAAAATTTGAGCTTTTATTAACTGATAAAATATTAGAAGTTATATATATATATATATATATATATATATATATATATATATATAATGAAGCCACCCCTATAATCTTTATAAAATTATTTGGGAAAGGAGGGAGGGGATGAAATAAAAATAAGCTTCCAGCACATCCAGCCTTAAACATTAAGTTAAATTGCTATCTGTCCTGCTTCCTCATAATTGTTTATTAGGTACAGCCCCACAATCATTTATATCCTGTCACAAGATTATAGTTAAACTTAACTACTCATAGATAACAACTTGAGCATTGTGAAATGTTAAGTTTTCTCTCTGAGGTATTCTTTCAGATCCTACATACCAGTGAAACTACTGACGTCAGCTCCTCCGAAGGGCTCCAGGAGAAGCTGACTCACTAAAGGGCGAAGTTTCCACATCCTGGTGATTTAATCCCCCTAACCCAAACCAGTCAGTGACCCCAATTATCCAGCCCGTGGTCCTCTATAATCCCTTCATCCCAACCAAGTACTCTCTGGAAAGACAGATTTGAGGGTGCTCACATCTCCTCACTCAGCTGTCCTGCAATCATTAAACTCCTTCTTTACTGCAAACTCTGTTTATCAATTTATCAGACTGTGACTGCACAGCAGTCAGAGCATACAAACACGTGAGTCCTGTATCATTTATAAATATTTAACTTTTATATATATTTAACTTCTATACACATAATTGATTATTTTGTATATTACTATTAGTAGGTAATAATAATATTTATATTTCCTCCATAGGTAGCTTCTGGGGCATTTCTGCCAGGTAAATTTTATTCTTTAATGACAAAGACTAAAGTAAGTAACTTTAAAATATTATTGAGAATTTTTTTCTATTGATGGGACACTGAATTTGTAGGTAGAAATAAAAACCTAGCTTTTAACTAAACTTAATTTTAAACACAATTCAAAATATAAATATAAAATTAAGAATTTCTAAAATTAAACTTAGTTTTAGAAACTCACATAAGCAAGTGTAATACTGAAGAGCAAAGAAACTATGGTCTACAAAAAAAATTATAAGTAATTCATGAAATCTAAGGGCTAATTTGTGAAGTAAATTTGGAGGATATTTTATGCTGTAGCTCCATCCTAGAGACCGAGAGAATCGCTCTAGGAAAACCTGCTCAACTCTTTTTAACCAGAAATTCTTTCTTTTTCCAGAAATCCCTTTCAGGTAATGCCTAATAATATCTCACTGAACATGTATTAGAAATCGTAGTTTTATATCATGCTGCTATAAAGACACATGCACACGTATGTTTATTGCGGCACTATTCACAATAGCAAAGAGTTGGAACCAACCCAAATGTCCAACAACAATAGACTGGATTAAGAAAATGTGGCACATATACACCATGGAATACTATGCAGCCATAAAAAATGATGAGTTCGTGTCCTTTGTAGGGACATGGATGAAACTGGAAAACATCATTCTCAGTAAACTATCGCAAGGACAAAAAACCAAACACCGCATGTTCTCACTCACAGGTGGGAATTGAACAATGGGAACACATGGACACAGGAAGGGGAACATCACACTCCGGGGTCTGTTGTGGGGTGGGGGGAGGGGGGAGGGACAGCATTGGGAGATATACCTAGTGCTAAATGACGAGTTAATGAGTGCAGAAAATCAACATGGCACATGGATACATATGTAACAAACCTGTACATTGTGCACATGTACCCTAAAACCTAAAGTATAATAAAAAAAAATTTTAATTAAATAATTCAGTGAAAATATATTAATTGTAAAGATAAATTTTAACACATATGGGAATACTAGACTTACGGTGGTCATCAACACAAAATGCTACAAAATTACATGGAATGGTTAGTTTGGCAAAAATAAATATCACCACTAACACCAAAAACCTAGGTTTCAAAAAGAAATAAAAGAAGCATTCCAAAATGTTAAAAGTTTTTCATTTGTCTACTTTATAAATGCTCTTTAAAATACTTATGTCATCATAATTTTGAAGTTTAAAAGTAAAGAAATAGTTCTAGTTAATATACTGCCTTAAAGTTACTCTGGCTCACAAACAGAACAAATCAAAGCATGACTTGACAGCTGTCAAATTACAGGAAATTGAAGCTAAATGAAATTGGATACCTCACCTCATCTAAACTCCTTACTTTATAAGAAGGAAAAGCCTCACAAAATGTTGAGGTCATTTAGCTTAAAGTCATCAGGTGAGTTAGAGATAATCTGAGGACACCACTTTTTTTCTCTTTGTTACTATTCTCTCATGAAGTTTTGCCTGAAAACAGGTCTACTAAAGATAGAAGAATTTGTAATGAAGATGAATATATATCATTGCCTTTCTGCTTAGGGTTGTTCAGTATTTTCCCATTGATAATATATAAAATCCTACCTACTTTGACCTCCTCTCCTACCATTTCCTTGCTATCTCCTAGAACTTCATTCTTGACTCCAAAGCTGCACCCTCCTGCATCAGTTTCTTTTGTTTGAAATCTTCAGCCCTTCATAAATTTCATCCACCAAACTCCTATTTATCCTTTAACTCCCTATTATTTTTTCTTACAGTGCCACATTTTCCTTCATTGGCACAGATCCAATTTAAAGTTATATAGTTTGAGTTTTTGCTTGATTTTCTGTTTCTCCATTAAAGCATAAGCTCCACAAAAGCAAGTATCATGTCTGATTTAACAGGGTATATTCTATTCTTATAAGAGTGCTGCCACGTAAGTGTCAATGAATGTTTGTGAAATAAATGAAGGACTAAAGGAGTGACTGAACAAATAAAAATAAGTTCTCTGTGTGTATTGTATGTGTGAATAAGATTTTGAGTTTGGCCAAGGCAGTTAATCACATATTAACAACTCATTAGATACATAAGGTTTATAGCAATGAGGTACAAAATTGGTTCAACACCAAATTCTAAGATGAAACAAGGTTTGTGTTCAGAAATATAGTGTCACTTTTTCTAATATCAGCTGCCCTCCAACTATCAGCATGACACATGCAAACCATTGATACGTGTTTTTCTGTTTTTTTTTGTATTGAAGATTACACATGAAGGAAAATTATTATATTTCTAATAGGAAGTCCTGTTCTAAATGACAACAAATCTGAGGGTGAACACATTTGTTTAAAAGAGAGAGATTAAAAAGATGAGATTCTGTTTGTACAGTATATAACTGAAGAGAGTTGTATCTAGCAATTTGACAAGAAAGGTGAAACAGAACATTAACCTGAGCACACAAGTTCAGCTAATGATATGGGATGGGGAGTTGTGGGTAGAGAGGAGGACAAAGACGAAAGACAACCGTTTACCCCAAGTTACGCTCCAAAGATGAGAAAAAGCCCTCTTAGTAATGTCTTTCAAAATCCAACTACTTTCAAGAACATATCGATGAGATACAGAGAGATACCAATCAAGTTGGACATTAACTTAAAAGTCAGATGACTTTTTAAGCATAAGTAACTTAGAACTGTAAAGTAAAAAACACTAAATGTCATTGACTTTAAAGTGGATACTGAAGCAAAAAAAACCCTTCTATTAAAAACTAGACTATATGCACTAACTTATGTAGAAAACTTAGCATAAATATTTATACAAAATTGCCCTACCATATTTTATTAAAGTATGACATTATAAATTAAGAGAAAATCATCTTAAAAATGAGTTATATTTTAGGCCTTTTTTCTCAAAATGAGTTTCATAAATTGATATGGTTATTAGCAGAGGAATTTCAAAATAGGAACAAAGAAACCAAATGAAAACCTAATGTGTGTGTATGTGTGTGTGTGTGTATACAATTACCTGGCATTCCAACTTCAACATGTTTAAAAATATTTCAGTAAAAATGTTAGATTTATTTTAAGGTAGTTTGTAAGATATTTATTAGGTTTATTTGTAGGCCTTCCACACTAAGTTAAGCAACACTATCATAAAATAAATTATTTAATAATGAAACAGAAACTCAAAGCTTCATATTATAATTAAATAAAGTCTAAAGGATCTAGTAACTTCAACTGTATGCCCTAAAATTACATCAGGACTACAGTGTCTATCAACTTGCCCACAGAAAACACAACAATGAAAGAAAGAAAGAGATATCTATTTTTTCATAAAAGATCAACACACTTTGTCCAATTTTTTTGTCCAACTGCTATCAAGTGGGCCAATGCTAATGGCAAATAAAAGAGCTGCCATTCAACATGCATTCTAGTAGTGAATATTAACTACTATGTGAAGGCAGTGTTCGTTGAACAAATAAAAGAATCTTTGCCTGTATGATGCTTATATTTTGGTCACTTTACATTTTACTGGAGGAAACGTGAAGAATAGAATACCAGCAATATTAACAACATTATCCCACTAGAACGTCTCCAGTGACTGATACTTTCAGACTCATCTCAATGACCCTATATGATCTTTATATTCCAAGGAGCATGGCAATGGATTTTAACATTTCCAAATTAAAAGGTAATGGTAAAGTAATGATAACCAACATAAAAATGACTCCCTGGAAACGAAAGCAACTCATTTCAAGTGGCTTTGGAATGCCATTAGGACAGCACCTTTTTCTGTGTAATGCAAAAGTCTCACAATCCAGAGAGCAGGTCTTGTGAATTTTGTGAATTTTGATGAGGGGTAAGGCATTACAGAAAGACCCAAAAGTCATGCTCCAGATCCCGGCAATATAGCTAGTAGGACAGACACAGAGTACATAGTTTTACTACTGATCACAGTGATTTAGAGATTGCAACCCATAGTTCTGTGAGATCAGGCATCATTTCAAGATAAAATTTACATTTTTAATAAATGCAAACTTTGGCTCAGCTAAACAAGGTACCTTAGGCTATATTTACTGTAGATAGATAAATTTGGCGTAATTAACCCTTGCGCAGTCTAAACATACCATGTGCCAAAAATGATGTAAAGCACTGAATATGTGAGATAAAGTGTGATGAATTCTATTGACAAATACAGGCAATAGCTTCCATTTAATTGAGAAGAAACCGTATACCTAGCACAAGTCTTTTTCTGTGCATTAACTTTTCATAATACAACTATATGAAGTATATAGTATAAAATAGTATATGAAACTATTTTATATATAAATAAAAGTGTTTCCAAAGGTTAAGAAAGGGCACGGTGAGAGTGAGAAGCACAGTCTGGGTGGGCAGGACAATCAAGTTGTCTATCTGTGCTTTAAACTCCAATAAACATCATCTCCCACACCACGGCATCTAACTCAGAGTCACGTTTCAATTGCCAGCAAATGGAAGCCTCATAAACCCAAAATGTGAATGACAATGAAGTTCATAGAGCACGCTTTGAGTGCACACAGTATCTTTGCAAACATTTTCTTTTTTTTATTATACTTTAAGTTTTAGGGTACATGTGCACAACGTGGAGGTTTGTTACATATGTATACATGTGCCATGTTGCTGTGCTGCACCCATTAACTCATTATTTAACATTAGGTATATCTCCTAATGCTATCCCTTCCCCTCCCCCCAAACATTATCTTTTGAGACTTTCACAATCACGCCATGAGATTATTCCCATATCAAAAAGTAGGAAATGAAAGCCTGGAAAGAAGTTATATTGACATTAAACTGCTCTCAAACCCAAGTGTACAAATGATTTTTCTTGCAAGGAAATACTATTCTACACAAAGTTCTATTTCAAAATGAATTCTGGAATTCAATTAAACACTCATCTTGAAAACGAGAGCTTAAGTGGAAATTCCTCACTGGTATTCAAGCAAATAAATTAAATAATGATATTAAATCTACATCTAATCTCTTATTATTACATATTGAAAGTTTGCGATATAGCTACCACTAAGTTATACATTTCCAGTGACACAAACCATAAAATGAATTTGTTTCTATTGGCACAAGCCAAAAAAAAAAAAAAAGCCTACATAGACAGCAAAAAGGTCAATCTACTAATTTATCTTCTAATAACTTTTCACCCAGGACCATTCGTCCCTCTCATTAGACAGTTGTTCTGTGCTCTTTTTTTTCACATTCTAATTGCCTCACCTGAACCAAAAAAAGAATGTGGATCTAGGATCAATACCTTTTGAAAAGTCATTTATTTCATTATATTATTTTTTCATATATCTGCATTATTGCATAGAATACCTGATTTGTCTTATGCTAAGTTTTTCATGTAACATTACCTCTGCAAGATGTTAATAAGTATCCTTCCAAAAATGTTTGAAAAATCTTGGGTAAAACATATTAAGTAAGTTCCTGTTTTATAGTTTTCCAGGAGTTTTACTATCCTTGGCCAATGACAAAATTCAAAGCAGAGATACAGTACACAACTTTTGTAAAACTTACCTATTTTTCTTGTAAGACTGTGGCTTTGTTTTGTTTTGAACTTCTTTTCTGTGATGTGACATAAGACTGTGTGTTGAGTTAGGGGTGGGGACATACATTAACAGAGGTTTAGGAACTGCTTTGCTAAAGCAAGTTTGAGGAGAAAATGGGGAGACTAATACAAGATTTTCCTTTAAGCAATGGGAGTTGAAGGGGTAGGTGGTTTTGGAGAAAGAAGAGACTCATTCATGGCACAGGCTTCTTTATGTTTCTGCTCTGTGTGATACATAATGAGGATACAGACATTCACTTCCTCTATTTCCCACCCCTGGCTGGGGGTAACCCAAAGGTACCTGATAAAGACACAACCTTATAGCTGTATCAAGTATCCCTGAGTGTGTTAGGACAGGAGAGGCCTGAGGAATAAAAAACATACATGCATTAAATGGAACAAATACAGAGAAGAAGAAAACTCAGACATGGTAAATTAACTGTTTATCTTTCCTTACAACCCAGCACATCACAGGGTACATGACCTGCTTCCTTTTGACCTGCTTCCTTTATGTTGACTGCATGAACAGGGAAGGGGGTTGGGGTACACGTGGGAGATAATTGTATTTATTATGTACCTGGTATTAATACATCTATAGAGACAATTGGAATGACTATACTGAAGAAACAGCAAGGGAAGAACTGAAAAGGCTAAAATAAATACTTGGTTCTCTAAAAAATACTACAAAAAGACTTCTCATGTCTGACAAATTACATTTTAGTCTAATAGTAATAAGTGACCAAAACTAAGGTGATTTGATAAATATCATAAGGTATTTTATTGTGAAATTGATATCTATACGTATTGCTTATAAAGCTCAGTAATCTGTTCTTGAATTGAGAAATTACTGAGACAACATCAAAAGCTGTCATTTTTGTTTCTATGTTGTTGTTGTTATTGTTTGTGAGGTGAGAGCTTCTAAACTTTATGACTGTTTGAAAGGGGCCTATATAGACCTTGCCTGAATATTAAGTCATGTGAAATGACAAAAAGCTTTCTGATTTATTGGGTTAGACAAAGAAAAAATTGAGAAATTGAGCATCATTAAAATTAAAGACTTTTGTTATTCAAACTGTGCTTAGAATGAAAAGAAAAGCCACAGGTTGGGAGAAAATCTTTTCAAAACCTATTCAAAACATTTTCAAAACATAACAGATAAATTGGTGGTATTTAAAGTATACAAAGAACTCGAAAATAAGAAAGAAAACAACTCATTTAAAAAATAGGCCAAAGGTCTAAATACAGCTGTCAAATAGGAATATTGAAGTTACTAGTCATGTATCATTAGGGAACTGCAAGTCACAGCAACCGTGAGATATTATTACATGACTATTAAAATGACCAATATCCAAAAGTCTGATAATACCAAAAGCTGGCAAATGTGAGGAGAAACAGGAACTTTTATTCATTGCTAGTGAGAATGCAGAATAGTACAGCTACTTTGGGAGTCAGTTTGGCAGTTTCTTATAAAACTAAACATACTCCTACCACACAACCCAGCAATTACATTCCCTGGTATTTACTTAAAGGATTTGAAAACTTACATGCACACAAAAACCTTCTTCCCATGAATGTTACAGGAGCCTTATTCATGATCACTAAAATCGAAATGTCCTTCAGGAAGTGAATGGAAAAATAAACTGTGGTATATCCAGACAATGGAATATTATTCTGTCAAGCTACAGAAGACACACAGGAACCTTTAAATGCATATTGCCAAGTGAAAGAAGCCAGTCTGAAAAGTCTACATACCGTATGATTCAACTACATGACCTTCTGGAGAAAGCAAAACTATGGAGACAGTAAAGAGATCAGTGGCTATTAGGGATTTGGAGGAGATTTGTGCAGTCTAAACATGTCATGTGCCAACAATGACGTAAAGATATGTGAGATAAAGTATGACGAATTCTATTGACAAACACACGCAATGGCTTCCATTTAACTGAGAAGAAACCATATACCTAGCACAAGTCTTTTTCTGTGCATTAACTTTTTGTAATACAACTCTATGAAGTTATAGCCTATTTTATATATGAATAAAAGCATTTCCAAAGGTTAAGAAAGGGCACAGTGAGAGTGAGAAGCACAGTCTGGATAGGTAGGACAATCTAGTTTTCTATCTGTGCTTTAAACTCCTATAACCATCATCTCAATCTACTAATTTATCTTCTACATAAATTAGTAGAGGAAGCGATGAACGGATGGAGCAAGGAAGAATTTTAGGAGAGTGAATCCCTTTTTCTGTGTGACACTGTAGTGAGGATTATTTGTCATTACACATTTGACAAAACCTATAGAATTCATAAGACAAGGAGTAAACTCTAATATAAACTACATACTTTAGTCAATAATAATGTACCAATATTGACTCATCAACTATAACAAATGTACCACACTATTGCAAGATGTTAAAAATCGGGGAAATTGGGGTAGAGGCTGAGGATGACGTGTGAATGCTTATTCACTTCTTTCTACAAACCTAAAATTGCTTTTAAAAAGTCGATACAAATTAAAACAAGGCAGGGTTTTCATGCAATGGAAAAAAACACACAATTTTAGTAAGTGACTGATAATTATGCTTATGCCACTTTGCTAGATTACACTTCATTAATAAATATAGTTTCATTCTTTATGTTATAAAGCAGAATAAAGTCAGATATCTAGAGAAATTGATTTTAATGATTACAGTAAAAGCATTTTCACCTCCAGTGTCAGAATGAGTTCTTCAGAATCAGTCCATTTTATAGTTAAATCAATCATTGATTTTAAAAAAATATTGAGAAAAACATTAACTTCACTTTTTCCATCAAACTCAATGTCATGACAGCATTGTGAGTCATTTCAATCTAGGATTAAAACCTACTTCTGGACCCAGTGGACTTACTGTGATAGATTCTGAAAATGTCAGACGTTAAAGTCCAGTCTTTGATCTGCTGTCCTCTGCAGTTATCAAAAGGTCAGTTTATCCTGCTTCTTTTCTCTATTTTCATATATCTTGCACTTCAGCTTAATATTAGTATTAAGCTAAATTTCTTATTTTATTTTGATTGATAAAGGAAAACAGATTGTTTCGATACAGTTACTGAGAATAAGCAGCAAAAGGTACTTATAAAGTACACAAGAGAGCTATCAGATAAATATTTGTTCAAAAAAAGATTTGGAAATTTTTATTGCATGAATGTTCAAACGGACAGGAAAACTTTCTGGATTCTTTATCCACCACACATGACTAGCAGCACTAAAGTAGGGAATAATGTCCGTTCAATTGGTAGTTTTCATGTATTTCTGATATCAGAAATGGACTGTTAGTAACTAGTTTTAAAAGGAGAGCATTTTTGTGCATGGCATTCTCCTGAATTCCAAAGCCCAAACTTAACTTAGGCTAATTTCTCTCTGCTGGGAGCACCATTAATTTCTCATAGATAACATTTCATATATATGTGGCATTCTGATGATGTAAAGGAATTCACACATTATGGGCCTACAAGCCAAATTTAATCAATGGCTTGCTACATATGGCTGAGAGCTAAAAATTGTTTTGACATTTTTGAAGTGTTTAAAGAAGGAGAAGGAAGGGGAGAAGAAGAATGAGTAGATGAAGGAGAGACAGAGACTACATATGGCCAGCAAAGCCTATAATATTTACTGTCTAGTTCTTTACAGAAAGAAGTTTTCCAGTCTTGAACAAAACACACACATCTTTGTTATGCCAAAAAAGGACTACAATAAGTCTTCACTTAACATCATCGACAGGTGCTTGAAAACTGGTCATAGGTATATAGATTTATGGTCACGTGATGTTTTGATACACGCATACAGGGGGATAAATTGGGGATGGTAATTGGTACAAAAATACAGTAAGCGAAACCGATTTTACCATAGGTTGACATCAAAAGAGTTCAGCTTCTATGGCTTTCGGTAACTAAAACGTCAACAAACTTGTAAATAAAGATCAAAACACTTCTAATATTAAATGCTGAAATAAATTTCAGCTATTCATACATTTAAGATCAATAAAAGCTAGTAAAATCATTATTTACCTACTTAATTCAGTTTAGGTTTGCAGTTGAGCGCAGCCTATCCCGTCAGCTCAGGACGCAATGTGGGAACCAGCCCTGGACAGGACGCTGTCGCATTGCAGGTGCACTCACACATACCCACAGTTACTCAGACTGGGACCACATAGACACGTCAATCAACCTCACATGCACAGCCTTGGGAAGTGAGAGGAAACTGGAGCATCCAGAGAATATCCATGCAGACATGGGGAGAATACATAAGCTCTACACAGACAGTGAATCCCAATTGGAATCAATTTGTTTTTTCTCATTAACATTATAATGAAATGACATTGAATGAAACGTCGTTATTCGAAGACCTGTTGTACTCAGTTCTAAACATTTCAGAATTAAGAGATCTACACACATCCTCTTCTATATAATGGAGTGGGTCTCTTAAAATTTCCTGGCAACATACTCTTAGCCTGCCTAGGAAACACTTTAGAATAGAACTGCAGTATAATAAATTTTCATATTCTATTTATATCTTCCTATTTCTCCCTCTACTTATTAAGGTATAGTCTTGTATATGTAATCCTTCAGTTCCTGAACAAGGTGAACATACGATCTCATGATGTGTGTTTTAATTTCTTAACTTTGTAGAGATTTGGGAATGTGAGGATGATGGCAAGGAAAGAAAGGAACTCAGCAGCTATAAAAGAAATCTGACCTTTAATTTTTTTATTGAGTTTGTTTGTTTTATTTTTCCTTCCTTTGCACAAATGAGAGCTTCTAGTTTTACAAAGGGTACCACCAATTTTAGGACAAAAATTTGTATTTGTGGGATAACACAAGTTGGAGACACAATGATTTAGAAATTGCATATCAATTTTATCAAATAAATGTGATAAAGTAGGTGATATGCACACACACACACACACAGACACACGTAGTGACAAAAACATTGACACAGATACCCAGATGGTACTTAACGTACTTTCAGCCTTAAATTCTTTCTCAAGGACAAGCCATTTGTTTGCAAATGATTTAGCATTCAAAAATGATTAAACACGAGAAAAAATGCATTGCACATAAAGTTCAGATTACAAATGAATTAAAGTCATACTAATATAACTATAATTTATAATGAATTCAAATAGCTTTCAGAAGGGTCATCTGTGGCATGTGAAGAGCAATCTGAATTGATTTTTCTGGAAACTGGTCACAGCCATGTTTTCTAGACTAGTGAGTGAGTGCTCATACAGCACCATGTGTGTTCAACAACACATAAAGTTGGATGACAAAATCTACTTTAGTGAGAAGGTAGCTATTTCCAGGGGCACCAACAGTAATGTCAGTTTTGAGTCTTGGGTTTGCTTTTGTTTGTTTACAAGGCAATGTAATGTTTAAGGAAAAAAAAAATTCTACCAATCCATGTTGAGTGAACATTTCAATCCATGTAAAGGCAAAAGTCAGCTTCCACCATGCCATGCAAACCTTATAGTACATGACATGTTAAATCGGTAACCTCGAAAGGGACTTCTGAGAAGCTATGAGTAAAAGGCACACACAAAATGCCTTTGAGATAAATTCACAAATGAAACGGAAAAGGATATCTGTGTACATCCAAGAAGAATAGTAATTATCAGAAAACAAGAACACTTCTAAATTGAAAGAATCCCCAAAGTAAAAGAAGACCAAAGAAAAAGATGTAAAGATGAGAAATGAGATGAGGCGAAAATGGTGAGCGACGAGGAGACATACTGAGAAAAAAATTAGCTAAAGATAGTGTGTTATTATTTCAGCAAAATTAAGTATATCAATAGTGAGAAATATGACTTGAAATAGATTCAGTACCTCAAGCAGAAACATAAACAAATAACATCTGGGTTTTTCTTTTGATAACCAGTATTTTAAATACAAAAATCTAAAAATTTTATCTTTGTGTAAGAGTTACACATTTATCATACCAATCAATAACAAAAAGGCGCTATAAATACTTTATGGAAATAAATGTCCTAGCAGATGTTAACCAGACATCAGTCTTCACCGGTAAGGATTAGATTTGAAGGTGTTTGCAGATAATTAAAACTTGTTTTTATAAGATAACTTAGCAGCTAAGTAGTATAATGAAAATGGGATATTCAAATTATAAGATATAAAATATTAAAGATAGAAGAACATGTTTATTTTTTCAATATAAATATTGTTACAGCTCAGAGAAACAGTATGAAATCTCAGGGCTCATGGAAGACCACATTCTAGAGATAGTGATTGACAGGTGTGGTAATTCCTCTACAGCGTGGTGCCTGTTGTCATGAAGTAGCATGTCTCCTACAGGGTACTACCAGCAGGTTCAAGTAGGAAGAGCCAATAGTCCATGTGAGAAACCCCGGAAGGCTAAAGATAGAAGGAAATATTTGTGCCACATTGAAGAGCAAGTTCACCAGGTGAATTGGCATGTGGCTAGGGTACAACTTCCCATACATATATAAATAATGAAACACACAAAAAATTATCAGAAAAGTATTTTATTATTAGAGTCATGATTAGCACTCTCCTCATCAGGAAAGTTTTATGTTTTTTTCTAGCCCTACTCTATACTTTTTAAACACAGTCTCCAATTTTGAAAATAAAAGTTTCTTATTTTTAATTCAAATCTCAATTAAAATAAAACAAAAACCGAAAATGTGGAAGTTCCTTATTTTGACCATCTATATATCATACACAACAAAAAGACTGATAAAATTCCACTAAACACAACAGCTAGATCCGTATTCCCGTTACTGCTTAAGCCCATTCCAATAAGGATTTTGTACCAAATCTGCCCTTGCCAAGGCTACCTGGGGCCTTCATTTTATTATTTGCAATGGACAATTTTAACTTCACATCCATGTTGGCTTCCTTACATCCTAGATGCACATACAGCCAGATTTTTTCCCATCAGATGTGATTTGATCTTCCAACTTCGGAATGCCTTGATGACCTCCTCTTTATCTAAAGATCACTTTAAAAAGCCTGAAGTATTTGGCTCTTCCCTAAATCCTTGGCCAGACGTAATGTCATCCTCCCATTGGCTTTCTTTGTCCAAACTACATTAGCCTTATCTCAGATCTTCAAACAAGTTATATTTCCTGCCTAAGATCTTTCTATGAGTGAGTGAAAGGTCTGATGAAGATAGTTCCTCTTTGCCGCCAAAGGTTTCATTGATCACGCTGATAATGAATTTACTGTTATTTTAATCTCTTACTGTTATACTCAGGCTTAAATTCTCTACCCTACACACTTGAGTTGACATAATTTTAATTTCCACTATGATGCTTCTCTCTCTTCTATCAACACTCTCTCCTCACAGGGTTTCATCCAGATCAGGAGTCAGCAACATTTTTGACAAAGAGCCAGATAGTAAATATTGCAGGCTTTGTGTTGCCAAGAGGCAAATTTATGGAACTTTCCCTGCTGAAAAATTTCCCTGTATTTTACATTTTAGACTTATAAATGCCACACGTACTTATAACTCATGAGCCATACAAAAACAGGCGGCAGACCAGATCTGGCTCATGGGCTATAATAGTTTTCCAACCCCTCACCTAGATGCATGACTTCAGGCATGATCTATAGGCTACGATGATCTCACATCTCTAGCCAAGTCAACTTGTCAGTGCCTACTTGATGTCTCCACTTGGATTCTAACTAGCGTCTTAATTTAAGATTAAAAAATGTAAAATCAATCACAAATACGCACCTACCCACACCTCTGTCACTTGCAAACTGCCTCATGTCATCAAGACTTTGCCATATCACTAAAAGTGACCATAATCCCCCATGTCCCTAAATCCAAATACCTTTATATAATTCTTGCTCAGTAAATTCAATCATCTTCAAATCAACTTCCAATCTCAACTGATTTTCTCCAACTTTATTGCTACACTCATAATCCCAACTACCATCATCCTTCAACTGGACAGGTGCAATAGTCAGCTAAATGAACCCCCTTCCTTCACTATTGTACCCTTCCACAATAGTACACCCTCCTAAGAGCTAACCTCATCGTATCACACATCCATCATACAGTTTTCAATGTAGTTAATTTATATTCACACTTTGATATAAGATCTAGATTTGGTCCCTGAGAACACTCATGTAATCTCTCTCCATGCTCTTCCTTCATGGACATTCCAGCCAAACCGGCCTTCTTTTCTTTGTAAGAAACTATCAAGCTTTCTTTTTAAATTACAGAATCTTTATATCTGCCCTTCTTTCTGCTCAGAGCACCCCAGATCTTCAAAGTACCTTCCTATTTGTCTTCACTCAACTCTCAAATGAAATATTACCTCCTCAGAGAGAAAAATGCTCTGAAATACCTACAGCCAGATCAGTGCCTTCCTCCTTGCCAGTTTTACTCAGCCATGTTATCACATGTAATCTTCTTCGTAGTAGTGTACCTTATAGCCCTTCACACCATTGCTTTGTTTAGGTATTTGTATGTCTTCGTCCTCTTTCCCTCCTCACTACAGTATAGCCAATTGTGTCTTTGCCTTCTTCACTGCTATATCCCCTACTGCCTGGTAGGCTTTCTATAAACAGCCATTTATTGACTTATTGACTACATGTATATGCTAATCCTTTTTACTAATTGTTGTTACACTATAAATTTCTCTTCTCCCTCTCTTTGCTTCCCTCTTCTCATGCCCCTTGATGCTTCCTACTCAATATTAACATGGACATCATTTTGTGTCTTCAGCATTTCTCTTTTCATTATATTATGATAGGTTAATTTTCCTAAGAAAACACTATTTTGACAAAAGCAAAGCATTAAAGTAAAGCAGCATAGGATCAATTTTTTCCGATTGAAAAGGAAACACCATCTTTCCGAGAAGACAATTCCACCAGGAAACAAAACAAACAAACACATTTCCGGTAAGTCCTAGTTCCCAAGACTTGAAGCCAGTATGTTTTTCCACTTTCAAGTATCCTTGACTGTACAGATAAAAGGTATCCACTTAGAGATATTAACTCATTACCACTGCCTAAATTTGGCTTCCAGAAACACAACTTAATATGACATCAATAGATGTGATAATAATTTGAAAGTAGCTTTATCAAAATCACCCAACAGAACAAGTTACTTTCCTAATTAGCATCTTCAGTTAAATATATAAATCTGATGAATAATAAGTTATGCATTATGCTAAATTGCATTGGCTCACTATCCTAGAATGCTTTCAAATTAATTAAAAATGAGATATTCAGTGATGAGAAATATAAAAAGATAAAAACCTATTTCAATCAGTTTAAATTAGAATTTAACATTTCTTCAATCCACTATTTTGTAGTCAATTGCAAGAGTAATAAAGCAAAATTATTGAGTCTTTAATAGTGACCGTTCAAAATTCATAATGAATTATTGAAAAGAAAACTAAGGTCCCTAGCAACTTTCCACCTCTCTTCAAAGCACAGCCAAGGTCATTACAACAGGAAGTAAGACTCCACACAATTCCCACTTCTTCACCTCTATTCTGTTACTTCTGGAATCTTCTACTACTCCAAATTGTGTGTTTGCTCCAGACTCAGCAGTTCTCACCACCTTGTTCTTCCAATTACCATCTTCTCTGTGCGGCCCTTCTTGACTACCCAGTTAAAAGTTACCCTTTGAAAATTATCTGATCCCCATCCAGGATTACTTTTCACCATCTAACTTACGATACTTTGCATATTTATGTGGCTCATTGTCTGTTATCTGTCTCCCTAAGTTAGAATGCGAGCTTCATGATGGCAGAGTTTTGGTCAATTTCCTTCACTCAATAATTCCTGACCCAAAGTAAACACTTCATAAGTATTTTTTGAATATACTAATATATAGTCCGAATTATCAAGGAACTTATAAATAAATAAAGACACATCCCAGCATATAGTGCAGTTTGAGAAATATCGATAGTGTGGTATAGGAGGAGGTATGTAAACTATGAGAAGCAACAGTTAAATAAGAAGCAATCCAGAAAGACACACAGTGTGGGTGACATCTGAGTTAAAGGACAGAAGGTAAGAAGATAACCAGATGGAGAGAAGAGAGGAAGATCTTACAAAGAAGCATCAGAAGTTACCATAAGAAAAGCAAGTACAAAATCATCATAAGGAAAACAATTGCATCCCAGTTATTATCACAAACATAATTAACTATGAAAACCCAGAACAGTTCATGCTTTGATAATGAGAAAGTTGATACGTAGATTAAGATGTGACATAACAATCTGCAAATCTTAGTGCTTCCTAACTTTTGAGAAAACATTTTTAGGCAAGATATGATGATTTAAGGAAGAAAAGTTGCTGATGGATGAGGCACGTCCCTTAAAGACAAACACTATGAAGACTGCGTACAGCCTTTATAATGGAAAGGTGCCAGGATTTTTTTTCAAGTACTTGGAATCTCAGTTGGCAACTTTGAAATTCATGTGTAATTCATGAGTTTTTTAAAAGAAATGTAATAAGTAACACAAGTGATTCTAGAGCTTGTCTTTAGGCTGAGGTAGATATTGGCATTATAAGTTGAAGTGTTAGAAAGGAACAATAAGAATTAAGAATAAGCAGTAATTTCTGCCAAGATCTGTGACACCCAGTCTCACACATAAGGCTTTTTGGAATCTCTTGGTTTCCAAGGTTCAGGCTCTCATACTTTAGTTTGTACATAAAGGACTTAAGTTATTCTTAAAGCACAGTTTTAGCACTTCACACCAGGAGATGGTTATGAGACTGATCACAGGATAATGTGAAATAGAATGTGTGCCTCCTTGTGAAGGAACCTCGTTCCTTCTGCCATTCTATTCCTACGTTTCTGGCAGGAAAGTCCTAGAAAAAAATTCATATATAGATTAACTTTAAACAATTTACATTATATTTTACTGTTATTAGCTTCTAGAATATCTTAGCTTAGGCTGGCCCTGGTGGCTCACACTTGAAATCCCAGCACTTTGGGAGGCTGAAGTGGGTGGATCACTTGAAGTCAGGAGTTTGAGACTAGCTTAGCCAACATGGTCAAACCTAGTCTCTACTAAAAATCCAAAAATTAGCCAGGTGTGGTGATGCATACCTGTAATCCCAGCTACACGGGAGGCTGAGGCAGGAGAACCATTGAGCCCGGGAGGTGGAGGCCACAGTGAGCCAAGATTGTGTCACTGCACTCCACCTGGGAAACAGAGCAAGACTCTGTCTCAGAAAAACAAAAAACAAACAAACAAACAAAGAGTATCTTAGCTTATATATTTCTCACATCTCATCCTACCACTTTACTTCTTTTTTCCTGTTTATACCAATTATTTCTATTCCTCTTTACATACAGACAGAAAGATAAGACTAAAATGTGTCATAGACAATGACATCTAGTAAATTGATGTATTCTTCATGTTTAATTCCACAACAGATTTCAAATACAACCAAAATCTCCAAATAAAATCTTAATTCTAAATTGTGTGCTTGTACAGTCTTCAAATATGTTCAAATAGAACATCAAAGCTCAATAAAAATAGTTATATCACTTGGGATGGTGTTTAAAATATTTTTTCCTAAATAAATTCAGCTTCAGAAGATGAGAAAACCTTCATTAGGAGATGTTTTAAAGAACAAATTAAGTTAAATGTGAAGGAAATCATACTTTATTAGGTTGAATAGTAAGATTTATTTATTACTATTGTGAATTAATGCCATCCAAATATTGAGTGATGTAATTCAATTTAGTAAAAGAAAAAGGTCTTAATTATCAACTTCCTTCCTTATAAAAATGTAATATGCTATAACTTGCATTTTTTCCAAGGCAACGACCCTGATGATCAGAGAGGTTAAAACCTAAAAACATTTAAAATCATCTAATCTAAATTATAAAAAAGAAATCCCTTTCTTCAGAAAAAATATTTTTTTAAGGAAGCACTCAAAAACAAATCTCTACTAGTAGATATACAGCATACACATCTCTTACTATCTCCCATGCAGACTGCATAAAATGGCTTGCTGGCTACTTTTAAGAAAACAACATTCAGATGTCTGGAAAGTATCTGAAATGCATGATTAATCTACACAGATAATTTTCTCAAGAAACCAAATTTTGAAGACAAGTAATTCAAAAGTCTATTGTCTTTAAAGTAAATCCGCTGGTATTCTTAAACTGCTTTAATCCTTTCTCTGTTTACCTTATAGTGTGCACCTCTCAAGCTATGGGAATGCATGTCTTCTCTAAGAATAGCTGACTTCTTTTGTAGGAAAAAGCTGTTGGAAATGACTGTTAGGATTTCAAATGTTTGGGAGTGTGTATTCATGTGGGTTTTATGTGTTGAATATTTGCATTTATAATTTTAAGATGCTTAAATCAAAAACTAAAATGACCTATGTAACATAATTCTGCCATAGGATAAATTAAATTCAATTAAATGTTCCCATACAAATTATTATCTACCACAATGTAAAAATATTTATATATCACAAAGACGTAATAAACACTGACTTCCATTATACAGCAGAGTTCAATTTCACTACTACTTAGCTTGATGATATTTTAAGGTCATGTCTCTTGGAATACACATTCAATATTCATTGCCAAATGTCACATTCAATATTCATTGCCAAATGTCTGAGCTCACCTCTCTTGAAGCAATATTCAATTATCAAATGAAAATAATTTACCAAGCAACCTCACAAAACACAAACTCTAGGTAGCATCAAGGTTTTTCAAAGTGATTATTCCTTACTGGTCGCGATCCTAAGATATTAAAACTCATAGATCACATGATCTGAGATTTTCTAATTGAAAAGCCGTAGCTGTAAACCTTTCATTCAAAGTCGGATACTACCTTCAGCTGTCAAAAGAATTATGCAATCACTTAAACTTCTGGAATGAAAGAGAAAATGAAGGGAACAATAAAAGTAACTTTGAAATGCACTGGGAAATGAATATAAGGAACCAAATGGAGGCAAAGACAGAGAGAGAGAGAGAGGGCTGTTTATCTAACCTTCCCTTCTTGAGTGGGTTTTCTCTGATATCTCTAGAGAACAATTGGATGTGTAACAATGAAATACAAAACACAAGATACTGTCTTCCTATAATTACTTGTAATGATTCCAAGATGGCATAATTTGGGAACCTGCTAAATAGGACAACAAAGTGATCTGCTTTTCCAAAATTTTGCCCCTTACCTTATATATTATTTCATGGTGAAGATCAATAAAACTGAAAATTGGAATTGCCAGATATTATCAGATTTTATTTTTTGAATGCTTAACAGTTGACTCAAAATCTGGTCATAAAAATGGAAGTTAAATTAAATTGTCCTCAAAATTTAAGTTTGCTACATTTGTAAGAACCACTTGCTTCTTCAAAATCTCAAACTTTCTCATATCGAGCAGCAAATTGAAATGAGGAATTTAAGCATGTAAATTCATCCTGGAAACCAAATTGATTAAAATTTTCTGTGTATTCATGATAATGTTTAAAATTTTTGCTACATTTAAACCCTAAGTTAGTTACAAAAACTCTAAAATTATGCTTGTTTAAAAACTTGGGCTAACTTGCTTTTGAAAACATACTGACATATTCTTTCCATTCTTCTTATAATTATTTTTTTGTCACTCCCAAACAGCACACCATTGAATATATCCCCAAAATAGCACTTCTTAGTTAAAGCCATTAAGACAGAAATATTTTTGAGCCAGGTGCAATGGCTCATGCCTGTAATCTCAGTACTTTGGAGGCCTAGGTTAGAGGACTGCTTGAGGATAGGAGTTTGTGACCTGCCTGGGCAACATAGCAAGACCCAGTCTTTACAAATGAAATGAAAATAAAATATAAAATAAACTGGCTGGGCATAGTAGTGCACACCTGTGGTCATAGCTACCAGGAGGCTGAGATGAGAGGACTATATGAACCCAGGAGTTTGGGGCTGTGAATGAGCTATGACTGCACCACTGCACTTCAGCCAGAACTATGGGTTGGTGAGTCAGAAATAAGTTCTCAGTTCTGAATATAATAACTGCTCCTGGCACTCCCCAGAATGAGCTGGGTTTTCTTTTGCCTCTCTATAGTCCCTCTTCCTCAGGAAATACCCCCATGGTTCTGCCCGCTGTGCTATTAATTACACCAATGCTTATTATATGTCAGTTCAGTTTTATCTAGATTCTCCCAAAGTCAGTGCTGAACTTAGTTGTTTGAAAATGTATATATTGTAATAGTTACCAAAAAGACAAAATACAGCTAGATATTTATGCTATTTGTTTTATTTCCATCGTAGGTATATTTCCTTTTAAAATTCATGAATATCTTTCTCTAAGGATTGTCTCCGTTTCCAGATGTTAAGCACTTTCTCATGCACACACCACCTAAGCAGCAAAGACACAGAGTCCACGTCAGGGAATGTCACATTCAGGATAAGCACCTATTATTCTGTAATTCAGAAGTAGGAAAATGGATGTCCTCAAGCAGATGCTTTTCTTGACAGATACAAAATTTGACAAGGATCATTGACTTACTTCCAACCCACCATTCATCCCTTTTCTCTTATTTTGACCCTAAGGGTCCAAGACGGATAATGGCCCTACATTCTTATTTGGAATTCAGATTTCAGACTGCATTTCTTCTATCATTGTTTATAAGTAGTGGTTGCACACAGTTGCAATAATACTATGACATTAATCTACATTCCTCGTTAAATCGATTTTCGCCTTCCATTTTTTGAGCTTAGCTACAATTTCTCACATGGTTTCTCTAGGAAGATTCCCCAATGACTGAAACATTTAGAACATGGTCCATTCATAAATATGACATTGGGATTCCCCAACGACTGAAACATTTAGAACATGGTCCATTCATAAATATGACATTGGGATTCCCCAACGACTGAAACATTTAGAACATGGCCCATTCGTAAATATGACATTGGGATTCCCCAACGACTGAAACATTTAGAACATGGTCCATTCATAAATATGACATTGGGATTCCCCAACGACTGAAACATTTAGAACATGGTCCATTCATAAACATGACATTGGGATTCCCCAACGACTGAAACATTTAGAACATGGTCCATTCATAAATATGACATTGGGATTCCCCAAAGACTGAAACATTTAGAACATGGTCCATTCATAAATAAGACATTGGGATTCCCAACGACTGAAACATTTAGAATGTGGTCCATTCATAAATATGACATTGGGATTCCCCAATGACAGAAACTTTTAGAACATGGTCCATTCATAAATATGACATTGGGATTCCTCAATTACTGAAACATTTAGAACATGATCCATTCATAAATATGACATTGGGATTCCCCAATGACTGAAACATTTTGAACACGGTGTATTCATAAATATGAAGAGCTTGTGTAGAAACTATAATTTACTTATCCTATTATGCTTAAGAAATTATGTGAAATAATGTGAAAATAATCTTATAACATTTGCATGCATATTTGCTGCAAGAGTCATAATTCATTGATACTTAATCATAATCTTGGACATGGTGGGTCCCAATAACCAATATTTAATGCAAGACTGTAAACTTAATAGAGAGAAAACCTTATTTATAAATTTTCATGTGTTCTTTTCTTGACAATAAGGAGCTGTGAGATTTGTATTTTAAAAGATACTTAGTAATAAAAACTTTAATTTTTAAAACTTTTATTTTTAAATTCTGCTTAATTGCATAAAAGTTAAAAGGTAATATTTAATATTTAATGAGGCTTATTGAGCTAAATGATGATATGCAGCTTGGGTTATACTTGCAATTATAAGATTTGCTCATTATACCTAAGCAATCTCCTTCACTCAATCTAGCTACCACAAAGGAAGCAAAATTCCCTGAATCATAATATCAAAGCATTCCATTATGTTTTCTATTAAGTTGTTTTGTTCTTTGAATCATTGTCTATTTTAATTTATCCTTTTAGAAAGAAAACAAATTACTTAACTTGCATTTCCCACTAGAAGCTTCACTACAGCTAGACTTGGAATTGATTTCAGGCCATTTTTTAATAAATGATGGTCCCTAGTGAAAGATAGAATACTTGAGCCATCAATATTGAGTAAATAAAAGGGTTTGGGTAAATAAGAGAGAAGATACCTATTTTTCTCAAATATTTTAAATATCTAATAACCTATTCCTCATCTAAAACAAGCCACAATTACTGGAAATGATGGTCAGAGGAAGGTTTTAGCAACCCTGTGTAATACTACATGTCATGTTGGATCGCTATTACAGAGAAACAGTTGTCATGCTGCATTTTAGTAATTCTACACATTACCAGAGAAATAGACGACTCTTATAGCCACAGAAATCCAACGTAGCTACTGTCTACATATTCTTGTTTCAGACCTTTGGTGAAAAAAACTATTATGTGTATTGAATATATTTTACATTTGTTTTATCACAAAAAAGAAAAATGAGAATTCTATTAGATGCAAATACAAATTCTGAATGACAGGAAAGAAAAATTAAAATCAAAGCTGATCTTAATTAACAAAATGTATTATCTGCTTACATGTATATACAACTGTTCATATACAAAGGCACAGATGCATTTGTGGTTTTGAAAAAATATCTATTTCATTTCAAATCTTCATTGAACAATATTACATATGGCAAGAAAACTGATCTTTTTGAAGGATCTTTTAAAAAGTGTTAAACTTTATTAGATACTTCAAACTAGCAAAGCTCAACTTCATCATAATTATATAATAACACTGCACACTTTCAATTTTATCTGGAGAAATATACCTATCCCTTGAAATAACTCTGTAAACTTCCTGCTCACAGATTTCATTTCAAGCCTTGAAAATGCAGAAAATCAATGCCGAATATACTTGCCCCGAAAGGAAAAGAAAATTTCAGCGATGTCAGGATGTTTTATCACATAAAATACAGAATTGCAATTTGTATCTGAGGAGGCAACACACCTCCAAAAATAATACAATACTTATCACAAAATACATTCACAGATACTAGATTTGGCACAAACCACTCCATACAGCTATTGATGAAATCAGTATTGAAAGCCTTATTCCAAAATCTATGGCCCTTTTCTACGCTCCAACAGACATTTCAGGATGCCACAACCTTGCAGCTCCACTCTCTCATTAATTTCCCCTAAATACACTTGGCAGAAGAATGAGAAACGTCACATTTTTCATTTAATTTCTAAAGAACATCGCATCCTTTAAGAATAGGTTCTTGAAATTTTAAAATGTAAAACATAAAAACCCTAAAGAGACAAACATCCAAAAACATAAAAACCCTAAACAGACAAACGTCCAAAAACTTTTCTTCAAAATCACGACAACTTTATATGCTACGTGTTCTTGTAAAATACCACACACACAAACTCACAGGCACACCCACCCACCCAAAACCCACACACACGCATATTTATGGCCTCGTAACACCTCACATATATATACATATCACCAACTACAACAGAGACACACGCATATATATGGCTTCATAAAACCTCACATATATATACATATCACCAATTAGAACAGAGAAAAGCCAATTTCAGAAAGATGGCTTCAATTTTGATGCATTTACTCACACCTAATTCTATTTCAATTTAACTAGTGCAGAGATATTACAATGCCCTGTAACAAAAACCTGACGGAAGATTATAACAAATTGTTTAAACATCAAACCAAAGACTCAACATAATTTCATCACAAAGCGAAATTCGCATCCAACTCGCAAAGAATTAGAAAATCCTTGCACTTACCTTGGCCTTGTCCATTCCCCAGATGACCCCAAAAGACCACCGTCATCAACAGCCCCGGAGCCCACGTACACGTCCTTCTAGTGACACGCTCATGTCTTCTGGCCATTGCATCTTAAACTCTGCATATTCAGTGGGGTGGATGTGAAAGTACAATAAATTACATTCTTAGAGAAATACACTATGACTCAAATCCCATATCTAATATGCACTGTACATTTCTGAATTATCCTGCCTACAGGGAGGTACATTTCAAAATCATGCTTCCCTTTAGGGTTGTCATATTGATGATTAATATGAAAGCTCATTCATCTTTAATCTTTACTCTAAGCATTCATCTGAATTACATTTTTAATATCATTTTCCAAAACATGCCACTTAACCTATGAATGTTAAAAAGTACTCCCAATATACATATTGTAGTTCAGTCAAGCAAAACATGGTGTATGGACACTATTAAGTATAACTTGATATTTAGGCAAATTGATGAATTTAACATACCATGTAATCTCTACATATATACAAAAGGACTTTTCAACACATTTATGTAAGTTTCGCATAAATACCCTTGAAAATATTCTCAAGTTTTAAGTTGTATTCTAATTATGTCAGTAATTTTAACTGAATAAAGAGATGCATCATGTGCAAAAACTAATCTTGTTTACTTAAAATTGAGAGTAAAATTAATTATAGAAGGTACAAAACACTTGTAATTTTGATTTCAGATATATGACCCACAGGAACCTTCATATATACAAATATTATACACATATATGACAATATATATTTGAATGTTCATTTTGAAACTGCTTTTCATACTGATACATGAAAATACTTAAATGTCCACCAAAGCAAGGTTATTTATTCATACATTTGAATGATATACAGTAGCTCAAAAGAATAAACTTGAGTTGCATGTACTAATATGGATAAGTGTCCGAAATGAATAGTGAAGCAAAACTAGCAAATTTAATAATGATAAGTTCAAAACTACACCTTTCATATGTAAACATGTGCAATAGTTAAAATTATACATTTTATGTTGCATAAATATATAATACAGTATAATAACGCATAAGAATGACAAACACCTTCAAGACCAAAGTTAGGAAATTACAAGACTACAATTTAAATGGTTAGTAGGTGGAATTTTAAATCAGAGTTTACTCCTAAATCCCAATTTTTCCACAGTTGACAAAATACGGAGTTAAGAAAAGTAAACTTAATGATTTCCAGAATGAACGCTTTATTCAAAATGCTACGTAATTACAATTCTAATAAACTTGCAAGGGAATCCAGTCACCCAGAAGTTTTTTATGCCTTTCTCCTACATCACGAAAGGGGAAGATTTAATTACCAACTTTGCATTACTTAACGTCAGACTCATAGTATCAGAGCTAAAGAGAAATTTAAGAAACACCTAACTCAACCTATTTTAAATGACCAAATGAGTTGAGAAGGTTACAATGACATTTCTAAGTTCATATGTAAAAACAGAATTTTGATGACAATGACAGTTTAAGTACTAATAAACACTCCTGGAAAAGTTACTGTAATCCAGGTTATTTTACTGTGCTAAATGCCTTACATTCTTTACCCAATTCAGTTTTCACAGAAATCCTATGAACAAAGCACTTCCAAAATTTACCACTTCACAGCTAAGAAAACAAGGCTTAGAGAAATGCTACACGATCCCCTAGTCATGAGGTTAGTAGGTACCACTGTGGAGACTGAGGCAAAACAGGACGATTTCAAAGCCTATGCTCTGAACAAGTAAACACTAAGCAGGAATTTAGTTCTAGATCTCCCAGTTGTAGTCCAATAATCAGCCAAAACATGATGCTGAGAAGAGGGGAAAGAAAGATGTCTTGTATATGGAGCCTCATGTATTTGATCCCAAATACATCTTCATATTGAAAATCATTAGAGCACAAGGCAATAGAATTATTAGTTTGTTTCTAAAATCATCAACCTTTCCCAAGTTGAACATACAAGTATATTTTATCATACATATACTATATGTGTGTATAACGTGTGTTTATCTAAGTATTCCTGTGGTTTATAGATCTGGATTTGGAATTACAAGTGTTTTGTGATTTATTATTTATTTATTATTATACTTTGAGTTTTGGGGTACATGTGCACAACTTGCAGGTTAGTTACATATGTATCCATGTGCCATGTTGGTGTGCTGCACCCATTAACTCGTCATTTAGCATTAGGTGTATCTCCTAATGCTGTCCCTGCCCCCTCGCCCCACCCCACAACAGTCCCCAGAGTGTGATGTTCCCCTTCCTGTGTCCACGTGTTCTCATTGTCTCCCTCTGTTGCTCTGGCTGGAGTCAGTGGTGTGATCATAGCTCACTGCAGACTCCAAGTCCTAGGCTCAAGCGATACTTTTGCCTCAGCCTCTCAAGTAGCTCGGACTACAGGCACGCACCACCATCCCTGGCTAATTGTTTTACAGAGATGGGTCCCATCGTGTTGCTTGACTGGTCTCAGCCTCCTTAGGTCAAGGGATCCTCCCACCTAGACTTCCGAAAGCACTGAGATTACAGGTGTCAGCCACCGTGCGTTTTTTGATTTCTTCAATTAATTTTACTTATACACTTGATTACACAAGATTAATTTTGTGTACATAATGAATCTCTTTTGAGGTTTAAGTTACTGATTAATTAGAGTACCACTTAACAAGCGTGTCATCCCAGCACTTTGGGAGGCTGAGGTGGGCGGCTCACCTGAGGTCAGGCATGAGCCACCGTGCCCGGCTTACACACATTCTTTTCACTCCTGCTTGCAGATCTCTGTTCCCTTCTAATTCCAGTGGAACCACTTTCACTTAGTATCAAAATATCCAGATCCACTCATCAAAGTGTAAATAATCCTTCAGCAAATTACCTTTGCAAATCTATTTTTATGTAATATTTCCTTAACTTCTTCTTACCTACATCCAGTAGTCATTTTACAAGGCAGAATTTTTTCTATTTTATATAGAACTGAGGCAGTATTTGAAAAAAATCTCAAAACACTCTTCAGGAAGGACTGGCATCTAAAACACCAGTTCCAATATATATTTTAGTAACATTTTAAAGGACAGATGGTTTTCAAAATGTTATTATAATTTAAAAAAATGTAAACTTCCTCTCTGAGTTCATGTTTATGGAAAACTAATATTTCATAAATGCCAAGTTACTATGATGTATTATCTAAATGCTGCCCCTGCCATTCTATAAATATAAAAATAATAACCTTCTAACTAACTTTGGTATTAGTCAACAACTGTGCTGATCAAAAGTAAAATCAATTCATTTAAAAAAAAATTTCCATGAAAAAAAACAAGTAACTTGTAAGCAGTATGGTAGATGAACCAAAAAATAAAGTAACATTAACCAGAAAGACATGCCATGGACTTCTCTAATCTTTTTTTGGAACACCCTTTTCATGCATATGAAAATAAAAATTAAATATAAAATACCTACTTTATGTATGTACTTTTACTTGTGTCTATTGTTCTTTAAAGATTAAAATAACTCCTAAAGCCTGGATAGCTGAGCCCATTGTGCTCTTCTGCCCATAAAATAGATTGGATGTGCAGTGAAAGAGGTAAAACTTAGGCTTTCAGATTAGTTATGACGATGGAAACACAATTCTATTCAATAGTGTTCATCTTGGTCTTTCAAATGTTTAAGGTCACAAGGCAAAGGAGAACAGACTTTAAGAATGTTCGTGTATTACTTCTCGTCTTACCCAACAGCTACATTAGTTCAATTAGGCCAGTGTTTTGGAGTAAACAGCATTGTGAAATGTGTCGTGCAGTCCGGAGGCTCCACCACCTACCTCCAGGTAGTTGTTCTGTCCGATGGAGCCTAGAGTAATACCTTAGGAGATGCATTACATCTACAGGTACCAACTAGGAAGGGTAGTCTTGAATTAAAGGGCTTTAGAACATGTTATAAGAGCAAATCGAAGCTTCTAGGTATTAGAACCACTTCAATCACAGAGCGTCTCTGGGTTCTATCTGTGGCCAGCATCAAGTATCTGTCTGCCCTCCCCGAATGCTTTCTCTCATCATGTGGATCTTCTAGATGGTCTTATTCTTCCCCAGCCAGCCAACTTGATCAACAAGCCTAGGTATATTAGGTATGTATAAAGTTGGTTCTTAAATAAAGTCCATTTCTGTATCTAGGTAAGTAATGTCTTCAGACTTACAATTTCATTGATATCTAGAAAGAGTGACTCAAGTTAGCTTCTAGTGTCAGTTTTTCTAGCAGCTTCTTTAAAAACAAAAATCCTCTCTGGAACAAAGCTTCCTTGCAAGTATTGCTGTTGGCAATAGTCCTCTTTACTGAAATGCTTATCCGGTGAAACTTGCGCTGTGCCAGTGAGCCTGCAGGTTGATGGTCCTTTTGTTCAACTTCTCCATTATAAAACAACCCCTCTGATCACCCTTTTAAAACTAAAGACCAAAGAATCAAATTAGATCGGGAAGTGACCAGAGCTCACAGGTCATCAACTCCTCTTCTTAGCATATTATAGCACACAGTCTAAGCCCGAAAAACACAGCAGAACCCATTACAGCTCTCGAGTTCCAGTTATTAACATTGCTTTTTTTTAATGGAAAATTTTCATTAGAAGCTATCACAGGACTCACATTCAGTAATAACTTAGATTAGGATACATACTGGAGCCTTTGTCCTTAGAGTAGGTGCCACTGAGTCACTATTAAAAGGAGTCTTTTTGACCTTAGTAAATTCTCACAGGGCTTCTCTCAGTCTAAACTGTAACTGGCCTTTACTAGTGATGTCATGTGTAATTCAAATTAATATTGTAATGTATATAAGTTGTATATATAGGTATAATACATGCGTGTATTTACAATTATTTATTTTATTTTATTTTTTAATAAGATAAAACTTAGAGGTTAAAATATGACTCTAGGCCATTGTGCTTTAGAATGAAGAGCACAGACATGGGTTGGAAATGTAAATTTTGACCCCATTTAATTTCTGTGACAAATTCATTAATGTCTTCAAGGTTCAGGCTCTATGTCTGAGACAAATGAATACAGCTCTAAGATTCCCGAAAACCCTAAAGTATTAAAATTCCACTCTGCCATTAGTTCAGATAAATCATTTGCCAATTTGCCCCACAAGAACCAGGCATCTTTAAATGGTAACATAACATGCACTTCTCTCTCCCAAAGTGTGGTGCATAAACGTTCTGCTTCTGAATAACACAGGATGCCTGCTAAAATATGCTGTCAGGGGGATTAGTAAGGAAATGTTGTATCAAAACTTCTGCAGATGTGGCCCTGAAATACACATTGTAATAAATCCTCCAGGCCTCTCGAGTTAGGAATAACTGGTTTATAAAATTGTACTTACTTAAAAATTATAGATAAACAGATTTCACCGTAACCCAGTTTTTCTGATCTGAATGAAATAAGGCTCTATATTCAGACTGAATTTTCAGTGAAAAACAACTTAAAATAGTGACAAATCATCTATAAGTTTAAATGAATATAACTAGGAGACCTGAAAACTCAGGTTTAGCAGTCATCTTCCAACAGTTTGAGAGCCCACAGGAGCCACAGAGCCCTCATGTCTCTCCAGAGAAGCAGGGTGATTCTTCCCCCTAAACACCATGCAATTCTTGAAGTGAGTGAAAGCATTCCTGCTCACACTGATACCCTCTCAAGTGAACTCAAAGTTAAGCCATCTCCAGCCAGACCAGATACCCTGGCCCATATCTCATTCATTAATATATATTGAGAAGTCTTTGTTTCTTGGAAACTACATGAAGTGAAGAGGCTGTGGACTCCACTGTACCTAGTGGTCTATATTTAACCAATTCCCTTCACACATATGTATCAGATGCTCTCTTAGTTACGGAGCTGCAGTGGTGAATAAGAAAGCCACAGTCCTGTACTCCTAGGGTTTCAATTCTGAAGACGAAGACAGGCACAGAAACCCAACCGAGCAAAGAGAAGAGATTATTACAAAATGTGTTCACATGCAAAGTGAAGCAAGGGACTGAATATACAACAAGGGTGTTGGGGCGAACATTAGATATAATCTTAATTCAGATTATATAAGATTCATACATATAATTTTTATATATAGATGTATTAATTTGGGCCGGGTGTGGTGGCTTATGCCTGTAATGCCAGCATTTTGGGAGGCCAAGGCGGATGGATCACTTGAGTCCAGGAGTTTGAGACCAGTCTGATCAACATGGCAAAACCCCATCTCTACTAAAAATAAAAAAGTTAGCCGGGTGTAGTGGTGTGAGCTTGTAGTCCCAGCTACTCAGGAGGCTGAGAAAGGAAAACTGCTTGAACCCAGGAGGCAGAGGTTTCAGTGAGCCAAGATTGTGCCACTGCACTCCAGCCTGGGTGACACAGCAAGACCCTGTCTCAAAAGAAAAAGAAAAAAAAGAAATATTAATTTGGATCATACAGATTCTAACCACTTCTTTCAAGTGAGAATATTTAAGCTGAGACCTGAGAATAAAAAGAGTTAGCTTTTCATACAATACAGAAAGGTTCGTCTTTTAGGAAAAACCCCCAGTGTTCATGGACCCTAATATATGAGCAAGATCTTGGCATGTAGAAGAAACCTGTGAATTGGATGAAATGAAAAACTGAAAAGTAGGAATCTGGATGAAGTATAGAAGGGAGAAAGACTAATGTGAGACGTGGCTGAAAGAGAAGGATATGTGAAACAGTACAGGTCTTCATTAGTAATGATGAGGAACATAAATCTTAGTCCAAGTACACCAGAAAAGTGGGAGAGTTGGAAACTGAAAGACATGTTAAGAGATCACTTTGGTTTCTCTGTAGCTAACAGGGTGTAGGAGATTAAGAATTCAAGTAGGTTGACTAAGGATGACCTAAGAAAATAAGCGTAGGTAAGAAAATATGTGGCTCTGGCTAGGCTGGGGACATTGGAAATCAAAGTAGGTGGAGGAAATTACAGATGTATTTGGAACCAAAATATTTTTTAAATGAATGTTGAATTGGATATTGCCAGAATATTGAGGAAGGGCCAAAAATGACTTATAAGCGTCTAGCATGGCTGGCAGTGCCACTTACTGACATGTGGGAAACCAGGACATGTTACCTCTGAATTATTCGAGTGCTATTGTCATGTAAATCATCAACTCGCAGAATAAAGGTCTGGGCCAAACTCTAAGACTGGAAATTATGAGCTGTTTAGTAGTGTTTAGAGCTTAGAGAGAGTATGTGTGTGGAGAGAAAAGAAGAGCAATTAGGACAGAACCCTTAGAAACATCAACATTTAAAATTTGGGAAGAGAAAGAGAAACAAATAAATTGTGGGAAAATGAAGCTCAGGGTAGTTGCAAGGGAATGCTAAAAATGAACTATGGCATTTGAGGAGGAAAACGTGGAAACTGAAAGCAAGAGAGTACGGATGGATCGTGAGGGAGCAGCAGCATCTGTGTCCTAAGGAGAGTCTCAGTGAAAATGAAGGGTTGTAGGAATGAGGACATCTGGGCCAACGAGCTGGCAAGGAGTGATGTCCAGGAGGCAGAATATTTGCATCTAGATCCTGGTGGTACATACCCTTATAGAAAATGTTTCAGATTTGATGACAATAAAGTGGAGGAAAGAATAAAAGTAATGGAAATAAAGATGTCAAAAAACGGGGAACCAAGGTTTGTACTGGTCCTTTCACGTGAAAGCTGAGCCACTAAAGTGATGGCTGAACTTGCCTGAAGATGATATTGAGCAAAAGATCTAAAGCCTTAAATAAATGACAAGAGGCCAGGTGCAGTGGATCATGCCTGTAATCCCAGCACTTTGGGGGGCTGAGGCAGGCATATCACCTGAGGTCAGGAGTTCGAGACCAGCCTGGCCAACATGGCGAAACCCCGTCTCTACCAAAAATACAAAAATTAGCTGGGTGTGGTGGTATGCACCTGTAACCCCAGTTACTCAGGAACCTGAGGCAGGAGAATCACTTGAAACCGGGAGAAGGAGGTTGCAGTGAGCCGAGATCACACCATTACACTCCAGCATGGGTGACAGAGCAAGACTCCATCTCAAAAAAAAAAAAAAAAGAAAAAAGACAAGAGTGCCCAGGAGGGAGGTCTGTTGATGATGGCAATACCAAAGGGGCATGGCTGATATTTCCAAGGGGTTTGAGTTTCAAAGGAACAGTCTAATTTGCAAGGAGCGGAGAAATTAACAGTCTAGAAGTTGTAACGGGAACCAAGAACAACCCCCTCGGCTTCCAGCCATAGTTATGTGGAGGGTGAGAAAAAGACCTGTCTCAATCTATGAAAGCTAGAGGAACAATTGTACTTTGGTATCAACCAACTTTTGTTTTAAGATAATTACAAAGCAATATGGAACTTAGCAACAGTCAATTTTGACAGTTTCCTGCAGCTTAGTAAATTCTGCACAAAATTAAGATTTAACACAAAAGTAGAGAAAAATTTTAATGGCATAGCACCTTTCTTCACAATTCCTTAAACCAAATAATTCCCTGTTCTTCTAACTCTCTCCTTACACTATCAACTAGGCTTCTTATTCAATGAACGGTTTAAGTCCACTAAGACACACACACACACACACACACACGTCTTATCCAGCTGCAGATCTCATTTTTGAAGGTACATTGAAAGTACATAGATCATTCTATAATCATCAACTATGAAGATTGTGAGCAACTGGAACAAGTATTCTTGGAAAAGAAGTTTCCTGTGTATAAGAAAAAAAAGAGTCCAACTCTGGGAACTGACTTGGCTGAGTCATCATTATATGCCACTGGCAAGAAATCAAGAAGTAACTCAGGACTGATAAACTTTGTTAAAGGAAATGGAAACAGCCTATCTGTGAGGCTTAATTCTTGATAATCTGGCCAAGATATAGCATCTGGATAAGAGTTCACTGACTCAACTAAATTTTGTGAAGGTGAAGTACTTGTTAAAATGAAAGATCTATTTAGAGAGAAATAAGTAGACATAATGTCTGCACTATGGATAGGTGTATACCTGCTTTTTGCAAAAACAGTTTGTATCTTTGAAATGCTGGTTTGCCCTGGACAGAGCTAACTTAAATAGAGACCAGGCGCGGTGGTTCACGCCTGTAATCCCAGCACTTTGGGAGGCCGAGGAGGGTGGATCATGAGGTCAGGAGATCGAGACCATCCTGGCTAACAAGGTGAAACCCCGTCTGTACTAAAAATGCAAAAAATTAGCCGGGCATGGTGGCGGGCACCTGTAGTCCCAGCTACTCTGGAGGCTGAGGCAGGAGAATGGTGTGAACCCGGGAGGCGGAGCTTGCAGTGAGCCGAGATCGCGCCACTGCACTCCAGCTGGGTGACAGAGCGAAACTCCGTCCCAAAAATATATATATATGGTTTATATATATATATATGTATATATACCCAAAGGATTATAAATCATGCTGCTATAAAGACACATGCACACGTATGTTTATTGTGGCACTATTCACAATAGCAAAGACTTGGAACCAACCCAAACATCCAACGATGATAGACTGGATTAAGAAAATGTGGCTGGATACATATGTAACAAACCTGCACATTGTGCATATGTACCCTAAAACATAAAGTATAATAAAAAAAAGAAAAAAAAGAAAATGTGGCACATATACACCATGGAATACTATGCAGCCATAAAAAAGGATGAGTTCATGTCCTTTGTAGACACATGGATGAAGCTGGAAACCATAATTCTCAGCAAACTATCACAAGGACAAAAAAAACCAAACGCTGCATGTTCTCACTCATAGGTGTGAATTGAACAATGAGAACACATGGACCCAGGAAGGGGAACATCACACTCTGGGGCCTGTCATGGGGTGGGGTGAGGGGGAGGGACAGCATTTGGAGATATACCTAATGTAAATGATGAGTTACTGGGTGCAGCACACCAACATGGCATATGTATACATATGTAACAAACCTGCACGTTGTGCACATGTGTCCTAGAACTTAAAGTATATATATATATAAAAAGAGAAAACCATTAACGAAAGTCTATAATACACAGGAACACACAGACATACATACACCTGTGTGTCTATATCTTCAGTTATCACACTTTTTCTATACAGACTCCACACGAGACAAACATGTTACATTTTATGAGAAACTATAAGTGGAAAGAGGAGAATTTGTTAAATCAATATAGAATGTTCCTTGTTTAGCATAATTCTAACTGTTTCTCATTAGAGGTCTGAGTATCAATCTGTATTATATGTGGCCATGCTGGCATTTGGGAAATTCCACAAGAAACTTTTTAAATATGAATTTGGAAAAGGGAAAAGGATTTTTAAAGTGTCTTTTTTTGTTCTACATTCTGTGTGGAACATGTATTTTGTGCTAACTGCTCGTGTTAGCTTGTGATTGCCTGTGACTATGTGGAAGATATACTTTACGTGACTATGTGAGCAATAGTCTTAAAGTTAAGAAATCTAAAATTTGGTTGGTTTAGTTGCTAATTAGGTAAATTACCTTGTAATGGTTACTTAACCTCTCAAAGATTAATTATCTTCAGTGGTACATTGAAGGTTCCATTCATATTGATTTTAGTAGACTTATCCTGCTAAAAAGTAAATTTAACAGAAATTATTCTAGACCTCATTATTTCAGGAGACCCCACCCCAGCTTTTATTCCTAACTTCAAGAAATGCAGAGAAATTTAAAAATTCGATGTTCTCCCAATTCAACAGAATATAACTGAACTAAATAGATTTATGTATAATTCATTATTTCAACCTTTAACGCTATATCCAAGCGGTTTGTTTTCACCATAAAGTTATAGCTGTTTAGGCCAATAATTAAAGAGGACCTTGATAGAGAATGACAAGAGAGGATGATCGCCCTATTGTCTATCTTCCAGCTGCTTTCAATGCCCTGAAGTTTTATTCACACCCAAATATTAGAATCTTATCTGAGAGAGCGTACTCAAATGATGAATCATGCTACTTTCTCAAGAAAAGTGTTACAGAATAATAAATGCCTTTCTGGTCAAAGCACTGATGCTCTGGAAATAATCTTTTTCCAAATGAGGTACAGGAATTGTTAGGACTATTAAAAGTTTGTATATGATATCTGCCAGGTTCGACTGAGCTTCACTTAAAATCTACTATATTAGGGCCAAGTGTAATGACTCAAATTAGTGAACTTAAAAATTGTTTTAAAATGTTTCATGGAGACATTTCAAATATTGCACTCTGATTTATCACTGTTACTTTTGCTGAATTCAATTTGATGCCAAGATTTATTCAGATTAATCAAATGCCATAAACTCTGAAACCTAATGTTCCTTAACATCTTAAGAACTTTTAAACAGGTCAAATGTTGAAGATACGCTTTTAGTGAAACTGTACCTAAGCACATGAATTCTATTGAATATAGCTTTTCAGAAGACTAACAAAGAAAGAAGACTTAGGAAATTCGGAAACATTTTTTAAACCTTCTAGAGGGAATTAAACTACTGAAAAATAATTTCAATTGGTGAATCTAATGGCATTAATCAGAAGATAAGAAAAAAGTAACCATAAAACTTTATGGGGGCAATATTTGCTATGAGGATCAGGAAAAACAACTAATGGATATTAGGCTTAATACCTGGGTGATGAAATAAACTGTACAACCAACCCCATGGCACAAGCTTACCTCTGTAACAAACCTACACTTGTACCCCTGAACTTAGAAGTTAAAATTTAAATAAATAACGTTGTGCTAATAATTTCAACCAGAGCCTTTCCAAGGTGCAGGGAACTTTTGAGAATTTTATTTCTTGCAAAAGGAAATTTGATTCCTTGCTTAGGGCCTTCCTAGCAAAACCTCTATTCTTTGGAGAAGCATCATACTCCTACAAGATTTAAGGACCATCATATTTGTCAGACTTTTTTTCTGTTTTACTGTGAGCAGTTTACAGAACATAAAGAAAAATCAAATCCGAAGGTGCACTACACGTGTTTTAGCAAAAGGAACATTTTTGTGTACTTTTAAGAAAATACGACAAATTTAGTTTTCTGACCTATTACCAAGTTAGACATCTTGAGTGAATTGAATCTGTTGTAATCCTGTTTGGTTTTCATCCCATGGCTCTGGAAAACTGACATTTATCTCCAATTTTTCAACTCTGCTTCTTTCCAGTACCTCATCTATACGACTATTGTAGTACTTTTCATCTGCTTCTACCACTACACTATGGCTGCATTACTTTTAACACAGTGTCCCACATGTTACCCATTTCTACCTTATATAAAGAGTAGAAATTGAATTATAATTGAGTTTCCAGTTGCTTCATATTCTGGTCTTCAACTGAAATAACTCCAGCTATCTCAAAACTTCAACCCTCCCTGGAAGTATTGGACCAAATTATCCCAGATTATAGCACTCTCAGGCTAAAATTACTAATGCTTCTATAGTTTCAGAGACAGTATCAGGTTATTCAACACAACCTTCCATGCACCATCCCAGCCTCATATAATCAGAGGACACTTAGACGACTTTAATAGCCTTCAAAAGACACCCTCCACTTTTACTTATATATATATTTATTTATCTATTTATTTAATGGAGACAGGGTCTCACTCTGTCACCCAGACTGGAGCGCAGTGGCATAATCACGGTCCACCGCAGCCTGCACCTGCCGGGCTCCGATCCTTCCACCGCAGCCTCCTGAGTGGCTGGGACCACAGGCGCCGCCACCACGTCTGCCTGGTTTTTGTATTTTTGTGGAGATGGGGTTTCACATGTTGCCCAGGCTGATCTGAGACTCCTGAGCTCAAGAGATCCACCTGCCCCAGCCTCCCAAAGTGCTGGGATTACATGAACGGGCCATTGTGTCCAGGCGGCCCCGCCCGGTTTTTAACCTTCGTACTGTTTATATAATCATCCTTCACAAAATAGAACACTTAATTACTCGATGGTTCTCATTATTCTAATATGAAGACCTATATTAAGAAAATAAATTCCTGGCCAGGCGCGGTGGCTCACGCTTGTAATCCCAGCACTTTGGGAGGCCGAGGCGGGCGGATCACGAGGTCAGGAGATCGAGACCATCCTGGCTAACATGGTGAAACCCCGTCTCTACTAAAAATACAGAAAATTAGCCGGCGTGGTGGCGGCGCCTGTAGTCCCAGCTACTCGGGAGGCTGAGGCAGGAGAATGGCGGGAACCCGGGAGGCAGAGCATGCAGTGAGCCGAGATCGCACCCCTGCACTCCAGCCTGGGGGACAGAGCCAGACTCCAGCTCAGACAAAAAAATAAATAAATAAATTTCCAATATTTCCTAGCATATCCAATTTAATTCTATACATCACATAAAAATAAAAGCCGTCTTACTGTGTTAGTTTCTTACTGCTGTTACAGTAAATTAACATAAACTCAGAGGCTTAAAACAACACATTTTTTTTCTTTATACTTCTGGGGGTCAGAAGTCCAAAATGGGTCTTAGTGTGCTAAAATCAAGGTATCATCAAGTCTATATTTTGTCTGGAGATTCCAGGAGAGAATTCACCAGGTTTGAGGGGTCACATGTATCCCTGAGCTCTTGGCCTCTGCACATCTTGGACACAGCACATCACTTCAGCCTCGGCTCCAGTTTCCCCAAGCTCTTCTGCTCACTCTGGTCTCTCTGCCTTCCTGTCTGAAGGGTCTTTGTGACTACAGTGGGCCCACCTAGATAATTCAGGATAATCGCTCCAGTTTAAGGTGAGGTGATTAGCAATCTTAATTCCACCTCTAACCATAATGCTTCCATGCTGCCTAACAACACATTCAAAAGGTCATCCTGCTAAGGGTCATTATTCTACCTACACACTAAGTGACTGAGAAAAAGTAAAGTTATGTATCATGCCTTACCTATGGTGAGGAAATAATAACTTATAATGATTTATCTACAAAAACCTGTTTTTAAAAGCTTTGGTCCTAGTCTATTGATTAAAGTTTTGGTATATTCCAGATAAATTTCATGTCCTTGATGCTAACACATTGTGCACATTACATGGCCTTTTTAAAATAGTACTGCATAAAGGAATATTTAAGGTTGTCTGGACGATAGAAAAGGAACTTTAGTTGCTATGCCACAAAAGGCCGGATTTCTGCACATTACACCTCCTACCAGTGCACACATGTGCCAAACTCCTTCCTGAAAGCCTGGTTTATGTTTCCTATGTGCTTAGCAATAGTTTTACTCTCACGACTGTTTATATTAAGTCCTTTTTTTTTTTTTTTTTTTTTTTTTTCTTGAGACGGAGTCTCGCTCTGTCGCCCAGGCTGGAGTGCAGTGGCGCAATCCCGGCTCACTGCAAGCTCCGCCTCTCGGGTTCACGCCATTCTCCTGCCTCAGCCTCTCCGAGTAGCTGGGACTACAGGCGCCCGCCACCACGCCCGGCTAATTTTTTTTTTTTGTATTTTTTTTAGTAGAGACGGGGTTTCACCGTGGTCTCGATCTCCTGACCTCGTGATCCGCCCGCCTCGGCCTCCCAAAGTGCTGGGATTACAGGCGTGAGCCACCACGCCCGGCCCTAAGTCCTATTTTTTAAAGCATATCCTCATTTGTTTGTTTTCCTGAGCCTCTGAACTGGATTTCATCTGGTATGTATTGCACAGGTTTGCACACTTGATTGTATGCTACCTTAAAGCATCCTCTTGTGTTCTGGACACGGTTATTTTTCTCCATAGTAAGGTGATAAGTGACTTCTCTGAGGACTTGCCACCTTAGAATGCAGTGGTGACATCACCTTCTCAGGCTCTGTCTGCAATGTGGAATTTAGTATTTTCCAACTTCTGGTCTAACTTGAACTTCATAATTAAGCAGAGCCGCCTTTTGAGGGAACAGTAGGGTGTCTGCCCCTAAACGTCTGTGTAAATGCAGAGACACATTTGGGAACATAACTGACTTTTATGTACAGAAGCCAGATGCATTTCATGCCCATGCATGCTTAGGGAAGCAAGTTCATCTCATCTATCACAATAAGCATCTGTGCCACTAAATTCCACTGCAGGATACTTTTCACACTTAGACAACAAAACATTTAAGGAAATAAAAACTCTTTCCAATAAAAATGTGCATCAAAAACTGTGTGTATGTTTAAAAAAAAAACCTTCCTCTATAAGATAAGGCCACAGGAACTACTAAAAAAGCATTCTTGAAATACATTTTCTGATAGGCATCTAGGCCCTTGCCTTATATAAGATTTAAGGAAAGTGATGTGTGTGTCTTTATACTTGAAAGGCTGTTTTCAACAGCAAAGTGTATGCTTTGAGGTATCAATAGAGTTTTGAGAATGCAAAAGTTTAAAAGAAATGGAATGCATATTCTCCAGGTATGAACATGCAATTGTCATTATTTTCCTACCATCTACTAGATTAGAAACAGAAGAAAAATTATGGAAATGTCTGTTTTCCCTCAATAGGAGTACCTATTTATTAAAGTTAATTAATTACTATTCTTTAAACATTTTCAAAATAGACTCATAAGTGACAACTTTCAGAGAAAACAAGGGTTTTTGGATGTATATATTTACTTATAACATGGATAAAATAATTTTGTTAAAT
Organism: Symphalangus syndactylus; assembly: GCF_028878055.3. Taxonomy (NCBI): domain Eukaryota; kingdom Metazoa; phylum Chordata; class Mammalia; order Primates; family Hylobatidae; genus Symphalangus; species Symphalangus syndactylus. The sequence goes on from NC_072430.2 coordinate 11,293,307, forward strand.
ATTAACTCCATATTAATAATGTTCTCTATTGTTTTTGCATTTTGTTTAACAATAGAGAATCTAAGACATTTAGTGTTCATGAGTTTCATACAGTTTCCTGTCAATGTACTTTGTCTTTTTTTTATTGGACTACTAATCATTTATTTATGATTTGTTGGAACTACTCATATTTTAAATATGTCAACTGAATTGCAAGCACTTGTTGCTGATTTGATATTTGCTTTTTACACATATTCATGGTATCCTCTGAAAAAGAAAAGTTTTATATTTTAACAAATTCCAATCCATAAATTTTTTTTTTAATTTTCTGTTATTGGTTAGGGCTATATTTGGATATTTAATTTTAACCGTAATGTTGCAAGTGATATTTGTCTATGGTATTTTTTCTTTATATTTTGAAAAAGTGTATTTGACATCCACTATGGAATTAATATTTATTAATGACATATTATACCTTTGTGCAACTATAAAATACATATAGCCAATTATCTGAACACCATTTTATGAACTGTTTATCACTTATCCACTGATTTGAAACACTATCTTTATCATATATTGGATTTTAGGTTTATCGAGATTATGTAACATGAAATTATTTAATTATGAAATTATGTGAATTCAAGCATGACAGTCAGCTCTTCTTCCCCACCACTACCCTGTAAAAGGATGGATGGAATAATTGCTTCCCTATGGCTTAAGTCTATGAAAGGTATACAACATGGTCTTGATGAAGTGGGAACTACACAGAAACTGTTTTTGGTCCTGAAATGTACTCCAGCTTTACCAATTTGTTCTACACATATACCATTGAGGGTAGAAGCTGAATTTTGCTAATGATTATATTTACACTACTTAACATTGTGCCAGATACTGAGTAGATGCTTAGAAACATGTTTAATGACTTGTTTTATTGCTAGAGACCTAATTATCTGCTGTAGTGGTGCTATCTCATTCAGAATCATTTTGACCAGCCTTTCTCCATCATGAATAAAACACTTATTTACACACTTGTGTACATGCACACGTGCATAGAAACACACACACCCTTTGCAGAGACAAACTGCATTGAAAGCATGTACAAACATTATAGTATTTTTGTTGATTCTGACCTGATTCTGATTCTATTGTATACTTTTTCTTTCTGATCACAATAACAATAAAAATAGAAAACTATAAGTTGTGAAGCTGGAAGATGCAGAACATGAAAGATCGAATTACCAATTTTTTTTTCTATTTTCTTTAGTTGGCTGCTGATAAAATCAGAAAAGAAATGGACACAAAAATGAAAGTATGCAATGTGTGTGCGTGTATCACATGCACTCGTTTCCATGATGTACATGTGGAATTTCATAACCAGCCAAACTAAGCTTCATAAGTGAATGAGAAATAAAATCCTTTACAGACAAGCAGATGCTGACAGATTTAGTCACCATCAGACCTGCCTTCCAAGAGCTCCTAAAGGAAGCACTAAACATGGAAAGGAAAAACCAGTACCAGCCACTGCAAAAACACACCAAAATATAAAAACCAATGAAACTAGGAAGAAACTGCTTCAACTAATGTGCAGAATAACCAGCTAGCATCATGATGACAGGATCAAATTCACACATAACAATATTAACTGTAAATATAAATGAGCTAAACGCCCCAATTAAAAGACATACACTGGCAAATTGGATAAAGAGTCAATACCCACAGGTGTGCTGTATTCAGGAGACACATCTCACTTGCAAGGACACACATAGGCTCAAAATAAAGGGATGGAGGAATATTTGCCAAGCAAATGGAAAGAAAGAAAAAAAAAGCAGGAGTTGCAATCCTAGTCTCTAATAAAACAGACTTTAAACCAACAAGGATAAAAAAGGACAAAGAAGGGCATTACATAGTAGTAAAGGGATCAATGCAACAAGAAGAGCTAACTATCCTAAATATATATATATATGCCAAATACAGGAGCACCAGGATTCATAAAACGAGTTCCTAGAGACCTACAAGGAGACTTAGACTCCCACACAATAATAGTGGGAAACTTTCACAACCCACTATCAACATTAGACAGATCAACAAGAAAGGAAATTAACAAGGATATTCAGACTTGAACTCAGCTCTGGTCCAAGTGGACCTAATAGATACCTACAGAACTCTCCACCCCAAATCAACAGAATATACATTCTTCTCAGCACCACATAGCACTTATTCTAAAATCAACCACATAATTGGAAGTAAAACACTCCTCAGCAAATGCAAAAGAATGAAAATCATAACAAACAATCTCTCAAACCACAGTGTAATCAAATTAGAACTCAGAATTAAGAAACTCACTCAAAACTGCACAACTACATGGAAACTGAACAACCTGCTTCTGAATGACTACTGGGTAAATAGCAAAATTAAGGCAGAAATAAATAAGTTCTTTGAAACCAATGAGAACAAAGACACAACATACCAGAATCTCTGGGATACAGGTAAAACAGTGTTTAGAGGGAAATTTACAGCATTAAATGTCCACATCAGAAAGTGGGAAAGATCTAAAATAGACACCCTAACATCACAATCAAAAGAAGCAATGGAAAACACATTAAAAACCTAGTATAAGACAAGAAATAACTAAGATCACAGCAGAACCGAATGGGAGAGAAACACAAAAAACCTTCAAAAAAAAAAATCAATGAATCTAGGAGTGGGTTTTTTGAAAAGATTAACAAAATAGATAGACCGGTAGCCAGACTAACAAGGAGGAAAAGAGAGAAAGATCAAATAGACACATTAAAAAATGATAAAGGGGATATCACCACTGATCCCACAGAAATACAAACTATTATTAGAGAATACTGTAAACACCTCTACACAAATAAACTAGAAAATCTAGAAGAAATGGATAAATTCCTGGACACATACACCCTCCCAAGACTAAACCAGGAAGAAGTCAAATCCCTGAATAGACCAATAACAAGTTCTGAAATTGAGTCAGTAATTACTAGCCTACCAACCAGAAAAAGCCCAGGACCAGATGTATTCACAGCCGAGTTCTACCAGAGGTACAAAGAGGAGCTGGTACCATTCCTTCTGAAACTATTCTGAACAATAGAAAAAGAAGGACTCCTCCCTAACTCATTTTATGAGGCCAGCATCACTCTGATTCCAAAACCTGGCAGAGACCCAATAGAAAAAGAAAATTTCAGGCCAATATCACTGATGAACATCGATGCGAAAATCCTGAATAAAATACTGGCAAGAGAATCCAGCAGCACATCAAAAAGCTTATCCACCACGATCAAGTTGGCTTCATGCCTGGCATGCAAGGCTGGTTCAACACATGCAAATCAATAAACATAATCCATCACATAAACAGAACCAATGACAAAAACCACATGATTATCTCAATAGATGCAGAAAAGGCCTTCAATAAAGTTCAACACCCCTCATACTAAAAACTCTCAATAAACTAGGTATTGATGGAACATATCTCACAAAAATAAGAGCTATTTATGACAAATGCATAGCTAATATCATGCTAAATGGCCAAAAGCTGGAAGCATTCCCTTTGAAAACTGGCCCAAGAGAAGGATGCCCTCTCTCCCCACTCTTATCAACATAGTATTGAAAGTTCTGGCCAGGGCAATCGAGTAAGAGAAAGAAATAAAAGCATGCAAATAGGAAGAGAGGAAATCAAATTGTCTCTGTCTGCAGATGACATGATTGTATATTTACAAAACGCCACCACCTCAGCCCAAAAATTCCTTAACCTGATAAGCAACTTTGGCAAAGTCTCAGGATATAAAATTAATGTGCAAAAATCACAATCATTCTTATATACCAATAACAGACAAGCAGAGAGCCAAATCATTAGTAAACTCCCATTCACAATTGCTATAAAGAAAACAAAATACCTAGGAATACAACCTACAAGGGATGTGAAGGACCTCTTCAAGGAGAACTACAAACCAGAGCTCAAGGAAATGACAGGACACAAACATATAGAGAAACACTCCATCCTCATGGATAGGAAGACTCAATATCATGAAAATGGCCATATTGCCCAAAGTAATTTATAGATTCAATGCTATTCCCATCAAGCTACCATTGACTTTCTTCACAGAACTAGAAAAAACTATGTTAAATTTCATATGGAAGCAAAAAAGAGCCTGTGGAGCCAAGGCTAACCTAAGCAAAAAGAACAAAGCAGGAGGCATGACGCTGCCTGACTTCAAACTATATTACAAAGCTAAAGTAACCAAAACAGCATGGTGCTAATATCAAAACAGATATACAGACCAATGAAACAGAATAGAGGCCTCAGAAATAACACCACACATCTACAACCATCTGATCTTCAACAAACCTGACAAAAGCAAGCAATGGGGAAAGGATTCCCTATGTAATAAATGGCGCTGGGAAAACTGGCTAGCCATATGCAGAAAAGAGAAACTGGACCCCTTCATTATACCTTATAAGAGAATTAACTCAAGGTGGATTAAAAACATAAATGTAAAACCTAAAACTATAAAAACCCTAGAAGAAAACCTAGGCAATATGATTCAGGACATAGGTGTGGGCAAAGACTTCATGACTAAAACACCAACAGCACTTGAAACAACAGCCAAAATTGACAGATGGAATCTAATCAAACTAAAGAGCTTCTGCTCAGTAAAATAAACTATCACAAGAGTGAACAGGCAACCTACAAAATATGAGAAAATTTTTGCAATCTATCCATCTGACAAAGGTCTAATATCCAGAATCTAGAAGGAACTTAAACAAATTTACAAGAAAAAAAAACAAACAACCCTATCAAAAAGTGGGCAAAGGATATGAACAGACACTCCTCAAAAGAATACATGTATGTGGCCAATAAACATATGAAAAAAGCTCATTATCACTGGTCATTAGAGAAATGCAAATCAAAACCACAATGACATACCATCTCACACCAGTTAGAATGGTGATTATTAAAAATTCTGGAAACAGCAGATGCTGGAGAAGATGCAGAGAAATAGGAACACTTTTACACTGTTGGTGGGCTTGTAAAATAGTTCAACCATTGTGGAATACAATGTGGTGATTCCTCAAGGATATAAAACCAGAAATACCATTTGACCCAGCAATCCCATTACTGGGTATATACCAAAGGATTATAAATCATTCTACTCTAAAGACACATGTACACATATGTTTATCATGGGACTATTTACAATAGCAAAGACTTGGAACCAACATAATGCCCATCAATGATAGACTGGATGAAGAAAATGTGGCACATATTCACCATGCAATACTACACAGCCATAAAAAAGATGAGTTCACGTCCTTTGCAGGGATATGGATGAAGCTGGAAACCATCATCCTCAGCAAACTAACACAGGAACAGAAAACCAAACACTGCATGTTCTCACTCATAAGTGGGTGCTGAACAATGAGAACATGTTGACACAGGGAGGGGAACATCACACACTGGGGTCTGTAGGTGGGTGGGGGGAAAGGGGCGGGAGAGCATTAGGACAAATAGCTAATGCATGTGGAGCTTAAAACCTAGATGACGGGTTGATGGGTGCAGCAAATTACCATGGCACAAGTATACCTATGTAACAAACCTGCATGTTCAGCACATGTATCCCAGAACTTAAAGTAAAATTTTAAAAAATGAAAGTATGCAATATGTGTATGTGTGTATGTGTATGTGTGTGTATACATACATATAAAACAAGCACTCATTTTCATTATGTACATATATGCACATTATGAGTGTGAATATATGTTAAATAATATCCTATCAGTTGTGTATTTGTAACACATATATGTACATGCATATACAACAAATAGAGGTGTTTTGCATAATAATTTCATTTATATTCATTTCATCAGCTAAGAACTAAGAATTTAAATCAAAATCAATTATTCATTTACAGGTGTTTTTAACCATCATCTCCCCCTTTATCTTCACTTTTATGCCTCCTTGTATTGCTATTTTGTGACTTTTTTGCCATAAATTATACATATTTGGAACCGTCATTTTAAGAAATTCAATCTTTGGATAAGATCTCTAAGATTGATTTAGTATGAATACGTGTGTGGGCACACACTTGACAAAGAAAGGTCAGTTATAAATATATGTGTACACTTATCAAAATAATTCACATAAAATCTCTGAATAAAATTATCTGTATGCTTTTTCTGTCAATAAAAGCAATATAGTATAATTCTTGGTAGTAAACCTGTTTGTTTTCATTCTGTTGCCTACCATGTGAGCTGCCATGTTGGTATAAAACATCGATCATTTGATATTTTACTACAGCAAATAATAGTGATCCCCACGAAATAATAAATAAATCAGTGAGTTTCAAGGAAATAAGTTTTTGGATGGATCAGATAATTTCAAGTTGTTAGTTTATTCTCCAGCAAGGTGAAAGAAAAAAGCTGTTAGTTTGTTCTCTATCAGGTGAACGAAGATGAAAACTAAAGTTCTCAAGGCCAGTGCATAATAATGGTGCCGTATTCTGTGCATCAATCACCATTACCAAATACCTATATTGCCAAATATTTCATGTACCGCTTTAGTGGTGATTAATCAATGTGCCATGGCACTGAAACTGAAACGAGACTTTGTAGTACAAGTGATATTCAAAGGGTTTTGAAAATTTATCAGCTCTATAGATATAGATGAAAATTTATCATCATCTATCTAGAAATCCTGTTTTTATAAATGTTACCTAGCCAAATATTGGTTTTATTTACTTAATATTTAGAAAACATGAGTTTAGTAAAAATTGTTCAGATTTTCTTAATGTAGTGTGTGAAATTACTATGTAATTCTACAAGAAATATGCTACACAGCTGAATACACAAATAGGTCAGCAGAGGGAGCAAAAGGTGCCTTTCCCGTATAATCCACAGCAACATCACCCGCTCTTCTCTCTACATCATCGATGTATGTTATCTAAAGTCCTGTGCAAATGCCACCTCAACACGAGTCCTCTAGCCTTGCCTTCTTATCAGAAGCAGCTCGAAAGCCCCGATAATTCTAGAACCACTGAAAAATACACACTTGTTGCAAGGATTGAAAAGCCTCATATTGCAAATTCAGAATTCACAGTATTGAAAAAATTCATAATTTTTTTAAAGTTACAATACTGTGAACTATATAAAATGAATTATGCTGGGATCAGATGACTCTCTTCATTCCAGCCTATCTTATATTTTCTCATTCATTTCTGCACATAGTCACAACAACAGACTCACTATTACATTTCATTAATGGCTATTTTATAATAAATGATCTCAATAGCATTTCTGAAACCTCTGCTGTTCTGGTTTTACATAACTCTTGAATTTTGGAATGAGTTAGTTTTTGATTGAAAAAGACCTGACTCTTATGCTTAGAAAAGCCATCATTTCTTTCTGTAAGCTTTCCATCTTCTATAAGCTTTACATGTTCCATAAGCAAACATTCGCTGGTTTTGTGATCAAACTAGAGAGGCAAATTCAGTTAATAATAACAACGTCATTTATCATCTTCAAATCTACTGTTATGGATAATATGATCTCCACAAGGAGACGGTTGCACGAGCGACAAGAGAAAGACAATCAACAGTCTTTTACTCATACCAAGATATGTCCACACACACTTGTTTCAACAGTCAAAGTAACGCCATATGTCCCCAGTGATGTGGGTGGGCAAAAGGAACAGTTGGCCTGCTAATGAGGGCCATATGTACACGCAGCCTATCGTACCATCCTTCTTACTTATGGTTGCTGAAAACCCAGTGGAAGAGCTTGCTCTGAGGAATAGCATGGCTGGAGGAGGAGAGGCTTCCTTAACAGCAGGAAAGGACCATTTGTTGTACAACTACTGTATCTCTGAAACTGGGAGCTAAAGATATGCTTGTACGTTACTCATTCTCATTAAGAGTTAGTTACGCATCCGTAGAGTTCTTTACTCCAGTTTCACCTTCTTTCACTAAATTCTTTTGCATTTATGTGCAAAGGGATTTTGGGCCCTTTTCAAAAATTACTTTTCCTAATCAATCTTGTTAATTTGATGTTCATTTACATCGGCTTCTCTTTATTTTTAGCTTGATTTCCAGAAAAATTATACTTTCTTTGACATTGTTAAATGTTACAATATTAAAAGAAATGAAAAAGACTTAAAAACTTAGAATATTTGAATGAGGGTTTCTGGAAGGCAGAGAGAACAATAAGGCAAAAGTACTTACTGCACTACTGTTCCAAAGTAAAAGAAAAACAAAGATTTTAAAAATGATTATAGCAGCTTTGTATCTCAACCAGGGTTTCCTTTGAAATTTCTACAACTGCAAACACTATTCAGCAATTTGCACTGATTATAAAATTTATTGTTTTAAGGTCAATTGTGATACTATGATCAGATAATATAATTTACTTTACTCTTAATGGCTTCATTTTGACAAATGAGGGAGCTTTCAGGAAGAACAATGCTTCCTGCACAACAACCAGTAAAGCATGTCACATCCATTTTCAATATAATTTTAAGAAAAATGAAGGACAAACTACTTGTGAGGCAGCAAGAATTCATTTGCATTAAATTAATTTGAACAGGGCATTTCAAGTTCTCTCTGGCAACAATGGAATAAAGGGGAAAATGAATCTATCTTATGCAATGATCCTCTTCTAGGTTACAGAAAGATTTGAAAGGCTGACATGACCATTGCTAAATTTCTTCTAGAAGTCTATGATTAGTGTCATAGACATAACTCATGAGATAAAATATTCACAATGAATGTTTGTGAACTGCATCAATTATGATGGAACTACTGTCTAACATCCCTTTGAAAAGTTATATTCTGCAAAGGTTAAAAAAACACCAACCTTTCGATGCTTTCTTATATGGATGAGCTTTTGTCAACAAGAACTAAGCTTCACAATTAAGCACTATGGAAGATAATGTTCTATGTTAATTTAAACCTAACTAATCCAGGACTTGGCCTTGATAAATAATGGGTTTAATTAATATTTTTGACCCTAGCAGTGCAAATACTTTTACTTATATTTTACTAAAGCTAGTTTTGACAAATCTAAGGGTATTTAATTTATCAGTATCTGTTGTCAGATGAAAACTTCCCCATCAATACCTTCTAATGGTTCAAAAATAAACTGTTACCCCCACAGATACATTGTTTTTCCATGCGTAAGCAAGTACATTAATTTCAGGGTCTCAAGGCATAAAAGTGTTATTACCACTTGTGATAGGCTGCATAATAGTCCCAAAAGATGTTCTTCACCTAATCTCCAGGCCCTGGGAATGTGCTGCCTTACACAGCCAAAGGACTTGTAGATACGATTCATTTAAGGATCTGGAGACAAGGTGATTATCCCAGATCATCTATGTGAGTCCAAAGTAATCACAGGAGTCCTTAGATGAAGTGGAGAGAAGGACTCAAAGTTAAAGGAGGAGACAGCGCGGAGACAGAAACAGAAATAAAAGCAACGCACCTTGAAAATGGAGGAATGGGGAAAAGACAATGAAGACAGGTGCCACCAGAAGCAGAAAATGCAAGAGAATGGATTCTCCCCTCAGCACCTCGAGAAGGAACCCACACTGCAGACACATTGACTTAGCCTAATTAAAGTGATTTTGGACTTCTGACCTTTGAAACTGCAAGACAAGAAATATGTGTTAAGTTATGTAAATGTGTGGTAATTTGTTATAGCAGCAGTAATACAACTAATACACCACTACAATAAGCAAAGGAAATAAAGTGCAATAGTGACAAACTTAAGGGATTCCAGAAAAGAGAAATGAAGTGGTAAACTCAATCACAGGATTATATTAGTAAATGTAGTATATGTTACTTGCTTACCCTTTCAATCACATTATTGCTGTAATTATCATTATCATCCAATCAATATGATTACACCAGTATGTATAACTTAGACATGAAAATTTTTTTCTATTTCACCCTTCCCATAATTCCATGCAGCTACCCCTAAGCAACTGTGTATCTGATGAAGCTAATATTTTCAGGGAAAAATCTTCCATGTTAAGCAGAAAATTTACATCTAAAATTAAATTCTTTTAAGCCAGTCTGGGGACAATACCTAGAAAATTCAAACATTACTTCTCAAGAATACCACTAGCAGTGAGTTTGTAAGGCTATCTTCCACCAACTGAATCAAAATTAATTTTAAATATTTTCAAAGCAATATTTTAAAAAATCGTGTACAAATTTTTTCCTCTTGGTAAAAATAAACCACTTCCCAACCATCCATTATATTTATGTTAATTACATGAACTCCATACATGAATTATCATACCACAAATAGAAAACTATTTAAAGAGAAAAATCTCACTTGGTGCTGACAGAATGACAGCATAAAACTGTTAAGCATGAGGAGAAAGTTGTTTGCGGTGTAAATATTTCCCTTTTCCTATCAAAGTGTGTCCTGTGATCTAGCGCTCTTCTCTCCACATGCTTAAGTACAGCAAAAGTTATAAAAACACTCATTCTAGTTTTCTATACTTTAATGGTTGTAGAACATCAGAAGAGAATTGGGAGATGGGAATGTTTTGTGCTTGACATTGCATTTGAGGGGAAAATAAAAACTTGGACATAATATGTGGGATGTCCCCACAGTAATACATGGGAGGGCAAGAAAAAAATGCTATCAAATTTCTACCATGCGCTGAGCCCCTTATATAAACAAATATCCAGCCTTTCTAATGTACTAACAACCACTCTTCATAGCAGGTATTCTATTCCCAGCTTGTAGGTAAGAAACAAAGCTTCAGAAAGGGATCTTCACCAATTTCACACAGTCAATAAAAGGCAGAACTAGGGCAAATATCAATAATAAAAATAGCAATCTAATCCTAATTGGACCTGGCACTGTTCTAAGAAGCAAATCATTAACAAAGGATTTTGAGTTACCACACTCTTAGTCTCCCCGTTTTACAAAAGAAGCAACTGAGGTAAAGTGAAGCTATGCCGTTTCTTTTCAAGCTCATATACCTAACAAGATACCACTTTAATCATGGGTCTGTGATAGATCGTGTACCTCATTTCTAGCGTTTGCTGAGATTTTTCTTATTAACCCTAAGCAAGTATTTGATCCTTGGTAAGTATGCTGTAATTTTTTCACCGCTCATTCTTATCACGGTTCTTCAAGAAAAGTACAGTTCAACACATTTGTCCTATTTGGTTACAAATTTTGAAATTCAAAATATGTATCACACTAAGCTGTTAGCTCCATTTGGAATTTTAAAAAACTAAATTTTTCACTCAGTTAAAAAAATTGCATTGTTTACTCCCATATCTACAATATAGCTTATAAGTGTATATTTGTATTGAAAACATAATTTTCTATAACTTTTATAATATTTAAATATTATTTAAGGTTTTAATAATATTTAAATATTTAAATAATACATTTAAAAACATAGTTCAACAACTCCGAATAATCCATCACTTACTTATGACAGAATATTTCTTCAGTATCTTCTGTTTGTTCACTCTTGTGTAATATATCCTATTTTAAGAATCAAAAACTTCTCTTAATGTCAACACTACAGCCTCTTCACAATTCCTACTTATTCCTAATTACCCTTCAGGAGCAAATAAAATGAATTTATCCCAAATTTCTTTGCTTTGAAACAACTTCAGTGAAAATGGTGGTTGTCAACCATATCTACCATTCATATATCCCATTGTTTTCTGCATTAAATTTCATCTAATACTCCCTTATGCCATCAGTGTCACTACAAAGGGGGACAGGGGATGAATCTCATCATGAACAAAGGTATATACACTAGATCTTAGGATGTTCAATCATCTCCTTACTGTATTATGTCCCGTCTGAACTACTCATATTAAAATGAGCAACTATATGAACATGGTACTTTTAAGAAAGGATGTTCAAAAATTAATTCATATCTTGTACAAATTTGTATCCAAGAAAGCATGACCTAATAGGCATCACATATGTGAATGAAAAAATTCACTTTCAGCAATGAATGTTGATGACACTCCTTTAGCAAGAGTTGTACCGAGCTACCCACAACTCCTCAGCACTCACTATTCTCATACATGCGGTCGGACAATGTCCAAGGGTGCAGTGATTCTGTCCAGAGGCTTTTCTGGGCCGTTAGAGCTGTCTCAGCCTGTGTACAGGGTTATACAGACACTCTAGGGCATTCATGACTCTGATCACTGGAGCAGCCCTGTACTAACTGCAAATTTATGGAGGAAACTTCCAAGTCCTCTTGCCCCCCAGTTGGGGTAACTCTGTTACCTATTTCATGTGGTCTCAGTTCTCCAACAAAAATGATCTCGGCCTGCTCATCTTACTTCCATCTCACTACATGGCACAACTAGAAGTTGACTAGGTATTCTGCTTTAATGTATATGCAAAGCCCTCTTGTTCAGGAATGTTTGTAGAATAATATTTCTAAATTAGGAATACAATTGGTCTTGTTCTTTCCTGAGGGATAAAATGTCATCTCTCTTCTTCTCTCCCTCTCTCCTTTCTTCCTAACTCAGCTAACCCTCTCTCTGAAAGAATTATAAAGGAAGAAATAAAGGGCATTGTTTAGCATTCTCAGGAGGATTGGAAATGTTGGAATGACAGTGAGTATCACACATTCACTGCTTGAAGTATTTTGTAGGATCCAAGGGAAGAGAAAATGTTGACATTCCAGAAAATTTAAGTCATCCTTTTAATATCAGGACCAGAAAGAAACAGGTCACACGGGCAAGAGCCATAAAACTAATTATCTTGACTCTTTCCAGAATACCTGAGCTATAAATGTACAGGGAATCCTGTAATCAGATGCAAAGTTGTGTATAATATACTTAGTTCCCAAATGTAACTAGGAATTTCATGTATATAATGTGAAAAATCGTTCCAAAGTATTTGAGACTCCAAAAACTTTCCTAGCTAGCATTCAATATTCTTGCTTAACTTCTCCTTATACCCCTAACTGTATTGAGCATGCATAGACACACAAAAGCTAGGATCAACTATTACCGCTTAAGAAAGAAAAGGAGGAAAAAGGCTGTATTATAGGGATTTTATTTTCTTCCTCAACTCTTGAAGAAGCCTATTTGTATCAGCCCGTGTCAGACAACAAAGTACTTATCAATAAAGTTTTATGAATGTGGTCACATATGAAATATAAGAGCATTCAGTTTCTACCTCTCCTTTTCTCATAAATCCTACATCAGATATACATTAGCTATATCTGCCAATGTTTCCACGGAATCTTAAAGACTATTCACTGCAAAGCTGGCAGTGTAGCCTGAAAGCAAGTTATGTCTGCGTTGCAAGTTCACACTAAGTGGTTTAAAAATACAACTAAATGTGGCCTGTCTTTATCTTGATTATAAGACATAAATTATCCCAAGAATATTCTTAGTAAAAATTGAGTCTCCCGGTCAAGCCACTTCTATTAAGAAGGACACAGGTCAGTTTTTAGGAGTTTAGGTGTTATTTGGAAGTTAGGAGCATCTAAATATGGAATATAACTCCATTAAATTATAGTATATTTTATATCAAAGAGAAACGAGAAAAATAAGAAATGTTTTAAGTATTTTTTCATATAGCATGTTCATATATAATTACTTCAGTAGTCTCAATGTAGTCATGCAATTGTTTGGGTAAAGAACTAAACTTGAAATTAAATAGCATAGGTCTGAATTCTTATGGTTTATAACATTCATATATTTTATATGTTCCAGAATAATATGTAATTTCTAAGTTTATAACATAATAATTACAGAAATCTAGGTAAAGTAATACTTCTGTGACACAGTCTCTTCATCTACAAAATGGAATTAATATTGCTTTTCTCCTTAAATTTATATTAAAAATTGGAGAAGTAATATATGTGAAAGAACCTTACATTAAATATGCAAGTTTTATTTGTTGAATTCAAACAGTCATTAAAGAAAGAACAAAATAAAACATTACATTTGGATTAACAAAGTAGATACATATATCTCAATCTGAGAAACCTTTAAGCTCTCTTGACCATAAAATGACATTGGATCCTAAAAGAGAATTTGGTAAATATTTGAAAGATATTTCAATTTCACACCTAAATGTTGATTCTGACATTTATTTCCTAAACTTATCATTTGTATACTTACCTGCTATTAAATCCACAGGGGTCATGTGACTAACTGTATGCCCACCGATTTTATTGAGAGGTATTCAGCAAGGCCCACAAAGTAAGTATTGAATTTTTTAAAAAAACAGACCCAAAACACCTAAAAGCAAAACACTTAGTAAATTCTTATAATCATGAAGATCACAAATTAGTGCTATTAGTAAGAAAGAAACTTCTAAACCAAATAAAGTCCTAATACCTCCAAGGAATTTTGTCTCTCTGATACACACACACACACACACACGATTAAAAAAATGAAGGAAATGTAAAAAAATAAATAAATGAAGGAAGTTCTGTGGGAAATGTCCATAATTTCATGCCCAGAATTTCTCTATCAATCTCTTTCCCCAAAGTTCTTCCAAGAAAATAAAGTTGCCATTTTCTCAACGTTAACTCATCCCTTTTCTCATAGCATTTTCAAAAGAAATATTTCCTGTCAGCCAGCCACTTAAACTTTGTGCTGTTAAAGAAATCCAAAAAGGTATCAATTTTGCAACAAAGGATAAAGAGGAGACGAAGTGAACCAACAAGGCTTCTAAGCTCAATTGCCGTCACCTGTCACAGGCTGTCTAGCGAGCCTGAAGTTCCCTCTAATAAGCTTATGGAGGGTGCGGAGCAAAGGCACCTCAAGGTGCTCTGCGGGTTTTCCCCTGGTAAATTAGGCTGAAAGGAAAAGAGTCCCACCCGCCACCCCCAAACTTGGAGACCAGGGCTGCCCTGCCGCATTCTGTGCCCAGACCTCCTACTTCCACGCCCTTCCAGTCCTTTCCTCGGCTTGGGAAATTGAGCATGAGGCAAGCAAAAGGAAGGACAGAAGGCCAAAACGGGCATCCGGGAAGCCAAATTTCTGTCTCAAAAGCTCGTCTAGAAACGCATACATAGCGCGTGCCTTGGGGACATCTCCTAAAACCCCGTTCACTGAAGCTAATTCCTCCCGAACGCCCCCACGCCGGCTGAGGATCGCAACCGCCCATCCGCCCCTCCAGCCTGTGCAGCCGCCCCCAAAACCTCCCGTGAATCGGGAAATGTCAAGGCAGCAGCGCTTGGGGAGCCGAGCAGCCTCGCCAGTTCCACGTCTCTGGTTCGAGACCCCTCGGTTCACCTCTTTGGGGAACTCACCTGGAGTCAGGTTTAGACGGCAGCCTCCACCCAGGGGACCGGGAAGCGGCCCCGGGAAGCGCCGCAGCGTCCTGTGAATAACGAGCGCAGCGCAGCGGAGCAGCTCCCCACGGACCGGCCGCTCCCCGATTCCTCCCGCTCTGTCCGGGAACCGTCCCTCCGTTCTTTCCTCTCCCTCCCCTGCCTGCAGCCGCCGCGCTCCCTCCTCCTGCTGGCGGCGCAGGGCTGTGCTTCCGCCTCCCTCCTGTGGGCGCACGAGCTGCCCGCGCTGCTAATGAGCAGGCTCCAGGCTCCGCCCGGCCAGGGGTGCGCACACGCCCCACGCCGGAGACGAGCTCCCGGGAGCGGAGCTATGGATACGCCTGGTGCGGCCGCTGGAGAAATGAACTGGAGGAGGCATCCAGCATCTCACACTTTCTGGCCACTCAGCTTAACTAAGCCATAACCCCAGACTTCTTCCTAAATCTCCAGTAATTTACAGGTGCTGAAAAGTCAATGAGGGGTTTGAGCACAATCTGTGTTAACAGTATTGCCAGTATAGAGATGCTAATCTGGCTAGATTCTAGGGATGAAATGTTCAAGGGACGGTATATGATTCTTTCTGGTTGTTATTTTGACATATTTTGGCTATACTTACAGATCTGTAAAATAAACCAGCAATCTTCTAATCATGACAACACAGATTCCTAATTGAAGGCAGCTGATACTTATTAAATACCAGGCTCTGTTTAATAGGCTCTTTTTTCCCAGCTGATCTTTACTACAATTCTGTGAGCACTACTAGCACCCCTATTCTATATTTTAAGAATTTGGGACTAACTTTTAAAACAAGACGGTCTTAAAACAAGACTAAGGAACATGTCCAACCTTGCAGAGATTCTAAGATTCTGAGCCTAAATAATAACTGAAATCTGTAGCTCCCACAACCCATACCCTGTGTATAATGTGTTGCAGCATCTTGGATGGTGCTGTGTAACTGAACCAACAAAGATAATAGGACCATCAGCAAATACACACCACGAGACTAATGAATACCTAGAATCCTAGTGAGACTTGTAAATAGTCAAGCACCCTAAGTAACAATAGTTCAAGTGCATGCTAAACATGGTGATTACTTATAAAAGAACAGCAACCAGTATGAGTGAAGACAGGCAAATAATGTTCAAAATGTTCAGAATCAATGTCCAGCCACTTATGAGTTGAATTCCCCACTCTAAAAAAGAGGCCAGATGTGATGTATTCTAAGAAGTCTACAATGGGCGTGGTCTTTTTGCAACCAAAAAGGGCTTTTTAAACACTTGTTTCCCATTAAGAATATGCAATAGCTAATTAATATTAAATCTGAAAATCAATGATAACTTATTTCAACTAACCTTACATGAAAAAATCATTACTCATTCAAGCTTTTAGAATTAGATTAAATAGCATTGAGTATCAAATTTACTTCAACCCATAGAAATAATAGACAGTTAATTAATAAAGTAAGTAATTTAATTAACTTTACTTCTGTGTCATGATGTATTTTTCCTTAGGAAAAGGATAAGACATTTTTTCCATGGTATAAAATACTAGAATATGACTTTTATATTTTTCTTCATGAAGATTAAAGAATTAATAAAATAAGTACAGACATATTTATTGTCAACAAATCTATCCAGATCATTCATTCTCCACTCAAGAAATTATGCTAGGCAAGCTTTATTTCTCCATATGTACAAGGCAATTCAGAGGTCAAAAATTTTAAAACACTTAAATGAACATCAACCATTAATTAACTAGGAGTAGATTTTATTTATAAACAACTTTAAAAGACTATAAACAAGGTATAACAAACTTCTACTTTATCAATACTGCTACTCCTGTTGAACACAAAGATATATAATTATAGTTTTCTCCCTATTTAAAATATTTATTGATTCTGGCATAATAATGTCATACTCATCCCTCAATAATCAGTGTACATGGAACCAGAAATCTTTTCTTTCACCTAGTCAATTTAAGTATTTCTGTGTTTTGCATGTTAACACTCTATTTATTCTGTGTTTCTAGTGCTTATCCTCAAAATTTTTATAGTTCCGTTCACATATGAATTCTACCAATCAGCACTATATATAAATAATGCAACGTATAAAATGTGTTAAATAAATGGATGTAAGGTTTATGCTAAATTTTTCACATAGTAAGTACATCAAAACCCTTATTATTTTTCCTTAAGCTTTTATGTGCATATATTTTATCTCTCCAACTAAAGAATAAACTTCTAAATAGGAATAGTTTTGTCTATAAATTTTACGCATTTTAATATATTATTAATCTAAAACCTTGGACTAGAGTTTGGAATTCTTTTATGTATTCATTTATTGATTCAAAAAATAGGTGTCCATGCCATTTTTTCTAAACCTTGTGCAAGATGTAGGGTATACAATGATGTCCAGACTTTAGAGTCCTTGACCTCATGGCGTTTAAAGTGCAGTAATGTACAGTAATTTTAAAATCTATTTATTATTATTTAAAACAATAAATGAATACATTCTTGTCGAAAATAAATGAAAAGTCTGTCTGAATTCCCTGGCCAAGGCCAAAACATGAAAGCAAAAGAGCTGCCTGAAAACAGTGCAAGCCACTCTCCAGAGGGTTTCTCTGTTGAAACAGCACATCGCATTATGGAAATAATGAGAAAAATTAGTAACTGTGCAAACGACAGCACATATGCATCTTTGTGGTTTCTGACCTTTTAGCATCGTCGAAACAAGACCACAAACCTTTCAACACCATGCGTGGTATTAATCTTGCACAGAATATAATGTTTTCACATATTTTATTCTGATTTCCTACAAAGTAATTTCAATTTCTAGCTAAAGCTAATGGATTTTTCTAGTGAAAACATTGTGTACCGAATGACTTTCCAGTGAGATCCGCGTACCATGCGCCATTTTCATGTTCGTGCTCATTTCTCTGAAGTCTGTTTGCCTTTAATTCACCATAATAAAATTCCTTGTGTACTTTTATTGGCAACCATCGCATAGTGACACTTGCATCCAAATGTAATTCCATTTGAGCTTGGCAGTGTTTGCTTTTTTATCAGAAGAGGAAAGTTAGAGGGAACAAGGGGCAAAGATGTGTGTAAGAATATCTGAGGGGCCATCACAGCATCATCACAAATTCAAGTTTTTTTGAAACATTAGACAAGGGACTGACAGCCATGCCCTGGGATGGCTGAAACAGTTCACAACATGCTCATGTTTATGACCAAAATCATCACCTAAAATGAATTCAATGTGTAAATATCATAATATTGTTTGTGTATAAGTAATCATGAAGCAGTTAGGGAAGGGAGTATAATCTAGTAAGAAATTGGAACAAAAAGTGTTAGACAAAATTCAAGAAGATTTAAAAGAAGAAAATTAACCTGTCTGATCTGAACAGAATTGGAAAAGCACATCAATCATAGCTCTATACATTGACCATAGACTTAAAGCATAACATAAAAATAAAGAAGGCAGATAACTCAGGAAAACATTTCTATTAAATCTACTCCGTAAAGTTTTCCCATACTTTTATTTTACTAAGAGGAGCATACATTTAAATCTCACAAAATCATATATATTTTGTTGATTCAATTTGTAGCAGATAGAGGAGCATGTCCCAGTGCTATGACAGTGAGTTGTCAGTATAACATACCACTGCTTTACATCTTACCCACAGGCTAAAATGTTTACCCCTAGAGTCGTGACTTTGTATATGACAGGAGATTGCTACTAAAAGTAAATATATTTGGCTGAAGGGTAGATACATCCTTAGGCCATTATATCATTCACTAAAATTTAGCAGGCATTTACATATTTACCTACTTAGTTCATATGACAAATATGTTTCAGAGACTGCCATATACAAAATAAAAGTTGGAACCATCTTACAAATTTAGAGATTACTTAAAAAAATGGAACTGAAGGGTTAACTGTGATGGCAAGAATGAAGAGAGCAAAACCAGAGGGTACTTCAAGGAGAACAGGCATGAGAGAGGCATTATAATTTGGAGGGTGCTATGATTTGAACCTATGTGCCCATCCAAAGTTTGTATGTTGAAACTAAAATCCCAGGACAATGACATCAAAAGATGGGGCTTTTGGTTAAGTGATTAAGTGAAGAAGGATCCACCCTCATGAATGAGATAAACGTCCTCGTAAAAGATGCTTTAGAGGAATGCCGGGCTCCTCAGTCTCTTCTGCCATGTCCTTACATTGTCCGTTTTTGCCCACTTTTGTCACGTGAAGACGAAGCAAGAAGGTGCCACCTCGGGACCAACTGCCAAATCTCCACTGCCTTGATTTCAGACTTCTCAGCCCCAGAACTGTGAGAAATACATTTCTGTTTTTTATGAATTACTCAATCTGTGGCATTTTGTTATAGCAGCATACAGACAAAAACAGGGTAAACAGCCTGGTGAGAGTGGATATTTTAGAAACTTGAGATGATTCAATGTCGCTGATTCTCCATTTTCTCATATGTAAAATGAAGGAAATAATGCTGATTACTTCATAGTTCATTGTACAAATTAAATTAACTATGTAAATAAAGCAAGCAATATAGTTCCTTTTATCTAGTATACATTGTTTAAGTGTTGTTGTCATTACATGAGGAAAACAAGAACTTCCCCAAACAGAAGGATGTGGGAACCAAAACTAAGATATAAGAAAGGACCAAAGTTCACTGTGACAATCTGGTCAAGCGCTGGTTAGGGAAGATAGCATAATGTTACGCATAGATATTATTTGAGGATAATTTTCCTCCACCCCGAACTCCTCTAGCACTTTCCCTACGTCTTTCATTGCACTTCTTCATTTGTCTCTTTAATTACGGTTATTTATATAAATCTTTTAGCTTCCTACAAAAATAAGCTTGTAGTGGGACAGATTCTTGAAGATCTATGTCAAAGCAATTTTTCTATTTCCTACAGCAAGTAACCCAGTAGTAATCACACAGAATTTGTTAAAAGAATAAACATAGGAAGATTAATTTCCATTTTTTTCTTTGCTAATTTTTAATCAGAATTATACCATTGTTAGGGAGGGAGAAATTATAAATTGAGGACATGAGTATTAACATTTAAATCTGTTATTCTGCTTTATTTTAGAGCTTGCCATGTTTTGTGATTAAAAAAAGAAACAGGACATTCTATATAGCTGTTGCAAAACGTGTGGTCTGTTGGTGAACTAGCAGCACCAGCATTACCAAGATTTCCTTAGTTTGCAGGACTACTGAGTCAGAATTCGCATTTTGACAAAACTCCAGGTGATTCATGCTCTGCATTTAAGTTGGAGAAGCACTGTTCTATAGTTCTCCTTATGTCCTAAATGCATTGTCAGTGAAAGAAAATACTATACGTATGATAATAATAACGGTAATATTAACAAAAATGTAACTATTAGTAATTTTCTATGCTCTCCCAGATACTAAGTCCTTTATTTAATACTTGTGATATTTCCGCGAAGTTGCAATTGATATCACCTACTAAACTGATACTCAGAAATCTGAAGTAATTCTCCAAGGTCACAAAGCTAGTGAATCACAAACAAGATTTTTAAACTCTTGCTGCTTCATTCCAA
This sequence comes from Symphalangus syndactylus, assembly GCF_028878055.3. Taxonomy (NCBI): domain Eukaryota; kingdom Metazoa; phylum Chordata; class Mammalia; order Primates; family Hylobatidae; genus Symphalangus; species Symphalangus syndactylus. The sequence goes on from NC_072430.2 coordinate 11,314,169, forward strand.
AGACTAAACCGTTTCTAACTCACGGTTAATACATTTGCTTCTGCCTTCCATTTCCTAAATATGGTTTCCTTTCTATTTCATTAGCTTTACTTATACATGACTGATTTTTAACCCTCTCTAACATTTGCAGAATATGGTGTACTATGGTTAATAAGGACAATACCAAGTAATATCATGTTGAGAAAGCGTGCAGAAGTAGCATCAAAAAACAGACTTTTTCCAAAATGTTTACTAAAAACGTTCAATAAAAACAAGATTTTCTACTTAGAATTTCTACCTTGCATAACTCAAATGGAGCACGATTATTAAAATGACAAAAAATATTCCATAATTGCCTAAGAGCTAAGAATAAGAATTGCTATATAAAAAAGCATAAATACGCCATATGAATGACATCTATAAGAATCATGGGAGTGCTATTTGGTATTTAGTATTTAGTTCCATTCTGCAGCATTATCAAAAAGAAGCATCTGTATAGTTCACTGTGCATTATAGCACAATAAATCACCTCATTAGGCTCAGATATATGTAAAGATTTACAGTCTGGGAAAGTCCACTAGATATTCTTAATCACTTCTTAGACTGTACTGTCCCCCATATTTCTCTTTTTCTATAGAAAAGTTGCACATGGAAAGGCTTTATTTGAAATCCAGCAATGAATGGAATGTCTGTGAAGCAAGAAATAGATGGAAATTGACATTTTAAAAGAAAGTTTGGCTTCTGAAGAGATATAGCTGTGACCTTGGTCTTTTTGTTGGAGAGAAGTATTCCCTAGCCTTACTGTACTATTTTTCCCAAAGCACCCTCTCTATTGTTCTCCCTTCATCTCTGGCTCCTATCATATGGCCCCTCCCTCATTCTATCTGGTGAGTTCTGAGAAAAATGCTTAAATTCTGCAGAGAAGATTGAGAACAATGCTAAATATTCCTCAGAGAAGCAAAATTTTATGTTAACAGTTTATATTTTCACATGAAATTGTCTATCTCTTCTCTCTGTCTCATGTGTGTATGTGTGTATGTGTATATATATATACAGTATAATATACAGTAGATATGTATATATAGAGTATAATATTCAGTATATATGTATATATAGTATAATATACCGTATATATGTATATATATACAGTGTGTGTGTATATATATATATATATATATATATATATATATATATATATACACTACCATTTACCTAGCAGGCTATACGTCCTGAAATCTTAAAAGTAGAAAGCCCTCAACGGCCGCGGTTGCTCATGCCTGTAATCCCAGCACTTTGGGAGGCCGAGGCGTGCAGATCACCTGAGGTCGGGAGTTCAAGACCAGCTTGACCAACATGGTGAAACCCCATCTCTACTAAAAATACAAAAAATTAGCTGGGCGTTGTGTTGCGCGCCTGTAATCCCAGCTACTCAGGAGGTGGAGGCAGGAGAATCACATGAACCCGGGAGTCGGAGGTTGTGTGAGCCGAGACCATGACATTGCACTGCAGCCTGGGCAATGAGAGCAAAACTCCATCTCAAAAAAAAAAGGTGGAAAGGCCTTAAAAGACTTTGGAAAATGAGATTTGTCAAATATTTATTAGAGATGAAGAAAACAAGTGCGGACCCACACGTAACTTGTCTGAGGTCACAGAGGTAGTCATGCTGCAGCAGGCTTATTGGTTTTCCTCTATGACATGCATTATTATTGTTTTTGATCATTTCAAGAGGTTTCTAGTCGATAGTGCGACAAAATTTCTAATTTGGGAACCTAATTTTCTCTGCAAATCTTCTTTACATCTCTAGCTTATTAATACACCTAAGAAGTGTTACAGGAATTAATTCGCAGGATTTTGAAGAATATTTTGAGGTATGCTGGGAAATATCATGTCAAGTATCAATGATTAGAAACTAAACAATCAATATTAGATATTGTAAAATTATATTTAAACTTCCATATGGCATAAATAAGTTATTTTAATGTACAGTCGTTGTACTTTGTAAACTTGCATATAAAATATTTGAAAAAATAACTTTCAATATGTAAAATGTAAATATACAAAGGAAAGGATCGGAAAAAATAGGTAAAAATAATCAGGCTAAGAAAACACTACAGTGTCACCCTCAGAAGACTATAGAAGGATTCTCACCCTCGAGAAACAGAGGAACTTGAACATGGAAATGACCCTCTGCTGGCCATACTGATTATGGTACATAATTTTAAAAGGCTTTTAGAGAGAAGGGAAATGTTTGATTATGCATTCAGCACAGTGTTATGGTGATGTTTCTTAACTATCAGCTATTTTTAAAATTCCCATAATCTTTCTATAGATGACAAAGTTACATAAATATGAAGGATAAGAAGGGCCCCTGCAAACCTGATAATACAATTCTCTTTTCAATGATAACGTATTTCTAAGCGCGCATCTCCTAATCATATTGATGTGCATTTAGTGTTCTTTTACCTACACCTGTCAAAGTGGCTAAAGTAATCCTTCATGAGGAGATAATTTTTTCCTTTAGGTGAATTTTTCCGCATAATACTCTAACATTTCCAATTCCATTTTTCTCAAAAAAGTTTACATGATATACATATACAATTACTAAAACTTTGGCTGCATAAATAATTTAAATGGACTTTACTTCAAAGATAATATTTACTTTTAAAGTTGTAAACCTTTGAATCATCAATTAATTAGAATTATATTTTTCTTTATAAATAAAGTTTTTTGTCCCTACATATTTATGATTTGGAAATTTTCACCTGGAAAATTTCATTTTCATTTGGATGCCTTGTCTTTAGTATAAAATTCAGTATTTCAATTTCAATATAATTTTTTGATTGATTTTTACCTGAAATTATGATAAAATAAGAAAAGTGAAAAATAGAGATAAACTTTAAGTACAATGTTATTTGTGCTTAATAATAAAATCAAGAAAGTAAAATATCTAAAATAATTATAACTATTTAAATAAACAAAGTATCATGTAATGGGCGAAATATTCTTCTGGCTCGTTTTTGATTCTGACAGGTTGTTTACAGGTTCTGAAGTTCAGTTTGCTCATCTCTAACATGAGGTTGAACTAGGTATTGCTTGTTTGGCTGAACTCTGTAAAGCTGGTCAAAAAAGTTGCATTTGCATTCTTCTTCCTGTTACTGTATACAATAGAATCCTTCCTGTTTCTACCATGAGATTCAGAACACAGTCGCTGACCTTTCTGAATAGTTTCCAAGTCTCCTTTTTCTCCTGAAGCCTTCTCATAAACGGCTCTACCATGCACCCTGTGTGTCAACACCAAACTCGAAGTATACCTGATGTCATCCCTTCCTTTACCATCTTCCTACCTGTATCCAATCTGTAGCTCAACCATATCAAACTTGAGAAATCTCTCTAATGCATCCATTCTGCTCATTCTCTATAATAACCACTCTAGGTCAAACCACGGCCAAACCCATCAGTTCAGTTCAATATTTTGATGGATCCCTAATGTGTCTGCATATTTCCACTTCCCCCTTCTACCATCTGTTCTCTAGAAAGCAAAGAGAGTAATCACCAAAAAAAGAAAAAGAAAAAGAAAACAGGAAAGGAATAACATCAGGTCATGGCCCTAGAAAAATCTTGCAGAAGCTTCCCAATACTTGTGCAAGAAAGCTCACACCCCATATTCGGACCCCCTAACTCTAAATGGGTGTATAACCTCATGTCATGCATCGCTCACTTACTATGCTCCGGCCACCATGGACTTCTATTACTCATACACGCAGAACATTCTCCTGTTAGAAGGCCTTGTCATGTGTTCTTCTGGTTGCCTGGAAATCTCTTGTCATCTTCTCCTCTTTCAGGCCTGAGATTAATTTCCTCAAACAGGCCTTTCTTGATCCCACCTTATCTCACTTCACCTTCAACCTCTTTTAAAAATCCTCAATCTGATTTTTCTTCATAGCATATATTATAATATGTCAATATCTCGTCTATTTATGTGATTACTAACTTACACTGAGGAGAGCATTTGAATAGAATCTCAATAGGCCGAGTTTCTACAACTTTGTCCTCATACCTCAATTCCCAGCACTTGGCACAGGATCGAGTACAACAAACACTTACTGAATGGATAACGAACTACATGTAAGATAAAATCAAACCTTGCGGAATTGCAGGCACGTTCCCTTATTCTTATACTCCTATGCTTAAAGTGAAAATATATTCATGTTATATTGCTCCGAATGTCCACTTCCAGTTTCTACAGAAAGAGCGTTTCACAACTAATCAATCAAAAGTAAGGTTCAACTCTGTTAGTTGAATGCACAGATCAGAAAGAAGTTTCACAGAATGCTTCTGTGTAGTTTTTATTTGAAGATATTCCTTTCTCCACTATAGGCCTCTTAGCACTCCGAATGTCCACTTGCAGTTTCTACAGAAAGAGTGTTTAAGAACTGCTCAATCAAAGGTAAGGTTCAACTCCGTTAGTTGAATGCACAGAACAAAATGAAGTTTCCCAGAATGCTTCTGTGTACTTTCTATTTGAAGATATTCGTTTTTCCACTATAGGCCTCTTAGCCCTCCGAATGTCCACTTGCAGTTTCTACAGAAAGAGTGTTTCAGAACTGCTCAATCAAAAGTAAGGTTCAACTCTGTTAGTTCAATGCACAGAACAGAAAGAAGCTTCACAGAATGCTTCCGTGTAGTTCATATTTGAAAACATTCCTTTTTCCACTATTACACGCTTAGCGTTCCGAATGTCCACTTGCATTTTCTACAGAAAGAGTGTTTCAGAACTGCTCAATCAAAAGTATGGTTTAGCTCTGTTAGTTGAACGCACAGATCAGAAAGAAGTTTCAGAGAATGCTTCTGTGTAGTTTTTATTTGGAGATATTCCTTTTTCCACTATAGGCCTCTTAGCGCTCCGAATGTTCACTTGCAGTTTCTACAAAAAGAGTGTTTCAGAACTTCTCAATCAAAAGTAAGGCTCAACTCTGTTAGTTGAATGCAGAGAACAGAAAGAAGTTTCAGAGAATGCTTCTGTGTAGTTTTTATTTGGAGATATTCGTTTTTCCACTATAGGCCCCTTAGCGCTCCAAATGTCCACTTGCAGTTTCTACAGAAAGAGTGTTTCAGAACTGCTCAATCAAAAGTAAGGCAACCCTGTTAGTTGACTGCAGAGTACAGAAAGAAGTTTCAGAAAATGGTTCTGTGTAGTTTTTACTTCGAGATATTCCTTTTTCCACTATAGGCCGCTTAGCGCTCCAAATGTCCACTAGCAGTTTTTACAGAAAGAGTGTTTCAGAACTGCTCAATCAAAAGTAAGGTTCAACTCTGTTAGTTGAATGCACGGAACTGAAAGAAGTTTCAGAGAATGCTTGTGTGTAGTTTCTATTTGAAGATATTCGTTTTTCCACTATAGGCCTCTTAGCGCTCCGAATGTCCACTGCAGTTTCTACAGAAAGAGTGTTTCAGAAATGCTCAATCAAAAGTAAGGTTCAAATCTGTTAGTTGAATGCACAGAACAGAAAGAAGTTTCACAGAATGCTTCTGTGTGGTTTTATTTAAACATATTCGTTTTTCCACTATACACTTCTTAGCGCTCCGAATGTCCACTTGCAGTTACTACAGAAAGAGTGTTTCCGAACTGCTCCACCAAAAGTAAGGCTCAACTCCGTTAGTTGAATGCAGAGAACAGAAAGAAGTTTCAGAGAATGCTTCTGTGTAGTTTTTATTTGGAGATATGCCTTTTTGCACTATGGGCCTCTTAGCGCTCCGAAGGTCCACTTGCAGTTTCTACAGAAAGAGTTTTTCAGAACTGCTCAATCAAAGGTAAGGTTCAAATCAGTTAGTTGAATGTACAGAACAGAATGAAGTTTCACAGAATGCTTCTGTGTAGTTTTTATATGAAGATATTCCTTTTTCCAATATAGGCCTCTTAGCGCTCCCAATGTCCAACTGCAGTTTCTACAGAAAGCGTGTTTCAGAACGACAGAATCAAAAGTAAGGTTCAAGTCTGTTAGTTGAATGCACAGAACAGAAAGAAGTTTCACAGAATTCTTCTGTGTAGTATTTATTTGAAGATATTCGTTTTTCCACTATAGCCCTCTTAGCGCTCCGAATGTCCGTTGCAGTTTCTACAGAAAGAGTGTTTCAGAAACGCTCAATCAATAGTAAGGTTCAACTCTGTTAGTTGAATGCACAGAACAGAAACAAGTTTCACAGAATGCTTCTGCGTAATTTTATTTGAAGATATTCGTTTGTCCACTGTTACCCTCTTAACGCTCCGAATGTCCACTTGCAGTTTCTACAGAAAGAGTGTTTCAAACTGCTCTAGCAAAAGTCTGGTTTAACTCTGTTAGTTGAATGCACAGAACAGAAAGAAGTTTCACAGAATGCTTCTGTGTAGTTTTTATTTGAAGATATTCCTTTTTCCACTATAGGCCTCTTAGCGCTCCGAATGTCCACTTGCAGTTTCTACAGAAAGAGTGTTTCAGAACTGCTCAATCAAAGGTAAGGTTCAACTCTGTTAGTTGAATGCACAGAACAAAATGAAGTTTCCCAGAATGCTTCTGTGTACTTTCTATTTGAAGATATTCCTTTTTCCACTATAGGCCTCTTAGCCCTCCGAATGTCCACTTGCAGTTTCTACAGAAAGAGTGTTTCAAAACTGCTCTATCAAAAGTAAGGTTCAACTCTGTTAGTTGAATGCACAGAATAGAAAGAAGTTTCACAGAATGCTTCCATGTAGTTCATATTTGAAGACATTCCCTTTTCCACTATTACGCTCTTAGCGTTCCAAATGTCCACTTGCAGTTTCTACAAAAAGAGTGTTTCAGAACTTCTCCATCAAAAGTAATGCAAACTCTGTTAGTTGAATGCACAGAAGAGAAAGAAGATTCGCATAATGCTTCTGTGCAGTTTTATTTGATGATATTCCTTTTTCCAGTATGCGCCTCTTAGCGCTTCGAATGCCCACTTGCAGTTTCTACAGAAAGAGTGTTTCAGAACTGCTCAATCAAAAGTAAGGCTCAACTCTGTTAGTTGAATGCAGAGAACAGAAAGAAGTTTCAGAGAATGCTTCTGTGTAGTTATTATTTGGAGATATTCGTTTTTCCACTATAGGCCGCTTAGCGCTCCGAATGTCCACTTGCAGTTTCTACAGAAAGAGTGTTTCAGAACTGCTCAATCAAAAGTAAGGCTCAAGTCTGTTAGTTGAATGCACAGAACAGAAAGAAGTTTCACAGAATGTTTCTGTGTAGTTCATATTTGAAGATATTGCTTTTTCCGCTATTACCCTCTTAGCGCTCAGAATGTCTGCTTCCATTTTCTACAGAAACAGTGTTTCAGAACTGCTCAATCAAAAGTATGGTTTACCTCTGTTAGTTGAATGCACAGATCAGAAAGAAGTTTCACAGAATGCTTCTGTGTAGTTTTTATTTGAAGATATTCCTTTTTCCAGTATAGGCCTCTTAGCACTCCGAATGTCCACTTGAAGTATCTACAGAAAGAGTGTTTCAGAACTGCTCAATCAAAAGTAAGGTTCAACTCTGTTAGTTGAATACACGGAACAGACAGATGTTTCACAGAATGCTTTTGTGTGGTTTTTATTTGAAGATACTCGTTTTTCCACTATAGGCCTATTAGCGTTCCGAATGTCCACTTGCAGTTTCTACAGAAAGAGTGTTTCAGAACTGCTCTATCAAAAGTAAGGCTCAACTCTGTTAGTTGAATGCAGAGAACAGAAAGAAGTTTCAGATAATGCTTCTGTGTAGTTTTTATTTGGAGATATTCCTTTTTCCACCATAGGCCTCTTAGCGCTCCGAATGTCCACATGCAGTTTCTACAGAAAGAGTGTTTCAGAACTGGTCAATCATAGGTAAGGTTAAACTCTGTTAGTTGAATGCACAGAACAGAAAGCATTTTCACAGAATGCCTCTGTGTAGTTATTAATTGAAGATATTCCTTTTTCCATTATATTCCTCTTAGCGCTCCGAATGTCCAATTCCAGTTTCTACAGAAGGAGTGTTTCAGAACTGCAAAATCAAAAGTAAGGTTAAACTGTGTTAGTTGAATGCACAGAACAGAAAGATGTTTCAGAGAATGCTTCTGTGTAGTTTTTATTTGGAGATATTCCTTTTTCCACTATAGGCCTCTTAGCGCTCCGAATGTCCACTTGCATTTTCTACAGAAAGAGTGTTTCAGAAATGCTCAATCAAAAGTATGGTTTAACTCTGTTAGTTGAATTCACAGATCAGAAAGCAGTTTCACAGAATGCTTCTGTGTAGTTTTTAATTGAAGATATTCCTTTTTCCACTGTAGGCCTATTAGCGCTCGGAATGTCGACTTGCATTTTTGACAGAAAGAGAGTTTCCGAACTGCTCAATCAAGAGTATGGTTTAACTCTGTTAGCTGAATGCACAGATCAGAAAGAAGTTTCACAGAATGCTTCTGTGTAGTTTTTATTTGAACATATTCTTTTTCCCAATATAGGCCTCTTAGCGCTCAGAATGTCCAATTGCAGTTTGTACAGAAAGAGTGTTTCACAACGGCTCAATCAAAAGTAAGGTTCAACTCTGTTAGTTGAATGCACGGAACAGAAATAAGTTTCAGAGAATGCTTCTGTGTAGTTTATATTTGAAGATATTCCTTTTTCCACTATTACCCTCTTAGCGCTCCGAATGTCCACTTGCATTTTCTACAGAAAGAGTGTTTCAGAACTGCTCAATCAAAAGTATGGTTTTACTCTGTTAGCTGAATGCACAGATCAGAAAGGAGTCTCACAGAATGCTTCTGTGTAGTTTTTATTTGAAGATAGTCCTTTTTCCAATATAGGCCTCTTAGCGCTCCGAATATCCAATTGCAGTTTCTACAGAAAGAGTGTTTCACAACGGCTAAATCAAAAGTAAGGTTCAAATCTTTTAGTTGAATGCACAGAACAGAAAGTAGTTTCACAGAATGCTTCCGTGTAGTATTTATTTGAAGATATTCCATTTTCCACTATTACCATCTTAGCGCTCCGAATGTCCACTTGCATTTTCTACAGAAAGTGTGTTTCAGAACTGCTCAATCAAAAGTATGGTTTAACTCTGTTAGCTGAATGCACAGATCACAGAGAAGTTTCACAGAATGCTTTTGTGTAGTTTTTATTTGAAGATATTCTTTTTCCCAATATAGGCCTCTTAGCGCTCAGAATGTCCAATTGCAGTTTCTACAGAAAGAGTGTTTCAGAACGGCTCAATCAAAAGTAAGGTTCAACTCTGTTAGTTGAATGCACAGAACAGAAAAAGTTTCACAGAATGCTTCTGTGTAGTTTATATTTGAATATATTCCTTTTTCCACTATTACCCTCTTAGCATTCCGAATGTCCACTTGCATTTTCTACAGAAAGGGTGTTCAGAACTGCTCAATCAAAAGTATGGTTTAACTCTGTTAGTTGAATGCACAGATCAGAAAGGGGTTTCACAGAATGCTTCTGTGTAGTGTTTATTTGAAGATATTCCTTTTTTGCAATATAGGACTCTTAGCGCTCAGAATGTCCAATTGTAGTATCTACAGAAAGAGTGTTTCAGAACTGCTCAATCAAAAGTAAGGTTCAACTCCGTTAGTTGAATGCACGGACCAGAAAGCTGTTTCAGAGAATGCTTCTGTGTAGTTTATATTTGAAGATATTCCTTTTTCCACTATTACCCTCTTAGCGCTCCGAATGTCCACTTGCATTTTCTACAGAAAGAATGTTTCAGAACTGCTCAATCAAAAGTACGGTATAACTCTGTTAGCTGAATGCACAGATCAGAAAGAAGTTTCACAGAATGCTTCTGTGTAGTTTTTATTTGAAGATAGTCCTTTTTCCAATATAGGCCTCTTAGCGCTCCGAATATCCAATTGCAGTTTCTACAGAAAGAGTGTTTCAGAACGGCTCAATCAAAAGTAAGGTTCAACTACTTTAGTTGAATGCACAGAACAGAAAGAAGTTTCAGAGAATGCTTCTGTGTAGTATTTATTTGAAGATATTCCTTTTTCCACTATTACCCTCTTAGCGCTCCGAATGTCCAGTTGCAGTTCCTACAGAAAGAGTGTTTCAGAACTGCTCCTTCAAAAGTAAGGCTCAACTCTGTTAGTTGAATGCAGAGAACAGAAAGAAGTTTCAGAGAATGCTTCTGTGTAGTTTTTATTTGGAGATATTATTTTTTTCCACTATTACCATCTGAGCGCTCCGAATGTCCAATTGCAGTATCTACAGAAAGAGAGTTTCAGAACTGCTCAATCAAAAGTAAGGTTCAACTCTGTTAGTTGAATGCACGGACCAGAAAGAAGTTTAAGAGAATGCTTCTGTGTAGTTTATATTTGAAGATATTCCTTTTTCCACTATTACCCTCTTAGCACTCCGAATGTCCACTTGCATTTTCTACAGAAAGAGTGTTTCAGAACTGCTCAATCAAAAGTATGGTTTAACTCTGTTAGCTGAATGCACACAGCAGAAAGAAGTTTCACAGAATGCTTCTGTGTAGTTTTTATTTGAAGATATTCTTTTTCCCAATATAGGCCTCTTAGCGCTCAGAATGTCCAATTGCAGTTTCTACAGAAAGAGTGTTTCAGAAGGGCTGAATCAAAAGTAAGTTTCAACTCTGTTAGTTGAATGCACAGAACAGAAAGAAGTTTCACAGAATGCTTCTGTGTAGTACTTATTTGAAGATATTCCTTTTTCCACTATTACCCTCTTAGCGCTCCGAATGTCCACTTGCAGTTTCTACAGAAAGAGTGTTTCAGAACTGCTCCTTCAAAAGTAAGGCTCAACTCTGTTAGTTGAATGCAGGGAACAGAAAGAAGTTTCAGAGAATGCTTGTGTGTAGTTTTTATTTGGAGATATTCCTTTTTCCACTATTACCATCTTAGCGTGCCGAATGTCCACTTGCATTTTCTACAGAAAGAGTGTTTCAGAACTGCTTAATCAAAAGTATGGTTTAACTCTGTTAGCTGAATGCACAGATCAGAAAGAAGTTTCACAGAATGCTTCTGTGTAGTTTTTATTTGAAGTTATTCGTTTTTCCACTGTAGGCCTCTTAGCGCTCCGAATGTCCACTGCAGTTTCTACAGAAAGAGTGTTTCAGAAATGGTCAATCAAAAGTAAGCTTCAACTCTGTTAGATGAATGCACAGATCAAAAAGAAGTTTCACAAAATGTTTCTGTGTAGTTTTATTTGAAAATATTCGTTTTTCCACTGTACGCCTCTTAGCGCTCCGAATGTCCACTTGCAGTTTCTACAGAAAGAGTGTTTCCAAACTGCTCCATCTAAAGTAAGGTTCAACTCTGTTAGTTGAATGCACAGATAAGAAAGCAGTTTCACAGAATGCTTCTGTGTAGTTTTTAATTGAAGATATTCCTTTTTCCACAATACGCCTCTTAGCGCTCCGAATGTCCATTTGCAGTTTCTACAGAAAGAGAGTTTCAGAACTGCTCAATCAAAAGTAAGGTTCAACTCTATTAGTTGAATGCACAGAACAGAAAGAAGTTTCACAGAATGCTTCTGTGTAGTTTTATTTGAAGAAAATCCTTTTCCCACTATATGCCTCTTAGCCCCCGGAATGTCCACTTGCAGTTTCTACAGAAAGAGTGTTTCAGAACTGCTCAATCAAAAGTAATGCTCAACTCTGTTAGTTTAATGCAGAGAATAGAAAGAAGATTCAGAGAATGCTTCTGTGTAGTTTTTATTTGGAGATATCCTTTTCCACTCTATGCCTCTTAGCACTCCGAATGTCCACTTGCAGTTTCTAAAGAAAGAGTGTTTCCAAACTGCTCAATCAAAGGTAAGGTTCAACTCTGTTAGTTGAATGCACAGAACAAAATGAAGTTTCACAGAATACTTCTGTGTAGTTTTTATTTGAAGATATTCCTTTTTCCACTATAGGCCACTTAGCCCTCCGAATGTCCACTTGCAGTTACCACAGAAAGAGTGTTTCAGAACTGCTCAATCAAAAGTAAGGTTCAACTCTGTTAGTTGAATGCACAGAACAGAAAGAAGTTTCACAGAATGCTTCTGTGTAGTTTATATTTAAAGATATTCCTTTTTCCACTATTACCCTCTTAGTGCTCCGAATGTCCAATTGCATTTTCTACAGAAAGAGTGTTTCAGAACTGCTCAATCAAAAGTATGGTTTAACTCTGTTAGTTGAATGTACAGATCAGAAAGCATTTGACAGTATGCTTCTGTGTAGTTTTTAACTGAAGATATTCCTTTTTCCATTATAAGCCTCTTAGCGCTCCGAATGTCCACTTGCATTTTCTACAGAAAGAGTGTTTCAGAACTGCTCTTTCAAAAGTATGGTTTAACTCTGTTAGTTGAATGCACGGAACAGAAAGCAGTTTCACAGAATGCTTCTGTGTAGTTTTAAATGAAGATATTTTTTTTCCACTATACGCCTCTTAGCGCTCTGAATATCCACTTGCAGTTTCTACAGAAAGAGTGTTTCAGAACTGCTCAATCAAATGTAAGGCTCAACTCTGTTACTTGAATGCAGAGAACAGTAAGTAGTTTCAGAGAATACTTCTGTGTAGTTTTTATTTGGAGATATTCCTTTTTCCACTATAGGCCAATTAGCGCTCCAAATGTCTACTTGCAGTTTCTACAGAAAGAGTGTTTCAGAACTGCTCAATCTAAGGTAAGGTTCAACTCTGTTAGTTGAATGCACAGAAGGAAATGAAGTTTCACAGAATGCTTCTGTGTAGTTTTTATTTGAAGATATTCCTTTTTCCACTGTAGGCCTCTTAGCCCTCCGAATGTCCGCTTGCAGTTTCTACAGAAAGAGTGTTTCAGAACTGCTCAATCAAAAGTAAGTTTCAACTCCGTTAGTTGAATGCACAGATCAGAAAGAAGTTTCACAGAATAATTCTGTGTAGTTTATATTTGAAGATATTCCTTTTTCCACTATTACCGTCTTAGCGCTCGAATGTCCACTTGCATTCTATACAGAAAGAGTGTTTCAGAACTGCTCAATCAAAAGTATGGTTTAACTCTGTTAGTTGAATGCACAAATTAGAAAGCAGTTTCACAGAATGCCTCTGTGTAGTTTTTAATTGAAGATATTCCTTTTTCCATTATAGGCCTCTTAGCGCTCCGAATGTCCACTTGCAGTTTCTACAGAAAGAGTGTTTCAGAACTGCTCAATCAAAGGTAAGGTTCAACTCTGTTAGTTGAATGCACAGAACAAAATGTAGTTTCACAGAATTCTTCTGTGTAGTTTTTATTTGAAGTTATTCCTTTTTCCACTATAGGCCACTTAGCCCTCCGAATGTCCACCTGCGTTTTCTACAGAAAGAGTGTTTCAGAACTGCTCAACCAAAAGTATGGTTTAACTCTGTTAGTTGAATGCACAAAACAGAAAGAAGTTTCACAGAATGCTTCTGTGTGGTTTTATTTGAAGATATTTGTTTTTCCACTATACGCCTCTTAGCGCTCCGAATGTCCACTTGCAGTTTCTACAGAAAGAGTTTTCCAGAACTGCTCAATCAAAAGTAAGGCTCAACTCTGTTAGTTGAATGCAGAGAACAGAAAGAAGTTTCAGAGAATACTTCTGTGTAGTTTTTATTTGGAGATATTCCTTTTTCCACTATAGGCCCATTAGCGCTCCGAATGTCCACTTGCAGTTTCTACAGAAATAGTGTTTCAGAACTCCTCAATCAAAGGTAAGGTTCACCTCTGTTAGTTGAATGCACAGAAGGAAATGAAGTTTCACAGAATGCTTCTGTGTCGTTTTTATTTGAAGATGTTCCTTTTCCACTGTAGGACTCTTAGCCCTCCGAATGTCTGCCTGCAGTTTCTACAGAAAGAGTGTTTCAGAACTGCTCAATCAAAAGTAAGGTTCAACTCTCTTAGTTGAATGCACAGATCAGAAAGTAGTTTCACAGAATGCTTCTGTGTAGTTTATATTTGAAGATATTCCTTTTTCCACTATTACCCTCTTAGCGCTCCGAATGTTCACTTGCATTTTCTACAGAAAGAGTGTTTCAGAACTGCTCTATCAAAAGTATGGTTTAACTCTGTTAGTTGAATGCACGGAACAGAAAGAAGTTTCACAGAATGCTTCTGTGTAGTTTTATATGAATATATTTGTTTTTCCACTATGAGATGAAACAGGGTGGGAGAGTACATAGGGAGGCTCATAACCTCAGTGTGGTTGGAGAAAACAGGCTGAAAGGAGAAACGGGAGAAAGTTACAAAGGGTATCAAATGTGTTAGTAGTGGAGGGAAAAGCAAATATTGAATACGACCCACAGATCTTGGATAACCCAGTGTTTGGTAGTAACTTACATGAAAGGTTTTGACAAAATAGCGGGATAGATGGAGAAAATAATAAGTAAGTGTTATATTTCCTCAGTAGAAACAAACAAACAAAAAACGTGTAATCACAGCCTGATCTTTTAACTGGCCTCCACTTATCTTGCTGCCTGGATTGGCATACATATTCCGCTGCCTGGAAACTGCCCAACACGTTTGAAAGGTTGTTGCTCACTATTACACCCAGGCATTATTGCTTCACCAGCTGAGTTGTAAGGGGCCTCCAGGTGGCCTAGATTGTTCTCCTTATCATATACATTATTTTCATTTATCGATTTGCCCAGAACATCTAATGAAATATTACGGACACCAATAACATGAATACAAACATAGCTATAGACACTAAAATGTAAATTGATGTCTTTTGAAAGGCTGTCATGTCTCAGATGCTAAATTTGGAGTATTTGCTTCTAATAAATAAATAGCTTGCTTTAATCATTCTGGTTTATGAATATAATATAGGGGAGCAGCTTTGATTTTGCCCTTAATCTTAAAAAACAATTAGCGAGGCATGGTGGCAGCACCTGTAGTCCCAGCTACTCAGGAGGCTGAGGCAGGAGAATGGTGTGAATCCAGGAGGTGGAGCTTGCTGTGAGCCAAAATCATGCCACTGCACTCCAGCCTCGGCGACAGTGTGAGACTCCATCTCAAAAAAAAAAAAAAAAGATCATACAAGGAGTAAATGATGATTTAGCATAAAACACAGTTCATAGAACTCAAACTTTGTTATTTTATGGGATTATACTAACCTATTACTATTCAAAATTTACCATTTCAAAAGAAGAAACATTGGTCTGGGAAAATTGCCATTGCTTATACAGAATAATGGAGGAATCTTTTTGAGCACAACAATTCTAATGATATTCCTCATCACTGGTTCCAAAACCAAGCCCAAGGAAGGCCTGCATAGGGATAACGTGTAGAACACGCAAAAGAAACACACATCACCAGCTCCTCAACCCAGAGCTCCAAGGGAATGGCCAAGGAAGCTGTATTGTCCTAAGAAATTTGAGATTGTTTTGACTTACATTAAATCCTGCTCAATCATATGTATGTACACAGACACACACACACACACACACACACACACACACACAGACGGTGTCGTCAGTGAAGCCTCTAACAATGCATCTTGACTGGATAGATTTGACAATTAAAATGACTGGAAGAAAATAGGGCTTCATAAGTGGCACTTACTATTCACATAACACATTAAAAGGACATCTCCTAAATTAAATCTTGTCTATGATAAAAAGGCAGACAATCATGACCCAAGGCTAATTTATAACCGCAGAAATGTTCAAGACAGACCAATGCTTGCTATGTTTAGGAACTGACAAGAAAGTACAGGTCTTTATAATCTACCATTTTGCTTCATTTCATACCAGGTGACCTTCATAATGCAGGCAATAGAGAATTGCAAGATTTGTCGGAGATTTCAGGTCTTTGGAAAGCTATGCCCTTTCACAAGAACAACCGTGGAAACAGGAAGAAAGTCAACTCCCACTTAAGGCAATCAGAATTTACAAATATTCCTTCCTTCATTGAAATTTCAATAGGCACTTCAATATTATCTTTAATTCTTTTGTTACAATCATACATCACATAACATTTTGGTCAAGGATGGTGCACACACATGACAGTGGTGCAATAAAATCATAACACTGTATTTTTACTGTACCTCTTCTATGTTTAGACATGTATAGATACACTTACTGTATAGATATAAGTAAGCATATAGATATACTTAACTGTTGTGTTACAATTGCCTACAGTATTCAGTGCAGTAACATGCTGCACAGGTTTGTAGCTTAGGAGGAATAGGCTATACCATATAGCATAGGTATGTAATCAGCTATAGTATTTAGGTTTGTGTAAGTAAACTCTGTGATGTTCATACAATAATAAAATTGTCCAGCAATGCATTTCTCAGACATACCCCTGTCATTAAGTGACACATGACTATGTTAGTTAACACTGAGGGAACTTCATGGGAAATGCACTCTGCAGCTCCATCATAAATAGAAACCGTTTATGTCAAAAAACACATAAAAGCATACTTGCAAGATTACAATTCCTTCCAGATATTTCATTTAGTATCTCCACAGATCACTAACTGCCTGAATAGCATTCTTGAGTCTCCACTGCCTCACATTTGATTTCAGGTCATTCCATCAATTGTCAAAGACGCATCCAACATTAACTTTCCAATACTGGTTTGGATTGTGCCAACATTGTCATCCTGGGCCACAACAACACAAAAGGCTAACTCGGTGAGTTAACATAGACACTGATCAGTGAGATTTTGCTGACGGGTGGTACCATTTTTTACCAAGATCAAGGGTATTCATACCTTCAGGCATATAGATAACATTGAAAAGGGCAGGTTCGTAGATAAAAAGGCGATGAGGAAGGGTTATTGCAGGATACATGAGCTACGGTGTCTCCTGTTTAACCTGAGTCTGAAGAGATTCAAAGTGAAGGTGCCATGCATGCCTCTTCAATAGTTCCATGTCGATTGATTTTCTGGGCTACACTTCCCAGCATTCAAATTGCTAAATGCATATAAATGACAACTGAATATTTATAACCTAGATTTGTGCTTTTGAGTGACCTTATCTATAGTTATGTGCTTCAGTGATCTAACTTGGGGTTGACTCCAAACTTTGATAAAGTAAAGACCCTGCTTATTCCTTGAGTATTGCTGCACTGACAACTGATTTAGTGAATGCCACTGTGAAAATAATAAACCTCTTGGTGAATATATTTAGACATATCTTGTAACCTGTACACATCTTAACCAGGGATGTTACTTGATCTTTCTATGTACAGGAGTGTGTGGAGATAGAACAACATACAGGATTGTAATTGTTTCCTGTGAGACTAATAGAAAATTCAAGCTAGTGAAGTATGTTTATGCATGGCACACTTCTCACCAGCAATTTTAGGAAGTTCTACCCACAACCCATATGTCTTTTGATATGTGGGTTACCTTGGAGAGAGAAAAAGGAACTCTGAACACAGGCACGAAATCCTTTAGAATTTTATCTAGAGTTGGACTTGTCCCAAAGCTTTTGTATAAACTTGCTTGATGAGCAACTGTTGTCCACTGGTACCTTCACTGTACAATCCACACACAACCAAACTTCACAACTGGAGTCCTAAATTTGCACTTTGTTTGGTAAAGTTGAATGAAAAATGGTCTTTTAAGCTTATGCTCTCTTATGAGAGCTGTTATTAGATTAATTTTACTCCAAGATATGCCAGTTAGGAAATAACTTCCAATATAATTTCACCAGCCCCCTGTGGGTGGACTAATTAGTCATACATCACACTTACTCTGGTGGTGAAATGCCTCAAAAGAAGGTCTGCAGAGTGTTGCTCTACCTAGAAGGACATGAATAAAGAGACATAAAAATCATTCATTAAGAAGGAAGAAGACTTTCCTTGCCTAGGTTTTCACTTGTAGGATCCAATTAATTTTATCACTTAATATTTTGTCCTGGTGGGCATTCATTTTACAAATTTGTAAGATCAGTAGAAATGGTAACTTTCAGAAATCAAACTGTAAATGTTCTGTAGACGTTGACAGAAAGAGCTATTTGGAGCTGTGCTTTTGCCAATTAGACACTCTGAGAAAATCTGTGAAAGGATATTTTCAGGAAGTCATTGAACCCCCTAAAAATCAAGTTTATTGCTCTTACCATAAATATAAATAATTTATTATCAACCATTTTCAATATTCTAATAAGTAACCTTTATTGTTCATTTCATTGGCATGATCTACGTAGACACGTGATTTATCTTCTTTTGCAATAAATTCAGAAAATTTGCTGCCTGGAAAAGCCATGTTTTAAAATTACCACCTGTTTGATGATTTTCTTATAAAAACATTTCCACTTAAGTATCTATCTCTATTTGTCCTTTATTTTCCCTTCCATTCTAGCTCTACCCCTTGTCTCCTTTGTGTGTCTCAGGATAAGTGCCCTATAACATTATGTAATTCTGGAAACCCTTCGATACAATGTTATTACATGTAAAAAAAAAAAGTATGTTTTAGCAAACTCTTTGTTCACAGATTATCTTTGACTACTTGCCTATTAGACAATTTTTGTAGGCTCCATATGCTATTAATTTATATTCACTTTTAGAAGAATTTTCATCAAAAGCAAAAGTCTTATGTAAATTGATTATATGCTACTTGTACTTCTGTGTATATATACACACAGAGCCACATACATATATGTAACTCCGGAGGCCTGCCTGGACTGTTTAATAACTGTCCTGAACAAGAGCAAGAAAAAGCTGGTCAAATTTCAAACAACAGGTTGAACTGGGGAGCTCACATTTTGCATAAAATAGACACTAGCGGCCTTTAAAAATTAAACATTTCTACTGTTTTAAAAAATTGTAGCCATCATAGTATGAGGAAAAAATGTAATAATCCTTTTTAATTCTTGCCATTTTATTAACCACAGAGTCCTTACGCCCTAACTTCATTGGTATCCCTTTGAGATTAAACAGAACACTGAATTTAAAATTCTGAGAAATAAATAATTACACCATTTATTTGAGGCACTCTTTCACCTTTCAAGAACTATTTTGAGAATTCATTAGCTAAATATTGCTATAATGCAGGCTAGTAATAAATGGAAATAACGAGTTCATTGTAAAGTTTAAACTCATGATGGTATGATCTGGAATTTTTGTTAACCTAGAATACATAATTAGCTCTAGAGGTGAAATGAAAGACAAAATCACTTTACATATTAGTAAAAAACAAATAATGTAACTTTATAAGCTACTGCTGTTCTTTTGCTCTTGGGAACCAGTGACATCTCTAATTAGAGAACATTATGGAAAGGTTAAAGATGAGAATACATGCAGTCTGTCTACAGGAAACCTCAACTGTTCAGGTTAATGAAATGTTTGCAGAAGTCATATTAATTAGCAGGTTCACAGGAAACTAACATTTATTGTATAAATTCCATGGTAAAATGTATTAGGGCTCCAGGCACACAACTGTGCGCCATCTACGTTACCACACAATGCCTACTTCTTTCCGTCTTTATTCATTTCTCTCCTAATGGTCTGTATGTTATTGTTACATAGTTCGAAAAATCTTCCATGAGGCAGAAATTTCATTTAATGATATAGCTTTGAAAATAAAGAAAAACAGTAGAAACTTTCTATTTTCTTATAAAGCAGTATTGTTGAATTTTCAAAGTTTCATTTATGTAATGTCACAAAGTGACAAACGTATTTCTTTAATTCCCTCTTGTTGTTATTTTTGTCTAACATCAACCAAAGCCATTTCTTTCATTTGAAGGTGAAAACTGCTCATCAAAATCCAGTTTAAGCTGAGAAACAAATAACTAAATTTTGCATGAGAGATTATACACTGCATAAGTATAAAACAGCACCAGAAACAATGCTGGATCAGCAATTTTAAAAAAGATGAACGCAGGTTATCATCAAATCAATTGTTACCAAGACACCAATTCCACCTCTAGGCCAGAAAATTAGCCACTTCCCACAGGAAAACAATAATTGAAGACAAAGTTTACCAGTGAAAGTTGGTTATTTTTTTTTCCATCCTTGCATCAACTAAAATGATATCTATAGTTCCTCTTAACACTTTTCTTACTTTCAAATATCTGGGTATGCTTAATTAGCTGAGGCCATGTTTCATACGCACATCTGGCTACAAGGGAAACTGGGAATATGAGCCCCAATCCTAATGTTTGTAGAGTATTTAGAAATTTGAGAATTCCCTCCAAATAAAGAGTTTTTTAAAACACTGTTAGACAAAAAGTTTGAATTACAAAATGTGGTAGTAGCTCATGTCTAACTCAAATGCAGGGAAAAAAACTATAAACTCTAAAAAAAAAAAATACACATTTGATGGTAATAAGAAACAGAAAATAGGCAGAAATAGTAGAATATTTGACCACTGATGAAGTTTTTAAACATTGAATAAAGAAAAATTGCAATGATTTAAATTTGCATCAATGCAGCTTCACACCTGATGACACTCCCTGGTCTGTGCAAAATTGGATGTCTACGAGTAAAGCAGTGAGTTTTACTAGCTTGAGGAATAAGAGCACAGAGTTCCAGGCTGACAGAAAAGAAGAACTGGGAAATTTGAATGACATGGGAGGAAATCTCACACAAGTGAAAGCCACAGAGGAGAATGTCACAGAGGAAAAATCTAAAATCAGCACTTAAACTTCATTCAGATATATGACGGCTGCTACATTTCACATTGATAAAAAGAGACTCCATAGAATCCAGCAGAAAACAACAGCTAAATTGCTAGTACAGAGCAGATATTTCAACCATTGCATATAGCTCAGGAGTAAAAGTTTGGTGTTTGACTGCACAAAGAAGACCAATATTAGAAAAGAGTCACTCTTCAAAGGAAAATAAAAGAACCTATCTCTACAAAATATCATCCTAATAATCTAACATATAATTTAACCTGTCTAGACATAGAACCAGGAAAATATGATGCATAAGAAAAAAGTAAACAATGGATTAAGATATTGAAATGGCCCACACGCTGGGATTAGAAGATAAGAAATTTAAAATAAGCTATTGTAAGCATATTCAAGGATTTAAGGAATAGACAGTCATAAGAGTGAATATATGGAGAATCTCAACAGAGAAGTAAAAACGATAAAGAAATAATGGGACAAATTTTAGAACTGAGGGACAGAATATCTTATATAAAAATGACATCGTACGCACATACCAGCAAATTAAAGGTGGCAGAAAAAGCTATCAGTGCACTTAAAAACAGATCAAGAACAATTTTCTAATACAGTTAAGAATACAGAGGAAGAAAAATAATAAAAATAGGGCCAGTCTAGAACTAATATAATTGGAGTCCTAGAAAGAGTAGAGAAGGAGAAAATGAGACAGAAAAAGCTATTTGAAAAAGTAAAGACCAAAAGTTTTCCTAATTGTCAGCATATATCAACTTACAGGTTTAAGAAACTCAAAGAACAGAATAAAAATAAAGAACCAAATGCAGACATACCATAGTCAAACCACTGGGCAAAAAAAGAGTAAATCTTGAAAGTAGCTACAGGGAGGGAGAAAAATAATGTACATACATGGAAACAAATAGACAGATGACCTGTCATCAGAAATGACAGTTTAAAAAGCAATGAAACCACATCTTCAAAATAAAAAAAAAAACCTGTCAACTCCAAATTCTATAACTAGAGAAAGTAATTCTTGAGAAAATAAAGATTTATTCAGATAAAAGAAAGCTTCGGACATTTGTCATTAGCAGAGCTAAATACAAGAAATGCAAACGGAAATTTTTCAGGCTAAAGAAAGATAACAACAGATGGAAATTCTGAACTACAGGTAGCAAGGAGAAGCTCTAGGAATGGCAAGTGCATCAACATGAAAAACTAAGGCTTTTTTCTTTTAGTTTTATAACAAACAACTGATGGTTTAAATAAAAAATTAAGTGTACTGTTGATAATGTATGTAAACTATTCTAAATTAATAGCTCTAACAGGAGACTAAACGCAACAATTTTGCTGCAACATTTCTTTATGTTACATGAAAACGTTGACTGTTAACAGTAAGTGGACTGCGATAAGCCCAGGGTGCTGATTATAATCCCTAGAGAACCACCACATCATATGAAGACATTCTTCTAAAATGCCAATAAAGGAATTAAAATGGAACGCCGAATATTGTTCAGTTAATATAAAAAGGCATGAAAGAAAGAACAGAGGAGCAAAAAATGATGGAACAAATACAACATAAGAACAAAAGAGGCTGGGCACGGTGGCTCAGGCCTGTAATCCCAGCACTTTGGGAGGCCGAGGCGGGCGGATCACGAGGTCAGGAGATCGAGACCATCCTGGCTAACACAGTGAAACTCCGTCTCCACTAAAAATGCAAAAATTAGCCGGGCGTGGTGGTGGGCGCCTGTAGTCCCAGCTACTCGGAGAGGCTGAGGCAGGAGAATGGCGTGAACCCGGGAGGCGGAGCCTGCAGTGAGCTGAGATCGCGCCCCTGCACTCCAGCCTGGGCGACAGAGCGAGACTCCGTCTTAAAAAAAACAAAAAAAGAAAAAAAAAGCAAAATAGTAGGCTTAAATCCAACCTTATCAATAATTATTTCAAATGTAATTTAAATACTCCAAATAAAACACAGATTGTCCATCGGTATATTCTGTTGTATGAATATACCACATTATCTTTATTAAGCTGCGAGTAAAATAATTTCCAAGTATACCATGGAAACAACAAGCACAAGAAATCTTATGTGGCTATATTAACAGAAGAAAAAGTAGACCTCCAAACAAGCAATATTACAACAGAAAGCTATTTCATAATGATCAAATGTCAAGTACTTATGAAGACATAATTCTGTATTGCTAACTGATAGAATAACTAAAGAAAGTTAAGATAAAATAATTTTGACAACAGCTTGACCTAATCAATATTGACCAAGACGATAGAATATATGTTCTATTATGCTACACGTGAAACATTTATCAATAGACTATAGACCACAAAATATCCCTCAAGAAGTTTCAAAACACTGTAATCATAGAAAGTATGCTCTCTGACCATAATGAAAATGAGTTGAAATGGGTAAAAACAAGCTACACAGGAAAGTCTACACTACTGGAAGATTTAAATACACCTTAAAATGCCCTTCAGCTCAAGGAAGAAATCATAAGTAACACCTTAAAATACATCGAACTGAATACAAATAGAAATATACTATATCAAAATGTGTGGGATAAAGTTAAGCAGACCCAGAGTAAAGTTTTTGTATAAATGCTTATTCTAAAAAAGAGAAGTTCAAAACAATTGAACTAATTTTCTACCTTAAAAAGAAAATCTAAAACAAGAGAGCAAATTAAGTCCAAAACAAGTAGAAGAAAGGAAATAGAACAGAAATTAGAAATCAATGAGACAGAAAACAGACACAGGAGAAAATTAACATGGCCAAAAGTTAGTTCTGTGAGAAAGAAAGAAAATGCAAATTATAAATATCAGGGATTAATGAGATTGTACAGTTGTAGACACAAGAGACATTAACAAGATAATGGAATATTGCGAAACATTTTATACCAATTTTCATTACTTGGATGAAAGGGTGAATTCCTTGGAAAAAAAAACTTATAGAAAAATTCACAAGATTAAATGGAACATATGAATTGACATTTATTAAAGTAATTAATTGTCAAATACTTGCACATAAAAACATAAAACTAAAGAAAATAAAAAAATAAGCAAACTCCAGATCCAAAGAGTTTTGCTGGTGAATTCTTTCAAACATTTGAAAAAACTAAAATGTTTAAATTATTTCAGAAATAAAGAAGGGGGAAATTCCAAACTCGTTTTATGAGTCAGAATTCTGATACCAAAACTACAAAACCCAGGAATGCAAAACTGATTTCAGCTTAAAGAGCTATCACCATTCTAATCTGTGATTCTAATGAATTTGGCTATCTTAGATACTTTATACAAGTGGAATCACACAGTTTGTCCTTCTGTGACTAATTTCCTTTACTTAGCATTAATGTCCTCTAGGTTCATCCATGTTGCATATTGCAGGGCTTTCTGTTTTTAAAGCTGAATAATACTCCGTTGCATGAATATACCACATTTTCTTTATCTATTCATCTGCCAATAGACATTTACCTTATTCCCACATTTTCATTAGTGTAAATAATGCTGCAATGAGCCTGAGAATCAGAGAATCATCCCAATTTCAATCCTTTCAGATAAATAACCTGAAGTGAGATTGCCAGATCATATAGTAGTTCTACTTTCTTAATTTTTTTGAGGAGCCACCGTACTGCTTTCCATAGAGGCTGCACAGTTTTACATTCCCAGAAACACTGTACAAGTGTTCCAATTTCTCCCCATTCTTAACACTCATTATCTTTTTCTTTTAATAAGACCATTCTAACAGGCTTGAGGCAATATCTCTGTGGTTTTGATTTGCATTTCCCTGATGATTAGTGATGCTGAGCATTTTTTTCATGTACCTGTTGGTCACTTGGGTATTTCATTTGGAGAAATATCTATTGCTGATTAAAAAAAGAAAAAACTCTCAGCAAGCTAGAAAAAGAAATTTTCTCGAAGTGATGGAAAGCATCCATAACAAAACATATAAACAATATTATATTTAATGGTGAATGTGTAAATGATTAAACCACATAAATTAGGACAAGAAAAGCATGTCTGTGTTCGTCACCTCTATTCAACATTGTACTGGTGATTCCAGACTTTGAGTATAAATATTTAGGGGACAACTGTTGTCACTGAAGCCCAAATCTTGGTCATCCTCAGAAAAAAAAAAAAAAAGTTGATTAGGTTGTATATAATCTAATTCTACTTGCTTTGGGCTTAATTTTAGAGAAATTCAATTAAGTTGCTTAATTTAAGCAACTTTTACTTAAATTAAGCAACTTAATTGAATTTCTCTAAAATTACAGCTTGTATCAACTCTAGAATTTATTGGGCACCTCCTAGGACATAAACACTGGAATTTGGTGAGAGACATCAGGTAGGAAAGAGCCTGGCTCTGACATAAACTCAACACACAGAGGGGGACATATGTTATGAGACTGACCTGCCTTCTCCATCTCATAAAAGGGGTTCTTGTTGCTGGTAACACAGATTAAACTATTTCAATTTCATTCAAGATAAAAGGATTAGCAATTGTATGTAAGATGAAAAAATCACCCCTCAGGAAGACAAAAGTCTCACAAAAGGATATTTAAACTAGCCAACACTTTGAAATTTAGGCAGAGATCGAGATTTCTGGGTGAACTAAAGTAGCAAGAACAAAGTAGAGGCTCCAATTCTAGGAAAAGGGGGCCCTAATAAGATTTACGATCCAGAAACTCAAGAAATCCAGACAGAAGGATGCAGTCTCCGCATTCAAGGCAGTAGCAATACCTGGATTACGAAGCCAATCCCCAAAGCAGGAACTCATAAACACAAATTGGATTGAGGAAGAAGCTTGCCCACCAGAAGATTTAGGTTATTACAAGGCAGAATGTGATAGAGAAAACGAGCATGGGACTGGAGACAAAAGGAGGAAGCCCCATGATTACAACTAGAATATAACTGTCAGAGATGGTGCAGAAACAAGACTGAAGAGAGAACTCCTTAAACCCCACGTGCCTTACGTCAGGACTGATCCTGGACACAGGCTGGACAGCATAGCCTGCAAGTGCTGAGGGAGGAGGCGTGGGCTCCGCTGTGAGAAGGAGAAGGACATAGAGCTGAAAAGCAGATACGGGTCTTGAAATCGCGCAGAGGGTTTGGGCCTTTGTTGCTCTCTGCCAGCAGCTGCCAGTAGTTCTCACACTTTGGCTGGCATCAAAATCACCTGGGGCAGTGGTGGGGAGGGGGAGAGTGTTGTGAAACCACAGGTGACCAGGCAGAAAACACCTCTATGTTTTCCAATTCAGTAAGTACAGAAATCTTAATTGGAACAAGGTGGAGGTCAGACATTGATAGTGCTGTGGACTGCTCCAGGGACATAAGCATGATCTTTAGAGAAGTGGCTCTAACCAGTTGAGGGCAACCACTGGACAGAGAGAGGTCCAGACCAACCGTACACAGAGACATCATGCAATTACACTTTAGCAACCTCTCCAAATAACATGTCTCTTAGTGAAACTTGGGAGGTTGAAAATTAAAAACATAAAATCCAGTGGCATTTATGTATCCTAGGCACTTACATTTGTCTGGTTCTTCCACTTTGCCTTTGCTTGGTTAGAATTTTGGGTAGATAAGAGGTGGACTTACATGTGCTAGTGTGAGAACTTTGATACACTCATTTAGACATTGACCTACTATCTTGATGTTTGAAAGCTACAACCCAAAGAAATTTCTTTTTACATAAAACAAATTCAGCCCTTGCCTTCCTTATAGATTACATCTTCCACTACCAGTAATAAAAAAGTAACAATATGCATAAGTCAAAGTATCTTCTTAGATCCTCTGTAGTGTTTTATTATTTAGTTGTGTGAATTAAAGTAACTCTCAAAATTTCAAGGATGCCTGAGAAGCAATTCATGTTCAAAGGCTGCCCTCTTGTGACAATGTGTTGTATGTTTTACTGTAAAAGTAATCTTATTTCACCTTATAACCTCTACAATCCAATTCATAACAGCATAAAAAGGAAATAAAACCTTACATAATTTTGAATTTTAGAAAGTACCTTGTTTATATGGCTCCTTAGATAATGAATAGTCAATTTGGTAAATATTCCAGTGAGTTGAAGGTTTGAATCCATCTCACTTAACTAGCTTGATGGATATATTTCTAAACCTATACAACCCACTCCTCTGCTTGTAAAAAATTAAAGTTAGCTGTAGATTGAGATGTCAGTGACACAGTTTATAGAACATAACTTAGATTGTCATCTACATTACTGCAACTACAAATACCACCCTCAGATTGAAGAATCAGTTTTATCAGTAAACATCTCTAATTGAACTACAAATGGTGTATGTCTTCTGGCTTTTACAAGCTCTTGGTCTAAAGCAGGGGATATACGATGTAAAAATTACAAAACAAGGCCACGCGCGGTGGCTCATGCCTGTAATCCCAGCACCTTGGGAGGCCGAGGCGGGTGGATTACAATGTCAGGAGATCGAGACCACCCTGGCTAACACGGTGAAACCCATCTCTACTAAAAATACAAAAATTAGCTGGGTGTGGTGGCGGCGCCTGTAGTCCCAGCTACTCAGAAGGCTGAGGCAGGAGAATCGCTTGAACCCAAGACACGGAGGTTGCAGTGAGCTGAGATTGCAGCACTGCACTGCAGCCTGGTGGCAGAACAAGATTCCATCTCAAAAATAAATAAATAAATAAATAAATAAATAAATAAATAAATATACAATAACAGTGACTATAATGTTTTGTGATGTTAAACTTTGAGAGCTTTTTTATTCTTTCTTTTCCCAAGTCCCTTTCCCAGTTCCAGGAGCAGTTATTCTAAGCTCATTGACTTAAAGGAATAGAAACAAAAGGTTTGGTGGAAAAAATAATAACCTGCTATCATTTCTGTCTTTTGTTTTTTAAAAGCTTGAGCATTTGGGAGAATTTGGAAAGATTGTGGAGTAAGTGCAAAGAAGGAATTCGCTAACAAAAATTATATAGGGTAAAATGAGTTTTTTCCAGGTTAGAAAATACTCACTCCCTACACTCCTACCTTCCTTTCCCATAGTTAAGAAGAGGAAAAAGCAAAGGCCTCTTGGTAGCAGTGGTGACTTAGGCAGTTTCTTAGAAATATTCTAGAAGGCATAGTCATCTTTAAAAAAAATAGCTACAAGGATATGTCTAAGCAGAAGGGACCATGGGCCAAATTACGAGTAGACTTTTGCATTCCAGATATGGTAAAGAAGAAGCAGGAAGCCGGTGGGCCTAAACAGGCCGCACAGAAATGGACAAGGAATAGGCCAGCAGCAGCTTGTGGGGACAAGATGTCAAGCCCCGAATGTGAAACCCACCATCCATCCTCCAAATTCTGGCTCTGTTTAACAAGGCTGTGGTCTGGCACTAGGTGCCACCTCAGTGACTAAAGCATAATTCCCCGTCTCCTGGGAGTGTTGACAGCTGACTCCTGGCAACAACACTCACAGCACAGTAAAGTTCCTTCACCCAAGTTCATGTCCCTTCTCAAGGCATCCCACATCCGAGAACTGCTTGGTACAGAAATATAATGGCCTGGCTTGCTTGCTCCAATTTGAGGTCATTAGGTAAACTCACCAAGATCCCTGTAGAGCGGGCTGCGGCCATGATAGTGATTGCATTCCAGCCAGCTTCGTGCTTTGCCCAATCCTATTGCTTTCACTCTTCGCAGGTGTTGGGAATATCCATTTCAACTTCCTTGCATGCAAATCTCCAACTCCGAGTCGGTTTCCTAGGTCACCTGACTGGTGACATCTCTATCACTATCACAGTACTTAGAGGGGAGCATCTTAAAATGATTTAAGGCTAACTGCCCTAAGAGCACAGACAGATGGTGGCTTAAAATAGAATTTAAGTGGGTTTAAAGAACATGAAAAAAGTTGACATTGCACGCTCATATGAGCTTATGGATCAAACCATGCATATGATTTCTAAGATCCCTTGTGCAGTATATATTTGCACTGTTTATAAATGACATCCCCTTGAATTGAATTCAGTGCAATTCAAAACAGTAATTTGTGGGAAAAGTTAGGTATGCAGATAGCCTAGACTCTACAGAGGCACACATCATTTGGAGAATAATAGTGAACTGGCTGGTCTATGAGGGAAGAAAACAGTGAATATAGACTACTAGTGAACAAGGATATTTTCTCATATATATTCAAATTAAGGTGAATTTCTTTACAGAATTATGCCTTAGAAAAAGTATTTCCCTATATATGAATCCTCACAAGTTTTCCTACGATGAGTGCTTTTGTGATTATTTTGAATAACGAAGTAATATTTAAGGAAACTCTCTTGCCCTGAATGTACTTTATGTCAATTGATGTTGCATATAGAGATCATCAGAGTGAAGCTACAAGAAAAGGAGGAACATTACTTAGCAAAGACTTAGAGAATTAGTCCTAATAGTGTGAAATCACAATTTCAAGTGAGGGAATAAATGCAGCTTTTAATGATTACTTAAATGAAGTTTAACTGTAGCAGGATCTACAAGAAATTCGCAACCTTTGGCTCCGGTAACAGAAACTCAGGATATACGCCTTTCAGGGCTTTTGGATTCTGCATCATATTGAGAGAGACTCCTTTAAACAAGCAATAGGAAACTTTCTGTGACAACATAATAAATTCAAAAAGTTCTGTAACTCAGACAATGTAGATAGAAGTGAGGACTTTGGCCTAGACAGCCCTGTTCACTCTAAAGATGGATTAAATAATGAAAAAGATATTGATATCAAAAATTCAATCAGGAATTTGATTAAAGCATTTCATTAAATGTGATAATTTCTTAGTATATTATCTCACATATGCAATATTCATGTGTAACAAATTAAATACAAGTAAACATTTGACTATAATATCTGCAGCATAATTTCCATATCAATTTACATATTCAGCTTTGCTCACGTGAAAACTTGGATCTTCTCAAGAAGAAAATTTGTGAAATCTTTAATTCCTCATCCCCAGAAATGTAAATAAGTCAATATCAATATTGTAAGTCAGTGATTTGTTCCTAGGAAGACAGTAAAAATTTTACAAAAATGCTTTAGAGCCCTTCTCATTGTAAACCTAGAAAACAGAGAAAGGCTCTCTGATGGAAAAAGACACACCTTAGGGAGGAGGACATTGCAATGGGAACATGCCTGACAAAAGAAACTATGTAGATTCAAATGGTGAAGGAAGACAAGGTCTTTAAAAGAAAAACGATCAACCTGGAAGCATGGGGGAGTAGAAACAAATAAAGGAAAAATGAAGAGGCTTATGTAATTGTTTCGATATAGTTATCTTCAACTATACAGATCAACAACAAGGTCGATGTCAGTTGAAGGTTGGGCAGGTGGTTGCTGGATAGATGTCCTCGCAGAAGTGTATTTTGTGTAAGGTTGCTATGGCCTTTGTGCAAGGTTGTGGTTTTTGTGGTATTTTGTGATAGTTTTTGTTATCAGGCCTAGAAGCATGAGAACCCTCTCTTCAAGGCCTTCTCTGAATCTATTTGTCCAGGTTTTTTCTTTTCCTTTTAAACATTAGTGACAGTTTTGATTCTGATAACTTTCATATCATGATCCCTAATTTCAAAAAAAAATTAAACATGTAATTTGTTAGTGATGTATTTGATAGGCTTGGATTTGTGAGTCACCTCTACTATCTATAGTGGTAGATATATCTGAGCCTGCTTACACCAGACTTCCATCGGATTTTCTCTTCAGTGGAATTGGAAGAGGGGGTTTTGGAGAAGGGGATGAAGGAATTGTGCTGCATCAGAGGTCCCCATCTAACACCACAGGGACTTTTCCTGTGCTCTTGCCAGGCCGTTGTATTAGGCTGATGCAAAAGCAATTTTGGTTTCGTCATCGAAAGTAATGAGACCATATGACTTACAATGTCTGTGCCATGACCAGCTTCTAATAGCCTCCGAGGACCCCTCTGCCCTGACACATACTGTCCTGGAACCACGTCTGCCTTGTAACACCTGAGGTAGCTGTCACCATGACCAATCCCTTCTCATCTTTACTCTACATGCAGGTAACAGTTATAATTACATCTCTGTGTATTCACAGAACAATTAGTACATCTAGGACTTCTACAAAATTTCCCTATCTGATTTTGGTGTTCTGGTGTCCTGGCAGCTCTAGCCATGAAGGGATGATGCTTTATGAGCATTTCTGTTGAGTTTTTTGCTTTTCCTCAGAAACTGATTCCAATTTTCCCACATATGTTTGACAATTTGTTTGAATTCATTTATTCTAAACCCATTATTTCTTGTCTATTATTTAACAGGGAGGGGGGCGAGGGATAAAAGATTACAAATAGGGTGCATACAGCAGGAGGTGTACAGCCACCCTGGGATATGACTCCGAACATCCACGGAGAGGAGAGGCTGCTATTACTCCCAATATCGCAGGGGGTGTACATCCATTCTGTGACATTGTTCTTAATATTCCAAGGCAGAGAGGTTGATATTACTCCCAATATCACAGAAAGTGTACAAACCCGTGTGATATTGTTCCTATTATCCAAAAGAAGACAAGATGATATTACCCCCCATATCGCAGGAGGTGTACACCCACTCTGTGATATTTTTCGTAATATGCAGGGCGGGAGAGGCAGGGGGACGAGGCGCCCCACGCGAGGCGGGGACTGAGAGCCAGCCCCTCTGCCCCCCTGGCTCTTAGGACCCGCGGTGGACTCACAGCCTGTTTACCATATTGTGACTAATATCATCTTCCCCTCTGGAAATTATCAACTATTGCACAGACGGGTGTACACCGGCTTTCTACAGAGGACGTACACCCGTCTGTATTCGAGTAATATCATCCTCTTCCTCCCTGAAGATTAAGAACAGTATCACAGGGGTGTTTCTACTCCCTGCGATATTAATAACAATATCACAGAGTGGGTGAACACAGCCTGCGATGCTGGAATTATTATCATCCTCTCCCCCTCGGGATACTAGGAACAATATCACAGAAGGGGTGGACACTCCCTGCGATATTGGGAGTAACGTCATACGCTTCTTCCGTGAATGTTAGGAGCAATATCACCGGGTGGCTGTACATTCATTGCTATGTTGCAGTCATGTCATACTCTACCCGCTGGATATTAGGATCAGTGTCACAGGGTGAGTGTACACCTACTGCGATATTAAAACTAATAACATGCTGTCCATCCCTGGATATTAGGAACAATATCACAGGCAGGTGTACACCTCCTGCGGTATTAGGAGTCATAATATTGTCAATTATTAAACATCAGTCTCATTAATAACTATCAATGGTAATATTAATTCATAGTATAACGTTATTAATCATTAATGATTATTTTAAAGAGAGGATTATGCATGATTAGAATTATTACTATTAATGTCATTTTTAATATTAGTTATTAATCTTAATATTTATCATTGTTTTATTACCAACATTGGGAATAAAATCACCCTGTGATATTTTTCTTCATATTATAGGGAGATATTGCTTCTAATATCACAGTGGGTGTACCCCTCATGTGTATACTCTGTGACAGTGTTGTTTATATCCTAAGGAGGTATTACTCCTAATGTCACAGTGGGTTTTCACCCTGTGTTATCTTTCTTATTTGACCTGACTGCTTTTTTATCCCACACTACAAAAGGAATGGAACAGATAAAAAAGATATGGAGATTGGACCGTGCTGCCGTGTGGCCGCTGCAGGACACCTTTAATATCCCTGTTTCTCAGGCTGTCGACGAAGGGGTTCAGCATGGGGGTGACCACCGTGTACATCACTGAGGCCACTGCAACCTTTCTGGGGGAAGAGGACACATCTGAACTGAGGTACCCTCCAACGTCTCTTCCATAAACTCAGAAAACAACTGACAGGTGAGACCCACAGGTGGAGAAGGCTTTACACTTCCCACCTGACGACGAAAGCCTCAGAATGGAGGAAACCATTTTATAGTAAGAGGAAAGGGTCCCCGAGGTGGGAAGGAACCCAAATACGGCAGCAGGAAAATACATGATTATGTTATTGGTGAAGGTGTCACAACATGCAAGATGGGGGAGTTGAGAAGGGTCACAGAAGATATTAGGAATTTCCGCACCCTTGAAGCAGGTCGTTAGCAAGGCAATCAAGTTGTGCAGCTGGGAGTCTAAAAGACTGAGAAGGAAAAAAAAAAAAAAGACAACAAAACTAGGAAGCCACAGAAACACGGGTTCATGATGGCCGAATGATACAGAGGGTGACAGATGGCTACAAACCGGTCATAGGCCATCACACTCAGGAGCGTGTCTCTCTTCCATGCCTCGAAAAATGGCAAACAGAGACATCTGAGTCAGGCGGCCTGCCTAGGAGATGACTCTGCTGTGAGATTGGATGTCCACAATCATCTCGCGGACCGTGGTGGAGGTGAAACCCATGTCAGGCGAGGACAGGTTGGAGAGGAAGAAGTACATGGGGGTGTGGAGGTGGGAGTCAGGGCTGATGGCCAGGATGATGAGCAGGTTCCCCAGGACCGTGACCTGGCACATGGACAGGAACAGCCCGGCGAGGATCGGCTGCAGTTCTGGATCCCCTGAGAGTTCTAGGAGGAGGAATCTAGAGACATCGGTTAGATTCTGTGGGTCTGCATGGTTTGGACACCTTTTGCCTAGAAAAGGGCGTTGAAAAATGGGAAACAACTAAACCAACACCCGGCATTGTGTCTGCATTTTGGATAGAAGCAATTCACAAGTAACATTTTCAGATTTCAGAGCAATCCACGCTCAGCAATATTTTGCAGTTCTGACAAACTCACTTGTCTTCTAATGCTTTCATCATTGATTTCTGTGTTCTTCACTTCTTGCTGTACACGCCTGCCTTAGAGATACTAGATTCAAGAATGTTCCAAGAACCAGATCATCATATATAACAAATGCGTAACTGCTAGAAAATACAGCCTATCTTGTCCGAAGAAAAATACGTAACAAAGCCGTTCTCTTCACTTGAAGAAAAAGGTTATCCTAATTAAAGGAAATTAAGAACTCAAATATTTTATTTTATTTTATTCTACTAGATTGATACAAATTCCCTTGATTTAGAACATTTATAAACACTGTATAGCAGCTGAGACCAGGCGGGGCGCGGTGGCTCACGCCTGTAATCCCAGCACTTTGGGAGGCTGAGGCGGGCGGATCACCTGAGGTCAGGAGTTCGAGACCAGCCTCAACATGGGGAAACCCCGTCTCTACTAAAAATACAAAATTAGCCAGGCGTAGTGGTGCATGCCTGTAATCTCAGCTACTCGGGAGGCTGAGGCAGGAGAATTGCTTGAACCTGGGAGGCGGAGGTTGCGGTGAGCCGAGATCGAGCCATTGCACTCCAGCCTGGGCAACAAGAGCTGAGACCATGTCAGCTGGAAATGAAATGAAAGTTGATAGTTCCTAAGCAGAAACTGGTTCCACATGCCAGTTAGGTCCTAGTGATGTCATCGTTCCGTTTTCTGACTTTTCACCTTCAGCAGGAATAGTAATTGCTTCCTCAAATCGGTGGGTCTTCTTTGAAAATTCACGTCAGCTACAACTCCTGTCTTTAGCTTAGGTGGACTTAGAGTTTTCATCAGAAAGTTCGGCCAGACGCGGTGGCTCACGCCTGTAATCCTAGCACTTTGGAAGGCCGAGGAGGGTGGATCACGGGGTCAGGGGATCAAGACCATGCTGGCCAAAATGGTGAAACCCTGCCTCTACTAAAAATACAAAAACTTCTCCCGGTATGG
Source organism: Symphalangus syndactylus (assembly GCF_028878055.3). NCBI lineage: Eukaryota > Metazoa > Chordata > Mammalia > Primates > Hylobatidae > Symphalangus > Symphalangus syndactylus. The sequence goes on from NC_072430.2 coordinate 11,348,385, forward strand.
CGGTGGGTGCCTGTAGCCCCAACTACTCGTAAGGCTGAGGCAGGAGACTGGCTTGAACCTGGGAGGCAGAGGCTACGGTGAGCCGAGATCACACCACTGCACTCCAGCCTGGGCAACGGGAGCAAAACTCCGTTTCAAAAAACAAAAAACAAAAAGAATCAAGTAAGTTGAAGTCACACTGATGACAGCCAATTGTTGTGAACCAAGGAAGTGTCAATTCAAGAATTAACATAGATTTTGACTTTTGCTACCTCTTCTGTGCCAAGCAAGATACAGGCTCTGGAGAATCAGAAACAACAGAGACTCACTTGTTCCTCTCACAATACTCAGTACTTACTGAGATAAGGACAAAAGAAAATGTCCTGTCTGGAATGCAGGGAAACCGGAACTTCAGGTCAGGGGATATTTCCATTGAACTATATGGAGTTGAAGCTTAAAATAGTAACGAATGTATGGGAGATTCACTTGGCCTTGACTTTCCACAACCATCACAGAGAGATCACGCAGCGGGCACCCACAATAGGTTTCATCATCGCTCGCTTCCATTAGATCACCTAGAAATCAGCTCAGATGAGAGTGCTGAGTCTCAGAGGATGGACATCTCACCGCCTGCCACACACAGAAGTAGAAAGGGTGGTATTCCAAATTCATGGCCAGACTCTAAGTCCCGGGTACTCTACTTCATGGTCTTCCAACTCTCAAAAAGTTGTGGTTTGCGTTTTGCTTTTTGAGACGGAGTCTCGTTCTGTGGCCCAGGCTGGAGTGCAGTGGAGTGATCTCGGCTCACTGCAGCCTCCGCATCCCAGGTTCAAGCTATTCTCCTGCCTCAGCCTGCCGAGCAGCTGAGAGGACAGGCGCCCGCCACTACGCCCGGCTCCTTTTTTTCTATTTTTAGTAGAGACGGGGTTTCCCCGTATTGCCCAGGCTGGTCTCGAACACCTGACCTTGTGATTTGCCTGTCTCAGCCTCCCAAAGTGCTGGGATTAGAGGCATGAGACACCGTGCCCAGCTTCCAAAAGTTGTAAGCAGAGCTCAGAGGTCTTAACCACGGGCACGTCTGAGGAGCATTTTTTGAAACGCTTTCCAGCTTCCTCAGTAGGAATGGAAGCCAAACTCTGAATCAATGACTCCTTTGAGGCAGTCGAGAGCTGTAAGGAGAGCCAGGAACAGGGGCAAGGGAGAGATGCATCCCGAACGATCCTGTGCCCATTCTTTCTGGAACCTTTGATGTGATCTCAGCTGCCCTTTCTCTACTTGACACAGTGATTGTGGCACCCACTGGTCTAGCTGTGGTCTACAAGGAACCCCCAAAGGGAAGGGCACAGTGAGCAGGGGCATTGGCCTGAGTGACAAGGATTTGAGAGGGCAGGTTGGATGCAGGGAGAGGATCGGCCAAATGCCATGTGTCCGGACTTAGACTGCCTGGTTCAAATTGGACTTCACCCTTTTTGACTTCCTGATCTGGTACAAGTCCTATGAAAATGCGTTGCTCCTTCTCTAGTCTGTAAAATCATCATGAAATGTGCACTCGTAACTGGGAAACTATGCAGATGAAATGAAACAAGCTGCATAGAGCACAGAGCTCAGAGCCTAGCCTTTAGGAAGCCCTCAGTAAGGGTTAATGATGCCCTGGTGTCTGTCTTCATCCTCTTTATCCTCATCATCACCTTCATCATCTTTGTTGTTCTTAGGGAATAGTTTAGAGGGACTCATTCCCTGCTATCTTGGGTGAGGTGTCTATGAAAAGGACAACTCAGTGGGGGAGGAAGGCAAAAGTTTGAATAAGATTTCTGAGGCCCCCTCACCACAAGCAAGAACAGAAACTCCACAGTCTGCTGAGCTGACAGGTTGCACCTTGGTCTCCTCCCATCTGCCCACCGCACTGTCCTGTTTGTCCTGAGGATGAGGAAACAAAGCGAGGCTCCCGAACGTCCCTCAGCTGAACTGCCCTTCCCCCCTGCTGGGCCATGACCGCGGAGAACAGGTCCACTGCCCTCCCTGTGTGGTGCACGATGGAGGCTCAGACTCCGTCCTCAAGGCTGGCAAGAAGACAGGGTGAGACATGAGCCTCCTGATACAGGTGACGGGTGTGGAGCCCCCAGGACTGGAACCTCAGACTGCAGGGCTGGAGGCACAGACTGAGTATTGACTATTCTTTGGCCTGGGGGGCTCAAGGCACAGAGCTCCTCATTAGCCAAAGTCGCCCAAGCTCCCCAATCTCTAAAGATTTTCTCATAAGACTGCAGGAAGAAGAAGAGAAAAGGGAGTGTCCGTAGAAGCTTTGGGGCTCTTCCTGTAATCAGGAGGAAGCTTTCGTGTATTCTTCGCTTCTTTCTTTTCTTTCTAAAGATCCAACTGCTTTCATTTTCATCTTTTATTATGGGAAAATATACCACGTATCAATACTAAAAGTTGTAAATAGATATGATTGCATCTAGAATGGCCGGTATAAACATTGACAATTTCCACTATTTTTCAGTTGACAGTTGAATGACATTAAGTACCTTCACATTGTTTAGCAACCATCACCGCTGTCATCTCCAGAACAGTTTTCTTTCAAAATGGAAATGGCACCCATTCACCAAACTCTCCATTCCTCTCTCTCGCCCACCCCGGGGGCCACCATTCTGATTTGCAACTCTATGAGTTTAACTACTCTAGGCACTTGATGGAAGTGGAATCATACCGTGTTGAATTTGTTTTCCTGTTTTTTTTTTTTGGTGGGGGGACAGAGTCTTTCTCTGTCGCCCAGGCTGGAGTGCAGTGGCGTGATCTCGGCTCACTGTAACCTCCACATCGTGGGTTCGAGCGATTCTTGTGCCCCAGTCTCCCGAGTAGCTGGGATTACAAGCATGCGCACGCACGCCCAGCTAATTTTTGTGTTTTTAACAGAGACGAGCTTTCAGCATATTGGCCAGGCTGCTCTCGAACTCCTGACCTTAAGGGATCCGCCTGCCTCAGCCTCCCAAAGCGCTGGGGTTACAGGTGTGAGCCACTGAGCCTGGTCGTGTTTATCCTTTTGGGATTTCTTTATTTCACTGACGATGTCTTCAAGGTTCATCCATGTTGCAGCCTGTGTCAGAAGTGCCTGCCTGGTTTTCTTTTTTTGGTTTTAATTTCGTTTTGTTTTGTGTTTACATGGAGTCTCACTGTCGCACAGGCTGGAGTGCAGTGGCACAATCTGGGCTCACTGCAACCTCCGCTTCCCGGGTTCAAGTGATTCTTGTGCCTCAGCCTCCCAAGTAGCTGGGACTATGGGCACACGCCACCACAGTGGGCTAATTTTTTGCATTTTTTTTTTTTTTGAGACGGAGTCTTGCTCTGTCGCCAAGGCTGGAGTGCAGTGGCACGATCTTGGCTCACTGCAAGCTCCACCTCCCAGGTTCACGCCATTCTCCTGCCTCAGCCTCCCAAGTAGCTGGGACTACAGCTGCCCGCCACCACGCCCGGCTAATTTTTTGTATTTTTAGTAACACGGGGTTTCACCGTGTTAGCCAGGATGGTCTCGATCTCCTGACCTTGTGATCCGCCAGCCTTGGCCTCCCAAAGTGCTGGGATGACAGACCTGAGCCACCACATCTGGCCAAGATTTTCTTTTGTTCCCACATCTAAGTGAGGACATGTAATATTTGTCATTCTGTGCCTGCCTTACTTCACTTAACATACAGACCCTGCAGTCTCATCCATTTTTTCTGCAGTGGAGAGCATTTTATGCCTTTTTAGGCTGGATAATACCGCATAGTGTGTGTATACCACAGTTTCTTCATTGAAACAAAATTCAAAAAAGCAAATATTTTTAAAATGTCTCGGAATGTGAAACTTTAGGGATACTGTGCCCATTTTATTCTTTTCTATTTCCCATTTTATTTATATGTAAGTGTAGAATAAAGCAGGAATCAATGTGTGTAGAGATCTGTGACTTCAACAAATGTAAAATGAAAATGCTAAGTGGTGGATGGGCACCGTCACTCACGCCTGTAATCCCAGCACTTTAGGAGGCTGAAGCGGGCGGATCACCTGAGGTCGGGAGTTCAAGACCAGCCTGACCAGTATGGAGAAACAAAGTCTCTACTAAAAATACAAAAAAAAAAAAAAGAAAAGAAAACTGAATGGGGCGTGGTAGCACATGCCTGTAATCCCAGCTACTCAGAAGGCTGAGACAGGAGAATTGCCTCAATATGGGAGGCAGAGATTGTAGTGAGCCGAGATCGTGCCATCGCACTCCAGCCTGGGCAACAACAGTGAAACTCTGTCTCAAAAAAAAGAAAAGAAAGAAAGAAAAAGAAAAAGAAAAGAAGAAAAAAAGAAAATATTACTTCCATTATCGCAGGGGGTGTTCAGCCCTGATGATATTGTTTTCTAATATCCAGGGAAGGAGAGTATGATATTACTCCCAGTATCACAGGGGGTGTACACCTTTTTGTGATATTGTGTCTAATATCCAAGGAAACAGAGGATGACATTACTCCCAATATCGCAGAGGGTGGACACCCCCCTGGGATATGGTTCCGAATATCCCAACGGGGAGAGGATGATATTACTCCCCATATCAACCCTGGAGGGTTATCTTCCGCCCCTACTCTTGGCCACCGCTTAGCCGGAGCTGGTCTTCTCTCTTGGCCCAGCTCAGTGAAGAAAAGTCTCCATTCCTCCTCTCCAGGGACCATAAGGCTCATAGTGACTCCCGTTCTGGGTAGCTTTAGCAGCAATGAGCCATGCTCTGTCAAAGAGACAGTGGCTCTCAGCTTGTTAAGCAAGTCCCTCCCCAACAAGAGCAAGGGACAGTCAGGCATGGACAAAAACTGATGAGTCACTGTATGTCCTCCTACAGTGCAAGTCCCAGGCAAGCATAAAGCTTGCTTTGCTGAAACCCCCGTGGCTCCGATGATGTCAATAGTCTTTCTGGAGAAGGGGGTGACCGGGGCGGTTACTAGCGAATGTCCAGCACCGGTATCTACAAGAAAATCAACGCCTCTACCCCCGACTGTCATTCTGACCATAGGCTCTTTGGGGACACTTGAGCCCACTCTCCCTCAGTCCAAGAACCCTTCTGCCAGGTTGAGCAGGGCCCCTTCCTCCTTGTCCGGGGCCTCCTGCTCTGAGTCACCTTGTTTTCTTTTAACTTGAGGGCATTTGTTCTTCCAATGTCGTATTTCTTTACAATAAGCACACTGGCTACGCTGCCAACTCTGACAGCCAAGCTGAGTTTCTTTCCCAGGGCCCCCCTTCCCTTGCCTCTTTGGGGGGAGCCCTCTGATTCCTGAAGCTAACAGGCAGCTCGGTGTCACCGGGCCTGACGTTCATTCTCTGTGCGGTGTTCCTTATGGCTTACTGCATCCCTGTTTACAAACACCTGCTTAGCTCTTTCTAATAATTGTGATGTATTCGTCCCTGCAAGCACAGCCTGTTTCTGCAGTTTTCTTCTCATGTCTTCTGCGCTTTGACGGACTCAAGCCATGTGAAGCATGTGCTGATTTTCAGGGCTATCGGGATCAAAGGGAGTATACATACGATAGGCCTCACACAATCTCTCATAGAATTGTGCTGGACTTGGCCGGGAGCGGTGGCTCAAGCCTGTAATCCTGGCACTTTGGGAGGCTGAGGTGGGCGGATCACAAGGTCAGGAGATCAAGACCATCCTGGCTAACACGGTGAAACCCCGTCTCTACTAAAAACACACAAAAAAATTAGCTGGGCGTGTTGGCAGGTGCCTGTAGTCCCAGCTACTTGGGAGGCTAAGGCAGGAGAATGGTGTGAACCCGGGAGGTGGAGCTTGCAGTGAGCCGAGATCGCGCCACTGCACTCCAGCCTGGTGGACAGAGAAAGACTCCATCTCAAAAAAAAAAAGAATTGTGCTGGTCTTTCTTCTTTTCCCCGAATGACCTCAGAGACCTCAGAGACCTTGTTAACATTTGTGGCCTTCTGAGCTCCCCTCTTGAATGCTTCCAAGAGAGCTTCCCTGTCTCGGTTTAGCCTTTGCATATCCTCTCTTTCATTTGGGTCCCACTGGGGGCCGGTTCCTGGTAACTGGGTCCTTCCATACTCTTGGGGGTTTTGATAATCAGCTGGTGCATGCTCCTCTAGCCACTTAGTTGCTGCTAGGAACACTCTCCGCCTTTCATCTCTGTGAAAGAGGAACATGAGCAACCGGTGGCAATCAGTCCAGGTGGGGTTGTGGGTCTGGATAATAGTTTGGAGCAAATCAATTCGAGCTTGTGGCTTTTCGGTATAGGACGGGGTACGGTTTTTCCAGTTGAGAAGGTCGGCACAGGTGAAGGGCTGGTAGAGAAAAACACGCCTCTCCACCACGTGACCATCCTCATCTATCCCAGTATACCGCTGCTGTCAGGGGCATCTGTATCGCCGTTTTGGGTCATCAACGAGCTGCCAAGGGAGGGGTTTCTCCCGAGGCATCACCTCCTCTCTTGTCTCCTCTGGGTGGCCTACGGATATGCTTGTCTTGCGGAGGCACAAGCACTGAGGGCTCAAGAGTGGGGAGCCTCTTTCCCTGGTAAGGGGAGGGCACCACTGGGATCACTGGTGCCATCTCCTGCAATGGATCTTCTGACGTTGGGTCAAACAGACCTTGAGGAGTTGATTTCCCTGGGCAGGTGGAGCGGGATCCTTCCTTAGCTGTCTGTCCCTTGGCTACTAGTATTGCTGCTGCCTGCCCTCTTAGCCACTGTGGGGGGTCTAGCACCAGCTGTCACCAAGTGTCTATGTATGGGAAGCGGTCTAGGTATCCTTTCCCAGTTACCTTGTGCCACACTTGAGAAACAAGGGACCTGTCCAGGCTTACTTGTGACGGCCAACCCACTTCTAATGTTGGGCAATCTATTTCCCATGAAGTTTGAAGTTCCCAGGTGGTCTGGTGGTTAGGAGTCGGCGCTCTCACCGCCGCGGCCCAGGTTCGATTCCTGGTCATGTGAACCAAAAACTGGAGCAGGACTCGTCGCGGACACAAACCCCTCAGACGCCGGATTCAAGAAGGAAGAGGTTGCTTTTAATCGGCCAGGGGCGTCAGAAGACTCGCGTCTTAAGAGCCGAGCGCCCCGAAGGAAGACAGACTTCCTAGGCGTTTTCTCAGGGCTTACAACTCTAAGAGTTTCCACCTGAAAGGCTCCCGATGGATTCAGAGCACATGTGCTTAGAGTAGGGGAGGGGGGGTTCATATTTTCACCTCAGGCCGCCTCATCAGTGGCAGTGGCTGGTCTTGCCACTGACTTCAATCTTCTTGGTTTTCAACTTTTACTTCCTCCTCCTCTTCAGAGACAGTAGACAGAAAGAGAAATGCCTTCTCTCCTCAGGGCCACAGGATGATATGACTCCCAATAATACTGTGAGGAAGGTCGCAATATTACTTATCAAAATTAATAATATCAATTATTAATTGATATTAATAATTATCAATATTAATAACTGATCGTATAATTTTTAAAATCAATACCGATAATAATGATAATTAATATTGAAGAGTCATACTGACGATAACAATAAATTATTAACTATTAATAACGCCTGATATTAATAACTGGGACTGATCATATTCATTAGAACACAGTAATATTAGCTCCTAATAAATATTAATAACCCGAAAACTTTTCACTAGCAATTATTTCTTAACATTAATATTGGTAATTCATATTAACGTGACTTGTAAATGAGTAACAAGTAATACTAATATGACTCCTAATACCGCAGTGGGTGTACCCCCACCTGCGATAGTGTTCCTAATGTCCAGGGACAGAGAGAGCATGATATTACTTTCAATATCGCAATAGGTGTACACCCACCTGACGATATTGATCCGAATAGAATCTCCACGGGGTGGAAGACCCCCATCGCAGGGGGACAAGTCGCCCCCCGCGACGCGGTGCGTAAGAGCCAGCCCCTCTGCCCCCCGAGCTCTTAGGACCCCCATCGCACGGGGGCGAGGCGCCCCCCGCAAGGTGGGGCATAAGAGCCAGCCCCTCTGCCCCCAGAATTCTTAGGACCCCCATCGCAGGGGGGGCGAGGCGTAAGAGCCAGCCCCTCTGCAACCCTGGCTCTTAGGACCCGCGGTGGACTCAAAGCCTGTTTACCATATTGTGAGTAATATCATCTACCCCTCTGGAAATTGTCAACTATTGCACAGACGGGTGTACACCAGCATTATACAGAGGACGTACACCTGCCTGTATTTGAGTAATATCATCCTCTTCCTCCCTGAAGATTAAGAACAGTATCACAAGGGGGTTTCTACTCCTTGAGATATTGGGTGTCACGTCCTCCTCTCCCAGGTTGTAATTAGAATGCTAACCCTAACGCTAACCCTAAACCGACCCTACCCTAACCATAACCCTAACCCTTAACCCCAACCCCAACCCTTAACCCTAACCCTAGCCCTAACCCCTAACCCCAACCCGAACCCCAACCAAACCCTAACCCTACCCCAACCGTAACCCTAACACTACCCCCTAACCCTAACCCTAACCCCTAACCCTAACCCCTAATCCTAACCCTAACCCAACCCAAACCCTAACCCTAACCCCTAACCCTAACCCCAACCCCTACCCCTACCCCTAACTCTAACCCAAACTCTAACCCTAACCCCTAACCCTACCCCTAACCCTAACCCCAACTCTAACCCTAACCCCTAGCCCTAACCCTAAGCCCTAACCCTAACCCCTAACCCTAACCCTAACGCTAACCCCAATCCCTAACCCTAACGCTAACCCAACCCTAACCCTAACCCCTAACCCTAACCCCTAACCCTAACCCTAACCCTAACCCCAACCCCAACCCCAACCCTAACCCTAACCTGGGCCCTGACGACAACTCTAATCCTAACCCTAGGTTCCTTACTAAGTTTGTATGTACTTTGTTAATGTGGATTATTACGATTACTGTGTGAGGACTGCACAGCAGCATGGGGATTGCCAATCTTACATTAATTTTTTTTATTGAGGCAGTGCATTAGCATTACAGGTGCTTGTGACATGAGTAATGTGGGTGTCATATTTTGGGTGTCATGTCTGCATTAGCAGTGCTGCATTTGTGTTTCGAAGCTGCAGTGTGGACCTGGCACTGTGGCCCCTTGCCTTCGCTCGGGAGAACTTTGGTGGGCAGGATTCAGCTGGGCTTTTGGTTTCCCATTTTGCACACTGAACCCTTCTAACTGGTCTCTGAACTTGATTATTCAGGGCTGCAAACAGGAAGGATTTTACTCACCGTCGATGCTGCCCCGAGTTGTCCCAAAGCGAGGTAGGGCCCCCAACGTCTGTGCTGAGGAGAATGGTGCTCCGCCTTTGCGGTGTCCCCCAGGTCTGTGCTGAGCAGAACGCAGCTCCGCCCTCGCGGTGCCCCTGGCCCGCACGCCCAGGTCTGTGCTGAGAAGAACACTGCTCCGCCTTCGCAGTACACCGGAGTCTGTGCAGAGGAGAATGCAGCTCCGCCCTCGCGATGCCCTCTGGGTCTGTGCTGCGGCGAACGCAGCTCCGTCCTCGCAAAGGCACCGCGCCCGCGCAGGCGCAGAGAAGAGCGGCGGGCCCGCGCCGGCGCAGAGAGGGGCCGCGCGCTGTCGCTCTGCGGCGCAGGTGCAGAGATGCGCGGCAGCCCGGTCCCCGTGGGGAGGCGCGCGCAGGGCAGAGATGCACAGCGGCGCGTCGCCGGTAGGGCGGGTGCGGCGCAGGCGCAGACATGCACGCCGCCGGGCCGGGGGTTGGGGGGAGCGTTGCAGGCACACAGGTGCACATTCACACGCCGCCGGGCTGGGGGGCGCGGGTGGACGCGGTGCAGGCAGAGAGACGCACGTCGCCGGGGGTGCGGCGCAGAGACGGGTGGAACCTCAGTAATCTGAAAAGCCGGGCACTACAGGACCTGCTTGCTCACGGTGCTGTGCCACTGCGCCTCCTGCTGGCGCCTAGGGCAACTGCAGCGCCCTCTTGCTTACACTGGTGGCCAGCGCCCCCTGCTGGCGCCGGGGCACGCAGGGCCCTTTTGCTCACAGTGTAGTGGCGGTATACGCCGCCTGCTGGCAGCTAGGGACGTTGCAGGGCCCTCTTGCTCACAGTGTAGTGGCAGCATGCTCGCGTGCTGGCAGCTGTGGACACTGCTGGGCCCTCCTGCTCCAAGTGTAGTGGCGGCTGACTCCCCTGCTGGCAGCTGGGGACACTGCTGGGCCCTCTTGCTTTTAGTGTAGTGGGGGCACGCCCTCTTCTGGCACCTGCGGACACTACAAGATCCTCTTGCTCCCAGTGTAGTGGCAGCACGCCCCGTGCTGGCAACCAGGGCACTGCAGGGTCCTCTTGCTCATGTTGTGCTGCCCGTGTGCCACCTGCTGGCAGCTAAGGACACTGCAGGGCCCTCTTGCTCACAGTGTAGTCATCGTGTACCCCTGCTGGCAGCTGGGGACACTGCTAGGCCCTCTTGCTGGCAGTGTCATGGCAGCATGCCACCTGCAGGCAGATGGGGACTATGCAGGGCCCTCTTGCTCCCGGTGTGACGGCTGGGGTCCGCTACTGGCCACCTCCTGCACCACTTAAAGTCAGAGCGCCAGTTATTAAGCCCCATCAGTTCTGTAAATTCAAACTGAAATGGAGCTATTACTGGGGAGAGCTGATGTCCCAGTTCTTGTCTAACTTGGAAGAAAGATTTTCACCAAGAGGCAGTACAAAGATGGCAGATAACTTCATTCAAAAGAAATACAGTGTAAAGAGCTTATTGTAGAAAAATAGGGAGGAGTGGGCTGATCGTGCATGAAAACAGCCTAAGAGTCCTGTGCAGGGAATTTTATTGTAGACTTCTTCACATTCCTGCCTCTGTCTCAAGTCTCTGCCTGTTTTCTTTGTCTGGTTTTCCTGCTACTGCCTTAGGTCCCCGACTTGCCCCACTTAGGCATGTGGGACCTCCTCGCTGTTGGTTGAGGTACATGTGTGGTGATCAATCCAAATCCACTCTGGCACCAGCCTCTTTCCCGCCTCACAGGCCGGCTGACAGCGGTCATCTTTGTACCTACTGCACCTGCCCATCTCTTTTGAATGTCCTTCTCTGCCCTAATCTGTACTTATGGTGCCAGGTTTCTCTTAAGAATGTCCCCTTTGTTGTTCTTATCAGCATGTACCTAGCAATATTCTGACATTTTTATTGCAGAACGAATGATGATTGGGGCATCTTAAGAAGAGTTCTAGGGTGTTTCTTTCTGCATAGGTACCTCTTCTCCCTCCTACCCACAATTGACAAGTGCCCATCCACTCCAGCACTAGAGATGCTACTAACGTGAATTTTTGGTGGTCCCTCCAGGAGAGCCTTCCCAGGCTTTCCCTTTTTCAGGAGCTCCCCCTCCTGTTCATGTCTAGCTATCTATTCTAATGGAGCCCACTATCCTGTGTCCTTCCCAAAAATAGTGATGGAATGATTAATTGGAAGCCATAAGAAATGACATCCGTGTAGATGAAAACTTTACAACTTACACAAATAGTCACTCAAAATCATCCTTACACTAAAAATCTAAAACTATACCATTTCTAGAAGAAACTATAGAAGAAGAGCTATGTGCCTTTGGGTTTGGTAATGAATTTTAACAACTGACAGAAAAGGTTGATATACACAGAAGAAATGACAATGTGGATTTCTTAATATTCAAAGTTTATACTCTGGAAGAGACATTGTTAAGAGAACAAAAAGAAAAGCCACATATTGAAGAAAATATTTGCAAAATACAGATCTCAGAATTTGTATTCAAAATATATAAAAATTGTTAAAACTAAACAATAAGTTAAACAGCCCAATTAAAAATGCACACAGATCTGAACAGACACCTCACCAAAGAAGATCTACAGATGCCAAGTAAACATACAAAAAGATACTCAACATAATAGAGAACTGAAAACCACAATGAGATAGCACAGCTGGTCTAAATGTCTTAGAACTGCTAAACTCTTTAAAAAATGACAAATTGCTGGAGAAAAAACAAGAACTCTTTTCATTGCTGGTGGAACACAGTGTGTAAGACCAAAATATGCCACCCCAAAATATAATGGTAGGAAACCAGAATATGCAACCCCAATATATGTCCCTTTGGCTTAAGAATTATTCCAAGCTGATTATTTTGAAAAAAAAAATTCTAACAAAGGAAGTTCTGAAAACAAAGTAGAAGTTACACTTGTGTAAGGAAAATTTACATCTATCAAGGAAATCCCCATTTAAAAGCTACCTCTCTTGACACCAAGAAGAGAAGGATAACTAAATCACTAAAGAGTCTTATCAATGGAGAACGCATGGACTTAACTCTGTGTAACAAACCTTACCCTTGTCTACTTGTGCTTTTGCTGGTTAACTCCCCAGTACTGCACCTCAAATCTTCTTTCTTTAAGTTAAAGATACTATTTATGCTTGAATTGAAAGTCACCTGTGGGAGATTTACTCATTTTTCTGTGAGTATCTCCCATGTATCCATAAGGTATACATGTTTTTAAACTTTTCTGTTTTTCTCATTTTAATCTGTCAGTTTTTACAGAGGGTCCCATCTAAGAATTCCAAAAACATAGAAAATTTTTTTCCTCCCCATTACAAGTTGGGCAGTTTTTTCTAAAGCTAAACAAGTCTCACCTTACAATCCAAAAATCACATTCCTAAGTATTTTGACAACTATTTTGATGTTATTTCCAAACAAAAGCTACCACGCAATTACTTACAGAAGCCCTATTCATAATGACCAAAGGAAAAAAAAGGAATCAGAAAGTCTTACAATAGATGACTGTGTGGGAATCCACTCAGACATCAAAAGCTGTTATAAAGATTATGTAAATGAAAACATTTGAGATACCGAAGATAAAGGAAGAAATCTTACCAGAACTTACTTTATCCAATTAAAGCAGAGCTCCCAGAAAAATACAACTGCCATTAACCCCATCCAAGGAGTTTCTTGCAAATTCAGCTGCCATGGAGACAGCACACTCTTTCCCATTAGCACTGACAAATGAAAATGAAATCCTAAGCTCCCAACTGACTGAACAGACCCACTCTTGGCTGAGGGGACCCCAGAGTAACTTTCAAAACTGAGTTCTCAGCTTTGCTAGGATGGGATGATGGGGGTCAGTTACACATCGTTATACCCCCCCTTTGCTAACCATGATGAGGCTCTCTTCCCTAAGGATTTACCAGAAACCAGCCCTTTCAAAGGCTCCACCACTGATGTCAGCCTCTCCTTTCTTGCCTGATAAGAGACCACCCACGACGGAGAGGTTCTGGCCAGTGTACAGAGGACGCACAGAGCGAGTTTTCATGTCCTCTGCTTCACCTTTTAATGTCAGAGGGCTGAAAATTCCACCCTGGGATCATGCTAACACTGCCATTTTTTGTACATGGGACCCATGAAGAAGCAAGAAACTCAATTGCGCATGCATGCATTTCTCCTTCCATAAATATTCATGACTCCTCCTAGAGGTTATTAAATAAATGTATTTGGCCATTCCACTCAGCATAAATTACTATTTCCTTTACCTCCTCCTTGAAGCATCTGTTTCTGGCTTCTGGCTGGAGGCTAGGCTTCCCAGCCTGTCAGAAGGACAACCCTGCAGGCTGCAACCCTTTATAGGAAATACATCTCTCACTGGGTGCGGTGGCTTATGCCTGTAATCCCAGCACTTTGGGAGGCCAAGGCAGGTGGATCACCTGAGGTCAGGAGTTTCAGACCAGCCTGTCCAACATGATGAAACCCTGTCTCTACTAAAAATAGAAAAAATTAGCCTACACTGACTAATTTAAAATTGACTAAATTCTCCATTCTCAAACCTCTGCTGACTATGTGTTCCACCAATATGGAATTAATTCCACTTCCTTTCCTGTTTGGATGACTTTACTAAGAATTATTTCAAACTTCAGTGGCTCCTTTGAGAAAATTTTTGTCTTCAAAATTGCCTCCTTTTAGACCTTTCCTTTCCCAATTGAGTCTCTCAACTCCCTATAATCACTGAAATTTTAGGCACCCTGCTCCACGCCTTGGAGGCTCTCAATGTGCTGAAGAATCTGCAAAAGCAAACACCTGGGGCTGAAAAATAAAATAGAAAAAAAAATTATTTCTCACCCTCCATAAGATTATATGTCAAAACAAACAAAAAAAAAAACCTTAAAAATCTCCAAAAATGCTGGTGAGAGAAAAGCTTTAGCCCTCATATGAAGAAGAAAAAAACTTGTTCCATTTTCCAGATACAGAGTTATAATACAAATGTAAAATGGGGCAAAGATAAAAACCAATTCTTCTATATAAACTAGTGAATTTTGTAGTTATTGTAATCACATTAGTCAGGGTTCTCCAGAAAGGCAGAATCAATAGGATATATGTAGATAGACAGATGAGAGAAGATTCATTAGGGGAATTCATTCACATAATTATGGAGGCTGAGAAGTTCCACAATAGCCTGTCTCAGAGTTGGAGAAGCAGGAAAGCTGGTAGCATGGCTCACTCCAGACACAAAGGACTCAGAATCAGGGAAGCCAGTGGTGTAACTCTGATTCTGAGGCCAAAGGTCTGAGACCCTGAAGTTCTGATGTCAAGGGCAGGAGAAGAAAGATGTTTCCATTTCAGAAGGAGATAATTCACCTTTCCTTTTCCTTGTTGTTCTACCTGGGCTCTCAACCAATTGGATGATGCCTGTATTCATCCATTTTTATACAGCTATGAAGAAATACCTGAGTCTGAGCAATCGATAAAGAATAAAGAGGTTTAATGGGCTGACAGTTCCACATGGCTGCAGGGGCCTCACAATCATGGCAGAAGGGGAAGCAAAGCCGTCCTTCTTCACATGGCAGCAACAAGGAGAAGTGCTGAGCCAAAGGGGAAAAACCCCTTATGAAACCATCAGATCATGAGAACTCACTCACTGTCATGGGAACAGCATGGCAGTAACCACCACCGTGATTCAATCACCTCCCACTGGGTCCCTCCCACGACATGTAGGGATTATAGGAACTACAATTCAAGATGAGATCTGGGTGGGGGCATAGCCAAACCATATCAGTGCCCATCCACATTGGGTCATGGTTATCTCAGTGTCTTCCGGAAACACCCTCACAGATATGCCCAGAAATTGTGTTTTACCAGCTATGTGTGTCTCTTAATCCAATTAAGTAGATGTCTAAAATTAACCATCAGAATATTTATGCCCGATTCATGGCTGAAATTTCAGGATGAAAGCTATGAAATCTCTATTTGTGTTTGTATATCTATTAATGTATGTTATATATATGTGATGTTTTCCTAACTCCAGATAGCATTGCAAAATTCATTTATAAAATCCTCTAAAAGTGCTCTATTCTAACTTGGCTTGGAAAAAAATAAGCATTTATAAAGAAATATTCACCAAACCCTAGAAATATAGGAAATGATCAAATG
Source organism: Symphalangus syndactylus (assembly GCF_028878055.3). NCBI lineage: Eukaryota > Metazoa > Chordata > Mammalia > Primates > Hylobatidae > Symphalangus > Symphalangus syndactylus. Next base: position 11,363,758 of record NC_072430.2, read on the forward strand.
TGTTTTAAGTTAACACGATTTGGATAAAACTTAGTTAAATAAGATTAATATAATATTTTTGGTGTAATAAAACAATTATGTCTTCAAAGGTATCACTATTGAATATAAAGCAAACATAAATTCCTATTCTGCTTGAGTTCTAATCAAATAAGCTAATATTATACTTACTAGAAATGTAAAATCTTAAAGCTTATAGATTTGATTCTAATTAATTTGTCATTCTTATGAAAAACGTTATTTTCTTATGGTGAAAAGATACACATATATTTAGAGTTAGCCAGCTGGACTCAGTTTAGATGACCCCAATTTTGTTGTGACATCCAAAATATCATAATCAGGAGCCAGTCGAACATATGCCTTCTTCTCTTTATCAGGACAAATGAGGGTGGTGACCTTGGCCACATCACTGTCATAGCGCTTCTTCTTCACAGCCTGTTTGATCTGGCGCTTCTGGCTTTAACATCCACAATGAACACAAGCGTGTTGTTTTCTTCTGTCTTCTTCTGGCTGACTCAGCGGTCAGCGGAAACTTGATGACAGCACAGTGGTCAAGCTTGTTTCTCCTGGGGGTGCTCTTCCGAGGATATCTGGGCTGCCTCTGGAGTCTCAGTGTCTTGGGCTGCCTGAAGGTGAGTGACATGCGGATCTTCTTTTTGGCGTGTGGCTGTGGACACCTTTCAACGCTGCCTTCGTGGCCTTGAAAGCCTTCGCTTTGGCTTCGGCTTTAGGAGGGGCAGGAGCTTCCTTCGCTTTCGGCGCCATCTTGTGAAAAGCGAAAAGCATTATTTCCAAAATAATCTGTTTACAGTAAATCTGCCTAACAGTAGTTTCCAAAGTACTTTTGGTAATTTTTAACCTTAAAGTTAAGGTAAGTAAAAGATTTGCCTTAAATATCTAGACCATTTATAAATAAGATACAATACTAAAACGTTAATTACTGAACATAAATAATTCAAGTTTATATACTTTTGGCTTCCTATTTTTACAGAGAGACTAAAGATATTTTGGCCCATTAATAAATATCTTTCTTTCTGCCGCACTGAGAAATTGTATTATGAGGAAACACATCCCTCTAGATGTTGGGAGATGGTATATTCCTACATTTTCTAACCTACTATAGAATGCTAATATACGACAGTTTATAACTGTCTACTTCATAGTTTTCTCTGGAAAATAAGAGATTACTAAGTATTAAAATTATAATCAATATATGTAAATAAAACTACTAGACATAATAGAATAACTAGAAACAACTCTATGCAAAGCATGCAAGAAAAGTAGGGCATGTTTCACAAGTAGGTTGTATATTTTATAACGAAAATGATACATAAGATACAAATAAAAAGAGATACCTAATCTTCCCTGTGTTATATTTGTATGGGTAAAATGTTATGTTTTCAGAAATTATATAAAATTCCTGGAAATGTGTCAATGTCCTCCTTATCCATGCTATGTGCCAGTATAGAGTAATGAGTCATAATTCCAATTATTATTTTAAATTTTGTGCCAGGTGCACTGGCTCATGCCTGTAATCCCAGCACTTTGGGAGGCTGAGGCGGGTGGATCACAAGGTCAGGAGATCCAGACCATCCTGGCTAACCCGGTGAATCCTCGTCTCTATTAAAAATACAAAAATTAGCCAGGCGTGGTGGCGGGCGCCTGTAGTCCCACTCGGGAGGCTGAGGCAGGAGAATGGCGTGAACCCAGGAGACAGAGCTTGCAGTGAGCCAAGATCGCTCCACTGCACTCCAGCCTGGGTGACAGAGCAAGACTCTGTCTCTAAATAAATAAATAAATGTTGTATGCCACAGAAAAAATCGAATATCCTTGTCAGTTGTGGTATAATGAACTCTCATCAGATCTTTCATCACAGCCATTTCATACTGTATGTTATTTAGATATTACTTCCCCCTGATGCTTTTCTGAAAGCTCCTGCAATCAGCTACAGGTCAGAATGTTCATCTCCAACACAGGACTCCCTCTGAGACTCACGGAAAAGCCCATGACAGGTACTCTGGTTATAGGCTTCTGAAGATATTGCTTAAATAACTTTAAGACCATGCACTTGACTCAGCGAAGATCTCCAGAAGTCTGGTTGAGAAATTGATGGGTTCATGACACTGCTAACCCAAGATCCAGCAAGACTGGAATTGATTACATGGCACTGAATGAACTGATGAAAATTGATTATAATTTTATAGCTTTTTGGAGCACTGCTGGTCCTTTAATGTTCTAGTTTCTGGATATAAGAAATCTCTTTCTCTTAATCTAACTGTAATTTTACAACAATTTAGTAGATTATACTTTTGTAAACAGAAATGAAGCATTTATCTTTTTTCCCTGCCTGATTTTTCCAGAATTTTGAAATCCTTACTGAATACTCTTATTTTCACAATGATATAGTTGTTAGCAAAAGTCCAGTAAGAATCTATTCGCCTTATAACAGGACATAATTGGAAATTTTGGTTATTTTACTGGAATATCATATTTAGGAAGTGTACCTAAGATCAGTTATGACCAGCAATTTTAAGGAAGTAAGGTTGACTTTTATGGAGACAATGCTTACAAAGCACTGTGAGAAATGGGAAAGTTCTTCCTCAAAGATTATAAAGTCACAGCTATCCACTATTTTTATGTGTGTGTGTGTGTGTGTGTGTGTGTGTGTGTGTGTGTGTGTTCCAAACCAGTTGTCCTAGCTTGCTCCAGCATGCCTGGACGGAACTAGACAAGCCCCAGCCCGTAGTACATGCTATTCCTTATTTGGAGATGCTTCCTTAACTATCCCTGGGCAACTTCCTTTCCTTTCTTTTTTCTATTCCCCTTACCTAATTAAGAAAGTTTTAAACTAACAGCCAATCAGGTAAAGTGTAAAATGTGAGGTCCTATTCCAGCCAATGGAAACTGGACACAGCACTAGGGTAGACATGTCAGGTTATAAGTAACTCTGTCTCCTTTGTTTGGTGTGCTCTTGTGGCTGGACAGCTATTGAGTAGCAGCCTTTATGCAGAAAGTAAAGCTCGCCTCGCTAAGAGATCATTTGTTTCCATGTTAATTCTTTTTTTTTTTTTTTTTGGAACACCAAAAACTTCATTCCCAACAGCACTCTGAGAAAAGCCAGCCTGATATCTAGATTACAGGGTTCGCAGCCTTACAGGTTAGTAAAGAAGGTCATTTCCTGGTAGGCCCAGGAATTTAGGGATATTTTGGGGGCTTCAAGAGGAGAGGAATTCACACAAAGCTATGAGGACTGCAGCTGAAATCTGATAGCATGTTCTTAGCTTGGCTTTTAGCCTGAATTAGACCCTTAAAAGTCAAATCTGAGATTCTGTATGAAAACTTCCAGCAAAGAAACTTGAAAGCACCTATGTGGTCATCTCCTGTTCTTGCTGCACTTATGTAAATAATCAAGTAAAATCTAACAAAACTAGACTGATTTTTAAAACAAGAATAGTCTTACTTTATGATCAAAAATGATGGTTACTACAGAGAGAAATTTCATGTTTCAATGGAAAACTACAACGTGGCCAGGCATGGCAGCACATGCCTATAATTCCAGCACTTTGGGAGGCCAGGAGTTCAAGACCAGCCTGGGTGAAATGGTGAAACCCCCTCTCTACCAAGAATACAAAACTTAGATGGGCATGATGGCATGTGCCTGTAGTCCCAGCTAACCATGGGGCTGAGGAGGGAGGATCGCTTACACCCAGGAGGTAGAGGTTGCAGTGAGCTGTGATTGCACCTTTGCACTCCAGCCTGGGCGACAGAGCCAGACCCTGTCTCAAAAAACGTTTTTTTAAAAGGAAAACTATAGCTATTGTGGACTATCAGATTCTAGTCTTGTTTCTTGTTTTGGGGCTATTTTTACCTCTTTATAAACTGGATCCTGCCATCTGATGAATTTTGTCCCACAATGATACTTGTGGAATAAGAAGCCAAGAATTGTCTCTCCTACTAATATATCTATTGTCAGTTAATTTGAAGGTCTCCAGCCCTGGAACAAAGTTAGAAGAGGAAGGTTTTGCTCCCCATAATGCATAACCAAATTGTGGTACATTCATGGACTGGAATACTATTTAGCGATAGAAAGGAACAAGCTATCAGCCCACACAAAGACATGAGTGAATCTTGCATGCACATTGCTAAGGGGAAGAAGACAGTCTGAGGAGGATACACACAGTGTGACCTCGTTTAATGAGACACTGGAGAAGCAAACTACACAGATGGGAAGCCATCGGCTTCATGAGGTGGGGGTTGAAGCATTCCATATGATACTTTAATAGTGGGATATCTGCCACAATGCATTTGTCAAAATATGCAGAATTTCATGGCCAAATGGGTAAATCAAACTCTATTCAAATTAAATAAAATTACTCAGGATGTGGAGTATCCCAGGACAGAATACATCATGTGAAAAAGAATTTATGCTACAAATTACTATGGTTTGGATGTAGTTTGTCCCCGCAAAAACTAGTGTTGAAATTTGACCCCCAATGTGGCAGTGTGGGGCTGTGGGGCCTAGTGGACAGTGTTTGGGTCATGGGGACGGATCCTTCATGAATAGATTAATGTCCTCCATGGGGGTGAGTGAGCTCTGCTCTCATAGGAATGGATTAATTCCTGCAGGAGTAGGTAATTAAAAAAAGTCTGGCTTCCTTGGCTTCCCTCTTGCTTTCACTTTTGCTATGTGATCTCTGGTGCACCCCTTGCTCCCCTTCCACTTTCCACAATGAGGTGAAAAAGACTGAGGCCACACCAAATGCAACTGCCCAATCTCAGACTTTCCAGCCACAAGTATTGGGAGCCAAATGAACCTTTTTTACTAATAAATTACCCAGCCTCAGGTATTCTGTTACAGAAGCACAAAATGGACTAAGACACAAATGTAGGTAAAAACTCACTGAAGGTGCAGGGAAAATGGTGTTGACCTAAGTCACTCTGAAAATGAATAGAATCTGTAGGCTGAAGGCAAATGAACTATACTTCATCATTGGATTCCATTTTATAAAGTTCTTTCCAACAGAAGCAATTGTGAACAATTGTAAAACCACAGTGTCTGTATCTGGAATAAAACAATGACTTACATAAGTCGCAGATGGTGGGAACCAGGTTTCTCACTGTTGAAGTGGGAGGTTACAAATTAGCAAGGCGAGAAGGCTAGAATGATCCCTGTGATAGTAGATCAGGGGTGGAGACATCAACGTAAACTTATGTTTAGTTTAATATAGATACACACAGTTCTACATAGAAAACTTTATAATTAGGTGTGTGTAGGTAGGTTAGATACACACATGTACTTCCTAGCATTGCTAATGAGGGACAAGATACAATGTGTTCATTCACCAGCCAGATGTAAGTTTTCCTGCCATTCTGAAAGGAATCAGGCTCTTTGAAGAAATGTCTGACACTAGAACTGGGACAGTAAATATAGGAGCCAGGATAATCTGGAAGTATCAGAAAGAAAGTAAGTACTAAAAAAATTAAAATATATCAAAGAAAAATAAGAGCCAATAAAAACAGCTACCGATGGCCAACACAGGAATGAATTGTGCAACATAATGCTGCAGTGTTGAATAATAACTAAAGCTGAAAGTAATTATCTAGGTGTCTGTATTTGTATACATAGGTGAATGAGCAAATGGAGTTGCATAGAAATCTCCTTTGCAAAAGAATTCCAAATAATTGATGTAGACACTCAGCCATCAAGAAGGTGGAGCCAACTCCTCACTCCGTAAGTGTGGGCTCTGCATAGTGACTTGCTCCAAAAGAACACATGCAGTGTGGACAAGGAGGAAAAATGACTTCACAGTGGAGAAACCTGACAAATGGTAGCTCTGCCAAATGCTCCAAGTGAACATCAAAGCTGACAGTTCACCTTGAGAACATGAAGCGACAATGGGGGACATTCTACAAAATTCCTGACCAATCCTCCCCAGTACTATCAAGGTCATCATGAGATGGAAAGCCTGACACACTGTCACAGCCAGCAAGAGCCTACGTGATGACTACATGTCATGCGGGATCCTGGATGGGATCCTGGGTCAGAGTAAGACAGAACTAAGGGAATCCAAATGAAATATGAACTTCAGTTAACAATAGTCTATCAGTATTGGTTCATTAACTGTGACAAATTATGTAAGATATTAATGAGCCATGTGAGACACACGGATAGGAGATGTTAATTAGAGGAAACTAGCTTGTGGCTACATGGGAAATCTCTGCTCTTTTTTTGGCAATTTCTATGTAAGTAAAAAAAATATGTAAAATAAAACTTTATTTAAAACTGTTTTTTAACACTTCTTTGTTTAATTATTTATACCATGAATTACTAGTAATTGACACTGTTAACTAGTCCTGTTTTTTTTTTAAATAAGAGCGTTTATGACACAAAAAATTAAACAATGCAGACTGATATATAAATCAAAACATGTTCTTTACATGTTTTCTGTTACAGTAGTAACACATATGTGTTACTTTGTAAAAATATGTTCCAATGGCAAATTGATTCATTGTGATGGGATCACTTATTCCAAAGACTTCTTGTTTTGTTCCCAAATTTTGTTCACAAAATTTATTTTGCTGTATTATAGTTACCTTTTAGCCATAATACAACAGAATCAAATATTGGCCACTGGGAAAAAATATTCAAAGAAAGAAAGAATGTGAACAGAACTTATGACCATGATGATTCAATGTTTTACCACAATGCTTTCTAAAACAGAAGAGTGAAAAAGGATATTCAAAGTCAATTTCCTCAGCGAGGCTTTGCAGAAAATAAGGAAACTACAAAAACAAAAATGGCAGGACATTCTACGGGTGATTTTAAATGTTGCTATGTTTTATGGGAAAAAAATACTTTACCTTTTAAAGAATCACAAAGAATTATTGGAAACCCAAACTCTGGAATGTTTGCAAATTTAGTTGAGCTTCTATGTAATTATGTCTGTATAGGTAGCCACGAAGTTGATGATTTTTTAAAAATCTGTGCCTTATTTGTGTAATAAAAGACACAATGAATAATTAATGCTCATAGGAAAACCTTATGAAGGGAAAACAAATCTTGGGGACCCATAATCACTAAGCTAAAGGGAAAAGTCAAGCTGGGAACTGCTTAGGGCAAATCTGCCTCCCATTCTATCCAAAGACACCCGTCTGCTCACCGAGATAAATTCATATCTGATTGCCTCATTTGGAGAGGGTAATCAGCAACTCCAAAGAATGAAACTATTTGTCTCTTACCTACCTATGACCTGGAAGCCCCCTCTCTGGCCTTCTCACCTTTCCAGACTGAACCAATGTACATCTTACACATATTGATTGATGTCTCATGTCTCCCTAAAGTGTATAAAACCAAGCTGTGCCCCAACCACCTTGGGCCCATGTTGTCAGGACCTCCTGAGGATGCATCACAGGCACACATCCTCAAGCTTGGCAAAATAAACTTTCTAAAAAATCAGAGAACTGTCTCAGATTTTCAGGGTTCACACATGTAAGGTAGGATGTCAATGTTTATAAAACAGACATTATTCTATCTACTATTAGAAATATGCTGCCAATTAACCTTAGACTTTCTCAACAAACTAAAAAATGTTGATGAGGTACAAATAATATATCTAAGCTTAAATAGTGTTGCTGGTTTTAATATACCCACTTTTCAATTTTTCAATACTATTTTTACTAATTTAACACTGTAAGTAAAATGAGTAATTAAAACATGAATAAAAGTGTTTACAGGGGGTGCACATGTTTCCTCCAGCCTCTGCCTATCCCCAGCTTTCATCCCAACTGTCCTGATGGTGGCTCTAAGCATCTCTCCTTTCTCTATACCAAGATCTCTCCCCAGAAACAAACCCAAATCTTACTATATGTTATGGCACGTTATGATGATGAGCAGCGATGAGCAGCCGAAGCCTCAAGGAAGGGATGCTTTTGTAAAACGAGACTTGTAGAATATAACATATGAAAGTAAAGCCCGTGGCAGAGCTCCCTCCTCAGCACACGGGGAGCAGGCAGGAAGCTTTCGCCTCACCTTCCTCAATGGCCTGCAGCCATGTTGGCATTCATGATAGTCATTGGTGCTGTTCTCCAAATGTTTTCAGTTCATTTTTTATGAATGCATTCTCACTGTTCCATCCCACCTACTTAAATTTTCCCATGGCCACATGACTTTTTTTTTTTTTTTGTCAGTGGAGGTGAGAAGAAATAACATGTGACTTTTTCAGGAGAAATCTCCAAGAAACAGAGTTCCATTCTGCAGGCTTTTTTCTCTTTTCTATAGCAATGGGGATCATATTGATGGTCCCTCCTTCCGTCTGGATTCCTGTGTTAGGATGGCACGGCACAGAGCTACTTCTCACCTGACCCGTGATGAGGTGTAAATAAATGACAAAGATTTTTGAGCCACTGATATTTGGAGGTTGTTTGTCACCACAGTTTAACCTAACCCCCACTGACTGATGCACGGCTGAAGAATGAGTCCGAACTGGATCTGGACAAGACGTGTGAAGAGCGCTCCAGGCTGAGTAACATTCAAGTGTTGTCTCAAAGATAACAGTGAGCACGACATGTTATTGGGGTGGGTGTGGGATAAATAAGGTATATCAGGTGAGAATAATAAGAAATGCAACTTTAAAAGACGGTGCGGATTTGGACTGTGGAGAGATTCAAATGCGCTGTTTAGCATTTAAGATTGTGATGGATGAACAAACTAATTAAAAGCCCAAAATGAAAGCTTGGGATAAATATCTGAGGGTGTCTAATATACCAATTTTTCATCCTAGAATGGGCAGAGTCCTTGACCCCATTCTAGGGAGACTTCCAAAAGAAAAAAGACCTGCATATCTTCAAAAACCCACACTGAAAGACTTGCCTGCACTTTTGACCTGTGGCTAACACTCCTCACCTTCCATTCTGTCATCAGTGTTTCAGGGAAACACCTTTAACTCTCTATGATTTACAGGTTATTAAGTGGCCCTTACAATTCTAATGATGAGGGTGTCTGAGCTCACAGCAGCAAGCAGGCATGTGTGCTCAGCAGCCACGTGGCTCATCTGCTAGGAGCTTACTAAACACGATGTTCTACAACATTGCTTAACACAAGGTGAGACGTTCCTGACTCAGTGTTTAATTGCTCACTTCTTTTTCTGCCCTCTGGGGCTTCTAAGATGAAAAGAACCCAGGGGTGATACAGTGAGTCAAAGGGGTGCCAGCCGCGTCACAGCAAAATAGATTCCTAAAAAATCCCTGGCCTAAGATGACAGCCTTGGCTGGATAAGTTTGAATGTGCTGATAGTGGACACGGTAGAATGAAGGTGGTTGAAATGTTCATATTAAAGAACTTCCACCCGGATTGCAAGAAAAGAGAGAGGAATGGAGATGGCAGCAAGAGTCCCTATAATAAAAGCAGATGTTTTGAGATCAGTTACATTTCTTCTGACAAAAATTAAAGACAGAAACAAAAGTTTAGCCTGAGGCTACAATTAATTGGGCAATAAGCCAGAGGCACATATGGCATAGACAGATTTAAACATTTCTCCCTTATATTAATACAAATACTAAAATTACAAATACTTTGATTCCAAATAAAACAAATATTTAAAAATTTTAATGAATAAACACTGGGGTCTACAGTAGTATTTGAAGGAGATCTCATAAACAGGTTTGTTTCTGAAGGTTAGAACTGATGGTCTAGAGAATTCAGTTCATTCCAGAGAGAGAAAGAGAGGAATTTCTTAGGTTCCTTCAGGAATGTGTCTAGTTTTGCCTCATCTTTGTTTGAACTATGGATACAGCAGAAGAAAACATGAGGATTTCACAGATTTAAGGTGCAAAAAGTCACTGGGTTCTCTAAGAAGTCTGGGATTTTTCTGCTGGAAAAATACGTTTGTTGAGAAAAAATGAGTTGGAGGAGGCTGTTATTGAAGTGAAGCAGAATTGTTTTTACTAATCTGCTTATTACCCACTCTGTAGTGTGGAAACAAATTATTCATACACAAGGTCCTCTTACTGTTCCTAGAATGCAGTGGAAAGAGAACAGATTAGTTTTTCTCCCTCAGAAAACAACCACTAGAAACATCCTACCTCAGATGAGACATTGCCTAATTATTTTAAAAAGACAGTGAAAAATCATGGATGTAAATGTTTGCTGCAAAACAAACACATGCTAGAAACAGAAGCATCTGGTTCACAGCTATATTAGAGCTACCTGTGTTCCCTGTCACTGAGATTAAAAAAGAAATGTCCAATACAATCATTCACAGCATCGGAGAGGGGAAGTTGAAGGATGGAAAGGCCAGGCATAAAAGGATTTCAGAATTTCAGTCCATAAGGACATGGCTTGGTGCATTGTCTGTTACTGTGAGCAAGGTGAAGTTTGGAGAATGAAAACGTGCAGCAATAAGGGCTCCTTTGTCCATCTCACCTCTCCAGATGCCAAGTTTCACACATGTTGCATTTTAATTGAAAGGTTGATATAATGTTTTTTAAAGAACACTTGCGGTGTTTGAGATGACAAAGGCTGCTGTGACAAAAAAGCAGGGAAAGGGAATTTTTTTTAAAAAAAGCAAACAACACCAACAAAAACCCCACAGAAAAGCAAACAACAAACAAACAAAAAACAGGAAGAATTCAAACACCCTGGGCTATGACTACTTCCAGAAAGGGGCTACAAGAGGCAGTTGGAAATTCTATTTGCTTTGCAACTGTGGGTTTTCCGGACTGCTTCCTTTCTAAAGTATATTACTCTGCTTTTGGTTCATGAAGTTATCCATTTCTGTTTGCTGGAACAGCTACGTATTTTCTTTATCTATCATCTATCTATCTACCTGCCTATCATCTATCTATCTATTTATTATCTATCTTTTCTACCTTTCGCTATCAAGAGCTTGGGTCAAGCAGGATAGAATTCCAATGTATGTTCACTCTACCATTTAAAACAAGAGCTCTTGTAGGCATTCTCCAACACACCATAAACCTCAGCTTTCTAAAACAGGGTGTGGCAAACTACCATGCATGGACCATGTCTGACACAGTCTGCGTTTGTAAGTAAAGTTGTAATGGGACACAGCCAATACATGTGTTACATAATGTCTCTGGCTACTTTCATGATATAATGGAAGAGCTGAGTCACAGCTCACTATAACCTCAAACTCCTGGGCTCAAGTGATCCTGCCACCTCAGCCTCCTAAGTAGCTTGGACTACAGGTGTGCACCGCCATTCCAGGCTTGTCTAACATTTTTATGTGTTGCTTCATCCAGTTTGCTAGAGTTTTTGAAGATTTCCATCTTCATTCATGAGGGATAATAGTCTGCACATTTATTTTCTTGTGATGCTTTTGTCTGATTTGTTATCTGGGTAATACTGGCCCGAAAAATGAATTGATGTTTTCCTGCTTCTCTGCTTTGCAAGTGTTTGTGTAGGATTGGTTATTCGTTAAGTGTTTAATAGAATTCACTAGTGAAGCTATGTGAGCCTGGGCTAGACTGATGAAGAGTTTTCATTAGTCTAATCTATTTACTTGCTGTATGAGTACTCATATATTCTCTTTCTTCTTGGTTTACTTTTACAATTTGTGTATAGCAGGGAATTTGTTTCTAATTTGTAGTATTTCATGCTTCTAGGTTTTCATGGAAGTTGAGATGTAAGAATAAAAATAATGTTGGGAGAAGGAAGTTGTGGACAATCCGTGAATATCCCAAAATCTGTTGTAGGAAGGTTAAGATTGTTTTTTTTCTTTTTTTTGCCGTACTTAATACTCATATTTATAGTGTGAGACAAATGTAATGTTGCATATAAATACAACTAGAAAAATATGCCATTTGTCTTAGTATTTAATCAAGATGGAAGTCTGGGCCTACCTCCTCTCTTTCATTAATATGTAGACAGGACACCAACACAGATTTGAATGAAGACAAACAAAATGTTAGCAAATGAAGAATGGTATGAATTGGTTAAAATGTGATGAAATAGAGTGGTGAATATTTACATAGAATCCATGATGTGTTAGGTGCTATTTCAAGCTATTTGCACATACAGTTTTAACACCAATGACATTAAAATGTATAACACAAAGATTCATATAAATAAAAATTACAACATTGAAAATAATATTAGGTGACACTAAAACTGTCATAGAAATACACATTTATGTAAAATATAAAGTAACATCAAGTATTAAATAAATTTTAGAAACTTTGATTACTAATCAGATGAACAAGTGATTAGCCTTTTTATCCAGTAAACAAGGCATACATATTATTTTCAAATTCCAGAGACAAATATTTTAAATATTGAAGTTTAAGACCTAAAAATGTATCACTGACTTCATGGAAGTAGATATTCACTAGGTGATATTTTCTAGGCTCTCTGAAATTACATCAGAAAAATGTGAATTAGAATATAACCCATAAATAATATCTGGCCACATACAAAGTAATTGAAGATCAATTTAAATAACTATTGGATTAAGAAATAGAGACTGATGTAAATTTACAGGGTCATGGAGGATCTAAGGAGGAAGCATTGACACTGGAACCCAAGGGCCTGGGATTACAGAACAGATTCTACCAGTGCTAACTTACTGCTCCAGAGAAAACATCAATTCTGTTCATGTTCAGGTACTATTCATCAAGAAAGGGATTACAACTTCAGAAATGTGTTCAAAATGTATCCATACTTTGACGTATTAATGAAGTAATCACATTCTACACATAACTACTCCATATGGAATATTGGGGAGAGGGTGTTCCAAATAAAGAGACTGAGGATTTCTCATGAGAACTCAGTGTCTGCAAGAAAATGTCTAAGTAAAATATTTTACTTATGTGGAAAGTGTGGATGTTTGGGCATCAAAAGTTTCAAAAATCCCTAAAATGTACAATGGAGATGAGGAGAAAATATCAGAATTCCCCAGCACCAGAAATGAGGCAAGAAAAAATTCAGGGGAGTTGTAAATGTGAAAAGCCAATGGCTGGTCCCATGGCAACATTGATAACCTTGTGCCAGGACAACTGGAATACATACATAAACATGCAGATTGAAAATATTTACAATATGAGATTTCCCTCATGTGAGAACTGAATTATAAAGATTGAAGCATATAAGAAAATAAGCTACCAGAATTTAAGCTACCAGAATAAATTCGATTACACATGAATTTCTGATATTGAAATTGTCACAAATGTTTGAGTTGCTAGTGGAAGACAAAAGATATATAATCTTGGGAGTCCTAGGGCCTTGCCCACTGCCAGTCCCTCTCCACACTACTACAGCTGATGCTTTCTGGAAAGCGCCACCTCCTGGCAGGAGGCCAACCAGCACAAATAGAGCATTAAACCACCAAAGCTAAGGACCGTCACAGAGTCTATTGCACCCTTCACGACCTCCACTGGAACAGGTGCTGGTATCCATGGCTGAGAGACCCATAGATGGTTCACATCACAGGGCTCTATGCAGACAACCCCTAGTACCAGCCCAAAGCCAGGCAGACCTGCTGGGTGGCTAGACCCAGAAGAGAGACAACAATCAATGCACTTCGGCTCGTGGGAAGCCACGCCCATAGGAAAAGGGGGAGAGTATATGTCAAGGGAACACCCCATGGGACAAAAGATTCTGAACAACAGTCTTCAGCCCTAGACCTTTCCTCTGACAGAGTCTACCAAAATGAGAAGGAACCAGAAAACCAACCCTGGTAACCTGACAAAACAAGACTCTTCAACACCCCCCAAAAAATCACACCAGTTCATCACCAGTGGATCCAAAGAAGAAATCACAGATTTATCTGAAAAAGAATTCAGGTTAGTTATTAAGCTAATCAGGGAGGGGCCAGAGAAAGGCGAAGCCCAATGCAAGAAAATCCAAAAACTGATACAATAAGTGAAGGGAGAAATATTCAAGGAAATCGATAGCTTAAATTAAAAAACCATTAAAAAATCAGGAAACTTTGGATGCACTTTTAGAAATTTGAAATGCTCTGGAAAGTCTCAGCAATAGAATTGAACAAGTAGAAGAAAGAAATTCAGAATTAGATGACAAGGACTTTGATTTAACACAATCCAATAAAGACAAAGAAAAAATAAGAAAATATGAGCAAAGACTCCAAGGAGTCTGGCATTCTGTTAAATGATGAAACCTAAGACTAATTTGTGTACCTGAGGAAGAAGTGAATTCCAAAAGCCAGGAAAACATATTTGGGGGAATAATCAAGGAAAACTTCCGTGGCCTTGTGAGAGACCTAGACATCCAAATACAAGAAGCACAAATAACACCTGGGAAATTCACCGCAAAAAGATCTTAGCCTAGGCACATTGTCATTAGGTTATCCAAAGTTAAGACAAAGGAAAGAATCTTAAGAGCTGTGAGACAGAAACACTAGGCAACCTATAAAGGAAAACCTATCAAACTAACAGCAGATTTTGCAGCAGAAACCTTACAAGCTAGATGGGATTGGGGCCCTTTCTTCAGCCTCTTCAAACAAAACAACTATCAGCCAAGAATTTTGATCACAGGGATACAAAATTCTTGGCTGATAATTGTTTTGTTTGAGGAGGCTGAAGAAGGGGACCCAATCCCATCTAGCTTGTAAGGTTTCACACATATGTTTATTGCGGCACTATTCACAAGAGCAAAGACTTGGAACCAACCCAAATGTCCAACAACAATAGACTGGATTAAGAAAATGTGGCACATATACACCATGGAATACTATGCAGCCATAAAAAATGATGAGTTCATGTCCTTTGTAGGGACATGGATGAAACTGGAAACCATCATTCACAGCAAACTATCACAAGGACAAAAAACCAAACACCGCGTGTTCTCACTCATAGGTGGGAACTGAACAACAAGAACACATGGACACAGGAGGGGGAACATCACACTCCGGACACTGTTGTGGGGTGGGGTGAGGGGGGGGATAGCATTTGGAGATATATCTAATGCTAAATGATGAGTTAATGGGTGCAGCATACCAACACGGCACATGTATACATATGTAACAAACCTGCACATCGTGTGCATGTACCCTAAAACTTAAAGTATAATAATAATAAAATAAAATAAAAAAAGAATTTTGTATCCAGTGAAACTAAGCATCATATATGAAGGAAAGATACAGTCATTTTCAGACAAACAAATGCTAACAGAATTTGCCATTACCAAACCAGCACTGTAAGAACTGCTAAAAGGAGCCCTAAATCATGAAACGAATCCTGGAAACACATCAAAACACAACTTCATTAAAGCATAAATCACACAGGACCTATAAAACAAAAATACAAGTTAAAAAACAAAAACAAAAAACAAAAACAAAGTACAGAGGCAACAAAGAGCATGATGAAAGCAATGGCACCTCACTTTTTAATACTAACGTTGGTTGTAAATTGCCTAAATGCTCCACTTACAAGATACAGAACCACAGAATGGATAAGAACTCACCAACTAACTATCTGCTGCCTTCAGGAGACTCATCTAACACATAACGACTTACATAAACTTAAGGAAAGTGGTAGAAAAAGGCATTTCATGCAAATGGACACCAAAAGCAAGCAGCGGTAGCTATTCTCACATAAGACAAAACAAACTTTAAAGCAACAGCATCTAAAAGAGACAAAGAGAGACAGTATATGAGGGTAAAAGGTCTCATCCAACAGAAAAATATGACAATCCTAAACATACATGAACCTAACACTGGAGCTCCCAAATTTATAAAGCAATTACTAGTAGACATAAGAAATGAGATAGACAGCAACACAATAACAGTGGGGGACTTCAATACTCCACTGACAGCACTAGACAGTTCATCAAGACAGAAAGTCAACAAAGAAACAATGGATTTAAACTATACTTTGGAACAAATAGACTTAACAGGTATATACAGAACATTTCATCCAACAACCACAGAACACACATTCTATTCAAGAGCACATGGAATTTTCTCCAAGATAGACCATACGATAGGCCATAAAACTAGTCTCAATAAATTTAAGAAAATTGAAATTATATCACACACTCTCTCAGATCACAGTGGAATAAAATGAAAATCAACTCCAAAAGGAATCTTCAAAACCATGCAAATACATGGAAATTAAATAACCTGCTCCTGAATGAGCACTGGGTGAAAAACGAAATCAAGATGGAAATGTAAAAAATTTCTTCGAACTGGATGACACAACCTAGCAAGACCTCTGGGATACAGCAAAGGCAGTGCTAAGAGGAAAGTTTATAGCCCTAAACACTTATGTCAAAAAGTCTGAAAGAGCACAAACAGACAATCTGAGTTCACATCTCCGGGAACTAGAGAAGCAGGAACAAGCCAAACCCAATCCCAGCAAACAAAGGAAATAACCGAGATCAGAGCAGAACTAAATGAAATCGACACAACAACAACAAAAAAAATACAAAACATAAATAAACCAAAAGGTTGGTTATTTTAGAAGATAAATAAAATTGATAGACCATTAGCAAGATTAACCAAGAAAAGAAGAGAGAAAATCCAAATAACCTCACTAAGAAATGAAATGGGATATTGCAACTGACACCACTGAAATATTAAAGACTATTCAAGGGTACTATGAACACCTTTTGGCACATAAACTAGAAAACCTAGAAGAGTTGGATAAATTCCTGGAAAAATACAACCCTCCTAGTTTAAATCAGGAAGAATTAGATATCCCAAGCAGACCAATAAAGCAAGCAGCAAGATTGAAATGGTAATTTTAAAATTACCAACAAAAAAAGCCGAGGACCAGACAGATTCACAGCAGAATTCTACCAGACATTCAAAGAATGTCTTCTTTCATTCAAAGAAGAAATGATACCTATCCTTTTACACTATTCCACAAGACAGAGAAAGAGGAAACCCTCCCTGATTCTTTCTATGAAGCCAGCATCACCCTAATACCAAATCCATGAAAGGACATAACCAAAAAAGACAACTACAGACCAATATCCTTGATGAACGCAGATGCCCAAATCCTTAACAAAATACTATCTAACTGAATCCAACAACATATCAAAAAGATAATCCACATGATCAAGTGGGTTTCATACCAGTGATACAGGAATTGTTTAACATATGCAAGTCAATAAATGTGATACACCAAATAAACAGAATTAAAAAAAAACTCACATGATCATACCAACAGATGCAGAAAAAGCATTCCACAAAATCTAGCATTGTTTTATGATTAAAGCTCTCAGCAAAATAGGCATACAAAGGACATACCTTAATGTAATAAAAGCCATCTATGACAAACCCACAGTCAACATAATACTGAATGGGGAACAGGTGAAAGCATTCCCTTTGAGAACTGGAACAAGACGAGAAGCCCACTCTCACCACTCCTCTTCAACATACTACTGGAAGTCCTAGCCAGAGCAATCAGACAAAAGAAGGAAATAGAGGAAATCCAAATTGGTAAAGAGGAAGTCAAACTGTCACTGGTTGCTGACAATATGATCTTTTGCCTTCAAAACCCTACAGACTCCTCTAGAAAGCTCCTAGAGCTGATAACAGAATTCAGCAAAGTTTCCAGATACAAGATTAATGTACACAAATCAGTAGCTCTTCTATACATCAACAGCTACCAAGCAGAGAATCACATCAAGAACTCAACCCCTTTTACAATAGCTGCAAAAAACAAAAAAGAAAAAAAAACAAAACTTAGGAATACACCTAGCAAAGGAATAAAAAGACCTCTACAATGAAAATTACAAAACACTGCTGAAAGAAATCATAGTTGGAGCCAAGCATAGTGGCACATGCCTATAATCCCAACTACTTGGGAAGCTGAGGCAGGAGAATCGCTTGAACCTGGGAGGCAGAAGTTGTAGTGAGCCGAGATCACATCATTGCACTCCCACCTCAGCAACAAGAGCGAAACTCCCTCTGAAAAAAAAAAAAAGAAAAGAAATCATAGATACACAAACAAAGGGAAACGCATCCCCATGCTCATGGATGGGTAGAACCAATATGGTGAAAATTACCATTCTGTTAAAGGCAATCTACAAATTCAATGAAATCCCCATCTGAACACCAACATCATTCTTCACAGAATTACAAAAACAATTCTAAAATTAATATGGAACTAAAAGAGAGCCATGTAGCCAAACCAAGTCTAAGCAAAAAGAACAAACCTGGAGGCATCACACTACTTGATTTCAAACTGTACAATAAGGCCATAGTTACCAAAACAGTATGGTACTGGCTTAAAAATAGGCATATAGACCAGTGGAACAGAAGAAAGAACCCAGAAAACCCAAATACTTACAGCCAACTGATCTTCAACAAAGTAAACAGAAACATAAAGTGGTGAAAGGACACCCTTTTCAACACATGATGTTGGGATAATTGGCGAGCCACATGTAGGGGAATAAAACTGGATTCTCATCTCTCAACTTATACAAAAATCTACTCAAGATGGATTAAGAACTTAAACCTAACTCCTGAACTATAAAAATTATAGAAGATAACACTGGATAAACCCTTCTAAGCATTGGCATAGGCAAGGATTTCATGACCAAGAACCCAAATGCAAATGCAATAAAAACAAAGATAAATAGCTAGGACTTAATTAAACTAAAGAGCTTTTGCATGGCAAAGGGAACAGTCAGCAGAGTAAATAGATAACCGAAAGAGTGGGAGAAAATCTTCATAATCTATACATCTGACAGAGGACTAATATCCAGAATCCACAACAAACTCGAACAAATCAGTAGGAAAGAAACAAACAACCCCATCAAAAAATGGGCTAAGGACATGAATGCACAGTTCTCAAAAGAAGATATGCAAATGGCTAACAAACATAAATAAAAACACTCAACATCACTAATGATCAGGGAAATGCACATCAAAACCACAATGCAATACCACCTTACCTCCTGCAACCCAAAAATAAAAAAACAGTGGATGTTGCCATGGATGCAGTGCACAGGGAACACTTCTACACTGCTGGTGGGAATGTAAACTAGCATGCCACTATGGAAAATAATGTGGAGATTCCTTAAATAACTAAAAGTAGAACTACCATTTGGTCCAGCAATCCCACTACTAGGTATCTACCCAGAGGAAAATAAATCATTATTCAAAAAAGATACTTGCACACACATGTTTATAGCAGCACAATTCACAATTGCAAAATCGTGGAACCAACCCACGTGCCCATCAGTCAACAAGTGGATAAAGAAACTGTGATATATATATAATGGAATACTATGTAGCCATAGAAAGGAATGAATTAACAGCATTTGCTGTGACCTGGACGAGATTGGAGACTATTGTTCTAAGTGATGTAACCCAGGAATGGAAAACTCAACATCGTATGTTCTCACTGATATGTAGGAGCTAAGCTATGAGGACACAAAGGCATAAGAATGATGCAATGGACTTTGGGGACTTGGGAGGAAGAGTGGGAGGGAGGCGAGCAATAAAAGAATACGAATATGGTGCAGTATATATGGCTTGGGTAATGGGTGCACCATAATCTCACAAATCACCGCTAAGGAACTTACTCATGTAACCAAATACCATCTGTACCCTGATAACTTATGAAAAAATAAAAATAATAAATGAAAAATAAGGTCAGGTGTGGTGGCTCCTGCCTGTAATCCCAGCACTTTGGGAGGCCGAGGCAGGCGGATCACGAGGTCAGGAGATCGAGACCATCCTGGTTAACACGGTGAAACCCCGTCTCTACTAAAAAAAATACAAAAAATTAGCTGGGCGTGGTGGCAGGCGCCTGTAGTCCCAGCTACTCGGGGGGCTGAGGCAGGAGAATGGCATGAACCCGGGAGGCGGAGCATGCAGTGAGCAGAGATTGCGCCACTGCACTCCGGCCTGGGCGAAAGAGCGAGAGTCCATCTCAAAAAAAAAAAAAAGAAAAGAAAAATAAAATATAACACACCAAGAAGGTAAAGAGATAACCCACAGAATGGGAAAAAAATTATTGCAAACTATCCATCTGACAAAGGATTAATAACTGCAATATATAAGAAGCTCAAACAACTCTACAAGAAAAAAATCTAATAACCTGGTCAAAAATGGCCAAAAAGATTTGAAGATCTATTTCTCAAAAGAAGACATACACATGGAAAGAGGCATATGAAAAGGTGCTCAACATCATTGATAGAGAAATGGAAATCGAAACTGCAGTATGATATCGTCTCACTGGAGTTAAAATGGCTTATATTCAAAATACAGGAAATAACAAATGCTGGCAAGAATTTGGAGAAAAGAGGCCAGGCGCGGTGGCTCACGCCTGTAATCCCAGCACTTTGGGAGGCTGAGGCGGGCGGATCACGAGGTCAGGAGATTGAGACCATCCTGGCTAACACGGTGAAACCCTGTCTCTACTAAAAATACAAAAAATGAGCCGGGTGTGGTGGCGGGCACCTGTAGTCCCAGCTACTCGGGAGGCTGAGGCAGGAGAATGGCGTGAACCCAGGAGGCGAAGCTTGCAGTGAGCCGAGATTGCGCCACTGCACTCCAGCCTGGGTGACAGAGCAAGACTCCATCTCAAAAAAAAAAAAAAAAAAAAAGAATTTGGAGAAAAGGGAACCCTCGTTTACTGTTGACGGCAATGTAAATTAGTATGACCACTATAAAGAACTGTTTGGAGGTTTCTCAAGAAACTAAAAATTGAGCTACCACATTATCCTACAATCCTACTGTAGGGTATATACCCAAGAGAAAGGATATCAGTATGTTGAGATATCTGTACTCCTGTGTTTGTTGCAGCACTATCTACAACAGCTAAGATTTGGAAGCAACCTGAGTGTCCACCAAGAATGGATTTTAAAATGTGGTACATATACACAATGGAGTACTATTCAGCCCTAAAGAAGAATGAGAACCAGTCATCTGCAAGACCATGGATGGAACTGGAAATCACTGTGTTAAGTGAAATAGCCAGGCACAGAAAGACAAACACCGCATGTTCTCACTTATTTGTGGGATCTCAAAATCAACCCACTTGAACTCATGAACATAGAGGCTGGATGATTACTAGAGGCTGGGAAGGATAGTGGAGAGCTAGAATGAGGTGGGCATTGTTCATGGGTATAAACAATAATTAGAATGAATGAGAGTGGCCATTTGATAGCACAATAGGGTGACAATGGTCAATAATAATGTAATTGTACATTTTTAAATAAAGAGTGTAATTAGATTGTTCACAACTCGAAAAATAAATGCTTGAGGGGATGGATGTCCCATTCTTTGTGATGTGATTATTTAACTTTGCATGTCTGTATCAAAACATCTCATTTATGTTATAAATGTATACACCTATGTGTGCACAAAAATTAAAAACTAAAAAATTATAAGACACGACTCAATTTGAATTTTGGGTAGGTAATATTATTATTTGTATAAATATCTTCCACTACTTGCTTAAATATATTACACACAAATATGCAAATATTGCTTAGCTATACTAAACAGTTGTTCATTGCTTATCCCAATTTTAAACTTTACTATGTTCCTTATATTTTCTTTCAGTAAATCTGACACACTGATTTTAGAAGTATCATAGGATTTACAATAACATTGCACAGATGTGAGGAAAAATGAATAAAATAAAAATCCTTAGAGGTCATACGGGTTGGTAAGAGTATAAAAGAAAACTGAGTCCCATATGATACATTAAAAACATAAATCAGGATGTACATCTCAGCTCTCACCAGGAGACGTGGCAACCAGATTGTCCTTGGGCTGAGGGTGAAGTCCCTGAGCACTCTCAGAGACAGACAATGCAAATCAAGTTCATTCTCATTGTGCTTGCTTGACCTTCAAAATTGTGTAAGTCCCTAAGCATATATATAATCATGAGTAGCTGTGGGGAAAATAACACCATTAAATGTACTAAAAGACTGATCACAAATACTGCAGATGTTTAGATCAGATATCTGAAGCAAAGAAAGTGTAATAAAAAATGACTTAAAGAAAATAGAGCTTGATAAATCTGTTTCTTCATCTTCATAATAATGTCAACTTTGTTTTTTTAAAAATAGCATGATTTGTCTACAGATCTTTGTACTCTGGCTTAAATTAAATGTATATACAACTTATATAATAAAATACTGGGCTGTTTTATTATTATATTGATAATTTCTTGGTCAACACTACTTTGATCATATTCTATAAATGGCACTGTAAGACCTATGACTGGTTATCAACAACATAAAGTGACTATGAGAGTTTCATGTGATAGATGAAGGAAGGTTGGTTAGTGCAGTGGCAATAGTCAGCAACCTGAGAAACTGAGCTCACAATTTTAGAAAAGTGTTATTCTTTCTAACTAGATATTTCCATGAAAGGAACCTTGTGAAATGCAGAAATGCCAAAAGAATAATTATAAGATAATAACCAAATAACTAAAATACGTCTCAATTTCTCTGACAATTTAACTTAATGCAGGGTGCAGCCAGAATCACAATGTTCGAGACATTTAATTAGCTCGTTGAGGAAAAAGTAGTAGAACTGTTATTGCAGAGATAAAAGACAGAAATCCTGCCTGGTGATAGGTTTTTCTTATCTCATTATTGAAGAATATATGAGCAGGCAGGGCATGGTGGCTCAAACCTGTAATCCCAGCAGTTTGGGAGGCCAATGTTTGAGGATCACTTGGGGCCAGGAGCTCAAGACTAGCCTGGGCAACATAGCAAAATCCTGTCTCTACAATTTCTTTTTAAACTAGCCGACTGTGGCAGCATATGCCTGTAGTCCCAGCCACTAGGGAGGCTGAGGTGGGAGAATGGCTTGAGCTTAGGTGTTTGAATCTGCAGTGATCTGTGATTGTGCCACTGCACTCCAGCAAGAATGACAGAGCTACATCCTGTGTACAAATATACACATATTATATATATATTGTCAATGACCAGTCACAGGTCCTACAATGCTGTTTATACAATATGGTAAAAATGATGTTGACAAAGAAATTATCACAATAATAAAAGCCCTGTGTGTTATTTTATAAGTTGTTCATAAACTTAATGTAAATAAGGTAGAGTAATGAAGATCTGTAGACAAATCATGTCATTTATTTTTTTAATCTCAACATAACTTTTTTTTTTTGAGACAGAGTCTCACTCTGTCGCCCAGGCTGGAGTGCAGTGGCTAGATCTTGGCTCGGCTCACTGCAACCTCTACCACCCTGGTTCAAGTGATTCCTCTGCCTCAGCCTCCCGAGTAACTGGGATTACAGGTTCCTTCCACCGTGCCTGGCTAATTTTTGTATTTTTAGTAGAAACGGGGTTTCACCGTCTTGACTAGGCTGGTCTTAAACTCCTGACCTCGTGATCCACAGGCCTCGGCATCCCAAAGTGCTGGGATTACAGACGTGAGCCACCGTGCCCAGCCAACATTTGTTTTTTAAAGTGTGCAACCTCTTTGATCATCATGTCTCTGTGCATCACTGTGATAAGACAACCAGAGCAACTGTTTCCACCGTGGAGTTGGGAGGAGATAAAGACACATCCTTTGTGCTTTGGGTGCTCTTATCAGGATGAGGGAGGACCTTTCACTCTGATTTTATCTCCCTTAAATGTGCAAAGCACAGAGATTTTTATCATGAATAATTTTAAGAGAAATTAAAAATTCTATAATGTTCAAGGTCATGCAGGTTTTCTATTGATCATGTTTCTTCTTGATATTTTTAGGCCCTGGCCAGTCACAAATGAATATCTCCATCACCATCATTGTGTTCCTTTGTGTTTTAACTTTTCCTGATTCCATTCTCTATTTTTTTTTTTTTTTTGAGATGGAGTCTCGCTCTGTTGCCCAGGCTGGAGTGCAGTGGCGCAACCTCGGCTCACTGCAAGCTCCACCTCCCGGGTTCACGCCATTCTTCTACCTCAGCCTCTCCGAGTAGCTGGGACTACAGGCGCCCGCCACCACGCCCAGCTAATTTTTTTTTTTGTATTTTTAGTAGAGACGGGGTTTCACTGTGGTCTCGATCTCCTGATCTCGTGATCCGCCCGCCTCAGCCTCCCAAAGTGCTGGGATTACAAGCGTGAGCCACCGTGCCCGGCCTCTATCTTTTATTTTGAAGAAGAATAGCCACAGAAAACCCTATCCCTACCAAATGCAAAAAAAACCCTAAAATTATAAATATTAACATTTACTGGTCACATTTGTGAATATATATTTTAATTAGAAAATTACAATTTTAAACTTTCAGAGGAAATGGTAGTAATATAAAACAGAGGACATTTTTATAATAAGGAACTCTTATATTTTGCAAATTATTATTCTCTCATCACCAAATAGTGTTACCTAAAGTAATATACAACCAATTTAATAAGTTTAGTTTTAAAAAACACAAAATTACAAAACAATTAATACAATATTTGAAATCATGATGCATATTGCCAGCCTCCCTTCAAGTAAAGTTCTATTAACTCTACAAAAATTTTATAAATGGCAGATGTTACATTTCCAGATAGCTTTGTGGTAACCAAAAAAGGATTTATTAGCAACTTTTATATCACATTGAGACAAAATATTATTTGTGATAAACATCGTTATGTATTTAAAACATCTCATGTGTTAAGAAATCATACTTTAGATGGGGCCAAGCTGGCCGATTAGAAGCAGCTGTGGCCTGTGGCTCTCACGGAGAGCAGTGAAAACTGCGAGTGAATTCTGCACCTTCAATTGAGGTATCCAGGTTCTTGCATTCGGACTGACTAGGCAGACAGCTTGACCCACAGGGAGTGAGGAAAAGCAAGCAGGGCGATGGCCCACCCAGGTGTGACACGGAGCTAGGGGAGCCCCCACTCGCAGCCAAGGGAGGCGGTGAGTGATTATGCGACTCTGCCCGGGAAACCATGCTTCTCCCATGGATCTTTGCAACCTGCAGATAAGGAGGTCCCCTGGTGAGCTCAGCCATGGCCTTGGGTCTGAAGCACAGAGCTGTGTGGAGTCTCAGTGGAGTGCTCGCTGGCTCACTGGGGCATGCGTGGAAACCCAGGAGTTTTACATCCTCTGCCCCAAGAATTCCAGCAAAGCGAGAGACAAATCCATGCATTCCCCTAGGAAGGGGTCTGAAGCCAGGGAGCCAAGTGACATCATTCTGAGGCCCACTCCCACAGAACCTCATAAGACCCATTGGCTGGGAATTCCAGCTGGCCAGTGGCAGCAGGCTGGAAACAGCCGGAGATGGACCAAGTTCCCAGGGGGAGGGCAGCCGCGATGTCTGTGGTTTGAGTTGGCGACTCTAGCCTGCTGGCACCAGGGACCTGGAGGAGTTCCCCATAACACAGCACAGCTGCTGAGCCTGATCATGGCCAGGCTGCTTCTTTAAGTGAGACCAAAATCCATCCCTCCTCACTGGACAGGGCCTCCCCATCGGAATTTTAGCAACTTCAGCCAGAGTTCTATGGACAGAACCCTGATTTCTCCCTGAGGTGAAGTCCCCACGGAAAGGGGTAGCAGCTGTCTCCCCAGTTCAGCCGACTGAGCCTTTCCAGCCTGCTGGCTCTGGAGACTCCTGGGGATCAGCACAGCACACCTGCTCTGCCAAAGGGCAGCCAGACTGCTTCTTTAAGCAGTCCCTGATCCTGTTCCTCCTGACGGGGCAAGACCTCCCAACAGGGGTCTCCAGACACCTCCTACAGGAGCGTTCCAGCTGGCATCAAGTCAGTATCCCCTTGGACTGGTGCTCCCAGAGGAAGGAACAGGCTGCCATCTTTGCTGTTTTGCAGCCTTCACTGGTGATACCTCCAGATGCAGGAGAGACTGAGGTGACGAGGGTCAAGAGTGGACCCTCAGAAAAGCACAGCACACCTAGGGAAGAGTGGTCTGACTCTTAAAAACAAATAGAAAACAAAAACAACAATATTAACAAAAAAGACCCCACAAAAGCCCCATTCAAAGGTCAGCAACGTCAAAGATCAAAGGTAGATAAGCCCACAAAGATGAGGAAGCATCAACACAAAAACAGTGAAAACTCAAAAAGGCAGAATGCCTCTTCTCCTCTAAATGATGACAACACCTCCCCAGCAAGGGCACAGAACTGACCCCAGGCTGAGATGGCTGAATTGACAAAAGTAGGCTTTAGGAGGTGGGTAATAACAAACCTCACTGAGCTAAAGAAGCATGTTCTAACTTAACGCAAAGAAGCTAAAAATCGTAAAAGAAATTACAGAAGCTGATAACCAGAATATTCAGTTTAGAGAGGAACATAACTGACCTGATGGAGGTGAGAAACATAACACAAGAACTTCACAATGCAACCACAAGTATCACTAGCAGAACAGGCCAAGTGGAGGAAAGAATCTCAGAGCTTCAAAACTATCTATCTAAGACAGGAAGAGAAAAATAGAGAAAAAAGAACAAAAAAGAATGAACAAAACCTTCAAGAAATATGGGATTATGTAAAAAGACTGAACCTAAGACTGATAAGGGTACCTTGACCCACCACGATCAAGATGGCTTCATCCCTGGGATACAAGGTTGGTTCAACACAGGCAAATCTATAAATGTAATTCCTCATAAAAACAGAACTAAACACAAAAACAACACGTTTATCTCAACAGATGCAGAAAAGGCCTTCAATACAATTCAACATCCCTTCATGTCAAAAACTCTCAATACACCAGCTGTTGAAGGATCACACCTCAAAATAATAAGAGCCATATATGACAAACCCACAGCCAATATCATACTGAATGAGCAAAAGCTGGAAGCTTTCCCCTTGAAAACTGGCACAAAACAAGGATGGCCTCTCTCACCACTCCTATTCAACATAGTACTGGAATTTCTGGCCAGGGCAATCAGGCAGGAGAAAGAAATAAATGTATTTAAATAGGAAGAGAGGAAGTCAAATTATCTTTGTTTGCAGATGACATGATCCTGTATCTAGAAAACCCCATCATCTCAGCCCAAAAGCTTCTTAAGCTGATGAACCACATCAACAGAATCTCACGATACAAAATCAGTGTGCAAAAATTGCTAGTATTCCTACACACCAACAACAGTCAAGTAGAGAGCCAAATCATGAATGAACTTCATTCACAATTGCTACAAAGAGAATAAAATATATAGGAATACAGCTAACAAGTGAAGTGAAGAACCTCTTCAAGGAGGACTACAAACCACTGCCTAGAGAAATCACATAGGACACAAACAAATGGAGAAGCATTTCATACTCATGGATAGGGAATTAATTCATGAAAATGGCCATACTGCCCAAAGTAATTTATAAAAGAATTCAATGCTATGCCCATTAAACTACCAATGACATTCTTCACAGAATTAGAAGAAACTATTTTACAATTCTCATGAACCAAAAAAGAGCCCAAATAGCCATGACAATTCTAAGCAAAAAGAACAAAGCTGGAGGCATCACACTACCCAACTTCAAACTATACTATACGGCTACAGTAACCAAAACAGCATGGTACTGGTACAAAAACAGACGCATAGACCAATGAAACAGAATAGAGAACTCTGAAATAAGACCACACACATACAACCATCTGATCTTTGACAAACCTGACAAACACAAGCAATGAGGAAAGGATTCTTTATTTAATAAATCGCATTGGGAAAACTGGCTAACCATATGCAGAAAACTGAAACTAGACATCTTCCTTACACCTTATACAAAAAAAAAACTCAAGATGGAATAAAGATTTAAACATAAGACCTAAAACCATGAAAACCCTGGAAGAAAACCTAGGCAATACCATTCAGGACATAGGCATGGGCAAATACTTTATGACTAAAACACCAAAAGCAATGGCAACAAAAGCCAAAATTGACAAATGGGATCTAATTAAACTAAAGAGCTTCTGCACGGCAAAATAAACTATCATCAGAGTGAACAGACAACCTACAGATTGGGAGAAAATTTTTGCAATCTGTATGACAAAGGGCTAATATCCAGAATCTACAAAGAACTTGAACAAATTTACAAGAAAAAAACAACCCCATCGAAAACTGGGCAAAGGAAACGAACAGACACTTCTCAAACGAAGACATTTATGCAGCCAACAAACATATGAAAAAAAAGCTCATCAACACTGGTCATTAGACAAATGCAAATCAAAACTGCAATGAGATACCATCTCACACCTGTTAGAATGGCGATTATTAAAAAGTCAGGAAACAACAGTTGCTGACAAGGCTGTGGAGAAATAGGAATGGTTTTACACTGTTGGTAGGAGTGTAAATTAGTTCAGTCGTTATGGAAGACAGTGTGACAATTCCTCAAGGATCTAGAACCAGAAATACCATTTGACCCAGCAATCCCATTATGGGGTATATACACAAAGCATTATAAATTATTATACTATAAAGACACATGCACTGTATGTTTATTTCAGCACTGTTCACAATAGCAAAGACTTGGAACCAACCCAAATGCCTATCAATGATAAATTGGATAAAGAAAATGTGGCACGTATATACCATGGAATACTATGCATTTATGTCCTTTCCAGGGACATGGATGAAGCTGGAAACCATCATTCTCAGCAAACTAACACAAGAAAAGAAAACCAGACCAGGAGCACTGTCTCACACCTGTAGTCTCAGAACTCTGGGAGGCCGAGGTGGGGAGTTTGAGACCAGCCTGGCCAACATGGAGAAACCCCGACTCTACTAAAAATACAAACAATTAGCCAGGCATGTTGGCACATGCCTGTAATCCTAGCTACTTGGGAGGCTGAGGCAGGAGAGTCATTTGGACCCGGGAGGCAGAGGTTGCGGTAACCCAAGATCATGCCATTGCACTCCAACCTGGGCAAAAAGAGCGAAATTTTGTCTCAAAAAAAAAAAAGAAAAAGAAGAAAAGAAAATCAAACACTGCACGTTCTCACTCATAAGTGGGAGTTGAACAATGAGAACACATGGACACAGGGAGGGGAACATCACACACTGGGGCCTGCCGGGGGGTGGGAGGCTGGGGGAGGAACAGCATAAGGAGAAATACCTAATGTAGATGACAGGTTGATGGGTGCAGCCAACCACCATGGCACCTGTATACCTATGTAACAAACCTGCATGTTCTGCCCATGTATCCCAGAACTTAAAGTACAACAAAGAAAACTTTACATAAATGCATAAAGTCTAGAACAGCTAACATATTATAATGAAATGTCAACTATAATCGCAGCTCAAAGAGAACACCATAAAATTATGAAGGGCTTTCCACAAATCTCTAAATTTATGTCCTCATAAGATTACATTATTATTTCTTCTTGAATAATTTCCTTATTTTAGCTATGATTTAGTGATAGTAAGATGGTAATTATGAGGAGAACATTCTAACACTCCGCTGAGAAAAATTCTGCCTCATTTCACCACACACCTGAGTCTTAAGCAGTCACTTCTAATGTAGCTGAATAATAGATACTCACCCAGCTGAGTCTATGAGTTGAATCCATGTATGTGAGATAAGGCCCCCAAGGCGTGGTAATAAGCTGGGAATGCCATCAGCTCATCTTCCTTCAGGTCTATATTTGTCATTGTCACTTGTAGAAGCAGGACAGCCCTGGCATTGGGGTTGCCAGAAACAGAGAGTATCAAAGGGAAAGCTGAACTTCCCTAATTTTTGGAAAACAGCAGATTGGAAACAGATGGGCTCCAGCGTTTTCCGTGCGTGAGGTCATTGTCCCAGGTAGCCTTGTCAGGACCACATTTCTTGTCAGCAAAACAGAAGTCAAACGATATTTCTACCTTCCAAGAGAGTAGAACATAATGTCAGATTTTCTCATGGATTCCCACAAGTTCAAGAAAGTTTCATGGCCTTATTTAACTGCTTAAGCATTTCAACTAAAAAAATTATTTGTCTTTCAAATACACAGGAATCTGTTTGGAAAAATTTTAACCAGAAAAAGTCGGACTTCTAAAGTAAAAAATGCATCAGGCTATCAAAATTTTTTACAGCTTTTAATTTAGATGTCCAACGGGGAAAAAACATTCTCTGAAGTTTGCTTTTATACCATTAAAGACTTATTTTTTATTATCAGCAATACAGGGCGACTCACTCAGGTTCAATCTTGAAGGTAAACTTTAACTTAAGTTTTGGCTAATTTTTAAGCATTTATCAGTCACCTACCATGATATCATCTCAGAAACCAAAATCTCAATTTAATTTAGACCTTCAAAATATTAAAACAAAAGGTTAAATGCTTCAAAATAATATTCATGTAGAGGCTTACATATGTGGAGCAGGAATCTCCATGTATTATAAAGTTTATGAGAACATAACAAATGTTGATACACACATTAATTCTGAAATAAAAACTTACAAGAAATAAACCTGAAACAAATCAAGAAAATTTTGTAGGTTACACATTTTATGTCTAAAAATATAGGTATTAAACACTCAAGGATGGATAAAAGAAGAAATCACAAGAGAAAATAGAAAATATCTAGAGACAAATTAAAAATATGAAATACCAAAGAGATACATCAAAAACCATAGCATAAGGGAAAGATATATAGCTATAAATGATTATAAAAAATAAGATATCGAATCAACAACTTTACTCGTAAGGAGCTAAAAACAGAGGGAAAAAGAGGGACAACTAAAAGATGGACAACTAAAAGCTAGCAGAATCTAACAAATGACAAAGATAGCAGTGGAAAGAGGGACTGTTAAACAGGGACAACTAAAAGCTAGCAGAATCTAATAAATGATGAAGATAGCAGTGGAAAGAGGGGCTACTAAAAGAGGGACAACTAAAAGCTAGCAGAATCTAATAAATGATGAAGATGGCAGTGGAAAGAGGGACTACTCAAAGAGGGACAACTAAAGGCTAGCAGAATCTAATAAATGATGAAGATAGCAGTGGAAATAAGTGAAATCGAGAACAGAAAAACAACATCAAAAATCAACAAAGCCGAGTTTGTTCTCTGAAAAAGATCAAAACTGACAAAACTCTATCTGGATCAACTAACAAAAAAAGGGAATACTCAAATTACTAAACTCAAAAATAAAATGGGTACATTACTGACAAATTTTTGGAGTAAAAAATGGATGTAGGAGAGGACCATAAGGAACTACACACTAAAAAATTGAATAACTTAAATAAAATGAACAAATTCCTAGAAACAAAAAACCTACTAAGACTGAATCAGAAAAGTTGAATAAACCTATTCAGCAAGGAGATTCAGCAGGAAGATGGCATCAGTAATCAGAAACCCAGCAACAAAGAAAAGCCTGGACCAGATGGCTTCACTGTTGACTTCTACCCAATGCTTAAAGCAGAATAAACACCAGGTTTTCTCAAACTTTTTCAAAACGTTGAAGAGGAGGTAACATTTTCTAACTTATTCTATGAGGCCAGTATTACCCTGACACCAAGCCAGACAAAGGTACCATAAGAAAACTACAAACAAACATCCCTCACAAATGCTGATGCAAAAATCCTCAACAAAATACCAGCAATTCCAATTTTGCAGTACATTAAAAGGATTATACACTATGAACGAGCATAATTGACTCCTGAAATAAAAGTATGTTCCAACACATGAAAATCAGCGTAATATCACATTAACATAAAGAAGGAAAAAACCCTCATGTGATCATCTTAATCAAAGAAGAAAAAGCATTTGTCAAAATTTAACCCACATTCACGACAAAATGTTCTTAATAAGCTATAAAAAGGAATAAAGCACCTTAACATAAGGTTATATTAAAAAAAAACACACAGCTAACATTATAATGAGACCGAAAGCTTTTACCCTAAGAGCAAAATCAAGGATTCCTGCTTTTACTACTTGTATTTAATACAGTACTGAAGGTTCTAGTTAGTTAAAACAATAAGGCAAGTAAAATAATGAAAGATATTCCAATTTTTTAAAAAATAAAATTTTCTGTTCGCAGATGACATAATCTTATATATTAAAAATCTTTTAGTTTCTGTGAGATAAACTATCAGATGCAATAAATAACATTCAGCAAAACTGCAGGATACAAAATCAACACACAAAAATTGGTTGTATTTCTACAATAACAAACTATCTGAAGAAGAAATCAAGAGAACAGTATCATTTGATAGCACAAAAGAATAAAATACTTAGAAGCCAACTTCACCAAGGAAATGAAAAACCTGTACAGCAAAACTATAAACATTGCAGAAAAGTATTAAAGATGACACAAATAAATGAAAAGACATCATGTGTGTATGGAATGGAAGACAAAACCTTGTCAAGATGCCATTGTTATCTATAGTCATCTACAGATTCAATAAAATCACTACGAAAATTCCAATATTTGCAAAAATAGAGAAACCTATTCTAAAATTCCAATGAAATCTCAAAAAACCCCAAGTAGCCAAACCAATCTTAAAAACTAACAAAGTTAGAGGACTAACACCTCCTGGTTTCAAACTTACTGCAGTGCTTCAGTACCCAAAACAAGGCTGTGCCAGCATAGACACAGACATAAAGACCAATGCAACAGAAATAAAGAACCAAGGAACACGGTCATGATTTTTAACAAGGGTGTCAACACTATTCAATGGGGAAAGGACAGTATATTTTAATGGTGTTAAAAATGAATATTTACATGGAACACAATAAAGTTGGACCCTTACTTTACACCATATAAAAAACTTAATTTAAAATGGACAGAACATCTAATTGTAAGCGCTAAAACTATAAAACCCTTAGAAGAAAACATAGGAAAAATGTTTCATAACATAGAATCTGGCAATAACTTCTTGGATATGACAGTGAAAGCACAGACAACAACAACAACAACAAATACATAAAAAGATTCATCAAAGTGCCAAGCTTGTATGTATCTGAAGTTATAATCAATAGATTGAAAATACAATTCACGGAGGGAAAAAAAATATTCACCATTATATATTTGATAAGTAACTAATATCCAGGCCACATAAAGACCTCGGCAACAACAAAACAATCCAATTTAAACATGAACAAAGGTTTTAAAATACGCATTTCTTTAAAGAATATATACATATGACCAGTAAGCACAGTATAAGGTGCTGAGCATCACTAATCATGAGAAAAATGTAAATCCAAACCACAATGCAATACCAACTGACAAATCTAAGTATAGCTGCCATCATAAAAACTGCCACCAGCAAACCAAAGCAACAAAGCCCCAGAGAACAGCAAATGCTGGACGTGGAGAAGTCAGGACTCCTACACACTGCTGGTGGGAAAGTAAGATGGCACAGCCACTGTGGAAGACAGTAATCACTGTATGATCCAGTAATTCCACATCTGGGTATATACCCCAAAAAACTGAAAGTGGGAATTTGCACACGCCTGTTTACAGCAGCATTCACAAGAGCCAAAGGGTAGAAAAAGCCCAAATGTCCATCTTCAGATGAATGGATAAGCAAGTATGATCAATACACACAATGGTATATTATTCAGCCTTAAAAAGAAATTCTAATACATGCTACAACATAAACCTTGAAAAGATTAAAACAAAAAAATGCAAATACTCCATGCTTTCCACTTTTATAGCGTACGTAGAGCAGTTAAATTCATAGACACAGAAAGTAGGATGTGGTTTCCAGGGGATGGGGGGAAGGGAAAGGGGAGCTATTGTTCGGTGGATACAGAGTTTCACTTTGGGATGATAAGACAGGTTTGGAAGGGATAGTGGTGATAGTTGCACAACAATGTATTTATACTTAACGTACTTAAATTTTCTGTTACACATATTTTACCACAGTAAAAAAATTAGCAAGTATTTAAAAATCTACATGTTTCTTTGAACTGTTTCTTTACATCCCTTGTCCATTTTTCAATTTGGCTGTCGGTCTTTTAATAATTTAGGATAGCTATATAGCTACATATATATAAATAAATATAAATATATATAAATTTATAAATATATATAAATATATTTATAAATTTATATATAAATATATAAATATATATATTTATAAATACATAAAAATATATATATTTATAAATATATATAAATATATAAATATATATATATTTATAAATACATAAAATATATATATTTATAAATATATATAAATTTATAAATATATATACATATATAAATATATATAAATATATAACTATATATATGTATACATTACCTAAATTAGCTTTTTGTCTGTCATGTATGTTGCAGATCTATTTCCCCAGTCTGTTGACTTTGACTTTGAGGCATTTTTCTCGCCTATAAAGTGTTAATTTTTATGGAGTCAAATGCATCAGTCTTCTATTCAAAGACTTCTTTATGGGTTTGGTGTTTCAGTTTAGGATGATAAAGAAGTTCTAGATACGGATAAAGGAGATGGTTGTACAACACATTATACTGGACACCACTCAACTGTACATTTAAACATGGTTAAAATGGTAAGTTTTATGTTGTATATATTTTACCACCAAAAAAGCGCCAGGCTTAGATGTTTACATGTTAGGGGTTTGGAGTAGCTCTAACATTTATTCCCCTCCAGGGCTCTAATTTATAAAACACCCACACAAGAAAAGTAGATACTGACTTCCCAAATCTCCTTACAAGTCCCACAGCAGGGGCTGTCTGGGAAAGCAGAGGTGGAAAAAGTCACATAAACTTGAGGTCAGTGTGAGACCTGCCATCTGCCACCCTGGAATCAGATGGAGGAAGGCATGCTGCAGGCTGAGCTGGTGGGATGAGCTGGGCTGGCAGAACAGTCCTCCCACGACCCTAGACCTGAAGTGCTCCCACATGCTCTCAGGCATGTATCAAACCAAGAAAGCAGCTAGGAGGGTAACACAGCTACCTGTATACCCCTAACCCTAACCCCTAATCCCTGACCCTGACCCCGACCCTAACCCTTAACCCTAACCCTTAACCCTGACACTGACCCTGACCCTCTAACCCTGACCCTAACCCACTGACCCTGACCCTAAACCCTAACCCTGACCCTAACCCCTGACCCGGACCCTAAACCCTGACCCCGACCCTAACCCCTGACCCTGACCCTAACCCCTGACCCTGACCCCTAACCCTACCCTAACCCTAACCGTAACCCCAACCCCAACCCTAACCCCAACCCTAACCCAACCCTAACCCCAACCCCAACCCCAACCCCAGGTTCCTAAGTTTTTATTTAGTAAGTTACTGTTGATTATTACGATTGCTGTCTTAGGACTTAATGGCAGCACGGGGATTGCCAGTCTTACATTAATATTTTTTTATTGAGGCAGTGCATTCACATTACAGGTGCTTGTTACATGAATAATGTGGGTGTCATATTTTCGGTGTCATGTCTGCATTAGGAGTGCTGCATTTGTGTTTCGAGGCTGCAATGTGGACCTGGCAGCGTGGCCCCTTGCTTTCGCTTGGGAGAACTTCGGTGGGCAGGATTCAGAGGGGCTTTTCGTTTCCCGTTTTCCACACTGAACCCTTCTAAGTGGTCTCTGAACTTGCTTATTCAGGGCTGCAAACAGGAAGGGTTTTATTCACCGTCAATGCGGCCCCGAGTTGTCCCAAAGCGAGGTAACGCCCCCAACGTCTGTTCTGAGGAGAATGGTGCTCTGCCTTTGCGGTGTCCCCCGGGTCTGTGCTGAGCAGAACGCAGCTCCGCCCTCGCGGTGCCCCTGGCCTGCCCGCCCGCCCGCCGGGGTCTTTGCTGAGAAGAACGCTGCTCCGCCTTCGCAGTACGCTCGAAGTCTGTGCAGAGGAGAACACAGCTCCACCCTCGCAAAGGCACCGCGCCCGCGCAGGCGCAGAGAGGCGCACCGCGCCCGCGCAGGCGCAGAGAGGCGCACCGCGCCCGCGCAGGCGCAGAGAGGCGCACCGCGCCCGCGCAGGCGCAGAGAGGCGCACCGCGCCCGCGCAGGCGCAGAGAGGCGCACCGCGCCCGCGCAGGCGCAGAGAGGCGCACCGCGCCCGCGCAGGCGCAGAGAGGCGCACCGCGCCCGCGCAGGCGCAGAGAGGCGCACCGCGCCCGCGCAGGCGCAGAGAGGCGCACCGCGCCCGCGCAGGCGCAGAGAGGCGCGGGCGCAGAGAGGCGCGGCGCAGGCGCAGAGACGCACGGCGGCGCAGCCCCGGTGGGGAGGCGCGGCGCAGGGCAGAGACGCATAACGGCGTGTCGCCGGCGAGACGGATGCGGCGCAGGCACAGATGCACGCCGCCGGGCCGGGGGTTGGGGGGCGCGGTGCAGGCGCACAGGTACACATTCCCCCGCCGCCGGGCGAGGGGCCGTGGTGGACGCGGTGCAGGCACAGAGACGCACGTCGCCGGGGGCGCGGCGGAGAGACGGGTGGAACCTCAGTAATCTGAAAAGCCGAGCACTACAGGACCTGCTTGCTCACAGTGCTGTGCCACTCCGCCTCCTGCTGGCGGCTAGCGCAACTGCAGCGCCCTCTTGCTTACAGTAGTGGCCAGCGCCCCCTGCTGTCGCCGGGGCACGCAGGGCCCTCTTGCCCACAGTATGTTGGCGGCACGCCGCCTCCTGGCAGCTAGGGACGTTGCAGGGCCCTCTTGCTCACAGTGTAGTGGCGGCTGGCGCCCCTGCTGGCAGCTGCGAACACTGCTGGGCCCTCTTGCTTGCAGTGTAGTGGGGGCACGCCCTTTTCTGGCCGCTGGGGGCACTACAGGATCCTCTTGTTAATTGAGTTAATTTTTCGTTGAGACAGTCTCGCTCTGTCACCAGGCTGGAGGGCAGTGGCGTGATCTCGGCTCACTGCAACCTCCACCTCCAGGGTTCAAGTGATTTTCCTTCCTCAGCCTCCTGAGTACCTG
Source organism: Symphalangus syndactylus (assembly GCF_028878055.3). Classification (NCBI taxonomy): domain Eukaryota; kingdom Metazoa; phylum Chordata; class Mammalia; order Primates; family Hylobatidae; genus Symphalangus; species Symphalangus syndactylus. Next base: position 11,400,433 of record NC_072430.2, read on the forward strand.
GGACTACAGGCACCCGCCACCAACCCTGGCTAATTTTTTGTATTTTTAGTAGAGACGGGGTTTCACCATGTTAGCAAGGATGGTCTCGATCTCCTGACCTCGTGATCCTCCTGCCTCACCTCCCAAAGTGCTGGGATTACAGGTGTGAGCCAGCATTGGCTGTTTTTGGGGAAAGGTCTCTGAAACAAACCCTTGTGTCTGTGCCACAAAAGTTGTCTTTTATCTTTTATTTGGACATAACAAATGGACAGTGAGTACCAGCTGGATGGAGACTGACCACTGACCATCTTCTGCTGTCTCCTAAGTATGTCAAAGAAAACCACACCGACATCACTGTTTTTCTTCAACCTCTTCGAATGAACTACAGAAATGATCCCTGAAAGTATAGTCTATTCCTTCAACTTTCTAAATTTGCACTGAATCTCTTCCTAAATGAGGAGCTACATGGGGTCTGAGTTTTATTCCCTTCTTTCCAGTTTTCCCCAAGTACAAAGGGCAGAATAGACTCTCAGTGAAATTTGGCTGACGATGCACCCAACACCACATCACTTTCTAAAACCCATATCCTGCGTCCATCCTTCTCTGGACACCCCTCATCGGGCTACCCAGGAATGGCCAGAAGCTGGCCTCAGCTTCTGGGCTAAGGCCACAAGTTATACACACATGTGATTTCAGTTTCACAGACTCTACTGCAGGACCACACCTGTGGTCTGAGGAGCTCAGGCACCTGCTGATCTCAGTCGTTCTCTAATAAATTACACACCTCTTATTAATAAAGGTCCAGATGGTCCCATCAGCTGCAGAGCAGTGGAGTAAAGCTCATGGGTGGGTCCATCAGACAGAAGTCAGACAATGGGATGGGTAGGCTGGTCACCTCTATTGCCACTGAGGTTCCCAATGGATTTTAACGGAATAAAACAATATTAACAACAAAGGGGCAGAAAGACAGACTGGATCTTGAAGGTATTTAAGGTCCAGGAATTTTGTTTGGGGGGCTAGAGAAAGACACTTTTAAATGCAAAGCCCTAAAGCACATGCAGCAACTGACAGAGTGGCCACTGTGCACGTGACGGCTGAGGAGACAGATGGTAGGTGACGTTCCCCCAAGATGTCCCTGGGTGTCTGATGGTTGGACTCCTCATGCATATGAAAATAAGAGCTGGACTCAGGGAGAAACAAGGGCCATACCCCATAGGAAAGGAAGAAAAAAACAGATGGGCACCCCTGGAGAGAGCTCATTAGATTTGGTAGGTTTGAGATGAAAATTACTTCCATAGATTTTAGTGTTCTAAAATCTCTTCAATAAAGTGAGAATTAAAAGGAGAATGGAGGTAGGAGTTGGGAGAGGAAACAAATAATGAGAGAGCAGAAAGCAAATCCACAAAAAAACCGTCACGTGAGAGAGGCCAGAATGGAGCTGACGCAGCTACGTCATTTCCTGCAGACCCAGTTGACCATGTGGAGAAGAGGCTTGAACAAATGGGGACGTTCTCCAACCTTCCAAATCAGCCTTCTTCTTATGCTTGAGTAGTAATCATAGTTCTGGAGGTGACCTTCCAAATTTTCCTGTCCTTACCTCTTCCCCCAGGGGTAGTGTCTTCCCAACCACAATGGTTTCTCTCCAGTGTCCTCGGCTTCTGATCCATTGTACTTACCCTGCAGATGAAGGATTTCTTCTAGATGGAGTTTCCTGGGAATCCTCTGTTTTCTTTTGTTTCTGTTGACTCCACCACACCCCATAGGATGCAGGTTTTATTGGATTTCCCCTGGAGATAGTGGAGGTGAATCCGGGCGTTCAACAGTCCTCGCTGTTCTCTTCCTGTCAGCACCACAGGACAGCACATAAGGGAGTTGACTGTGGACTTTTCAAATTCGTGGGAAAAGCCTGCAAGGACTAGTAGATTCACACTCTACACCATTAGCACATGTATCCAAAATAATAAAAAAAAACCCACCTCACTAAATATTTCCAGGTTAGCCTGTTCCCCTCTCAATGCCATCCAGTGGCACCTGCCCTGGGTTCACTAACATGTGGGCCCCAGTCCTCTCTGCAGGCGTCTGTCTCCTCATATTTCAGTCTTCTTGTTTTCTCTGTGAAACCAACTCACATATGTTACAGATTTTTCTTCTTCCTTTATTCATAGTTTTTCAGGTTTATTGTTAATGAGGACAGAATAAGATCATAGTTTCCTCATTTTTTTACATTCCCACACTGAGTAGATTTCTATATAAAAGCCAGAAACTAAGAGAACAAATCAAATATCCATATCCATTACAGGTGAATGTTAAACCATTTGACATAAGATTATGAAATAAAGTACAATGCAGCATTAGAATCAAGGCATCCTCATTCACATAAAATCATGGCTACATTACAAATTACTGTGCTGAGTGGAAGTAGCTAAAGAATTAAGAGTGCACTTCATAAACTTCTACTTGTATAAACTGTAGAAGGTAAAACTATTCCAAAGTAACAGAGAAGAGAATTTGGTGATAATTGGGTATTGAAAGTAACGGGGTGTTGAGATGAAATTACAGAGAAGTGACAGAAAGATTTAGGGGTTAACTTAATTGTACACGACTTAATTGAAACCCTGATTAGAGGGTTGCACACATACATTAACATTTTCCAAATTGTGCAGTATATATTTGAATTAATTATTTGTTAATTTTGTACTTAAAAAAAGCAGTAACAAAGAAATGAATGTGTTGGTTGAGGAGGAGCAAAAAATAGATGGTTATTAACACTTGAAACATCTCTGACTCTTGAAAGTACACACGCATGAACACTGGTTCTCTCTATATATATTTCAGGTAAACAACAGAATACACTAAAAGAAAACAGAGATGTCCTGGCAGGGGTGGAATCCTGCAAACCTCACTAGGCGGGTCCCACACTGCCCTGGAGTTGTCTCAGGGGAGCAATCTCCTCTAGTGGTTAGAGGCACAGGCACGGATAATGGGGCTAATTCTGTCCAGCTGTGTGACCTTGAATGCATTGTATAAACACTCTGTTCTGTGTGTAATTTATATTCCTTAAAATGTAACATTGACATTTGCATTAAATATATTCTACAAATATGTAAAAATGAAGATGATAACTGCTAAATGATTATCAAGGCATGATCACATAATATAAAATGATATTTTGATAAGACGACTACCAATCTCCCCCAGGGCACTTTATGTGCTCTGGGTCCTGCCCCTCCTCAGGATTCCCATCCCAGAGCTTGCTATACAGTCGGAGACACGCACAGTTTAAAGAACAGTTGCATGATCAAAGCTCACTGTAATTTTGAACCCCTGACTCACATAATCTTCCCATCTTAGCTTCCTGAGTCTCTAGAAGTAGAGAGGAATGCCACCCCTCACCTGCTTATTCTTTAAAATATTTTTTCAGAGAAATAGCATCTGTTTATGTTGCTCAGCTTGGCTTCGATTGCCTGGTCTCATGGGATTTCCCTCATTTTTGCTTCTGAAAGTGGTGTGATTATAGTGATGATCCACTGCGTCTGGCCTGAATTTATTCTTTAGTTGTAAAACATGAACCCAGTAATAAACTGCCTGAATATTTTCTGCAGTGAGTTCGTTAAAAGTATCTGATAAGATTCCTTCCAATATGATTCAAGAGCAGTATTTTCTGCTAATGTTCCTTCCAACTTCCTTGCTGAAGATCACAAGAGTCTGTGGAAAAGATGTAATAAAAAGGCACCTCAAACTCTTCATTATTGGAGTAGATATCACACAGGAATCACTTTCAGTATTTTGTAACACATGCATGCAATAGGACAAAGATGATCTCTTGGGGTAAACTCTATAAACGTATGGGCCTTTTAGCTGCCAAGTCATAGGGTAATAACTGATGCACCCTGAGGAGTGGATCATGATTCCATAGTGCTAGTGGGAGAACCTTTGGCCAAGGGAGTTTTACATTTTATTAAACATTTGATCATTTTTATGTAGACATGCCATTTTTAAAACATTCCTAGAAGATTGTGAGTAGGATTCATTCTGTCTTATATGAACAATGATAATGCTCTCCATGGTTAGATAATATTATAAACTAGATTGAGCTAGAGTGTTTGGTGTAGTTAATCACTTTTTTAAGCTTCCATTAGCATTTGGATTAAATGAAAATCATAACCAACAGTCTCTCAGACCACAGTGCAATCATATTAGAACTCAGAATTAAGAAACTCATTCAAAACCGCACAACTACATGGAAACTGAACAACCTGCTTCTGAATGACTACTGGGTAAATAATGACATTAAGGCAGAAATAAACAAGTTCTTTGAAACCAGTGAGAACAAAGACACAACATACCAGAATCTTTGGGACACAGCTAAAGCAGTGTTTAGAGGGAAACTTATAGCACTAAATGCTCACAAGAGAAAGCAAGAAAGATCTGAAATTGACACCCTAACATCACAATTAATAGAACTAGAGAAGCAAGAGAAAACAAATTCAAAAACTAGCAGAAGACAAGAAATAACTAAGATCAGGGCAGAACTGAAGGAGATAGAGACAGGAAAAACCATTCAAAAGTCAATGAATCCAGGAGTTAGTTTTTTGAAAAGATCAACAAAATAGATAGACCACTAGCCAGACTAATAAAGAAGAAATGAGAGAAGAATCAAATGGACACAATAAAAAAGATGATAAAGAGGATATCACCACTGACGCCACAGAAATACAAACTACCATCAGGGAATACTATAAACACCTCTATGCATATAAACTAGAAAATCTAGAAGAAATGGATAAATTTCTGAACGCATACACCCTCCTAAGACTAAACCAGGAAGAAGTAGAATCCCTGAATAGATGAATAACAAGTTCTGAAATTAAGCCAGTAATTAATAATAGCCTACCAACTAAGAAAGGACCACGACCAGGCGGATTCATAGCCAAATTCTACCAGGGGTACAAAGAGGAGCTGGCACCATTCCTCCTGAAACTATTCCGAACAATAGAAAAAGAGGGGCTCCTCCCTAACTCATTTTATGAGACCAGCATCATCCTAATACCAAAACCTGTCAGAGACACAACAAAAAAAGAAAATTTCAGGCCAATATCCCTGAAGAACATCGATGCAAAAATCCTCAATAAAATACTGGCAAACCGAATCCAGAAGCACATCAAAAATCTCATCCAACACGATCAAGTTGGCTTCATCCCTGGGATACAAGGGTGGTTCAACATATGCAAAACAATAAACATAATCCATCACGTAAACAGAACCAATGACAAAAACCACATGATTATCTTAATAGATGCAGAAAAGACCTTTGATAAAATTCAACACCGCTTCATGCTAAAAACTCTGAATAAACCGGGTATTGACGGAAAGTATCTCAAAATAATAAGAGCTATTTATGACAAACCCACAGCCAATATCATACTGAACAGGCAAAAGCTGGAAGCATTCCCTTTGAAAACCAGCACAAGACAAGGATGCCCTCTCTCACCACTCCTATTCAACATAGTATTGGAAGTTCTGGCCAGGGCAATCAGGCAAGAGAAAGAAATAAAGGGTACTCAAAATAGGAAAAGAGGAAGTCAAATTGTCTCTGTTTGCAGATGACACGATTTTACGTTTAGAAAGCCCCATCGTCTCAGCCCGAAAACTCCTTAAGCTGATAAGCAACTTCAGCAAAGTCCCAGGATAGAAAATCAATGTGCAAAAATCACAAGCATTCCTATAAACCAATAATAGACAAAAGAGAGCCAAATCATTAGTGAAATCCCATTCACAATTGCTACAAAGAGAATAAAATACCTGGGAATACAACTTACAAGGGATGTGAAGAACCTCTTCAAGGAGAACTACAAACCACTGCTCAATGAAATAAGAGAGGACACAAACAAATGGAAAAACATTCCATGCTCATGAATAGGAAGAATCAATATTGCCAAAATGGCCATACTGCCCAAAGTAATTTATAGATTCAATGCTATTCCCATCAAGCTACCATTGACTTCCTTCACAGAATTAGGAAAAGCTACTTTAAATTTCATATGGGACCAAAGAAGAGCATGTATAGCCAAGACAATCCTAAGCAAAAAAGAACAAAGCTGGAGGCATCATGCTACCTGACTTCAAACTATACTACAAGGCTACAGTAACCAAAACAGCATGGTACTTGTACCAAAACAGATATATAGACCAATAGAACAGAATAGAGGCCTCAGAAATAACATCACACATCTACAACAATCTGATCTTTTAAAAACCTGACAAAAACAGCAATGGTGAAAGGATTCCATATTTTATAAACAGTGCTGGGAAAACTGGCTAGCTATATGTAGAAAGTTAAAACTGGGTATCTTCCTTAGACCTTATACAAAAATTAACTCGAGATGGATTAAAGACTTAAACGTAAGACCTAAAACCATAAAAACCCTAGAAGAAAACCTAGGCAATACCATTAAGGACATAGGCATGGGCAAAGACTTCATGACTAAAACACCAAAAGCAATGGCAACAAAAGCCAAAATTGACAAATAGGATCTAATTAAACTAAGGAGCTTCTGCACAGCAAAAGAAACTACCATCAGAGTGAACAGGCAACCTACAGAATGGGAGAATGTTTGTGCAATCTATCCATCTGACAAAAGGGCTAATATCCAGAATCTACAAAGAACTTAAATTTACAAGGAAAAGACAAACAATCCCATCAAAAAGTGGGCGAAACATATGAACACTTGCTTCTCAAAAGAAGACACATGAAAAAAAAAGCTCATCATTACTGGCCATTAGAGGAATGCAAATCAAAACCACTGAGATACCATCTCACACCAGTTAGAATGGCCATCATTAAAATGTCAGGAAACAACAGATGCTGGAGAGGATGTGGAGAAATAGGAACACTTTTACACTGTTGGTGGGAGTGTAAATTGGTTCAACTATTGTGGAAGACAGTGTGGCGATTCCTCAAGGATCAAGAACCGGAAATTCCATTTGACCCAGCAATCCCATTACTGGGTATATCAGCAAAGGATTATAAATCATTCTACTGTGTCTTACGTGACACATGAACACGTATGTTTATTGCAAAACTGTTCATAATTGCAATGACTTGGAACCAACCCATATGCCCATCAGTGATAGACTGGATAAAGAAAATGTGGAAAATATACACCATGGAATACTCTGCAGCCTAAAAAAGGATGAGTTCATGTCCTTTTCAGGGACATGGATGAAGCTGGAAACCATCATTCTCAGCGAACTAACACAAGAACAGAAAACCAAACACCGCATGTTCTCACTCATAAGTGGGAGTTGAACAATGAGAACACATGGACACAGGGAGGGGAACATCACACATTGGGGCCTGTCAGGCGGTGGGGAAGCTAGGGGAGGGATAGTATTAGGAGAAATACCAAATGTAGATGATGGGTTGATGAGTGCAGCAAACCACCACGGCACATATATACCTATGTAACAAACCTGTACATTCTGCACATGTATCCCAAAACTTAAAGTATAATAAAAAATAGTAACTCAAAAAATTATATTAATCAGATCTCTAGTAGGTAGAAATTCATCTGGGAGTTTCCTCCCTTGTTGTCCATTTTGATAGGATTTCCAGAAGACATAAGAACCCTCTCTGTTAAAAATATTCCTAAGTTGTACACCATCTAGAAACATATCTACTTAATTATAATTTTTAATTTATTAAAAAGCTTTAATAAGTGCAATGTTTTCTGCCTTCTGAGTTGATTTCATAACACATACAAGGATATATCCTGAATGAAAGTTTGTACTAGTAATACAAATTAATGGTTAATAATCTCTACTTTTATTACTGAGGTATTACCCACCAAAATATAATCTTAAATCAGTGCTCTCAATGGGACTCTTACCTAAATAATATACAAAATATTTTCCTGATCTTGACACAAAATAGATATGAACACATTCTTAGTATTCAGCCATGTCTAGTATCTATCACATTATGAACCACATGCTAACTTTGATTTACCTGGGACTTGTTCTAATTTCAAACTAGTTATTTTTTATCTTCATGCAGCTAGATTATTATATTTTATCAGAGAGTGATAAAGATATTTTAAACAAGTAATTGTGTGTTTCAGGACCCTTCTTGGTTTCTGAGACAAGAAATGCCATTACTACCTGGCAGATTGAGACAACTTTGAACAATGTCAGAGGAATCATCTCTAATTGCTTCTAAATTTCAGTTTTATCAATTCTTATGCTTTCTGAATTATTTTTTATTATAATTATTAAAGGATTCTTTCTTTTTCTCTTAATCTAGCTAAGAATTTGTCTTTTTTTAAGAAAAAAACTCAGTTTTATTGATTTTTCTATTGCTTGTAAAGTCTTTTTTCAATTATTTCATTTACTCTAAAGCCTCATAAACACATTGGTGACATGTAGATAGAGAACTTGATCATAAATGCCATGTTTTTGTTAGACTCAGCTGATCAAGTCAGGAAGCCTCCTGAGGGTTCTAGGAACTGAGTGTGGCTCCCACCACTGGACAAGGATGAGAAGCTCCATGCTTTGGGGATGGGAGGACATGCAGGGCAGTGTGAGGGGAGGAGGGTTGCTGGCAGGTCTGCATTGCTTCCCCTGGCAGCACCACTCATGTCCTTCCTCACTCGGAGATTCAGTCATTTCTTCCCAGGTGGAAAAATCAGTTAACTTTATCTCTGATATATGGATGGGAGCCCAAGATAGAAGCTTGTCAGTCATTGTTTCTGTGTCTGCTGCCTTGGGAATGTCTGAATTTCTTATGCTCTGTCCTGGGTCTATACCCCAGTGACTCCCCTACTCCATGGCACCCGCCTGTGCCTGTGCATGGCCCCTGAACACAGCCTCCGTGAAACATCTGGTTTGGCTCAGGAAGAACCGCCATTGCCTTGTTTTCCTGCTGCCCCTGGTCCACATTCTTGTCCATCCACAGGCTCTCAGTAGCGCTTCCCATCCGCACTGACCCCACCTGGGTTCATATCTTGTCCACCACTTCCTTTTTCTTTTCTTCTGCATCTTGCCTTTTATTCCAGCAGCCTGTTTCCATCTCACCTGGACTTATGTACAGGAAAGTGTTTACCGAGCAGGCTTGGGTTGTGCAAACCCTGAAGATTACTGAAAAAGTGCTTTCTTAAGCCAGGTCCATATTCAACTCCTGGGAGATGATATCTGCTTCTTTGGCATACTCCTCCTGGAAATTTTTTTTTTTTTTTGAGATGGAGTCTTGCTCTGTCGCCCAGGCTGGAGTGCAGTGGCGCAATCTCGGCTCACTGCAAGCTCCGCCTCCCAGGTTCATGCCATTCTTCTGCCTCAGCCTCTCCGAGTAGCTGGGACTACAGGCGCCCGCCACCACGCCCGGCTAATTTTTTTTGTATTTTTAGTAGAGACGGGGTTTCACCGTCCTCCTGGAAATATTTTTAAACGATTTTATTAAGGTAAGGATTACATCTATAAGACTATACATTATTTAACATACTTAATTCATTGAGTTAAGTATGCAAAATTATCATCACCATCAAGGTCATAACCATAGCAATCACTTCCAAAACATTCCTTTTTATTCTTTTTATTCTTAGTATTATGATTATTATTATTAGTTGAAATGTATTTTTTTCTGTGTGTCTCTGTCTCTGTGTGTGTAGCCTGGGTGCACACTATGCTAACTGTTTCCGTAATGACTTATGGGGAATGCCTATTATTGCTGAAGGGGCTGGCGTCTGAGCACTGGAGGTCAGTTATGCAGGTGCCACACACATCTGTGACGGGCACCAATAAACAGCACTGGGCACCAGCACTCAGGTGAGCTTCCCTGGTGGACAATGCTTCACACGTATTGTCATGCATCACTACCGGGAGAATTGAGGACAAGAGACTCCTCAGGGAAAGAACACCTGGGAGTTTGTGCCTCGATTCTCACGGCCTTCCCGCTGGTTCCTTTGCTCATTTTAATTCATATTCATTTGCTATAATAAAGCTGCACCCATGAGAATAACAGCTTGTCTTGAGTCCTTTATTTCTATTGATTATGGGGCCTGAGGATGGTCTTGGGACACTCAACACAATTACATCAGAGGTGTAAATTGCTGGAAAGACCCTGACTACTGACACATGTCTAGAGCATTGTTTATAATATCAAAGGATGAGAAAGCGTGGGATAAAAGACATTCAGTGCCTGGATGGCTACAGAATCACATGGCATGAGATGATGTGTGCACTCCAATAAGGAGCAGGAAGTGAAAGTGATCCATGGAATTTAGAAACGACAGACACAGCTCCCTAGGAGTTGTTCCCTGAATAAGGACAAGTAAAAATAATGAAGAATAACCTGAATATGCAACTCATATCTGTGATAGCTAAAACAATAGTAAAAAGATGCCCATCCAGGCCTGCAGTGTGCCCTGTGAGCCGAGGCTGCTAGACTCCCATTCACCACCAAAGGGTACAGTTGTCCAGAAACAACACACAACACAGAAGAGCTACACAGATGGTAGCCCAGGGTTTGGGCTGGGGAGGGGAATCCACTAGACAACCAGCACAGGGAGGATAGTGTGGAAAGTGGCATCATTTTGTGATATGAATGATATCATTAATAGATATCATCAGATCATGAACAACATTAGCCAATGGACTAGGAGACTGACTGATGTAGCAGATTATCTTTGGCCTCATGTGCTGCAGAAGGGAGGAGCATGTTTGGGAGTATGCTGTACCCACAGCTCACAATAGACACATCACAGATGGCTCTAGCTGATCCCAACCTCAAGTAGGATGCTTCTGATGGGACAGCTTTCCTCATGCACTGGATCCTGATCATGTAAAGTTTCTCTACCCTGAGAATGAGACTGCCCTTTCTCTCTTTAAAATGCAACGTGGGCTCTCCAGATGAGGAGTCCAATGCTGCACATGTAAGCCATGGTGCTATGTGTTTATGTCCTGCCTTTGCTGGGTGCCCAGACCATAATCACACTCATGGGGAATTGCCAGCAAGTAGAAAGTAGGGTTTTTTTTGTACTTCTTATTACCAGGCATATGTGCATTTGAATTTTGTCTTCACAGCATTTCCTGGTTCTGTTTCTCATTTTTTAAAACACACATGATTTCATCTAGATTTACCACCTTCACAGGGTCACACAGAAGGGTGGGAAGAAGGGAGGCCCCGGTTTGGGTCTTGTAGGACCATGGACAAGAGTGGGGAGGGAGAAGAGGTGATTGTAAGAAATTATTAAGACCTTATTCTGCCCCTCCCAAGAGGCTCAGGCCAGCCTTTTTTCTGCAGTTGCGGTTCTGGGTTATAAACCTTGTAGACTCTTCCCTTCAGGCCAGGGCGGCAACTATGCAAATTCAAATGGGGGCCTCCCCACTTAAACCCAGGGCTCTCCTCCACAGTGAGTCTACTTCACCACCCAGCTGGGATCTCAGTGCTTTCTTTTCTGTCCTCCTCCAGGATGGGCTCAACCGTCATCCTTTCCCTCGTCCTGGCTGTTCTCCAAGGTCAGTCCTGCCCAGGGTTTGAGGTCACAGAGAAGAATGGGCAGAAGGGAGCCCCTATTGCAAATTTTGTGTCTCTCACACAGGAGTCTTTGCCGAGGTGCAGCTGGTGCAGTCTGCAGCAGAGGTGAAAAGGCCCGGGGAGTCTCTGAGGATCTCCTGTAAGGGTTCTGGATACAGCTTTACCAGCTACTGGATCCACTGGGTGCGCCAGATGCCCGGGAAAGAACTGGAGTGGATGGGGAGCATCTATCCTGGGAACTCTGATACCAGATACAGCCCATCCTTCCAAGGCCATGTCACCATCTCAGCCGACAAGTCCATCAGCACCGCCTACCTGCAGTGGAACAGCCTAAAGGCCACGGACACCGCCATGTATTATTGTGTGAGAGGGACCATCTAAAACCTTCCACGGTGCAGGTGCAGAGTGAGCTGCCAGACACACCCTCCCCAGGGACCTCTCTCTTCATCCGGGGAGGAAACACTGGCTGTTTGTGTCCTCAGGAGCAAGAACCAGAGAACAACATGGGAGGGTTCCCAGCCCCTAAGGCAACTGGATGGGAGACCTGACCCATCCAGTTCTCTGACGGGGCTCTTGTGTGTTCTACAAGGTTGTTCATGGTGTGTATTACATGGTTAACATCAAAAGGCTGCCCAATAGGCACCTCTTCAGTATGATAGTCTTTTAATTAGTGAAAATTTTACACAGTTCATCATTGCTCGCTTGCCTTCCTCCCTCCTATCCACTCTTACTCCCTCTTTCTTTTATTTTCTACTTACTTTTCCAAAATCATTTAATCCATTTTTGTACTGTTAATAGGTTATCTTGTTTTTGTTATTGTTTTCCTTTTAAAAATATGCACTGAATAATTCATCTTTGTGCCAATTTGTAAGTATTTTGATATAACAAAGACTTCCTTCATAAATAGATTTCCTGTGAGTAATCTTGCAAATATTTTAGAACCTGTTTGGTTAAGGATAAATTTAAAAAAATAGATAAATTTTTAAAGACATACAACCTATCAAAACTGAACCACCAAGAAATAAAAAATCTGGGCTGGGCGTGGTTGCTCATATGTGTATTCTCAGCACTTTGGGAGGCCGATGTGGGTGGATCACCTCAGGTCAGGAGTTCAAGATCAGCCTGGCCAACATGGTAAAACCCCGTCTCTACTACAAATACACTGATTAGCTGGGTGTGGTGATGTTCACCCGCAGTCCCGTAGTCCCAGCTACTCAGGAGGCTGAGGTAGGAGAATGACTTGAACCTGGGAGGCAGAGGTTGCAGAAAGCCAAAATCGAGCCACTGCACTCCAGACTGAGCAACAGAGTGAGACTCCAATTAAAAAAAATCTGAACAGACCAATGAGTAAAGAGATTGAGTCAGTGATTTTTTCAAACATCTCAAATCAAAGTCAAGAACTTCATGGCTTCACTACTGAATTTTATCAAAAATTAAAAAAAAACCTAGAATCTCTACTCAAATTTCCAACAAAATAAAGGGAAAGAAATATATCCAAGCTTATTTTGGAAGGCCCTATTTCCAAAGCAAGGAAAAGACACTACAAGTAAATAAAATTACAGGCCAATATGCCTGATTATCATAGTTTCAAAAACTCTCAAGAGTGATGAGATGACAAACAAAATTAAACAGCAGATTAACAATAGAATCACCATTATCAGGTGTCCCCCACACCCAGAGAGGCTGCTGCTTGCCCTGCACAAGGATACTCAGAGCAGAAACCCACCTGGCCCAGCCCTCACCTTGCTTTATGCAGCCACCTGCCCTGGCAGCTTAATACAAAGGGCGGCATCTTTTGGGAGATACAGGGCCACACCCACTGCCTGAGAATCCACAGTAGCCCCTATTCCTGGGCAACATAAGCCAAGCAAAAACCCCACTGTTAATACTGTAGCTGGTGCTCTTTTGAAAGCACCACCTCCAAGCAGGAGGCCAATAAACAGTCCATCACCGTATCTCCTGGTAGACTATCACTGCACCCAGAAAGGAGAGAATGACTGTGTGATCTCAGCTATGACCAGTGCCTGCACCTCTCTGGATGACCAGGAGGTCCTGAGTCTGTCCATGTGACCAGTTCATTACTGCTATAACCAGCATTCAAGAAAGCCAGCACACAAAGGCTATCAATATCTAAGGAATTTCACAGTCTCCATCACTCCCCTGCCACTTCCATCAGACCTAGTTCACTGCTCACTGCTGAAAAATTTGAGGACACATCACACCACCAGATCCCTTACATACATTCCCCAACACCAGCCTGAAGTGTGTCAACTTCACTGGGCGGCTAGACCTAGAGAAGCAACAACACACACAGTAGTATGGCTCCCAGGTTCTCCTACTCCTAGGGGAAGGGAGTGAACCACATTGAGGGAACACCCTATGGGACAAGATAATCTGGATGGCAGGCCTTGAACATCAGATCCCTCCATTCGTGGGAAACTTCTTTTAGCAGAGGCACAGTTACCGTGCTGAGCTCAGCAGAGAAAGTCTTCAGCTCTGTCTCAATAGGCAGCCCTGTTACTTGTGAAGAATCTTGAGGAAGAGGAAGCCTTTCCCTCTTGTGCACCACTGCAGGCACACTTGGGGTCTCTCCCACAAGAGCTCAGCATGGGTGCAACTACAGACAGCATTTCTGGAACACATCATGGTGACTGCATCCCCCAGAAAGAGCACTCTCCAGGTTCAGGTTTTCACCAGACACAGAGTCACAATTCCTCTGTATTTAACACTTCAACATTTGTACAGAGGAAAAGGCATGCCTGTCTGACCTGAATAGCCAGAATCCTGGGATACGAGAGTGTCTTAGAGGTGCATAACTTTACTACAGACCTGGCAAGAGAGCTGAGGTGGCTCCAACCCTTCCCCCAGATAAGACCTCAGTGTGACTCACTAAAAGCTCCTCCAGCCACCTCTGTCAAGGCTGGGACTTCATTTACCACCTGATTTAGCCACAGCTGGTTTCTATCCAGGGACAAGCCCCCTACTGGTCTGAAGCCTGAACCATCAAATCAGCAAATAAATCACTGGGGGAAAATAAATGAATACGTGCATGCCACAGAGGAATGAACTAAGGTTTAAGAGACCTCTACCATTCTAACCCCATAGAAGATAGTGAACTTGCTCACAGACTGAGCAGATTTCTACTGCAATCAACACATAGGAAAGCCATCATACAAAGATTCTCCATAGCCACGGAACTCTTACAGTCTTCACCCGTCTAAGGACCAAAAACCAAATTAGGCTGTAATTAATTATAACCATTAAAGTCTCATTCTTAAGGGAAAACATAAATTTAAAAACAAACAAAAGAAACAGTTAAAACAAACATAATTTCAATAATAATTAGAAGAAATAGTCTACCAAAATAAGAGGAAATGAGAAAAATAACTCAAGTAATATGACAAAACAGGGTGCTATAACATCCCAAAAAGGTCACACTAGGTCTCCAGCAATAAACTTTAACCAAAATGAAGTCTTTAAAATACCAGATAAGAAATTCAGAATGTTGATTATTAAGCTACTCAAGAAGATATAAGAAGGTGAAAATCATCATAAACAAATATATAAAAGCAGTTCAGAATATAAATACAAATTTTTAGAGAGAGATAGATATCATAAAGAGAAACCAATTAGAACTTCTGAAAATAAAAGACAAAATGCAGGGAAATAGTAAGGGAATTACAAAATGCCATGGAAAGTTTTAAAAATAGACTAGAAAAAAGTAGAAGAAAAAATATAACAATAGACTAGAAAAAGTACAAAATAAAAAGTTGAAGTAAAAAAATTAAATGAAAAAAGAATAAAGTAGAAATAGGAAGATAAAAGAAGAAGAAAAAAGACTAGAGTATTTTTGAAATAACCAAATCAGAGAAAAATAAATTTAGAAAGAACCAAAAGAAGTAAACACAGTCTCCAGGAAATATGAGATTATGTAAAATGACCAAACCTCAGCATAATTGGTGTTCCTGAAGAAGAAAAAATATAATATGTTTGGAAAACTTATTTGAGGGAAAAATTGAGAAATACTTTCCTGGCCTTCCTAGAGATGTAGATACCCAAATCCAAGAAGTTCAAAGAACTCTTGGGAAATGTATTGCAACACTGCCCTCACCAAGCTTCTAGTCATCAGGCTACTGAAAATCAGCATGAAGGAAATAATTCTAAGAGCAGCAACACAAAACAAAACAAAAACCCCATTAGACTAACGGCAGACTTCTCAGCAGAAACTTCACCAGCCAGATGGATTAAGCCTCTATCTTCAAATTCCTTAAACAGAACAACTTTCAATCCAGAATTTTGTATCCTGCCAAACTGTTTGATAAATGAAAAAGAAGTAAAGTCATTTTCAGAATCACCAGTGCTGAAGGAATTCAACCCTACCAAACCAGCAGTATACGAAATGCTAAAAGGAGTTGTAAACCTTGAAACAATAAGCACATAAAGGGAACCTCTGAAGAGCTTGAAACTCACAGGCCTATAAAACAATAACACAGTGAAAAAAAAAACTAGGTAAGAATTAACACAGCAAAGAGAACAGTAACTCCTGTCTAAATATTCACATTGACTGTAAATGGCCTAAATGCTCCATATAAAAGATACAGAATGGCAGAATAGATTAAAAAATCACAATGGAAATATCTGACGTCTTTAAAAGACTCCCCTAACACACGAAGATTTACATAAACTCAAGGTAAAAGGGTGGAAAAAGGTATTTCACAAAAACGGAAACCAAGAGTGAGCAGGAGTAGCTATTCTGATACCAGACAAAATGGACTTCAAAGCAACAACAGTAAAAAACAGACATAGATGATCACTCTACAATTATAAAAGGATCAATTCAACAAGAAAATATTACAATTCTAAATTTATAGGCACCAAACACCGGAGGAACTAGATTCATAAAACAAGTACTATTAGAGATTAAAAAAAATGAGAGCAAAACAATCAGAGTGGGAGACTTTAATACAATCATGACAGCACTAGACAGACCTTCGAGACTGAAAGTCAACAGAGAAAAAATGCACTTAAATAACTCACTGAAACAAATGGATGTAGCAGATATTTACAGAACATTCTGTCCAAGATCTGCAGAATAAACATTCTTGTAATCAGTTCATGCAACATTCTACAAGACAGAATATATAACAGGTCACAAAACAAGTCTCAATGAATTTATAAAACAATGAAATCATATCAAGTATCTTCTCAGACCACAGGAGAATAAAACTAAAAATGAACTCTCAAAGAAACCTTACAACTGAACAAATACATAGAAATTAAGAAATCTGCTCCTGAGTGATATCTGGGCTAACAATGGCATAAAGACGAAATTTTAAAAATTATCTTAATTAAATGGTAACAAGTTATTGAAACCTCAAGAACACAGCCAAAGCAGTGGTAAGAGGAAAGTTTATAGTGCCTACTGCCTACATGAAAAAGCCGGAAAGAGCACAAGTTGTCAACCTAATGTTGAGGTGAGAAAAAAGAAAAAATTAAAGAAAGAAAATATAAATTAAAAAAGAGAAAGAAACAAGCTGCCTGTGTTAGGCTGACTCATGTCAAAGGCAGCAACAGGCAAAGTTTCAATAACGTTTTCTAAGGGCCAGAGCTCAGGGAAATGGGCGCTGAAGACCCTCCCTCAACATAAGGGTGAAAAGAGGTAAGTTTTCCTACCTCTCCTTTAGTGTAAGTGAACTTCCCTGTCGAATCTCATCCCCTCTGCTGTGTAAACTACACCTTGCCTCTTGCTCTGTAGGTTTTAGGAGTTTCTGTTTTTCTATAGTTAGTGATTGCAGGTTCCTGCTTCTTCATCTAAGCAGTATAGGCTGAGCAGGGCTGGCTTGCAGCCAGCTAGATGCCA
Source organism: Symphalangus syndactylus (assembly GCF_028878055.3). Lineage (NCBI taxonomy): Eukaryota > Metazoa > Chordata > Mammalia > Primates > Hylobatidae > Symphalangus > Symphalangus syndactylus. Next base: position 11,417,802 of record NC_072430.2, read on the forward strand.
TGGTGGGGGAGGCAGGATGAGTCTTTGTGAGACTCCTTTGAACTGAGCAGATAAGGACCATCTGGGCTGCAGAGTACGGAGTGCGCTAAACCTGAGTTACAAGCCTGGCTTTGGCTAACGGCCTTTGTCCTGCCTCCGTACATTCGCCTTCGTGCCACTTAGGAGGAGGTGGATAAGCAGAACCTTGTCTTTGTTCGCGGCCCAGTTTTTTGGACGTCGAGTCCCCCGGGACGGAGCGCATTCAGCGAAGATCCTCCTGCTACACCCCGAGGTCTCCCTTGCCGCGGATGTTCCGCAACGTTTCTCGCGAGCCGCAGCCAGGAGGAGGAGGAGGAGGAGGACGGGTTGATTGTCTCCTTTGCCTGAGGGTCCGGGGCTCCTGGTTGCGGCGATCGGCGACCCCAGGCGGCCTCGGGGAGAACTTCGGCCCGGAGGGGAGACCGGCTCTCCCGGTGCCTGGAAAGGGCCGCAGGATGATCCCAGAGGCGGCGCTGCTGCACCGCGGGCAGGTTTTGGGGCCCCAGGCGGGACCCGTCCCAGGAGGACGGCGGGGAGGATGATCACCTCCCGGGAGGTCCGTCTAGTCCGACCCGGGGAGGCTGCGGCAGCGAGAGGGGTTCGCTCGTTCGGATAAAGCACAACACACCGCACGACACAGGAGACAGGCTCGCCGGGGCGGTCAGGGAAGGGAACCGCGGGAAGGAAGCGCGTGAAAGGGCGGGAAGGAGGCGGTTCCAGGAGGGGCCGTGCTGGGAATAAGGGACTCTCCTCGCCAGGCGGCCTCCGAAAGCTCCTGTCACAGGAGACGGGCTGGTCGGTCCGAAGGTCAAGGTGAGAGTGCGTCGTAGAGGGAGGAAATGGGAGGAAAAGCGTTGAAACCCACTCCACGGGAATGCATGTTAAAGAATTTTAAGGAAGGTTTTGCAGGGGATTATGGAATTAGGCTGACCCCCAAAGGTTGAAAACTCTGTGAATCAGAATGGCCTTCTTTAGGGTGGGCTGGCCGGCCGAGGGTACTGCGTAGACAGGGAGGTGACTGGCCGGGTGTTCAGGGTGGTGACTGCGGTGGGAGGACAGCCAGGGAACCCAGATCAATTTCCCTATATCGATTCATGGCTCAATATTATACAAAACTGACCAGCGTGGTTGCACCCCCCAGCAGCATATTGTAAGACGCTTGTGGCCTGAGCAGCCAAAGACAAAATGAAAGTAAAATCAACCATGCTGGCAGCTGCAGAGAAAAAGGGAAAGTCACAGGAAAGCCAAGATAAACCAGTTCTGCAGCCACCTCAGGAGGAAACAGAATTTCCTCCTCCTCCTTATGTTCCAATCCACCCCGCTTTGCGGAGACCAACTGCCCCCACTGCAGGTTCACCTGTGAGGCCAGCAGCCCCAGCTGTCCATGGGGAGTTAAATCTGGGAGGGTATACACCCCCAGCCTCACCTAAGAAGGAGGAATTGGAGCCGCAGGAAGTTAGAGTGGAAAGGCCAGAAAGTCAGGCAGGCCATCTCAGGTCTGGCCGCGCCCGAGTCCTTCAAATGCGTCTCAGGGAGACGAGGGGACCTGTCTATTATGACGAGCATGGCCACATCCAGAAGGGAGAGCGAACTTTCGTTTACCAGCCCTTTTCAACCACTGACCTCCTAAAGTGGACGCATCATATTCCCTCCTACATGGAGAAGCCACAGGCTCTCACAGACTCGATGCAGTCCATTTTTCAGACACACAATCCAACATGACCAGATTGAAAACAGCTTCTTTTGACCCTGTTTAATATGGAGGAATGGCAGAGAGTGACATAGGCAGCCTTCCAGTGGCTAAAACTAATGCACCTGCAGACACAGTTAATGCCCAGGCATATGCATATTTGACCCTGTTTAACATGGAGGAATGGCAGAGTGACACAGGCAGCCCTCCAGTGGCTAAAACTAATGCACCTGCAGACACAGTTAATACCCAGGCGTATGCATATTTGACCCTGTTTAACATGGAGGAGTGGCAGAGATTGACACAGGCAGCCCTCCAGTGGCTAAAACTAATGCACCTGCAGACATAGTTAATGCCCAGGCATAGGCACAGGGTCAGTTCCCTAAAACAGACCCCAATTGGGACCCAAATGATGCAACCCAGTTGCAGCACCTGCAGCGGTACTGAGAGGCAATCTTTCATGGGCTGAAGGATGGTGGGAGAAAAGCAGTTAATATAGAAAAAATCTCGGAGGTGCTCCAGGGAGCAGATGAGAGCCCAAGCCAGTTGTATGAGAGACTTTGTGAGGCATATCGGCTGTACATCCTGTTCAACCCTGAGACTACTGAGAATCAGCTATGGTAAATATGTCATTTGTAGGTCAGGCCCAGGGTGATATCAGGCAAAATTTGCAGAAGATGGAAGGTTTTGCGGGTATGAATGCTACTCAGCTTATTGAGGTAGCCACCAAGGTGTACATTAACAGAGATCAGGAGGCAAAGAGGAAGGCTGCTTGAAGGCTTAAGAAGAAGGCTGATTTACTGGCAGCTGCCCTTACAGGAAGGGAAGCTGGTTTTGCAAGGGGATGCGGGTATGGATGAGGGCATGGAAGAGGCCAGACTGGTTGGGGATTTGAGAGTCAGCTGAGACTAGAAAGAGATCAATGTGCACAGTGCAAAAGGAAAGGACACTGGAAGAACGAGTGTCCAGAGAATGATAACAAGAATGGTCAGGGCTGTGGTATGGGAAGGCCACCAGCAGGAGGCTGTCACACCCAGGAGGAACCAGACACCAGTCTGATCGGACTGGCCAGGGCTGAAGGATACGAGGACTAGGACAACCAGGCTCTTTCTCTTTGGGCCCCCAAGAGCCTATGTTCAGATTAGAAGTGGGGGCCAACTAGTGAACTTTATGGTAGATACTGGGGCTGAGCATTCAGTAGTGACCCGACCTATAGGGCCACTATCCAAGAACTGTGCAACTATTGTAGGAGCCACTGGAGTCTCAGAGAAGAGGCCTTTCTGTCAGTCAAAGAGGTGTGTTATAGGAGGAGGAGGAGTCCAACATGAATTCCTATACCTCCCAAATTGTCCAGTTCCTTTGCTGGAAAGAGACCTATTTCAAAAACTGCAGGCACAGATTACATTTGGGCCACAAGGGGATGTAACTTTAAATCTAGCTCACTCAGAGGCTATGGTGTTAACCCTTACTGTCCCACGGGCTGAGGAATGGAGACTATATGCAAGAAACTCGGAAACCAGGAGTAAATTAAATGCGTGAGTTACCTACTAAAATTCCTGGAGTTTGGGCTGAAAGTAACCTGCCTGGACTGGCAGTAAATCAGGCACCAATTGTAGTGGAGTTAAAACCGGGAGCAACTCTGGTTCATGTCCGTCAGTACCTACTACTCCCTGAGGCTATACGGGGAGTCCACAAGTGCTTAGAGCGGCTTCACAGGCGAGGAACCATAGTCAAATGCCAGTCACTATGGAACACCCCTCTCTTGCCAGTGTGGAAGCCATCTGGAGATACAGGCCAGTGCAGGACTTGTGTGCAGTAAACCAGGCCACAGCGACCATCCACCCAGTGCTGCCAAACCTGTATACTTTAATGGGACGTATTCCAGTGAGTACCACTTGGTTTCCAGTCCTAGATTTGAAGGATGCATTTTTCTGTCTCCAGCTGGCACCGATTAGTCAGCCTATTTTTTCTTTGCAATGGGGTGAATCACAGTATACTTGAACAACACTGCCACAGGGATTTAAGACCCTCCCACAATCTTCGGAGAGGCACTGGCCTCAGACCTTAACACCTACACCCCACCAAGCAGTGACTGTGTCTTGCTCCAGTACATTGATTGTCTTCTTCTAGCAGCCCCAACCTGTGAGGACTGCTTTCAGGGGACCCAAGACCTCCTGCACCTGTTATGGAAGACAGGATATAAAGTGTCAGGGAAAAAGGATCAAATCTGCTCTGAAAGTGTCCAGTATTTAGGCCAAGGGAAAAGATTGCTCGGTAGTGAATGAAAGCAGGCTTTTGTGTGCTTCCCACTCCAACCACCTGGCGACAAATAAGAGAGTTACTAAACGCAGCTGGGTTCTGCTGCATCTGGATCCCGTATTTCTCACTCATGGCTAAGCCACTGTATGAAGCCACAAAGTGGGGAGAGAAGGAGCCCCTCCTCTGGGAGGCCAACCAGGAAAAGGCCTTTAAATAAATCAAAGGAGCCTTGACTCAAGCTCCAGCTTTAGGGTTGCCAGATCTAACTAAGCCTTTCTTTTTATATGTCCATGAGTGGAAAGGAATGGTCATAGGGGTCCTAACTCAAGTCATAGGGTCATGGCACCACCCAGTGGCATATTTATCCAGGCAATTAGATACTGTGGCACTTGCATGCCCCCTTGTTTAAGGCATTAGCTGCTACTGCTTCACTGGCACAGGAAGCTAATAAACTGACTTTGGGACAGCAACTGATAATCCAGGTACCATACTCGGTTATAACTTTAATGGACAAAAGGGGGCACCAATGGTTATCAAATCTGAGAATGATTTGATATCAAGAGCTCTTATGTGAAAATCCCTGCATAACATTAGAGACTGTAAACACCCTAAACCCGGCTACCTTGCCCCCTTCATTGCTGTGTGGACGTAGTAGATGAAGTGTTCTCAAGCCAGAGAGATTTGACGGATCGGCCCCTCTCTATGAAATGCATGTTTATTAACTTATTATTATCAGATGTCACCCTTATCTTTCTGACTTCTGGGATTTAATTCTAGCAGGTATTATTGAATATTTTTTATTAATTCATATTATATTGTTCACATTTTGAGTTTGATTTTATTTTTAGTTGCATTATTTACTGAATTTTAAACTATTTCTTATACAATTTTTTTAATTTTTTATTTTTATGAGATGTAATTTCAATATAAGTAATAATGGATAGATCTGCAATGTACCATTACAGGATTTCTGGCAAATGTAAACACACTTGTCCCCAACAGCCAAGGTCGGATGAAGAAGAGGCCCATCCCCAGCACAAATGAGCTTCTCTGAGCTTCCAGTCAGCCCCACATTTAACTCAGTGTCTTGATTTCTGCCACTGTAGATTCATTGTTCATGTTTTGATTTTCATATAAATGGACTCAAAATTATAGACCCCTTTTTCTGATAAGGGGCTACTTTTGTTATTTTTGACATTTATGCTATTTCATAGGTAAAATTACATCAGCATATTGTCATTTATTCACTTAATGGACTGCCTCTTGTTGCAGGAAGTCAGGGACCCCGAATGGAGGGACCAGCTGAAGCCATGGCAGAAGAACATAAATTGTGAAGATTTCATGGACGTTTATTAGTTCCCCCAATTAACACTTTTATAATTCCTTATGCCTGTCTTTACTGCAATCTCTGAACATAAATTGTGAAGATTTCATGGACATTTTATCACTTCCCCAATCAATACTCTTGTGATCTCCTATGCCTGTCTTTAATCTCTTATTCCTGTCATCTTCGTAAGCTGAGGATGAATGTTGCCTCAGGACCCTGTGATGATTGTGTTAGCTGCACAAATTGTTTAAACAATATGAAATCTGGGCATCTTGAAAAAAGAACAGGATAACAGCGATGTTCAGGGAACAAGGGAGATAACCTTAAAGTCCGGCTGCCTATGGGCTGCGCAGGACAGAGCCGTATTTCTCTTATTACTGAAAATGGGTAAGAGAAGTATCACTGAATTCTTTCCCCAGTAAGGAAAATTAATAATTAACAGTCCTGGGAAAAGAATGCATTCCCAGGGGAGGCCTCTGAAATGGCCACCCTGGGGGTGTCTGCCTTATGCAGATGTAGATAGGGATGAAACACGCCCTAGTCTCCTGCAGCTCCCCAAGAATTGCTAGGATTAGGAAATTCTAGCCTGGCGAATTCCAGTCAGAACAGTTCTCTGCTCTTGACCCCTGACAATGCATGCGCAGTGGGACTTGGAAGTTCATTAGTGATTCTAGTTTCGTCCTGACCTTCTGCCTTGTGATCTGTTGTCACTCTTGAAGCATGTGATCTCTGTGACCCACATCCTATTCGTGCACTCGCTCCCCTCTGAAAATTGCTAATAAAAACTTGCTGGTTTTGCGGCTTGTGGGGCATCATGGAACCTGCCGACACGTGATGTCTCCCCCGGAAACCCAGCTTTAAAAATTTCTCTCTTTCTACTCTTTCCCTTTATTTCTCAGACCAGCCGACACTTAGGGAAAATAGAAAAGGGCGCACGTTGAGATATCGGGGGCTGAACTTCCCCCAGTAGCCTCTGATATAAAATCTCAAAGTTTTGATATATGCGGAGAAAGAGAGACAGAGAGAAATTTTATACTTGAGTGTGTCCATTAAGCAATAAATGACAATAAGCCGATCAATTTTTCTGTTGATGGACTTTGAATTTGTTTCCAGTTTAGTAACATCATAAACAAAGCTGCTATAAATATTTTTTGTTTTTCTATTTATATTTTCTAATTTTTATTGAGAAAATATGTGGAAGTATGCATTCCTTCATCATAAAAGTAAGGTTAATTTGTTCAGCTTTATGGAACCATAATTGACAATAAAAACTGTAAATATTTAAGGTGCACCACTTGATGTTTTGATATAAATTGTGAAATTTTCACTGTGACCAAGGAATTATCGTATCTATTACCTCACAGTTACCATTTTCTTCCTTTAATTTATTATGTGTGTGTGAGAGCACCTGAGATCTATCCCTTTACCAGAGATCAAGTTTGCAATACAGTGTCAATAGCTATAGTCCCATTGCTTTACATTAGACCTCCAGAACCCATTCAACCTGCACAACTGAAACTTTATGCCCTTGACAAGCATCACTCTATTTCCACGCCTCCCAGCCCTGGGAACTACTTTTCTACTCTCTGCTTCTAAGAATTTGAATATTTTAGATTCCCCATATAAATGAGGTAATGCAGCATTCGTCTTTCTGTATCTGGCTTATTCCACTTAGCATAATGTTCTCCAGTCCCATCCATGTTGTTAGAAATGTTATAGTTTCCTTATTGTTAGAGGTCCCATAATATTCCACTGTATGTGTATACATTTCCTTTATACACCCATTTACCTATGGTCATTAACTTTAAAAAAAATTCTAGGCCATTATGAATAATCTTGTAATAAACATATTTTTTACTTACTGATTTTATTTCCTTTGAATATATAGCCAGAAATGGGATCACCAGGTCACATAATAGTTTTATTTTTAATTTATAAAATAACCCTTACTATCACACCACTGAATAATTCCCTTTTCCCCAGTTTACTGTCAGCATTTTGTTACCTTTTGTCTTTGTGATATTAGTCATGGTTGATATGGATTCCCCTGATGATTAGCAGTGTGGAGCACCTTTCCATGTCCTGCTGGCCATGTGTATGTCTTACCTTGAATACAATGTCTATGCACAATTTTTCCCTCTTCAAAATCAGGTTATTTGTATTTTTTGCCATTGTATGGGTTTTTTATACATTTACATAGAACCCGTTGTCAGATATATAGTTGCACATAATTTATTTTTCTGTGATTTTGGTGCCAAATCTAAATAAATCATTTTCCAGATTAATTCCAAGAAGCTTCTTTTTTTCCCTATTTTCGTCTATGAGTTTACGATTTTAGATATCATATTACATTCAAGACTTGAGTACATTTTTAAGTGATTTTTGTATATGATATGAGATAAGGTCTCATTTCTTTTCTGCATATGGATGCCCAGTTTTTACAGCATTTGTTAAAAATCTATCTTTTCCTTATTGTGTGTTCTTGGAACACAAAATTTGGCAGAGACACACAAAAGAGGAAAATTTTAAACCAATATTCTTGATGATAGACCTAAAAACCTTCAAGAAAATACGAGGGAATTGAATATAGCGGCATATTAAAAAGTTAATACATTATGATCAAGTAGGTGTTACTCCTTTCATGCAAGGCTAGTTCAACACACACAAATCAATAAAGGTGAGTCATTACATAAGCAGAATCATAAGCAAAAACTATATGATTATCTCAATCGATCCAGAGAACATTTTGATAACATTCAACTTGCTTTATGATAAAAACCCTCAACAGACTAGACATCAAAGAAACGTACCTTAAAATGATAAAAGCATGTATGACAAATCCACGGCTAAAATCATATTGAATCAACAAAAGCTCAATTCATTCCCCTTCGTAACTGGAACAAAACAAGGACACCCACTCTCACCACTCCTATTCAACATTGTACTGGATATTCTAGCCACAGAAATCAGACAAGAGAAAGAAATAAAAGGCATCCACACAAGTAAACAAGAATTCGAACTATCTCTTTTTGCTGTTGATAGGAGTCTATGCATAGAAAGTTCTATAGAGTCTGCCAAAAGAATCCTAGACTTGATAAACAACTTTAGTAATGTTTCAGGATACAGAATAAATATACAAAAATCAGTAGCTTTTTTATACACCAATGACATCCAGGCTGAGTTCAAAATAAAGGACACAATCCCACTTACAGTATCTACAAAAAATAAATACCTAGTAATAGAGCTAACAAGAGAGGTGAAAGATCCCTACGAAAACTACAAAACACTGCAGAAAGAAATCAGAGAGGAAACAAATAAATGGAAAAAACATTCCATGCTAATGGATTGGAAGAAATAATATTACAAAAATGGCAATATTGCCCTTCAGATTTTACAGATTCAGTTGCTATTACTATCAATATACCAGTTTTATTCTTCAGAGAAATATAAGAAAACTATTCTAAATTTTTTATGTAACCAAAAAGAGCCAAAACAGCCGAAGTAATCCTAAGCCAAAAGAACAACGCCAGAGACATCACACTATTCGACTTCAAACTATACTATAAAGCCACAGTAACAAAAACTCTTTGGTACTGGTACAAGAATAAACACATAGACCCAGGAAATAGAATAGAAAACTCAGAAATAAAACTGCACACCTACAACCCTCTGTTTTTGACAACCCCCAAAAAGTAAACAAGCAATGGGGAAAAGACAATCTAGTCAATAAATGGTGCTGGGATAACTCGCTAGCCATATGCAGAAGATGGGAACTTGACTCCTAACTATCACCATATGAAAAAGAATAGTAACTCAAAATGGATTATAGCTTTAACTAAGATTTCAAACTACAAAAATCTAGGAAGACAACCTGGGAATACTCTTCTCTGCATTGGCCTTGGCAAAGAATTACTGGCTCTGAGACTTTACACTACTACATCAGAGTGTTTTTCACATCATTTAACAAAATGTTGGCCCTCTGAAATTCTCTACTTTTTCTATCATGTTTTGGTATTATATCTAAAATTTCTTAAAGTGAGCAAGAATTGTTCTTATGTGCCAAAGCCTATGCCATAATCCACAGATGCGGGTTAAACTCCAACACTTTGAATGCAGAAATGTCAACAAAATTTTGTGTAATTGTACTGTTTTAAACATCCTTCTTCTCTCATGTATTTTATTTATTCATTTATTAATAACAGTATGTTTTTATAAATATTCAATACTTTGGTCAAAATCTAATTCTATATTATTTATTTTATTATTCAATTTTTTTCAGCTCTTTGGAAATTGGGAGCTTTTTCCAGTTGCCTCCTTCATCTTTTTGACGTATCCCAATTTTTTGTGGGTTTTTAGCCCTTTTAAGTTTTTAATAGTTATGTGGGGTACAAGCACGTTTATGTTACATAAATATATTGTACCTTGGAACCATTAAGTGATTAGTGATCTCATTCTCCAAACCTTATGAACCACCCATGTCTATTATTCTACTCTCTGTGTCTATGTGTACCCATTATTTAGCTCCTACTTATAAGTGAGAAACAGCCATATTCGGCTATCTGTTTGTGAGTTGTTAGACGTCAGACAGTGACCTCCAGTTCCATCCATATTGCTGTCAAAGACATAATTGCATGCTTTTTTATGACTACATTATTTTTCATTATGTATATACGCCACATTCTCTTTATCCAATTATCCATTGTGAGACACTTAGGTTTACTCTATATATTTGTTATTGTAAATAGTGCTGCAATAAACATAGGAGTGCAGGCATTTATTGACACGATGATTTATTTTCCAGAGGACATATCATGGAGTGGGATTGCTGATTGAATGATAGAGCTATTTTAGTTGCTCGAGAAGCCTTTACAGTTTTTTTTCCAAATAGGTTGCACTAACTTCCATTATCAACAACAATGTATGAATGTTTTTCTCTGAATTCTCATCAACAGCTATAACTTTTTGACTTTATAATAATAGGCATTCTGACCGGTGTAAAGTTGTGTCTCACTGTTGTTTTAATATTCATTTATCTGATGATTAGTGTTGTTCAGCTTTTTATTTTCATATGCTTGTTTACCATTTCAATGTCTTCTTCGCAAAATATTTGTTGATGCCTTTTGCCCACTTTTTAATGTTGTAATTTATTATTTGTTGTTCTTTCTGAGTTGTTTGTGTTCTTAGATTCTAGATGTTAGTTCTTTATTGCACAGTAATGGAAAAAATCTAAACAATCAATCAGAAAAAAAACTGTTGAAACTATAAAAAATGAGGCAATTAAACAACACAATTTTGACCAATCATTGGCTCACCAATAAAATTAAGATATTAATTTTTACAAATACAAAGAAAAATGAAGACACAGCATAACAAACCCCTGGGATATAGCAAAAGCAGTACTAAGAGAGAAGCTTATAGTTCTAAATGCCTACGAAAAAATAGAAATATTACAAACTAGCAATCTATTCATTTACTTCAAGTAACTAGATAAATTAGAACAAACCAACCCCAGAGCTAGAAGAAGAAAATAAATAAAGATCATAGCAGAATTAAAAAAGATTGAAGCAAAAAAGCAAAATATAAGGAATCAACAAAACAAAATGTGGTTATTTTAAAACATGAACACAATTGATGGAGCACTAACTAGGTCGACAACAAAAAAACGACAGAAGATTCAAATAAGCAAAAACAGAAATGATAAAGGTGGTATTACAACTGACTCCCCAGAAATACAAAAGATTATCAAAACATACTGAGTATCTCTATGCTCATAAACTAGAAAATCTAGAGGAAATCAATAAATTTCTGGAAGTATTCAACTACCCCCCCCAAATTGACCAGGAAGGAATAGAAATCCTAAGTAGACCAGTATGAGTAATAAGACTGAATCAGAAATTGAAAATCTCCCAACCCTTTTGAACCAGATAAATTCACAGTCTAATTTTACTAGATGTACCATTCTTACTGGAACTTTTCCAAAAGATTAAAGAGAAGAGATTCTTCCCCAGCCTTGTCTACAAAAACTCATATCACTTGATACCAAAATCAGGCAAGGATACAATCACAACAACGAAAAGCTACAGGGAGTTGTCCCTAATGAATGTAGATATAAAATAGTAAACAAAATACTAGCTAACTGAAATCAACAGCACAATAAAAACACAGTACATCATGACCAATTGGGTTTTATTCTGGGGATGCAAAGATTGTCTAAAATAAACACATTGATAAATATGATTCAACATGTAACATAATTAAAAACAAAAAAGACCATCTCAATGGATGCAAAAAAGTCATTCAATAAATTCAATATCCCTTCATGAAAAATCCCTTAACAGAGTTAGCATCAAAGAAACCTACCTCAAAATAATAAAAGCCACATACCACAGCCAACAAAAACTCTTAAGGAAACCAATAGAACTGGGATCTTCTTAAATTTTGTAAAAACCTATGCAACTGATTTATTCAATGTGCTGGACTTGGTAGTGAAGAAATAATGATTTTAACTGGGAAAAAAGCCAGGTACAACAAACCAACTTCATGCAGAATGAGAAAAAGTTGCAAAAATATTCCTGAAGAACGTGAATAAGAATGCACACTTTCACCACTCCTATTTGACATATTACTGAAAGTGCCAGAATAATCAGAAAAGAAAAAAGAAACGTATGTTTCAGGTTCCAAGCTAAGGAATCCAGGAGTGGCGGACCCAGAGACTCATTTTTTATCTATGAATAACATCCAAACCCCTGACCTATCCCTTGGAACACAGGATTTAGGGGTGATTGAGGCTCTTTGTTTTGAGTTAAATGGAAGTTGCTAGGTGGAGGGTGTTAAGTAAACATTACTACATAAGCTGCATACTTTTGTCAAATGGTCGTAGTTTTCTTGTCCAGCCTGCTGTTCCTGAGCCACCCTATATGAAAGCCCTCAACAAACTCTCTGTCTTGTTCACTGGTTTGGCCTGTTGTACATGATGCCAGCCCTATTGGGGTCAATATTGGTCTGGCATGACATCCAGTCAACCTGGCAAAAGGTCCAGAAAAAATCTCATGAGCACCCAGACAGTGGAATCTAAAAAGAGGAGACCCCTGCAGAAACCCTGGGCAGGCTGTTAATTTCTACGTGGGGCTCAACAGCTGCTATCCATGATGGATGGGACCCAGTGCGTGAGTATGGGGATACCGCCACAATGCCAAAAGTTCTGGAAGAACCGCTTCAGTTGGTGCATCTTACAAAGTGAAAATCAGATGCCCAAGCTGTTGCATTTTCAGGTGGGTGGTTCCTCCTGACTGCACTCTGAGCAGCCACTGAGACAGTGCTCACTGTGTAGGCTACAGTGTGTCAGTCACAAGAAGAGCTACTCCTAGAAAAGCATGCCAGACTAGCTTAGACTAATCAGAGACCTTTCTGTCCTGCCTGTGGAAGCAGAATGGCAAATTGGGGACCGCAGCTTGCAGAGCAGCACATTTCAAGGATTTCTGGCCATCACACGAATTAGTTAGGGCTATGATGACTAAATTGTCATGGGACCCTAAGACCCAGTTCCCATGAAGAGCTCCAGGGGGAGGAGGATGAATTTTGGGCTAAGTCCATGGGGGTTCCTGTCCTCTCTACACATCAGGTGGCTACCACCAAGGTAAAAATGGGCCAACTGCACCAGCAGAGGCGAGCACCAGAAGACATTTCCCACCCGAAATAAGGAAGCACACCACAATGTGGGATTCCACCACTGCAGAATTGCTCTCACTTAGAAATGGGTCCAGACAGAAGAAGAGAGAGTTGATCACAGGGAGGCTTCTCCATCTGTGAGGCATGCGGGAGGAGGGCATTATAGTCCCTGAACTCAAGATTAGTAAGGTGACACCCATCACGAACCATCTGGGCCTGAGGCAGCACCTTGGCGGTGTCAGTCATGAAGACTGGTCCATCCCTCTCCTTAGCTGGGTGGTTGCAGACTGCAAGGGACCCTGGTGAAATGACGGAGATGTCTGCTTTATTAGTGTGTTCTCGCATTGCAAGAAATACCTGAAACTGAGTAATTCATATAGAAAATAGGTTTAATTTACTCATGATTCTGCCAGCTGTACGGGAAGCATGACGATAGAATCTCTTCAGCTTCTGGGGAGGCCTCAGGAAAGTTACAATGTTAGCAAAAGGCAAAGGGCGAGCCGACAGTAATTTATATGGTGGGTATGGTGGGAGCAGGAGCAAAGAAAGAGTGAGGGTGGAGGTTCCCACACACTGTTAAACAACCAAATCTCATGAGAACTCATTTACTATCATAGCAAGGGGACGGTGCTAACCATTATTCATAAATCCGCACCCTTGATACAACAACCGGGCACCGCCTCAAACATTAGGGAAGCAAAATCACATACAGTTGTTATGACAGGAGAGACAGCCTGAAAACCTCACTAGGCATGTCCCACATCGCCCTGGAGCTGACTCAGGGGAGCAGTCTCCTCCAGTGTTTAGAGGCACAGGCAGAGATAATAGGGCTGACACTGTCCAGATGTGTGATATTGGACACACTGCACAACTGCTCTGTTCTGTAAGTAATTTATCTTCTTTAAAGTGTAACATCGACACTTCAATTAAATATATTCTGCAAATATGTAAAAATAAAATAAGATGATGATTGCTAAATGATTATCAAGGCACAATCACATAATCTGAAGTTACATTTTCCTGACAGGATTACTTCCTATGCTTACAGGACACTCACATCCGTTCTGGGCACTGCCCTCTCCTCAGCCGTCCCACCCCACAGCTTGCTATATAGTAGGAGACATGCAAATAGGGTCCTCCCTCTGCTGATGAAAACCAGCCCAGCCCTGACCCTGCAGCTCTGGGAGAAGAGCCCCAGCCCCAGAATTCCCAGGTGTTTCTATTCGGTGATCAGCACTGAACACAGAGGACTCACCATGGAGTTTGGGCTGACATGGGTTTTCCTTGTTGCTATTTTAAAAGGTGATCTATAGGGAACTAGAGATACTGAGTGTGAGCGGACATGAGCGAGAGAAACAGTGGATTTGTGTGGCAGTTTCTGACCAGAGTGTCTCTGTGTTTGCAGGTGTCCAGTGTGAGGTGCAGCTGGTGGAGTCTGGGGGAGGCTTGGTCCAGCCTGGGGGGTCCCTGAGACTCTCCTGTGCAGCCTCTGGATTCACCTTCAGTAACTACTGGATGAGCTGGGTCCGCCAGGCTCCAGGGAAGGGGCTGGAGTGGGTTGGCCGTATTAAAAACAAAGCTGATGGTGGGACAACAGACTACGCTGCGTCTGTGAAAGGCAGATTCACCATCTCAAGAGATGATTCAAAGAACACACTGTATCTGCAAATGAACAGCCTGAAAACCGAGGACACGGCCGTGTATTACTGTACTAGAGACACAGTGAAGGGAGGTCAGTGTGAGCCCAGACACAAACCTCCCTGCAGGGGCGCGCGGGGCCACCAGGGGGCGCTCGGGACCCACTGAGGACGGGACAGGTGCAGGGGAAGGATTGATTTCCTGTCTCAGCTGCAGGAGGCGGGTTTGTTTTTGCAGGACTCTGGAGCCTTATAAGGTTGCGATATTTTTATTATGGTTATTTATCAAGTGTTTTTTATTGATATTTATGTTTTTGTAAATTTTACGTTTATATGTAGGGTTTTTTTTTAAAATACATAACCTCAAGAAATAATTCTTCCTAATAATTTGCACTTATTCCTCTAGAGTTTTATTAACGTCTGTTGATATCAGCAACTACATAGCTATGGTGACATTAATTTACATCTATAAACATATGTAAATACACAAACCTATGCATACATGTGTAGTCATTTTTATTTAACATTACAGTAAAATAATTCTGAAACATGTCCTAAAGAATTAAACTTAATGATGAACTAAATATAAATTAGAGTAATCCAAAATTAATTTCAATTATTATCTAAGGTTTACATAAATCGATGTCTATCTGTAAGCTTAAACATAGGGTATTGGTCATTTTAAAATAGCCAAGAACAAATTTCAAATATTCTTGTCACCAAAAAAATGATAAGGATTTGAGAATTTTATGTAATATATATGTCAATTAGCTTGATTCAATTATTCTTTATTGCATTCATAAATCATAACATAGCTTTGTACCCCATAAATATATGAGGTACGACAAAAATTTCTCAATTTTCAATGAAATTTTAGTTATATATTTTTTAATCTGATGCCTCTCTTTGGATCAGGCCATCTCCTCAGCGTTACAGTCCTGTTCAGTTTTCTCAACACGCTGTTGTACTAGATAAGCACAAAACACTTAATTTCATTATGCTTTGCTTTAGTTTTTCAAAACAACATAAAGGCAATAATTTTCCCAACAAACATATTACAGCCTACTATACATGAGACGCTTCTTATGTTTCAAGGTTTCTTTTTAGAACTTTATGTGTATTACACATTTTCAATTTTTTTTCTGACATGGAATGCCAATGTCTGTGTATTACAGATTATTCTTTTAATTTATCCCCTCAAATTAATTTTTCCACAGCTGCACTCAAAACCAGGGTATTATTAGAACTTTAAGGTGTAAGCATTGGAACAGCATTGAAAATACATTCTATTTGGTTCACGTGCTCTCACATATCCTTTTCTCTTTGAAAGTTGTTCTCAGTTGTAATACCACATAAAATACTAACAATTTATCCTATTGACACACGTTAAATATTGTATAAATAATTTAATGACATTTGATTGGAGAAAACTTCATGTTGCCTCTGTCTTGACTATTTTTTCTTCTTTATGAAATGTATGCTATTTAATTACTAAGTTTCTGATGTTACCGTTATCTTTTCTTATTTCTGGGATTTAATTTTAGGAGGTATACTGAAATGCATTTTATTAATTCATATAATAATGTTCATATTTTGGATAGGGCTTTAATATTCGCTGTATTATTTACTGAATTTTAAACTATTCTACACTTTTTTATTTTTTGTTTTTATGAGACAAAATTTACACGTAAGAAAAAATTTATAGGTCTGAAATATGTCACTGGAGAGCTTCCGGCAAATGTGAATACCTTGTCCCGAACTCCTAAGGTAGCCTAAACAGCAAGTCCATACTCCTAACACGCGTCTTTCTCTGTGCCTGCGGTCAAACCCTGCATGGGGAAATGTTTTGATTTCTGACACCATAGATCCATTTTTTTTTCTGTTTTGAGCTTTATATAAATGGAATCAAACATTATAGACCTTTTTTTGGTAAGGAGCTACTTTGCCATTTTTTTAGGTTAACTCATGCTATTTAATGTATGAAATTAGATCAACATAGTGTCGTTTACTCAATTAATGGGCTGACTCCGATGGGAAACCTCAAAGTCTTCATGCATATGTGGAGAGAGAGAAGAAGGACAGAGATTTTATATCTGAGACAGTCCACTAAGTAAATATGTGACAATATATTGATCTTTTTTTTGTCGATGGACTTTAAATTTGTTTCCAGTTTATGAATATTATAAACAAAGCTGTTACAAACGCCTTAGTGTAAGTTTTTCTATCTATATTGTCTCCCTTTTATTGAGAAAATAGGAAGTATTTCTTTATTATGAGTAAGTTTAATTTTTTTCAGTTTTATTGAGGTAGAAATAAAATATTTTTAAAAATGTATAGGTTTAAGGTGCCCCACTTGATGTTTTGATGTTGTATTAGTCCATTCTCACACTGCTATAAAAAATATCTGAGACTAGGGGGTTTGAGAAACAAAATATGTTTAATCGGCTCACGGTTCTGCAGGCTGCACAGGAAGTGCAGCGGCTTCTCCTTCCGGGGAGACTCAGGAAAGTTAGGATCATGGCAGGAGACAGAGGGGAGCAGGTGCGTCACACGGCCACAGCAGGAGCCGCAGGAAGTGGGTCGGGGTGTGGGGGACTACACACTGTTAGACAACTGTGTCTTGTGAGAACTCGTGCACTGTAGTGAGAACAGCACCAGGAGTTGGTGCTGAACCACTGATGAAAGACCCACCCCATGACCCACTCATCTCCCACCAGGTCCCACCCCAGGACTGAGGATTATAATATAACATGAGATTTGGTCCAGGACACAGATCCAAACCATATCATATGCACATTGTGAAATGCTCATCATCTCAAGGTAATTTGTATATTCATCTTCTCACAGAGCTACCATTTTTTGTTTGATTTTTGAGAGGTAGTTTCTCTCTTGTTGTCTAGGCTGGAGTGCAATGGTGCCATCTCGGCTCACTGTAACCTCCAACTCCTGGGTTCAAGCGATTCTCCTGCCTCAGCTTCACAAGTAGCTGGGTTTACAGGTGCTCACCACTACACCCAGCTAATTTTTTTTCTGTACTTTTAGTAGAGACAGGGTTTTGTCACATTGGCCAGGCTGGTCTCGAAGTCCTGACCTCAAGGGATCTGTCGGCCTCGGCCTCCCAAAGTGCTGGGATTATAGGCGTGAGCCACCGTGCCCAGCCCATTTTATTATTTTAGAAATGTACTCTGTGTGTGTGTGTATGTGTGTGGGTGTCTGATGAGAACACCTACGATCTTCCCTTTTAGCAAAAATCATGTTTACAATTCAGTATTAAATATAGCAGCATTGCTGTACATTAGATCTCCAGACCTCATTCACCCTGCTGTACATTAGATCTCCAGACCTCATTCACCCTGCTGTACATTAGATCTCCAGACCTCATTCACCCTGCTGTACATTAGATCTCCAGACCTCATTCACCCTGCTGTACATTAGATCTCCAGACCTCATTCACCCTGCTGTACATTAGATCTCCAGACCTCATTCACCCTGCTGTACATTAGATCTCCAGACCTCATTCACCCTGCTGTACATTAGATCTCCAGACCTCATTCACCCTGCTGTACATTAGATCTCCAGACCTCATTCACCCTGCTGTACATTAGATCTCCAGACCTCATTCACCGTGTGCAACTGAAACTCTGTCTCCTTTGATCAACAACATCCGATTTCCCTCTCCTCCCAGGTCCTGGGACCCACTAGTCTACTCTCCGCATTCAAGAGCTTGGATGTTTTCGATCCCACATGTAAATGAGATCGGGCAGCATTTGTCTTTCTGCATCTGGCTTATTCCACTTAGCATCATGTCCTCCGGGCCCATCCGTGTTGTTGCAAAAGCCAGAATTTCCCTCTTTTCAAAGCTATATTTTTAGTAGAGACGGGGTTTCTCCATCTTTGTCAGGCTAGTCTCGAACTCCCAACTTCAGGCGATCCACTCGCCTCGGTCTCCCAAAGTGCTGGGATTACAGGCATGAGCCACTGTGCCCGGCCTGTTAATTATTGTTTTAATTTGGCATATTATTGTAAAGTTTATATCTTCTGTAAATTTATTTATGACTTAATTTATTTTTAATTAATGTTTTATTGGTTACCTCAAGATTTACAATAAGAATTTTATATGATCAGATTCTCAGATAATGATATTTGTATATGTAGTTCAGAGATATTAAAACTGTATACTTCTAACTCCTCCTTCTACTTCCTTGATCTTGTTTTCTCTGTTTGGTCTTATATATACTATAAAATATAATATTGTTTACATTTTTATTACTGCTTTACATAGTTATATATTAGAATAATCACAAATATTAAAATACATTTCCAATTATTTTTTCCATTTTTAACCATTTATATTTGGACAGATTTGTGCTTAGATTCTTGTCGTTTGACTACTCATCTGGAAAATTGGCTAAAACATCTACTGAATGGTGATTGTGCTAGCAATACATTTTCTCAGTGTCTGTATGTCTGACAGAGTATTTGTCTTTGAACTTAAATGAATTATTTTTTTTTTGAGATGGCGTCTCACCCTATTGCCCAGGCTGTAGTACAATGGTACCATCTCGGCTCACTGCAACCTCCACCTTCCAGGTTCAAGTGATTCTCCTGCCTTAGTCTCCTGAGTAACTGGAATTACAGGCACGCACCACCACGCCAGGCTAGTTTTTGTAATTTTAGTAGAGACAGGTTTTACCATGTTGGCCAGGCTGGGCTCAAATTCCTGACCTTGTGATCTGCCCACCTTGACCTCCCAAAGTGCTGAGATTACAGGTGTGAGCCACCACGTCTGGCCTTTTTTAAAATTATGATTATTTTTATTTATTTTTTACTCCACCAATGCCCACAGGACACAGGTTTTGGTTGGTTTTCCCTGCAGGTAGTGAAGGGGATCCAGGTATTTGACAGCAGTTATTGCTCTTTTTCCCTAACAAACACCACAAGACAGAAGAGCGGGGTTCTGTGGATTTTCCCCAATTCCGTAGAAAGGGCATGCAAACACTAGGAGTGTCACACTCTAGCAAGATTAGCACCATCATCCTCAAACAACTCATTGAGGATTTTCAAGTTACTCTTTTTTTAATTGAAATGCCATTCAGTGGCCCCCGCCCATGTGAAGGAAGATGTGGGTCCTGGTTCTCTCTGCAGGCCCCGAGCTCCTCCGATGTATCTAGGAAGTAGCTGGCTTGTTTTTTATTTTACATGCTCAAAGATGGAAGGTACTTGCCTCATCTCAGATGAGACCTTGGGCTGTGGACTTTTGTGTTAAGGCTCAAATGAATTAAGACTTTGGGGGCTGTTGGAAAGTCATGAATGGTTCTGAAATGTAAGGACATGAGATTTGAAAGGGGCCAGGGGCGGAATCATATAGTTTGGCCATGTCCCTTCTCAAATCTCATCTTGAACTTATCTCCCACAATTCCCACGTGTCATGAGAGGAATCCACTGGGAGGTGATTGAATCATGGAGGCCGTTCTTCCTTGTGCTGTTCTTGTGATTCTGGATGACTCTCACAAGATCTGATGGTTTTTAAAATGGGAGTTTCCCTGCCCTCTCTTTGCCTGCTGCCATCTCCATGTAAGATACGACTTGCTCCTCCTTGTTTTCTGCCATGGTGTTGAGGCCTCCCAAGCCATGTGTAACTGTACGTCCATTAAACTTTTTCCTCTATAAATTACCCAGTCTCAGGTATGTCTTTATTAGCAGTGTGAAAACAGACTAATACAGCAAATATCAATCTCTTAAAATATTTTGTTGTTCTGCATGTAACATAGCAAAGTCTAATATGGGAGGTAAAACAAATCATCCATGGACCTTCAGATATTAAGTCATACGGTAATTTTGGCTGTGTCCTTGAGGGAGGTCATACACACTAGTAGCAGTACCTTTGGCAAAGTGTGTTCATGGGTTCCAGAAAGTTTTGATAATTTTAATTTAAAAATTGAATTCACTATTTATTTCTCCTTCAACCTTTCCAGAAGATTTTTGGGAGTAAGGTCAGCCTAGTATTGGAGAAATACTCATGAATTAGAGTTATTTTGTAACTATTCTCCTGAGATTTGCATGAATCAATTGATATAAAAGTTCATATGTCTCAAGTTGAAATATCAGAATTAAGGAGTTTTCATCAACCCTAATGCCTCCAGCTTTTTTTATTTTGCTTAGGATTGTCTTCACTTTACAGGCTCTTTTTTGGTTTCATATGAAGTGTAAAGTAGTTTTTTCTAATTATGAGACAAAAGTCAGTGGTAGCTTGATGGGGATAGCATTGAATCTACAAATTACTTTGAGCAGTGTGCCCATTTTCACAATATTCAATCTTCCTTTCTATGTCCATGAAATGTTCTTCTATTTGTTTGTTTTCTCTCTTATTTCCTTGGGCAGCGGTTTGTAGTTCTCCTTGAAGAGGTCCTTCACATTCCTTGTAGGTTGTATTCCTAAGTATTGTATTTTATTTGTAGCAATTGTGAATGGGAGTTCACTCGTGATGCGGCTGTATTGGAATTATTGGTGTATGGGAATGCTTGTGATTTTTGCACATTGATTTTGTATCCTGTGACTTCGTTGAAGTTGCTTATAAGGAAATTTGGGGCTGAGACGATGGGGTTTTCTAAATATACAATCATGTCATCTGCAAACAGAGACAGTTTGACTTCCTATTGACTCCTCTTCAGAACGGGAACAAAACTGGATGAAGAATGAGTTTGATGAATTTACAGAAGGAGGCTTCAGAAGGTGGGTAATAAAAAACTCCTCTGAGCTGAAGGAGCATGTTCAAACACAATGCAGGGAAGCTAAGAACCTTGAAATATTGTTAGATGAATTGTTAACTAGAATAACCAGTTTAGACAAGAACATAAATAACCTGATAGAGCTGTAAAACACAGCACAACAACTTTGTGAAGCACACACAAGTATCAATAGCCGAATCGATCACGTGGAGGAAAGGGTTTCAGAGATTCAAGATCAACCTAACGAAATAAAGTGTGAAGACTTGATTAGAGAAAAAAGAATGAAAAGGAATGAACAAAGCCTCCATAAATATGGAACTATGTGAAAAGACCAAACCTTCGTTTGATTGGTGTACCTGAAAGTGATGGGGGCAATTGAACCAAGTTAGAAAACTCTCTTCAGGATATTATCCAGGAGAACTTCCCCAACCTAGCAAGACAGGCCAACATTCAAATTCTGGAAATACAGAGAACACCACATTGATACTCCTAGAGAAGAGCAACCACAAGACACATAATCGTCAGATTCACCAAGGTTGAAATGAATGAAAAAATGTTAAGGGCAGCCAGAGAGTAAGATCGGGTTACCCGCAAAGTGAAGCCCATCAAACTATCAGCACATCTCTCTGCAGAAACCCTACAAGCCAGAAGAGAGTGGGGGCCAATATTCAACATTCTTAAAGAAAAGAATTTTCAACCCAGAATTTCATATCCAGCCAAACTAAGCTTCATAAGTGAAGGAGAAAATGACTGGGAGACAGGAATTAGAGGAACACAGCAAAGCATTTAAGTGTAATTCACTGTTAACTTGATTTCTATTTTGGATGCACAGGTGAGCACATGTGAAATTTCATTTTTTTTCCTTTGGAGACATGGTCTTGCTTTGTCATCCAGGCTGGAGCTCAGTGGTGAGATCACAGCTCTCTGCTGCCTCAGACCCTGGGTCTCCAGCCATCCTCCTCCCTCTGCTCTATGTAGCGGGCACTACATGTATGCACCACCATGCCCGGCTTCAGTGCTTATTAAATTGTGCACATTAATTATGCAATATTTATTACATAGCAATAACGCTTCAATAAGCTTATTGCAAATGAGTGAATAATGTGTTCAATAAAGATTAATAGAAAGATAGACACTAACATGAGAAATGTATGACACTTGAGAAAATAAAACTGTAGGAAACGTGTTATTCTTTACATTTGATAGGTTTTCACAACAGTGCATACACCTCAAGCCATGTTCTTATTACAGAGAAAGGGTTCTGCAAACCTCACTAGGTGCAACTCCCTGTATGCCGAACTTGGTTCAGGGAGAAGTCAGGTCCAGTGGTGAGAAGCACAGGCCCAGATACCCAGGCTCACTCTGACCAAATGTCAACCCTAGGGATATTGTACAACCCATCTGTGCTTTTGCTGGCAATTTTTCATCTGTAACATGGAAATAACATTGAAACTACGTACCATGTTTTCCCTGCATATAAAAAAAAGATGATTGGTGCTAACTTCAAATATTTGCATTTTATGTAGATCTGTTGTACCTGAATACAACTGTTTTAAAATAGAAATTACAAAATTATAACTTTTATAGGTTTTAAGGTTTTATCACATTACAAACTGACAATAAGAAACCAATTTCCAAATGCTATCAATATCACAAATCTCCCCCAGGACACTCTCACATGCTCTGAGCCCCACCCTCCCCTCAGGCCTCTCACCCCAGAGCTTGCTATATAGTGGGAGACATGCAAATAGGGCCCTCCCTCTGCTGATGAAAAGCAGCCCAGCCCTGACCCTGCAGCTCTGGGAGAGGAGCCCCAGCCCTGGGATTTTCCGGTGTTTTCATTTGGTGATCAGGACTGAAGCAACATGCATGGAACTGGACACCATTATGTTGAGTGAAACAAGCCAGACACAGACAAATAAATACCGCATTTTCTCAATGTAATGTGTAAGTTTAAGAAAATTGATCTCCTAGAAGTAGATTGTAGTGATTATGAGATGCTGGGAATGGGAGGAGACTGAGAGATAAGAAGAGGTTTGTTAACAAATGCACAATTACAGGTAGACAAGAAGGATATGCTGTAGTGTTCTACAGCCAGCAGGGTGACTACAGCTAAAAATATATTATACATTTTATGTTTACAAGTAGCCGGAAGAGAGAATTTTGTGTGCTACCAACACAAGGAAATGTTAGTATCTAAGCTGATGAATTTGCTCATTGTTCTGATTTGCTCATACCACATGGCACACATGTATAGACATATCACGCTGTATCCCATGAATATAAACAGTTATTATGTGCCAAATCTAAAAAAAGTACTTTAATTAAAAAGGATTTTATTTGCATACATTACAAATGATTCAACACAGAGCCAGGAATAAATACCATTTTTATTGGAAATAGTGAGTTTCCTAAGAATGTAGTTACATTCATTTGAACCGAACCGTGTATTGGATCATGGTAAAAATAGACAAACTTATGCATAGAATAATATATTTTTAATTTTAGACTTCTATTTAATACTATAAATGCAAATAAATTTAAAACACCTAAGTACAAGTGTAAAGCTGAGGAAATGTGCGTGTGGTGTGTGATGTGAGAGCTTTTTATTGTGCACCACTCTGTCCATGGTGGATGTGTGGTGTGTGTGTCTGTGTCTGTTTGTGTTTCCTCTCCTTCAAGTTCCCTGTGATTCTGGGATCTGTAGTTCAGTGTCTTTCACAAAACTGGGAACATTCTAAGCCATATTTTTCTCAAATACTGTCTCTGTATCTACAATTTCACCTTTCAGATTGAAAATTACATAAACTACAATATTTGATATTGTTTACTTTCTTCACTCTCTCTCCATTTGGAATATTTGCAATTTGCTTTGTGAAATTTCTAGTAACATTTTAAGTGCATGGTTTCATTTAAAAGCTGAGCCAGCTCTACTGAGGGGTGTGCCCAAAGCTTGCTCAGTGTTGATACTGCATTGCTTTTGATTTCTTACGCATTTCCATTTGATTCTTTCTTAGTATTTTCAACTCTCAGTTCCCCGTCTAGTCCTGCGTTATGCCCACAGTCTCTTTAAGAGATTTTTATATGTGAATTACTGTTACTTTATATATCTTATTTAATTAGATAGTTATAACATCTATATCACTTACAAATCTCATTCTGATCCTTTGTTTATTGTGACTTTGGTATTTCTCATTGGTATATTTAATAATTGTTGCTGATAACCAGACATATTGGGTTGGACAGTTGATATTGGTTTATTATTTATTTTATGTATTTTCTGCCTGTATTTGAGCCAGGCCTTTATTGTGGACATGTCTGTGAATCTTCTCAGAGCTACATTTGACATTTACTTTTGCAGTGGACGTCTGAGTTGAAGTCTGTTCTTCTGTGTCCATCAGAGACTTCAGATCCACCAGTGATATTTGTTTTTCTTTCCCATTTGGCTTTGTCTCTTCACCTGTTCCCTCCTCCAGAGAATCTCTTTCAGTTCCTTCAGGAGAGTTAAAACGTTGTCTTTAGCAGAACGTTGTGAAATTGGTGGAAGGCAATAGAATAAAGGGAGATTTTCTGACTTTTCATGGGTCCATATTTCTAAGAAGGCATTGTGACCCTGAGTCTGGGTGTGACCTTTCCAGTGTTTCTGAACTTCCTCCAGATGGAATGTTCATCTGTGTGTTCTTGTCCTTTTCCCTGGGTTGAGTCTTCTTGTTTTCCCCAGCTGTTTCCTCCCACAGCTCCAATATTCTATTTTGGTGTTATCACCTTACAGATTTGGTGACCTCACCTTCAGACCAATGCTCTGATTAAAGAAGAAAGAGAGTGGAGATACTTCTCAATGAAACTTAGGCGAAGACCTCTTTTCCCATCTCAGTTCCTAAAAGATTGCCCCAGTGCCCCTAAGATAACTGGTTTTTGTAGTTTGCCCCTGGAGAGTAATTTCTTAATTCTGCAATGGGGATAAAGGTGGTGGGTCTAAATGCATTTCAGAGTGTGGGCTCTTTTTCTCTCACAGACAGACACACTGGGAAGGAAAGATTTTTGTGAATATCCCCATTTTGTGGAAAAGGAATTAAAAAGGATATAAAAGCACTTCAGTACGTGGTCCCTGAGAAATTCACACTACAACATGTTTACCACACTTGACTTCAAGCAATCCAGTACATATGTGTGTTTTTCTCTTGCAATAGCCTACATTATACATGCCAGACTCTGCCTCAGTTCAGCTCATACCCTGGCCTTATTACGCTCTACAAGAACTTGCCTCTCCCTAGATTTCATATTTGGTGTTTATCTTAAAACTTCAAGTATTTAAAGTATTTTTTAAAATTTGCAAAATCACATCTTCTCTGTTTATCTGTTATGATTGATGTTCTTGTTGTAAGACTGAGAGTAATAAAATAATGCAAACATTGTTAAGCTGCTTAATAAAAAACAAATTGTGGTGAATTTGTTCACTGTGATACCAACCATCATTTATAGTAAATAAATGCCTGCTACACAGAACAACAAAGTATAACATCTAAATATTTATGTCGAGTAAAATAAGCCAAACAAATAAGAATATGTACTACGTTACTGCATTTTTATAAATTCTGATAAATAAAAATGCATCTAAAGTAGTACAATGAAGATCAGTAGTTGCCAGGGGAAATGGTAGAAGAAGGGAAGGGGAGAGAAGGAGGAATACAGCGGAACAAGAGGAAATGTTGAGAAGAATTCACTTAACCACTTTCTTGATAATGATGACAGTTACATCACGTTTATTAATTGTACGTTGTAAATATGTGAAGTTTATTAGCTTTCAATTAAGCTTCATAAAATGTATTACAAGCAAACAAATAGAAACTTAGACAAGAAAGGAGTAATAGAAAGATGCAAACATATGTTAAATGTCAGAAGTACCTGAAAATTAATGTGCCTGGACCCTAGTTCTCCGCATCTTCTCAGCTGAGTGCTGGAGTGCAGCAAAATCACACATGCTCTTATTTCAGAAAGTGGGTTCTGAAAACCACACTAGGAACATCCATCTTTATCCTGGGGATGGTCCAGGGGGATGTCAGAGCCAGTGACGAGGAGCACAGGGTCAGACACCAGCTCAGGGGGATGTCAGATAGCAGCATTCACTCAACCCAGACATGAGCGCCTAGATGCATACACAGCCTCCACCATGTGTGGGTCGATTTACATATCTGTAAATGGAGAAAATATTGACTCCTACGGAACATAACATACACAGATGTTCAAAAATGTAATCGGGTGTTCAGGACAAAGTGTTTATCACAGCACAATTCCATAATAAGACAGTACGTTTTCCAAATACCATCATTGTCAGCAAACTTATGCAGAGCACCGTCGTCTTATCTGGGTACAGCCTACTCCTCAAGCGTCCCACCCTAGAGCTTGTTATATCGTAGGAGACATGCAAATAGGGCCCTCCCTCTACTGATGAAAACCAACCCAACCCTGACCCTGCAGCTCTGAGAGAGGAGCCTCAGCCCTGGACTCCAAGGCATTTCCACTTGGTGATCAGCACTGAGCACAGAGGACTCACCATGGAGTTGGGGCTGAGCTGGGTTTTCCTTGTTGCTATTTTAGAAGGTGAGTCATGGGAAAGTAGAGAGATTGAGTATGTGTGGATACGAGGGAGAGAAACAGTGGATATGTGTGGCAGTTTGTGACCAGGATGTCTCTTTGTCTGCAGGTGTCCAGTGTGACGTGCAGCTGGTGGAGTCTGGGGGAGGCTTGGTACAGCCTGGGGGGTCCCTGAGACTCTCCTGTGCAGCCTCTGGATTCACCTTCAGTAACTATGGCATGAGCTGGGTCCGCCAGGCTCCAGGGAAGGGGCTGGAGTGGGTCTCATCCATTAGTAGTAGTAGTAGTTACATATACTACGCAGACTCCGTGAAGGGCCGATTCACCATCTCCAGAGACAACGCCAAGAACTCGCTGTATCTGCAAATGAACAGCCTGAAAACCGAGGACACGGCCGTGTATTACTGTACCAGAGACACAGTGAGGGGAAGTCAGTGTGAGCCCAGACACAAACCTCCCTGCAGGGGTCCCCAGGACCACCAGGGGGCGCCCGGGACACTGTGCACGGGGCTGTCTCCAGGGCAGGTGCAGGCGCTGCTGAGGGCTGGCTTCCTGTCATGGTCCGGGGCGGCCTCATTGTCAAATTTCCCCAAGGAACTTCTCCAGATTTACAATTCTGTACTAATATTTCATGTCTCTAAATGCAAAACTTTTGTTCTTTTTGTATTTTTGTTTTTGCAACAAGAGGACACATTCTCGCCTCCACAGAAGCCACAGTGTCACTCTGGGGGCAGATAATCCTTCTGTGGTCAACAGGATGAAAGTGCCGAGGAATCTCAGTGGAACCTGGGAAGTATTTTCCAATTAGACTCAGGGCAGAGACCTCCACGGGAATCTCTGATTAGAACGGGCTTTGAGTTCTGATGGGAGCCAAGACCAAGAGAGAGGCTCACCCAGGGTCAGAATCCTTAAAACCTGATGGTTTTCACAGCTATCCCACCTTGTCTTGAAAAACTGTGCACATCTGACTCACACTGATTCAGTTGACCCTATTTCTGCTAATCGATTTTCCTTCTCTGCAGACTTGATTCTCACAGTTCCCTTTCTTCTTCTCTTTCCTGAAAACAGAGGATGTGTTTTCTGTAGTCAAAATCCCAGGGATCAGGTCTGCAGGAGCTGGGTAGGCTGAGGGGACTTTCTCACTCACCATAGCCTGGTGACAATCCTACTGTATTTTGTGGGTGGAGGTGTTTGGAAAATGAAGTGAACATTAGTCATGAAGGGAAAAATACTATTTTCCTCCAAAGGGATGTTGATGTAGAGCTGATCTTGTGCTTCTCACACTGTCACAGAGTTTATGCTGTCACCTGTGACTTTAGGAGAGCTGAGGCTGGACACGCCACTGTGCTGTGAGCTCTGGTAACAGTAATTGTAGGGTCTGGCTAGGCAGCCTAAGGTCAATACTGCTGGCCTTCGGGAAAGACAGGCTGGAATTCCTGGGAAGACCTGCATCTGCCGTCCACCATGGAGTCCCATCGTCTTCTGTTATGCTCTGATTGAATGAGGCCCACCCAGGTTATCTAGAACACTCTTCATGACTTAGGAAAAAATAGTGGCAGGCTCTCCTAAGACCTGCATTGTGCCATGGGAGCAGCACCTAGGTTAGTGTGTGATTGAATAGATGAGACTGTGGTCTAGTCAAGGTGACAGGGAAAATTGTTGCCATTATTATGTTTTATTTTATATTTGGCAATATACTCATGCTCATATTACAAATATCTTTCTACATTTTTCGTATCAGAAGCTTTTGAACGAGAGCAACTTCATCTTGAATAGGAGCTACGAAAAATAAGACTGAAACCTGCTGGGCTACATTCCCAGTAAGTTAAGGCGTTCTTAGTCACAGGATGACATAGGAGGTCTGCACAGGATCCAGGTTATAAAGACCTTGCTGATAAAGCTTACAGTAAAGAAGCTGGCCAAAGACCATGTAAACCAAGATGGCGACAAAAGTGATTTCTGTTCGTCCTCTCTGCTCGTTATAATGTCTTAACATGCTGAGATGCCATTTCCTGCCAGGGCCTGCGTTTCCCATCCCCATCTGACTCAGAGCCTTGTTTTCCTCCCGCTTCTTTACTACGAAATGGCATGTCCCCTGTTAGTGGTTCATGCAAGCAGAGGCTGTATCCTGTTTGACAAAGATTCAGCATGAAACGATCCTGTTACCTAAACAAAATATAGGCAGATGAGACTTAATTAACCCAAATAATTTTTTCACAACAAGAGAGTGAATACACAATTTGCAGAATGACAGAAAACTTTTGCACACTTTGCCTGTGACAGGGAACTAATATGAAGAATTTGCAAGGAACTCAAACAACCCTACAACAACAACAGCAACAAGAACCAAATAATCCCGTTAAAATGAGCAAAGGGCATGGGTAGACATTTTCAAAAGAACACATAGAAATGGATAATAAATATATAAACAATGCTCAACATCACTAACCATCAGGGAAATGCAAACTAAAACCACAATAAGATATCATCTTCCGCCAGTCACAATGACTGTTACTAAAATCTCAAAAAATACCAGATGTTGGTGAGGATGGGAAATAAAGGCAACTCTTAGACATTGTTGATGAGGATGTAGAAGAGTACAACCTCTAATTGAAAACAATTAGAAAAACAATTAAAAAAAAGTCAGTGTGAGCCCAGAAACAAGCCTCCCTGAAGTGGGCACAGGACCACCTGGGGGCGCTCAGGACCCACTGAGCACAAGAGCCAGCCTCAGGGCAGGTGCAGATGGGGGTAAGGTCTGGTTTCCTGTCAGCCCTGTGGCTTCCTCTCCATGAAACAGTTTCCTTTGTGGCACGTCTCTGGATTCCTTCTCCTGTTCTTCCTGTGAAGTCTCTGAAGAAGAAACATTTGTCGTAACAAGAGAAAAACTTTCTCACATGCACCAAAGGCAGAGTCACCTACAGTCACTTACTCCTGTTTCTGAACGTCAATAAGGTATCAATGCTTCTGAAGGTAATAAGCTAAATCTATAAAGATGCTGTGTTTAACTCAGCACTGCAGCCCAGCTCAGCAGAACTCCAAAGGCCAGCCAGCAGCAGCCAGGATAAAGTGGGTGCTGGGCACTGGGGCAGAGGGAGTTCGCATCCAGTGCAAGAGAAGAAAGGCCCTCTGGTGGGCACTGTCAGGACTCCAAGGCCACAGTTCAATTGTAGGTGATGCCGGGCAGAGGAGGAGAGACCCCACCAATGCTTAGTGTGGATGTCGAGTCCGATGGTGCCACACTCACACTCCAGGTGAATATGAAAACATTCACGAGCTCTGTTTTTGAGGTGTCTGCTGAGAGCAGCACAGGCCTCTCAAGAAATTACAAACTGGAATTTCCTCAGTAGAGCAGGAAAGGAGGCTGGCTCAGGGCTTTACAATGATTTGGTGGTGGGGTCAGCGGGGGAGTTTCCACTCAGGAGAAGGAGCTTGTGTGATTTAAACCTCACACTGACATCACATGAGGGAGCTTCCATGATTTCTTACTAGATTTACCACATGCAGGGGACAAGGAGGAGGAAGAATAAACCTTAATTCATCAGCATCAAGGCACCAAAAGTAGGACCTGACACTTTATTCTCCCTAGCAGCTTAAGAAAATGAGTGAAAAAGAGAGATAAGAATCCACTATGTGTGAAAAGCAAACAGGTCTAAAGAAAATAACAATTTTATTACTATAAGCACATAATAAAAAGAAAGAGAAGAAGGAATGAGACAGGCAGGGGTGCTGAATCCATGCCCTGGGTGGGGCCTTTTCATTATCCACAATCATCAGTTTATTCTGAAGGTCTCAGGTCAGCTTCCTGCTTCAAAATATCACAGGCCCTTACAGTATATGTGAAAATGCTCGATTTGTCCTTCTTCACTAAAGTAGCCTTATAATTAGATGAACTTCTGAATTTAATCTTCAGTTGTGTTAAATAAAGAAAACACACAATCTACAATTTAGGAAAGTGAGAGTTTATTTTTATCAAGGGTTACAGCCATCCCGTATGCTGGAAAGCATAGCTTTTGGTGAAGACAAGAGAAAGGCCCTTCCACGAAGAAGGGGTTGGGCAGAAGCTTTATGCTGAAGGGTTTGGCTAAACAGACATAATCAACAGGTTACAGGAGGGGCTATGGATGTTCATGGAGGTGGTGCTGACACATGCATACTGAACAAACATGCCTGTAACGTGACCCCTGTTCAATTGCCAGTGGAGCCTTAGCATTTAAGTTCATTACAGTCAGGCCCTATGTGCCAATAGCAGAAGCAGAGACACAAAGGCACTCAGGGCGCAGCCTCTGTAAACGGCCAGAGCCAGGCCATGGTCAGCGGTCTCGGATCAGGAGAAAGGTCCTGATCTCAGTCCAGTGTTCAATCAAAGCTGGGGTTATGGCTTGTGGAACAGGCGGTCGGTTCATCAGGGCATGGGCTGCAGTTGTCTTCATAGTGCCTGTCTCAGTGCGGTGCTCACTGAGCCACTAGAGAGAAAGGTTTAATTGAGCCTCTTTAAAATCAACATTTTGAATTATTTATCAGACATTTCAAATATGTCATGTTGTTTAGATTCTATTGCTGGAGAGTTAAGGTGATATTTGGGGGTTTGTAACTCTGTTTTTTCACACTTCCTGAATTGCTTATCTGTTTGCTTTTCATTAGCTAACCTATCTCTTCTTCTTATTTTTGAATTCATTCTGATTTTGATGAATATTTAATTCCCTTTAGAATGTGAATATAATGTACATTGTGTGGGTCTTTCGATTTTGGTTCTTGGTTCACTCGTGGCAAAGACTCTGTAAGGGTCCCTTGTCTATAGATAACCATTATTTAGTGGCCTTATGAAATGGTGGTTTTAGGACCAATGTACTGGACCTGTGAGTAGGCTCACTGCCCCCTGCAGGTCCCAGATAGTGGAGGCCTCGGGAACTGTTTCTTATTTGGAATGCATTTGTTTCAGCAGATTTTGTGTTGGGTTGTCAAGTTCACCCTTCATGTTAGTAGGTGGCCTTACAGGTTTGAGCTGACTGTGGCAGAAGCAGATGAGTACATGCTTGATATCTGTGCACAGGGAGAAGCTCTCTGTTGCCTCAGGTGATGGACTGGTCTATGAAATGCACAGTGACCTGAGTTCCCTGCTCAGCCCCTGAGAGGTGGACCAAGCTGGACACACATGAGCCACCGAACCTGGCAAGCAAAAGCTCCAGCCTTGATGGAAATGGCGAGCTGAGGGGCGTCTACTCAGTGGGGTTTATTTTGTTATTAAGAGCTTTAGTGTGGTGGCTTTTTCAAATTCCAGCTGTAGTAGTAACATACTGAGCATGTGATCAGGCCCATGGTCTTTTGCGCGGCTGGAATCACAGAAGCGTTGAGAAGCTAATCTCAATTTCAACTGCTGTACACTGGTAGAAGCGACTTTGTATTGGGTCATGCAGTTTGAAGGTCCGGCCAGTCGGTGGCGCTCGCAGGTAAGAGCCGGCTATGGTGGCAGCAGAAGGGTTTAAAGTGGGAAACTTGTCATGTTCCAGATCTTAGAGAAAAGACTTTTAGTTATTTCTCATTCAACCTGATACTACCTGAAAGTCTCTTGAGTGTAACTTTTATTTTGTCGCGATGGGTTCTTTCTATACCCATTTTTATGTTTTTTTTAATGAAAGGATGTTTCATCAAATGCGTTTTCAGCATCAATTTAAAAATTATATGTGGATTAAAGATCAAAATGTAAAACCTAACACTATAAAAACTCTGGATAATAACCTAGGAAACAGAATTTCGGATGTAAGAACTGACAAGGTTTTATAATGAAAATGCTAGAAGCAGTTGCAACAAAATTGAAAATTGACAAATGGGACCTAAGTAAATTAAAGAGCTTCTGTACAGCAAAAAATACGATCACCAGAGTAAACAGGCAACCTACAGAATGGGAAATAAAATATTTGCAACCTATACATTTGACAAAGGTCCGATACTTAGTATATACATGGAAATTTAACAAACATTCAATAAATAAAAAGTGACCAAAGGAGATGAAAAGACACTTCAAAAAAAGACCCACACGTGGCCAACAAGCATAGGAAAAAATGCTGAATATCACTATCATTAGAGAAATACATATCAAAACCACAATGAGGTACCGTCTCACATCAGTCAAGTTGGCTAATCTTAAAAAAAAAATAACAGATTTTTAAGGTTACAGAAAAAAGGGGAAATGCATACATTTCTGGTGGGAATATAAATTAGTTCAACCATTGTGGAAAGCAGTGTGGTGATCCCTCCAATAACCTAAAACAGAAGTTTCATTTGACCCAACAATCCTACAACTGGACATATACCTAAAGGAATATAAATATGTGGGTTCACTGCAGCATTATTCACAATAGCATAGACATGGAATTTACCTAAATCCCCATCACTGGCAGAATGATAGAGAAAAATGTGGTACATACAACCATGGAATACTATGCAGCTAAGAAAAGAATGAAATTATGTACTTTGTAGGAACATGATGGAACTGGCAGTCAATACTCTTAGCAAACTAATTCAGGAACAGAAAACCAGATACTATATGTTCTCCCTTATTTGTTGGAGATAAATAAAAACAAACACTCTTCCAGGGCCTGAGTCTTCCTTATTCAACAACTCATTCTAAATTAAGTATTCAGCAAGTTCCTGATACCCATTTAAATATTCTATTTCATCTGGGCCACTTATATCACTCAAAAAGCAATGATAACTATATTTATAAGTGGGATTCTAGGATAATAAATATCTGAATAGTGAGAATATGAAGGATACGGACGGTTTTTTGTTTAGTTCAATGGGCACATAACTGTGGGAGACACTATAGTCCTATGAAGAAGGTATTCAGACTTCAGAGATAAGTAATGTTTCCTACGTTGTGTTTGTGACTTGGAAGTGGTGGATTGAAGAGTGTGGTAGGTGCCCAGACCAAGCGGAACAGGAATCAACATGTAAAGATGATGATCTATGGATATGATCTAAAACCATGTAAATACTTCAGATAATTCTATTTAATGCAGTTGGAAATAAAACACAAACTTATTCAAAATACAAATTGCTTGGTAATTATTTTGGGAGCTATGAGTTCATCAAGAAACTCAAATTCCTATTTCTATTTCAACCCGTGATTCCTGCTGTCAATGGGAGGGAAGTCTCAGAACCAATCACACATCAGAGGGCAAGTCTGTCAACCAAGAGTCTTTCCACTGAAGGGCCTGGGAGGTCAGGACCCTCAGGAAAGTGCTGGGGACGCTGTCTTGGGAGTGCCCAGCAGATCTCAGAACTCTCCATGGGGCCTGCTGGACACTCATGTGGGGTAACTAGTGGCCACCTTTTCAGTGTTACCTGTGAGCTCCGAGTGTTCCCAATGGGACCAGGATGGGTCAAGGTGCCTGCTCAATGTCAGAGACAGCAATGGTCCCAGAAACAACCCAGGTAATCTCCACGCCAATAAAACGTGGGTTCACCGTGAGGAGCACATCCTGGGGTTGGGGTTTGTTCTTCAGTGGGAAGAGTCTGTCCACAGAAAGCGTAGAAATGGGGCAGGCGATGCATTTCCTCAGGCGGGATTTAGGACCTGGTCTCTCAGCATCCCACACTTGTGCAGCTCATGTGGCATCTGTGTTTTCTTTCTCATCCTAGTTCAGGCTTTGAGCTGTGAAATACCCTGCCTCATGAATATGCAAATAACCTGAGGTGTTCTGAGATAAATATAGATATATTGGTGCCCTGAGAGCATCACATAACAACCACATCCCTCCTCTGAAGAAGCCCCTGGGAGCTCAGCTCATCACCATGGATTGGACCTGGAGGTTCCTCTTTGTGGTGGCAGCAGCTACGGGTAAGGGGCTTCCTAGTCTCAAAGCTGAGGAAGGGATCCCGGTTTAGTTTAAGAGGATTTTGTTCACTCCTGTGTCCTCTCCACAGGTGTCCAGTCCCAGGTGCAACTGGTGCAGTCCGGGGCTGAGGTGAAGAAGCCTGGGGCCTCAGTGAAGGTCTCCTGCAAGGCTTCTGGAGGCACCTTCAGGAGCTATGCTATCAGCTGGGTGCGACAGGCCCCTGGACAAGGGCTTGAGTGGATGGGAGGGATCATCCCTCTCGTTGGTGTAACAAACTACGCACAGAAGTTCCAGGGCAGAGTCACGATTACCGCGGACACATCCACGAGCACAGCCTACATGGAGCTGAGCAGCCTGAGATCTGAGGACACGGCCGTGTATTACTGTGCGAGAGACACAGTGTGAAAACCCACATCCTGAGCGTGTCAGAAACCCTGAGGGAGAAGGCAGCTGTGCTGGGCTGAGGAGATGACAGGGGTTATTAGGTTTAAGGCTGTTTACAAAATGGGTTATATATTTGAGAAAAAAAGAACAGTAGAAACAAGTACATACTCTAATTTTAAGATAAATATTCCATTCAAGAGTCATCATATAAGCCAAATTCACAGAGTGGGAAAGGCCACACTCAATAAAGTTGGTACAAACATTCCATGAAGGTGCTACTGTGAACAAGTTTTCAAATTGGATGAATTCATTATTTGGAGCAAGGTTATTTGATCATGTGGTGAGACTAAGAATGATTCTTAAAAAGTGGCAAAAAAATCCTTCAAATGTTTCAGTCACTCCTTCTCATAAAGTTTATTTTAGAGCAGTTTTAGGATTACAAAGAAATTGCACAGGAGGTGTGAGAATTCCCATGACTCCCTGCCCTGCACAGGCACAGCCTCCTCTGCTACGACCATCCTGCACCACAGTCACAAACCAGTTACAATGGATGAATCTCCAAGGACACTTCGTTCTTTCTTTTTCTGGTGATCCCCTAATATAACAAGCCTAGAGTATCTCAGAATTCCATGGTTTTTTCAGTGCTTTCTAGAACTGATATTAGTCAGAGGGCAAGTGGGTAAGGCTATTACTATTTGAACTCTTTCTTCCAAAATCCACAAAATATATATTAATTTAGAGCTTATCTTACTTCTGGTTTACAATGCTCCTTCCCAGAGAGTAAGACTTTTCAAGCTTTTAGAGGCCACTTCATGTCTCTAAAACACCAGAAAGTTCTGGGGAATCCCATAATGAACATCCTTTCACGAGAATTGCAGACCCTGGCAATGACAGACTCCATGTATAATGCCCTAGAGTTGGATTAGACACACTGTAAGCTCTTGGGTGGTGAGTCTGAGTAAGGTGGTTTGTGCAGCAAATGCACACACATGCATGGGACCCAGGCAGGAAAAAAAGCTTCCCTCTACAAAGGGAGTGTGCACCTGAAGCAGCCCTCACAGAGGTGGGCACTGCTCACCCTTGATGAGTGCACATTAGCCAGAGGCGTGACCATGATTGGTTTTGAAGATAAAGAGCACCACTGAGGTCATAGGTTATGAAAATGTTTGTCATCCTTCAGCTGAGCAAGTCCATCTGCTTGTTTGTGGGTGTCAACCCCATGGAGGGTGCACTTTGGGAGATGACAAGATGCACATAAACCTCCTCTCACTAATTATCCACTACCACACACTCAGAACAGCCCTGTGCTCGAGAAAGGGATACACACCTGCCGAAATAAACAGAGCTTAAGGGTTTTATTTCCTGGTGAATATACTGCCCAAAACCACACGTTTCAGGAAGATTAGCTCAGAAATGTTGACCAATTGACTGAAGGGCAGTGGCGGGTGAGGTGACGGGACAGCCTCAGGGCTGCACATGAGGAGGGCTCCCTCCCCACGCAGGTTCTTCCTCCAGGAGCTGCACCAGGGACTCAAGGAGGATCAGGGAGAATTGAGAACACTCTGCTGCATTGCTGCCTAGAGAGGAAGAATAAATGATGAAAAATACAATTCTGAGTAACGTATGGGCATTTGCTCATGAAAACTGTTTTTCCAAACGCTTGTGAAGGTCTTGAAATACCCTGAGTAGCTGAGGACAAACATTTAAACCCTCCTCCCACAGGGAGTTCAAGCAGGCTGGATGTGTCCTTCTATGGATGATGTTCCCCAGTCCCTTCCTCTTCCCAGCTCATCGCTGGCTCTCTGTGTAAACAGTTCTCATCAGTAGAAGGTGGTTGATGAAGTGAGGTCTTCAATTTTCTCATCTTCTATGTGGTCATGTTATTTTTTTTCATCTGAGGGTTAAAAACTCACTTGCATGCAGCACATGAGACCCTAAAATCTCTTGTGGACAAAACGGTAACAAAGGCACCCACCAGGGTTGAGCATCCCGTGTTGCTGACAGCGACCACCAGGGGTCAATGTCCTCCTCACAGTCCTCTGTCAGAGAAGCACTTGAGTGATTTCAACAGCAACTTCCCAGGAGAATCGGCTGAAAACTACTTGTCCCATTTTCCATGCAGATATAACCCATCCCTCTTCCTGAAGAAATAGAAAGAGCTGAATACTAAATACACTGAATGTTGTTTTTGCTGGTTTTGTAAGTTTGTGACTTTATCACTTTCTAATTTCTGAGTTATGTGGACCACTCTACATATTTCTCTCATGAGTGTGACCAGCCTTCTGGATGGGAAATGTAATTGACTTTCTTCGTGTAAATGTCAACACAAGCTCTTCATGGTTTCGGTGCTCACTGACCACTCTAAACTTACACATGTGTTTCTTTATTAGCTTTGTTTTCTGGTATCTCTACTTGGCTTATTCATCACGTCCATTTTGTGTTATTTGTACAGGTAATTGTTATTTTTACAATTTACTGTTGCTTACTTTAATTAAATAAGCAGGTAAGGTATTCTATTGCTTAGAATAGAAAACAAGGTAAAGTAAAAGTACATGCAGTAATATTTAATATAAGTAAGCAGGCAGCTGAAAGCAAGGGAAATCTACTCTGCTGTGTAAAAGGGTATGGAGACCTCACAGTATGATGATCTTCTGCAGTTTAATCCATACTGCTGCATAAGTGACAGCGTCCACTCTGTTTATATCAGAGCTTTCCCTAACATGTACAGTGAAGACTGAGCCCAGGTACCTCCAACCAGACTGACCAGCACCTCTTACCAAGTGCCTGAACTGACAGCGGTAGATATCACGTCTGTCTAAAAGAAAACATTCACACTGTAAGGATACCCACCAGTCACATGGAGGCAATTTGAAAAAATTAAAGCCCAAGCCTGATAGGTAGTAATTTATACTTAGAAGAATTAACTTTTATCTCCCCATGTTTTTTTAATCATAGAGAAACTACTAGAGTCACTGTCCAAGTTACTGAATATCTTATTCCCTAGAATGAGACACTGCATAATGTGTTCTGACACGAGGGAATGTAGCTGTAGTTAAGGGACAGGAGATGTGATCATAAGAACACGAGTCTGAGATCCAGCAATTCTTTCTCCTTCACATTTGCCCAGAAAAAAAGACCCCAGCAGAACAATGGAAGCATTGACTTAGGTCTCCACAGTCTGATGTGAGAAAAACAGCAGGTAGTTTATGCCTCTGTTTTATAGCAGGAAATTTAATCTCTAAAGAAGGACCATTTTGAGGATAATACTATTCTCCAGTATGCTTAAATGCCCCCAGACAGAGGGCACTACAGTGCCCCGTGGCCAGGAGCTACAACACCTGGGTCTGGAAACCACTGGACAGAAATGTCAGTTTCTCTTACGACATGTATGATGGAAATTTGAAGAATGTTTCTTTCCTTCCCCATAATCATAGGCTGGGATTGACTGGAGATCCTGGTACTTTAAAAAAAATCAATTTTCTATGTTACCCTTGTTTTTAATTCCTGACAAGCAAATAACCCAAAGGATTCTTTTCTTTCATTGGTTGAGAAAGATTTTCCCCTAACTTCAGCTTAGTTCAGGCATACACTGACCTGAATGGGCATTTACCCTCAGATGGGTGCACACACCTATCAACATGTGGACCCTTCTGTCAGACAGACACACCTTTACTCATGTGGATTCTTCCCTCAGACAAACACAAATGTCCCCACATGGACTCTTTCCTCAGACTACCACATATGTTCTTACATTTACGCTTTCCTCAGAAAACAGACATTTCCTCATGTGGACTCTTGTCTCAGACAAGCAAATACGTCCCAATGTGAATGAAGTCTTCACTCAGATAAGTACACATATTTCAACATTGACTGTTTCCTGACACAAGCACATATATCCAGTGTTAAACTGTCTTGCGACAAAATGATCTCAAGATAATGATAATTATAAACTCCAACCCTGAAAAGCTGTAGATCTGCGTTTTGTTCATTGTAACATAACTTTGTCTCATTGTCAGAAAGAGTCGTTTGCAGCTATAAATGCACCGATTACAGTCAGATTTCCATTTTCTCTGGAAATGTATTTCTTATGTTCTTACTGGACTAATTCATTGATAATGTTTGCTCACATGAAGATACTTGAACAGTGTCCACATTAGAGAATAAGAAAGAGCAATGGGCAGATTAACCCTGTGCATCCAGACGCAGGAATCATTTGACTCTGCCTTCCCTGAAACGGAGACACAGAGGATGGATGAGCAATGCTGAGTGGTGCACCTATGACCACAAAGAGAAAGACATGGAAATGTGTCCCCTCCCCTCCTCATGAAAGGCAGCTCATCCCCTGTTCCTTCAGGCCCTGGTGAGGAGCCACACCATATCTGTGTCCTTCTTCAGTGTTCACACTATGGAGTCTGCACTGATCTGGGTCTCCCTTCTTATCACCCTCAATATTAGTGTCCCTTGTAAATCAGGTCCAGCTGTGGCTGCTCATAGGGTTGTTCTCAGTCTATTTCCTCTGTGTTCGTAGAAGTCCTATCTGAAGTTCAGTGGTGGAGTCAGAGGGGTAAACGTTGTACAGCCCAGT
Organism: Symphalangus syndactylus; assembly: GCF_028878055.3. Lineage (NCBI taxonomy): Eukaryota > Metazoa > Chordata > Mammalia > Primates > Hylobatidae > Symphalangus > Symphalangus syndactylus. Next base: position 11,457,534 of record NC_072430.2, read on the forward strand.
GGTTCACTAAGACTTTCTTGCAAAGCATCTGGATTCACCTTTGCTGGCAACAGCCTGAGGTTGGTCCAGCAGGCTTCACAACAGGGATTGTTGTGGCTGGCAACAGTGAGTCATCAAGTGGGAGTGCTCAGGGTTACTCTTCATGAGTACAAATAAATTAACAGCGACACCCTTTCACGTGCAGTCTACCTTACAATGACTAACCTGAAAGCCAAGGACAAGGTTGTGTAATACTGTGAGGGACACAGGAGAGGGAATATCTGCACGAGCCCAGACACAAAAATCTCTGCAGGGAGATGGGAGGGAACTGCATGGTAGATGCTGCTCAGAACCACCAGGGGGCGCTCAGAACACCAGGGGGTGCTCAGGACACCAGGGGGCGCTCAGGACACCAGGGGGCGCTCAGAACCACCAGGGGAAGCTCAGGACACCAGGGGACGCTCAGGACCACGAGGGGGCGCTCAGGACACCAGGGGACGCTCAGGACACCAGGGGAAGCTCAGGACACCAGGGGGCGCTCAGAACAGGAAGAATCTCTTAGAAAGCAGCTCCACATCAGGATCCCGGGAGGCTGTGGAGAAATGGGAACACTCATAAACTATTGGACATTTAAATTAGTACAAACCACTATAGAGAACAGCTTCGAGTTTCCTCAAACCCTGACGATAGAGTTATCGTATAATCTGGCAATCCTACTGCTGGTATATACCCCCAAAAAGGAAATGTTTTGCACTACCGTGTCTGCAATGGCACTGTTAAAGCACTGCTCACAACAGTCAAAATTTGAAAGCAACCTATGTGCCGATTAACACATGAATGGATAAATAAAATATGGTACATGTAGGATGTGGGTTAATATCATGCCATAAAAAGTGAGATTTTGTCACTTGCAACAACATGGATGAAACTGGAGTTCATTATATTAATTGAAATGAGCCCAGAACAGAAAGACGAAATTCACATGTTCCTATTTATTTGTGAAAGCTAAAAATTAAGACAATAGAACTCGTGGATATAGAGAGGGAAAAGATGGTCACCAGAAGGTGGGAAGGTCTATGGTAGACGGGGATTATTAGCGATGGTCAATGGGTAGAAAAAGTGATTAGAAATAATAAATAACACATAAATTGGATAACACAACAGAATAAGTATAGTCCTCAATAATTTACTTATAGATTTTAAAAGAAATAAAAGTGTATGAATGGAATGTTGGAAACTCAATTAATGCTTGAGAGGATTATAAACTATTCCTCATAATGTGATTATTATGCAGTTCATGCTGATTCAGAGTCCTGTACCCCATAAATATATACATGTATGATTTGATTTACTCACAAAGATTCAAAATTAAATTGTTTATGTAACTAATATTCTGTATCTATACTACATTGAACCTAAGAACACACTGGCTTTAACACACTACTGTCATCCACATAGACATTCATAGCCTTCTTTCTCTGCTTTTCCGTAAACCCACACTCCAAAGTGAGAAAACCTCTCCTACCATATCACATTAATTTACTTAATGCACAATTTCAAAATACACAAATTGTGCTTAGGATTGTTAAACTGACCCTTGTTGAAAATATGTTTATTAACCAGAATACAGTGCTTATGTGGAGCTTATTTATATTTTACAGTCACAACATCAAATTCTTTCCAAGTTTCTTGTGTCCAATATTTATGCCCCACCTTCTTCAGGGTAATTAGTTCAAGCCTTTTGATTGTTGCTAGATATTTTTATACAGCTGTCTTTTTTTGTGTTTCGTGACCTGCTAAATACTTTCGAAGTTTTACGCATTTAGGTTAACACTTTGTCTCAAAAAATATGAGTTTTCAGAAATTATTTATGCCATGTGTCCATCATTGAATATCATAAAAACAGTTTCATTGGCCGGGCGTGGTGGCTCACACCTGTAATCCCAGCACTTTGGGAGGCCGAGATGAGCAGATCATGAGGTCAGGAGATCGAGACCATCCTGGCTAACATGATGAAACCCCATCTCTACTAAAAATACAAAAATTAGCCAGGCGTGGTGGCAAGTGCCTGTAGTCCCAACTACTTGGGAGGCTGAGGCAGGAGAATGGTGTGAACCCAGGAGGTGAAGCTTGCTGTGAGCAGAGATCGCTCCACTGCACTTCGGCCTGGGTGACTGAGTGAGACCCTGTCTAAAAAAAAAAAAATAGTTTCATTGTGATTAAAAAGTGTGTGTTTCACCTAATCCACACACCTTCTCCCCACCTTCCTGGGAAACCTCAAATGTTTACTGGATCTATACTTTTATCTTTGGCAAAACAGCCTGGCTGTTCTCTTAGCCTCTTCTGCAAAGCATCAAGATTCACCTTCGCTGACTACAGCATAAATTGAGCCCAGATGGCTTGGAGACAGAGGCTGGAGTGGGGGGTAACAGTGATTGATTCAAGTGGAAGTTCTCAGTGATATTCTGCATCAGCACAATGAAGTTTCACAATTCCCAGGGACACCAATTACCAGCACAGTCTCCCTTAAAATAATCTACTTGCAAGCTGAGGGGACTCTCACAGGGGTAGGCAGTGTATTACTGTGAGAGACACACCGAGGGACATTGCTGTGAGTCCAGATAGAAACCTCCCTGCAGGGAGACAAGACAGGACTTTGTGATAAATGGGGCTTAGGACACCAGGGGACACTCAGGACAGCAGAGGGTGCTCAGGAGAGCAGGGTGCACTCAGGACATGGTGTGTGTTGTAGGGGGGCATCGCTCAGGATCACCAGGGGGCTCTCAGAACCACCAAGGATCACTCAGGAAACCAGGGGGCGCTCTGGACACCAGGGGGAGCTCAGAACCACCAGGTGGTACTCAGGACACCAGGGGGCACTCATGACCAGCAGGGCGTGCTCAGGGCAACAGGGGGCTCGCAGAACCCCAGTTCCAATGCCAGTGTTGGAATCACTTTTCATTGGCAAGACCCTGGGAAGGAGGGCAAATTTGAGGCTTGTTACTGTGCAAATATGCCACTGTGAGTGTGTGTGTGTGGGGGTGGGTGGGGGGTGGACCTGAGACATAAGGTGTGTGCGTAAAATTATAATCTGATGTGAACTTCGACCACAGAATCCTAAAGAAAAAAAAAAGAGGCTGCCCCAAAGTCCCCATCAGTTCCTGGAGTCGCCATGTGTCTGGACCATATCAGTGCATCTGGAGCTCCAGGGAAGGGGCTCCCTGGTGGCTTTAGTGATTCCTTGATTCCTGTGCCAACGTCTCCCTGTGGGATATGTTAGGTTTCCTAAGGTCTATTTTCTATTGTAAGAAGTGGTGTGAGAAGTAGTTGGTGTCGCTGAAGGAGCATTCTGAGCCAGGGCACAGCCAGGTCCTACTGGGCTTGAGACGCTGGGAGAAAAACGCTCTGTGAGCCCAGAAAGGAACTTCCCTGCAGGGCAGGAGCTGAGCTGCAGGGGGCGCTCAGGATGCACCCAGCACAGGATCCAGCTCTGGAGCAGGTGCACAGGAGGCTGGGGAGTTTTCTCTCAGGGATTGAATATTCCTTATTTCAAAGCAATAATGACGTAAAATTTAAATAAGAATTTAGCAAGTACTGATGTGTCTTTAGTATTCTCTTGCATACACAGACACTACCAAACCCAATAATTTAATGCAAAACACATTTAAAAGGAGAAATGTCTAGGCCTTTCAAATGTATTTATAGTTAGGAATTGAGGGGTGGTTTTATTAATTCAATGGGTATTACTGTCTGGAGACACACTCATCCCAGAAGTTAGATGTGCAGAGGGCAAGGCCCAGGAAAAGTTCAGATTGCCAGTGAGCCATAGGAACAAGGAATCACAGTGAGGACAATGTCCTGTAAGATTCTGGGTTTCTGTAAGAGCAGTTCTGTCTTCATGGACTTCTAAGCGTGTCAGAGGACAAATATCATTAAACAAAGTTCAGGGCAGGGAGCTCAGCAGCCCGCTGTGGCGTGGTCCACGTGTCACTTATCTTCTTCCTCAGGGTGGCATGGCCTGAGCTGTGAAATACCTGCCTCATGAATACGCAAATGCACTTGTGTCTACTGAGGTAAATACAGATCTGTCCTTGCCCAGAGAGCATCACACAACAACCGCATCCCTCCCCTACAGAAGCTCCCAGAGCACAGCACCTCACCATGGACTGGACCTGGAGGCTCCTCCTCTTGGCGGCAGCAGCTACAGGTAAGAGAATCCTTAGTCTCAGGGCTGATGAGGGGACTGGGTCCAGTTAAGTGGGGTCTCATCACTCCTCTGTCCTCTCCACAGGTGCCCACGCTGAGGTCCAGCTGGTACAGTCTGGGGCTGAGGTGAAGAAACCTGGGGCCACCGTGAAAATCTCCTGCAAGGTTTCTGGATACACCTTCACCAGCTACTACATGCACTGGGTGCGACAGGCTCCTGGAAAAGGGCTTGAGTGGATGGGAGGTATTGATCCTGAAGATGATGAAACAATATACGCAGAGAAGTTCCAGGGCAGAGTCACCATAACCGCGGACACGTCTACGGACACAGCCTACATGGAGCTGAGCAGCCTGAGATCTGAGGACACGGCCATGTATTACTGTGCAACAGACACAGTGTGAAAACCCACATCCTGAGAGTGTCAGAAACCCTGAGGAAGGAGGCAGCTGTGCTGGGGCTGAGGAGATGACAGGATTTATGAGGTTTAAAGTGTTTAGAAGATGGGTTAAGTCACTGAGTAAAAGTAGAACTAGAAAGATGTAAACATTCCAATTATATAGGAAATAATCTTTTCAATTTTCACCCTGTAAGTAACATTCACAGAGTGGGAAAGGCAGCAATCAATTAAGCTGATGCAAGCATTCCTTTGTGAGTACATAAATTTTATTTTTTATTTTATATATTTATTTATGTATTTATGTATGTATTTATTTATTTATTTATTGAGACGAAGTTTTGCTCTTGTTGCCCAGGCTGGAGTGCAATGGCGCGATCTCGGCTCACCACAACCTCCGCCTCCCAGATTCAAGCAGTTCTCCTGCCTCAGCCTCCCGAGTAGCTGGGATTACAGGCATGCACCATCACACCTGGCTAATTTTGTATTTTTTTTTTTTAGTAGAGACGGGTTTTCTCCATGTTGAGGTTGGTCTCGAACTCCTGACCTCAGGTGATCCGCACGCCTCGGCCTCCCAAAGTGCTGGGATTATAGGCGTGAGCTACCACGCCTGGCCTGAGTACATAAATTTTAAAATCGAATGGATAAATCATTTGGAGCAGGATTGCTTGATCACATGGTGAGACTAAATATAATTTCTAAAAAGTGGCCAACATTTCTAACAAAATATCTTTGCCACACCTTTTACAATAATTTTATTTTAAAACATTTTTAGAATTACAGCAAATTTGTGTAGAATAAACAGAATTCCCATGTACTTCTGCCCAAGACACGCACAGACTTCTCCATGATCAACACCCTGCACTGAAGTAATAAATAATTTGCAACAGATGAACCCACATGGACACATTAATTGTTTCCTTTTCTGGTGGTCCCTGTATAACAAGCCTAAATTACCTTGAAGCACCCCAGGTTCTTCTAATGGGTTTCAGGAAATGATGCCAGGTAGAGGGAAAGTGAGTGGGGATGATCCTCTTTGCACTGTTTCCTCAAGAATCCATAAAAGGCACATTGATTTAGCGCTCAACTAACTCCTGGTTTTCTATGCCCCTTTCCAGAGGTAAGGCCTCCAAGCATTTACAGCAGGGATCTCCTCAAGAATCCATAAAATGTACAGTGGTTAAGAGCTCATCTGGCTCCTGGTTTTATATGCCCCTACCAAGAGGATAAGGCCTCCAAGCACTTACGGCAGGGGTCTCCAACCCCTAGGCAGTGAATCCGTACTGGTCAGCAGCCTGATAGAAAGCAGGCCACACAGCAGGAGATGAGCAGGGGCTGAGCATCACTGCCTGAGCTCCGCCTCCTGTCAGATCAGCTGCACATTTGACTTTCCTAGGAGCCGAATTCTATTGTGAACTGTGCATGCAAGGGATCTAGGGCGAGCGCTCCCTATGAGACTCTAATGCCTGATGATTGCAGGTGGAGCAGGTTCATCCTGTAACCACCTGCCTCCCTCATCCATGGAAAAATTGTCATCCACGAAACTGTTCCCTGGTGGCAAAAAGGTTGGGGACCATGGGTGTAGAGGCAGGTCTGTGCAACTAAAAGGCCAGCAGCTTCTGGTGAATCCTATAATTAATGTCCTTTAATGAGCAATGGAGACTTTGTTCATGAGGGCCTTCGTGAATAATGCCCTTCAGTCAGATTCAAAACACTATAAGATCTTGGGGGTGTTTCTGGATAAAGCACTTTGGTCAGAAAATGTAAACACATGCATGAGATCCAGGCAGGAAAAAAAAGCTTCCTTTACAAAGTGGTTTGGCACCTGGAAGGAGCTCTCAGGGTTGGGCACTGGACCCTTTGCTGACTACACTTTAGCCAGAGGCCTGAGCCTGATTGGGTCACAGGTTACAAAAACTCCTGTCATCCTCCAGCTGAGCAAGCCCATCTGCGTGCTTGTCAGTGTCAAACCCCATGAGGGGTGCACTCTGGAAGATGACAAGATGCACACAAACCTCCTCCCACTGATTATCCACCACCACACACTCAACTGCAACCCGCGCTCCAGAAAGGGACAGGAGCCTGCAGGGATAAACAGAACGGAAGTATTTTCTTTCCTGGGAAAGACACTGCCAAATGCCATGTTTCAGGAAGGTTAACTCATAAGTGTTCGGGAAGTGACTGAAGGGCAGTGGCGGCTGAGGTGACGGGACAGCCTCAGGGCTGCACAGGAGGGCTCCCTCCCCACGCAGGCTTTTCCTCCAGGAGCTGCACCAGGAACTCATAGAGGATCAGGAAGGATTCTGAGAACATTCTTCTGTGGTGCTGCCTAGAGGGGGAAAATAAATTATAAAAAATAAATCAATTCTAAATAAAGTATGACATTTGTTATTAGAAACTATTTCTGAAACCTGTGGGAACCCTGACATTGGCTACCATTCTCTGTGAACAAACATATAAACCCTCTTTCCATGTCGGTTCTTCCATGGATAATATCCCCCAAACTCTTCTCCATTCCCTGAGCGTCCCCGGGTCTCTCAGTGACAAGTTCTCCTCAGTGGAATGTGGCTGATGTAGTGAGATCTTCAGTTTTCCCGTCTTCTGTGTTCTCACGTTCTCCTCTCATCTGAGATTAAGAAACTCGCCTGCATGTGGTACATTACAGTCTAATATCTCTCATGGACGAAATAGGGGCCACACCGACCAACCCTGGGGCTGACAGCAACCACCGGCGGCCACCATCCCCTCCACAGCCTGTGTTAGAACATCCCCTGAGAGATCGTATTAGCAACTTTCCTTCAGAATCATCTTAAAAACTTTGTGTCCCATTTCACATGGATAAGCCATCTATCCATTTTGTCTTCACAGAGAACTAGAAGGAGAAGAATACCAAATACACTTCCTATCTCCAGATTATTCAAATATAATTGTCCCTTTATCACCTTCTGATTTCTGGTCTTCACAGAATACTATACGAATTTTTCTCACTGGTGTTATACCAAAACTTACAAAGCGTTGGATACTGGGATTATTTTAACCAACATTATTATTCTAATGGTTCTAAGAATTTAGAATTACAAATATCCTCTTTTCATATATGGATAAACTAACCTATGCCTTTGAAAATAAGCCCTTACATGAGAGTGAAAAGATAAGCCACAGATTTGGAGAATTTCCTTGCAAATCCAATATTTAGAAAAGGGATTTTATCACAAATATACAAATTAACTTACAACTGAACAACAATAAAACCACAAAATTTAATTTTAAAATGGGCAAAGACCTGAATAGAAACCACACCTAAAAATAAATATAAAAAGTGATCAACTTGATTTTCATTAGGTACATGTTTGTTTAATGTTTTAAAAATTCTGCTAACCTATGAGAATGGGCAAAATACACAATATAGACAATATCAAATGGTGACGAGGAAGTTGAAAAACAGGAACTTTCACTCCTTGCTGCTGGGAATGCTAAAGCGACACATAGACAACTCCAGTTAATAATTTATTGTATGTTTCAAAATAGCTAGAAGATAAGATTTAGAGTGTTCGTAACACAAAAAGTAATCAATGATTGAGATGAAGGCTATCCCAGTTATCCAGATTTGATCATTGCACATAAAATGCTATTATCAACATATCACTTGTACCCCCTAAAGATTTTGAACTGTTATGTATCTATATAAATTAAACATTAAAAAACACCACTGCCAAGGAATCCAGCTAATTGCAGATTCCCATTTATTGCGGGATCTGGCCAGCAGCCTGCAATGCAACAGGGCTCTCTCTTTGTTCCCAGGTGGATCGGCAGGTTGAGAAATAATAGACACACACAAGATAGTGAAAGCTGGGTCCGGGGGTGTCACCGCCTTCTGGTCCCACTGCACTGGATATACCAGCATTTATTATTAAGTTCAGTGAGGGTGGGGGTAGGTTAGTGAGGGATTTAGGGTCATTTGATTATGAGGTGAGATGGTCACATGGGGATGAAGTAATTCTTTAACATAACATCTGTATGCATAAGTACAGTACATTTGTATGTAGAGGTACAGTATACAGAGATAAGAATTTACAATATAGTGTGTGTATCAGTAATTTCTAACAGAGCCTTAAAACAGAAACACAGTCTTTCCATAATCTATGATTAGCAAGATATTAATCAGCAGTAACAGTTGCCGCAAAAGCTGGTTACAAACAATCCATAGAAACAGGACGTGAAGCTAGACAATGGGTTAGACCAGAAATTCTCAGAAGGGAGTATGCCTTAACCCTAAAGTGGCCTAGAAGAGCCATGGCAAGATGAGGGTGTTTATAGCCCTGTCTTATCCATATGAACAGGTGCCCCTCATGCGTCCATTTATAGGTTCCCCACAAGGGTCGCATTCCATTCCCAGAGCTATGAACATCTGCTTTTCTGGGATAGGAATCTTGGTGATGTGAAACCTCCCTGACTGCATGTCCATTCATAGGCTCTCTGCAGGCGGAGGCACGTCACACGCTGTTGGCTCCTTCTGGCGGCCCCACCTGGCATTTTCTTTACACAATCCTGCATGCAAATTTGTATTTACAATAATCAGGAGCATTTCATCTTTTATTCCATAGCAATAGTTTCAGGCAGTCTCCCTACACCCATTGGATGGGTTGCTCTGCATAATCTATAAACTAATCAGAATCTGTGGGTTTGTAAAGGACTTTAGAAATCAAGTAGACTACTTGCTTCTAAAGATAAGTCTCCCAAGTTTAACTGTTTTCCTAATGGGTGGCTATTTTGAACACAGAAGAGATGTTAACATTTGTTTCTGGTAAGTTTTCTTCTTCTAGTCTCAGGAGAAAAGGTTTGCAGGGAAGAATCTCGGACCATCTTTCAAGTCTCAACTTCAATGTGATTATCTCAGTAAATATTTTCTGGTACCCCTAAGATAAATCTCATATCTGTCCTAGAAACTAAAATTACAATTCTAAGCATCCAACTGACTGGATGGACCCTTCCTCTTCACCAAGGAATTCCAGAAACACTTGAAAACCTAGCTCAGGCCGTGTTAGAAATAGAGGATCAGAAATGCCTCATTATACCCTCCTCCCTTTGGAATTCAAGCACAACTGACCAGTATTTTTATTAAAACAGATCTTAAGCCTCAGAAAACAGATTCTTTGTAGTAGCAAAATGCCAAATTCTAACCTGACTCAAGAATAGCATCACACGACAGAGAGCAGGCTTTGAAAGGAATCAAAGGCTAGAATATTCCTTTGACATATTTTAAAATTGCCCTGCAAAGTTATCTTTTGTGAGAGAAATTTATATTCTGTAGAGAATCTCCTTCCCTTTCCAGGTGTTTTTGTTATACTGAAGAGATTAGCTGAGAGTCTAATATCTTTTAAAGGTCTTAGGAGAAAACATTTCCCATCCATTGCGTCTAAAAGTGGTCACAAGACACGGGAAGGGGAACATCACACACTGGGGCCTGTTGTGGGGTTGGGGGGAGGGGGGAAGGGTAGCATTAGGAGATATACTTAATGTAAATGACGAGTTAATGGGTGCAGCACACCCACATGGCACATGTATACATATGTAACAAACCTGCACGTTGTGCACATGTACCCTAGAACTTAAAGTATAATAAAAATATATATATATGAAAAAAGAGACTTCATATACATAATAAGAATCTTGCTCTCCAAAACCCATTATCTTAACCTAGAAACCTTTTTCTACTGGTTTCAGGTCTTCAGAAAAAAACTTAAGTCTTTCAACCAATTGCCAATCAGAAAATCTTTGCGTTCACCTGTAAGGTGTAATCCCTTGCCCATACTGCCTCACTTCTAGCAGTTTTTCTTTATGGAGCAAATCAACACGTTTCTCACGTGTATTGGTTGATGTCTGTCTCTCTAAGACATTAAATTTAAGCTGCCATCAAGCCACTTTGGGCACATGTTCTCAAGACCTTCTGAGGCTGTGTCACAGGGCATGGTCCTCACATTTGCCTCAGAATAAATCTCTCCAAATATTTTGCAAAGTTGGTTGTTTCATCAAGAGTTCTAACAGAACCTACTCTGTGGTCTTAGTTACAAGCATGATATTCATACAGTATTAGTTATATTAGTATTAGTTATAGCACTTACTGGCAAATTCTTATGAAGTTATGCATAGACTAACAATGGGATCAAGTGTAAATGTTTCAAAGCATTTATGCACTTATTTCAAAATTTACATTCCACAGATACTTCTATCAGATTCATTATATCAGCTAATTATTTGTTTTATGATTTTTTTGCAATTTTTGCAGACAATCAGATTCTTTCTTTTCTTGGCCTTTATTGTAGAAAATTGTGTGAAACTAGTCAGGGCTACATTTGAAAGTCATTGTCACGGTGGGTCCCAGAATCTAAGTCCTCTGCAGCCACCAGACACTCAGATCACTCCAATGACACCTTAATTTTGTTTCCTGCTTGGCTTTGGGCCTTGGTCTTGTGCTCTCCAGACAGACTCTGTCTTTCAGATCCCCCAGGTCATCCCAGAGCCACATGGACCTGATGATTGTCAATGTGATGGGAAGGGTTGCACTGAACGGGCACTCTGTGTCCTTCTGAGGGAGCCATACTGCAGGCAGACATCACGGTTCTGACTCAGGACGTGTCCTTCCAAGTATCCCTGCCCCTCCTGCAGGTGTGATGCTGATCCATGCATCTTCCTCCCATTCCTGGGTAGAGGGTCTCCTTGTTCTTTCCCAGGTCTTCTCCCAGCAGCCACTGCGTCTTCCCACTGATGTCTTCAGCTTCCTCTTTTCTGCCCTTCCCAGCAGGATGAGGCTGTTCTTCCTGAGGGAAGAGAGAGGAGGTGGGAGATGAGGCTGTTATTCCTGAGAGAATGGACAGAGCTTTGGAGCTTTTCTTTCTTCTACCCCAGTTTCTATGAGTTCCTCCAGTGCCTGTAACACAGAGGTGTTAGTGGTTTTGCCCCTGCGTGTTAATTATTTGGTAATGTAGTGGTGGCCGGGGAGGTGGTTCTGGATGCATTTCAGCCACAGCTGCTGTTCTGCTTCCCCACACAGAACCCTCTTGGGAGGGAGAGGGTGGAGATTTTTGTGATGTGTCCTCAATCCTGGGAGAAAAGGTTTCAATAGCAATAAGAATCTCTCAGTTGTATGTCCTCTGAGAATTTAAACAATAACTTCTTTATTATACTCAATTTTAAACAATCCAATGAATATGTCTAATTTAATTTTGCATTAGATTACATGACATTTGCTGGCCTCTGCCCCAGATAAGGTCATATTCTCTTCCTGTTTGTTCCTGCAAGTCACTGACTTTCAAAAGGTGTAAGTCTCTTCATTGTACTATAACATCAGTAATCTGGTGTACTAAAGAAAATGTGCTGATCTGCAGCTTACTAAAGTTAGTTGTTTTAGTAAAAATGATATATTTTCTGGGATGCCTGCATCTCCAGGCTGAGTAGAAGCTTCATTTGTAATACTCAGATACTGGAAATTATGCCAATATTAAAGAGCTTTCTAGATAAATACCGTGGGTGCATTCTTTAACTGGAATTCTGTTCCTCATTAGAATCAACACATTCTTCATACACAACCAAATTACTGACTCAGAAGTAATTATGCTGAGCAAGAAGCCACACAAATGAAATTGAAAATATAAGATTTCACTTTAACAAAATCTTGAAAAATAGATCTGAATTAACAAAGATGAGAGGTTGACTCAGTATGGTGAGAGGGAAATGACTGGGAGGCAGGAATGAGAGGAACACAGGGAAGCTTTTAACTGTAATCATCGTTATTTTGATTGTTATTTTGGATGCACAGGTGAGCACGTGAGAAATTACATTTTTTTTCCTTTGGAGACATGGTCTTGCTTTGTCATCCAGGCTGGAGCTCAGTGGTGAGATCACAGCTCTCTGCAGCCTCAGACCCTGGGTCTCCAGCAATCCTCCCCCCTCTGCCCTATGTAGCTGGGGCTACACGTGTGCACCACCATGCTCGGCTTCAGTGCTTCCTACACGGCACACTTTAATTATGCAATATTTATTATATAGCAATAATGCCTCAATAAGGGTATTGCAAATAAGTGGATAGATAATTTGTTAAAGATTGATGGAAAGATAGATACCAACATGAGAAATGTATGACACTCAAGAAAATAAAACTGTAGGAAACGTGCTTTTCTTCACATTTGTTAGGTAATCACAACAGTGCACACACATCACACCATGTTCTCGTTACAGAGAAAAGGTTCTGCAAACCTCACTAGGTGCGACCCCCCGTGTGCTGTGCTTAGTTCAGGGAGCAGTCAGGCTCAGTGGTGAGAAGCACAGGCCCAGATACCCAGGTCACCTTGACCAAATGTGAGCTCTGGGGAGATTGAACAACCGAGCTGTGATTTTGCTGGTAATTTTTCATCTGTTACATGGAAATAACATTGATACTACATACCATGGTTTCACTGCATGTGAAAAAATAAAAGATGATTTGTTCTAACTTTAAAAATATGCACTTTCTGTTGATCTACTGTACCTCAATACAACTGTTTTAAAATAAAAATTACAAAATTATAAGATTTATAAGTTTTAAGGTTTTATCACAGATCAAACTGACAATAAGAAACCACAATTTCCAAATGCTGTCAATATCACAAATCTCCCCCAGGACACTCTCACATGCTCTGAACCCCACTCTCCCCTCAGGCCTCTCACCCCAGAGCTTGCTATATAGTAGGAGACATGCAAATAGAGCCTTCCCTCTGCCGATGAAAAGCAGCCCAGCCCTGACCCTGCAGCTGTGGGAGAGGAGCCCCAGCCCTGGGATTTTCCGGTGTTTTCATTTGGTGATCAGGACTGAACACAGAGGACTCGCCATGGAGCCATGGCTGAGCTGGGTTTTTCTTGTTGTTGTTTTAAAAGGTAAGTCATGGAGAAATAGAAAAATTGGGTGTGAGTGGATAAGAGTGAGAGAAACAGTGGATTTTTGTGGCAGTTTCTGACCAGGGTTTCTTTTGTTTGCAGGTGTCCAGTGTGAGGTGCAGCTGGTGGAGTCTGGGGGAGGCTTGGTCCAGCCTGGGGGGTCCCTGAGACTCTCTTGTGTAGCCTCTGGATTCACCTTTAGCGACTATGCCATGGGCTGGGTCCGCCAGGCTCCAGGGAAGGGACTGGAGTGGGTCGCATATATTAGTAATCCTAGTGGTAGTAACACATACTACCCAGACGCTGTGAAGGGCCGATTCACCATCTCCAGAGACAACGCCAAGAACTCCCTGTATCTTCAAATGAACAGCCTGAGATCTGAGGACACGGCCGTGTATTACTGTACGAGAGACACAGTGAGGGGAAGTCAGTGTGAGCCCAGACACAAACCTCCCTGCAGGAACGCTGGGGGGAAATCATCTGCAGGGGGCGCTCAGGACCCACTGATCAGAGTCAGCCCCAGAGGCAGGTGCAGATGGAGGCTGTTTCCTGTCAGGATGTGGGACTTCATCTTTTCCTCACGGTTTCTCTAGTGAACCTCTCTAAGTTTAGAATTCTGTGCTTACTAATGTCATGTCTACATATTTTTAAAATATCATTTTAATATGAGGACCTATTCTCACGTGCACCAAATGCAGATTGACACTTACAGAGATGAAAAGTCCTCAACTCTTGTCACCAAGATCAGAGTCCTGAGGAAACTCAGAGGTGCCTGGTGAGTTGTCTCCAATTATACTCAGGACAGAAACATCAGGGAGATTCGCTGACTAGAACAGTCTTTAGGAAGTTCGATCACAGCCAACAGAGAGGCTGGGCCAGGGTCGGTGTCATGTAGAAGCTCACAGGTTCCACGTCTGACCCCTCTCCTGACCCTAAAGCCAGTCAGCATCAGCACTGACCTGGTGCTCCTTTTGCTTGCAGACTTCGTTCTTTCTTTGTAGTGTTTGTTCTTTCTTTTTAATTTGCTCTTCCTGCTTCCTGAAAAAGAAAAAGATGGTCTCCATGGTCTACATTCCAGAGCTAAAGGCATTTTCTTGGTGCTCAGGTGGGGCTCAGGCTGTGGCTCCTGCAGCCACATGGAAGAGGCTGATGGGACTTCCTTCTCTCCCCATTTGCTCAGAACTTTCCACTGTGTTGTGTGTAGAATCATCTGGGAATGCAATTGGCCATTAGTAGTGAATGGGATACACTTATTTGGTCAAAATGGGATGTGGATGTGGAATTAACCCGGTTCTATGCAAACTGTCAGAGTCATGTTTTTCAGAAGTAGTGTTAGAAAGAGCTTGTGAAATTTATCAGAATCAAAATAGAGCCACTTGTGTTAAAACCCTAATGAATGAAGCTGGGTAAGGCCATGAAGGAGGGTTCTAACACACATATTCCTGATAACAAGAACTACCATAAATAGACTCTGCAAAACCACAACCTTGCACAGAGGCCATCACAACCTTAAAAGAATTACTTCTCTAAGAATATCTGCCCCACAACTGCCTGTTCAACCTTACACCGATGTCACCCCTGTTATTGATTCTTCTAACCCAAGATAATTGTCTTAAAACAGCTGATGTGACCCTTCTCATTTTTCCTTAATTATTTAACTTCCTTTACTAATCTGGATGCATCCATACATATTTAAATTGCAATACATATCCCAGAATAAATATTATTATATTTTAGAGTCTCTTTCTTTCTGTTATTCATGGCTGACAAGCTACAGATGGACATGCCACTTTTCTGTGAGACGTAGATGATGACAGTTTTTGGAGATGTCTAGGAATATCCAGTGTCCATAAGATCCTCCATCAATAAGTGCAGGCTGGAGGTCCCAGAGAGAGGCGAAGCTGCTGAATCACCATGGAGTTTCACTTTCTCCAGTTCTGCTCTGATAGAATCAGGCCCATCCGTTTTATGAATGACAATCTACCTAACCCAGAGTCAGCTGATGACAGGGTTAATATCATGTCTTAAGTAAATTCACAATGCCACCTATATTAGTGTTTGCTGAATAACTCCAAAGTCTACCATGACCAAGTGTACCATAAAACTTTCCATTATGAATAAACAAGAAACTTTAACATGAAATCTATGTGATTAAATTTTTAAGGTGAAAAACTGACCACTATACAGTCAGGCAAATATGATTTTGCTAATGAGTTGTAGAAGCTGCATGTGTATTCTGGATAGTAACACATTTTCAGATGCATAACTTGCAATTATCTCCTCCCATTCTGTAGGTTGGAATTTTTTCCATGCTTTGCAGAATATTTTTGCTGTGTTGTAGTTCCACTTGTTCAAGTCTGCTTTTGTTGTCTGTGCCTTTAATGCAAAATGTAGGAAGTCATTGCTAACATTATTTTCTGGGTGGGGAAAATTTTACAGTTGCAAACCATATATTTAAATATTTAGCCCATTCAGGGTGACTTTTGTGTTTATTCTAACCTAAAATTCTCAGTTCTTTGTATGCGTAGATCCAGTTTTTCTAACACCCTCTTAGGGAGAGACTTTGGTGTGTCCATTGTGTATTGTTGGTTCTCATGATGAAAATCAGTTTGCCATCAATATATCAGTTTTTTTTTCAGCTCTTTCTGTATATTTATGCTGATACTGTCCTGTTTTTATTACTCTACTTTTGTTATTGTGAAATCTGGAAGTAAAGTGTCATCAAGTTTATTCTTGCATTTTTACAAATAATATAGCAAAATATTTTAACTTTAACTCTTAAGTATGATAAAAGTATGGCTTTAAATAATGACTTTTATTATACACAGGTTATATTCTTGTATTCCTCCTTTTTAGAGTTTTATTATGAAATATTGAATTTTTAAAATGTCATTTTCTGTTTCTGGTGAGATATTAATGGATTTTTTCCTTTATTCTCTTAATTTAGCACTCCAAACTTACTGATTTGAAGATGTTGAATAATCAGTGCATCTCAAAAATAAATTTGAGTTTGTCATGGTGTAGCATCCTTTTAAAGTCTTATAGAACTTAGTTGACTATTATTAGGGAGTAGTTTATTTATATGTACTAAGAAAATTTGTCTGAAGTTTAATTTTCTTCTTTCACCATTGTCTGTTACTTGTAATATGGTAACTGCAGCCTCTTAGGAAGAATTTAGAAGGTTGGCACCTCATCCATTTTTGAAAAACTTAGAGAATGGTTGGCACGACTTTTTTAAATGCTGAGAGTCATTTTTTATCTAATATATAACCTATCATGAAGAATATTTATAGTGTGCTTGGGCAGCATGCATACTACGCTGCCGTTGGTTGGAAAGTTCTGTAGATGTCTATTTGGCCCGTTTGTTCAACGGGCTTAAGTCCACAGGCTTCCTAAGAATTTTTCTGCAGATGTTCTATACACTATTGAGGGTGAGGTGTTGAAGTCTCCCCATTTTTTTACTGTTCTATATTCCTGTTGGGAGCAAGCCTCCCAAAATCTGGTCATAAACTGGCCCCAAGGCTGGCCATAAACAAAATCTCTGCAGCACTGTGCTGGAAGGTTGTGGGTTTACGGGAACACCTGGCCTGCCCAGGGAGGAAAAACCGCTTAAAGCCATTCTTAAACCACAAACAATAGCATGAGCGATCTGTGCCTTAAGGACATGCTCCGGCTGCAGTTAACTAGCCCAACCTATTCCTTTAATTGGGCCCATCCCTTCGTTTCCCATAAGGGATACTTTCGTTAATTTAATATCTATAGAAACAATGCTAATGACTGGTTTGCTGTTAACAAATATGTGGGTAAATCTCTGTTTGGGGCTCTCAGCTCTGAAGGCTGTGAGACCCCTGATTTCCCACTGCACACCTCTGTATTTCTCTGTGTGTGTCTTTAATTCCTCTAGCACTGCTGGGTTAGGGACTCCCCGACCGAGCTGGTCTCAGCATATTCCTCCCTTCGTATCTCTTAAAGTTTCATAAATGTAGTTATATTTCTGTGTTTTCAAAGATGTAAAAGAGAAATAAAATACTAATTGCTTAGTAATTTTAATGAGAAAATCACATAACAAAAAATTATATTTTCTAAATGCTGCCATCACCACTAAACTCCTCCAGGAGTCTCACATCTGTGCTGGGCTCTGCTCTCTCCTCAGGCACCCCACCTCAGAGCTTGCTACAGAGGAGGGGACATGATAATAAGGCTCTCCCTTTTCTGGTGAAAACCAGTAGAGTCCTGACCTGACAGCTCTGGGAGAAGATCCCCAGTCCAGAATTACCAGGAGTTTTGATTTCATGATCAGCTGTGAACACACGTGGCTCACCATAGAGTTAGGGCTGAGCTGGGTTTTCTTGTAGCTATTTTAAAAGGCAAATAATGGAGAACTAGAGATATTGAGCATGAGTGGATGTGAGTGAAAAAACAGTGATTATGTGTGGCAGGTTCTGAACAAAATGTCTCTGTGTTTGTAGGTGTTTAGTGTGAGGTGCAGGTGGTGCAGTGTAGGGGAGAGGCAAGAGGCGAAAAGTGTGCAGGAGGCCGGGTGAGGCTGTAGACACTGTCAGCCTGCTATGCCAATCTCACAATGAGTGCTGGAGAAGATGGGAGTCTTATGGAGCTTCCTAACAACGCTGTGGTCAAAGCTAATTCCATCAAGGCCATTGGTTCTTCCCGGAGCATAGCTGTCCATCAGGAATCCCCCATGTGCCCAGCAGCAGCCACACATTAGCATTTTCACTGTGCACTGTCATGGTTTGGGAGGAGCTCTAGGATGTGTCTCTTTGTCAAAACCTGGGTGATGGTGTCAGAGAGCTGTGCCGGTTCCTGGTCCAGGTGCTCCCTGACGTTGGAGGTATAGGAGGTGCATTCTCAGGGTGGAAACACCTTTTATGGAAATGAACATAAGAAAACATGATTTTCTTTGGTTCTCTTAGATGACATGGAGAAGCAAGCACGCATCCTGCAAACAATTGTAATTTCTACTTTACCCCAAGTTCATGGTTTCTTGTAAACTTTGGTTTCTGTCCAAGTACAGAGATATTTTCATTAGAGTGAGTTTATTTCTTTCCACACACTAACCCTCACCTCCCCCAGATAGAGCACATTGTCCTCACTCTGAGTCTGAGGGAGGGGCTGTTCCTGTACAACTAAGGGCCCGCAGAGACCCCCACGTGCAGCTTTGCAAAGTCAGATGTTTCCCCATGTGAGGCGACCTCCACTGCCCGTGATTGATGCTCAGGTCTAATTGTGGATTCAGGAGTACGACACACTTAGGCTATCACATTGTGAGCCCAGACACACACCTCCCTGCAGGGTCCTGAGGAACAGCAGGAGACGCTCAGGACACCAGGGGGCGCTCAGGACACACATCAAGGCAGGTGCAAGGGGAAAAGGTGCTGGAGATGGGGTTTGGCATCACCATCATATTTCACCACTGGACACCCGCCACTATGTTGATTCTCATGTACGTGATTCTTTGTATTTTTAGAAAATGGCATTTAGGTAAATATATAACAACGTGTAGGTGCATCAAGTCGTCCTCTTCATCTTATGTGGACCTTTTCCAGTAAGATTCCAAGTCCCTGTATTTATTTGAGCTCCTCATAAATTATGGTGAATTATGTAGGATCTCTTTTACTTCTTTCTCCCTTTTCCCTCCTTCTCTCTTACTCACAAGCCCTCTGTTTCTCTTTCTCTCTCTCTCTCTCTCACACACACACACACAGAGAATTCTGTAACTTCAATTTCCTGATGTATTGAAGACAGTTGATTAAACTTCAGTTTTTCCAGTTTAGCTGCTGTTCATATTGCTGTAAGAATAAGAACGTTGTGCTTCTCAGCTGTGTACTTCTCTAAGATGAGTGGCAGCTTTTTAAATAATACCCTGATACTGAAGCAATCCAAATATCAATCAGCAGCTTAATCAGTAAACAAATTGTGGTAAATTCATTCACTGGAAAAACACCCACTGTTACAATCAGGTCCTGCTGGACACGCTCAACAGCAAGGGTGAATTCACAAGTACGTATGATGAGTAAAATAAGACAAACAAATATAAGTCCATACGTATTATTCCACTTTTATAAATTCTATAAAATGAAAACTAATGCCACAGAAAGAAAACCTGTAGTTGACTCTGGATGTGGTGTGAGAAGGGAAGGTGGAGGAAGCAGGAGTTATAGGAAAACAAGAGGAAATTTTGAGGGTAGCTGATTTTTTTCTGTGTTGAGAAAGGTAATGGTTATGTCACTATTTTCAAATTGTACACATTACGGGATGGCTATTATTTGCTAATTTTACCTCATTAAAATACTACGAATTTAAACACATATACTTTGGTAGAAAATGAGTTAGACAGAGATGAATAAAATATATGAGAAATGAAAAAAGAAAATCACAGAACAAGGGCATTAAGGACTTCACTCAACAAACTGAAGAAATTTTAAATTTCCTCAACACCGAATTAAATATTTAACTAAATATATATGAGAAATCAAAGAATCCACAATATACACATGAATAAAGCCTACGACTACCTACATTTTCAGGGAAAAACTAGAATACAACAAAATGATATCATGATTTCATTACATAACAGGGGTTAATCAACCACACCAGGCATGTCCAGCTCTGTCCTGGAGTTCATTCAGAGAACAGGCGGGTCCTGTGGTTAGGAATCGTGGCACCAAGCTCGCAGCATCAGTTCTAGTTGAAGCAATGCAAAGGCCAAGAGATCTCAACTAAAACGTAGTGTGGATGTGACATCTGGGGGTGCCACACACCCACCCCACGTAAATATGGAAAGGTTAATTACCTCTTGATGTGTCTGCCAAGATTGGTCCTCGTATCTCAGGAATGTCCAAGATGACTCAATAGATTGAGAAAGGAGACTGGTTCAGGGTTTCTACAGTGGTTTGGTGGTGGAGGCAGAGTGAGGGTTCTCACTCACAGAAAGGAGTTTGTGGGGCTTGAACCTCCCAGTGCCATCAAATGAGGGAGTTCCTGTGATTCCTGACTAGATTATTCATGTTGTGTGAGAAAGAAAAGAGACGATGGAGGAATGAGCCTTATCAACAGTCATGCTCAAAACAATAGTCTGATGATTTATTCTATGCAGCAACTATAAAAGTCATGAATATGGGTTGAAAACAACCAGGTCTACAAAAAATGAGAAGACTGCTTAAAAGAATAAGCCAATAATAATGAAAAGGAGGAGAAAAATGAGGAGAACGAGGTGAAGGCATGGGACAGGGGATTAGACGAGGGTCGTGTTCCAATGTGTTGTGTGCAGACTTCTCACCATCTAAAATCATCTGCTTAGCCTGAATGTCTTAGGTAAGCTGTCTACTCCAGAACATCAGAAGCCCCAGAGGATTCCTGAGGATACTCAGTCTAGTATCTTCTATTTGAGTAGCCTTACGATTGTGAAATATTCTTAGTTATTATTATTATTATAATTAAAGATAGGCTCTCACTCTGTTGCACAGGTTGGAGCGCAGTGGCACAATCATAGCTCACTGTAACCTTGAACTCCTGGCTCACACAATCCTCTGTCTCAGCTTCCAGAGTAGCTAGGATGAGAGGGGTGCAGCACCACAACCAGCCGATTTTTAAAGAAACTCTTTCATAGAAATGAGGTCTCCAACAGAGCGAGACTCCGTCTCAAAAAAATAAAGAAAAAGAAATAGAAATGGGGTCTCTCTGTGTTTCCCAGGGTGGTCTTGAACTCCTAGTCTCATATGATTCCCCTGGTTTTGCTTCCCAATGCAGTGGAATTATAGGCATGAGCCACCACATCTGGTCTGAAGTGATTCCTTGGTTGCAAAATATCAACACGAGAATTGACTCCCTGAGTTTGTTCTGCAGTGTTTTCATCAGTAGTGCCTGATAAGATTTATTCCAATATGTTTCAACGGCAGATGTTTTTTCCTGATGTTTCCTCCAGTATACATAATTCCATGGCTGAAGATCACAAAACACTGTTAAAACATGACGTAAAAAGGCAACCTTAAACTTCTGGTGATTGGAGTGAGTAAAATACAAAAATTACTTTCAATATTGTGTAGCACATGCATGCAACAGGACGGAGGTGAGCAAGGAGGGAAATATTTTTCAATGTATGAATCCTACAGCTTCTGAGTCATAGGGTAGTAACTGATGTGTCCTGAGGGAGGGACCAGAGTGCCATAGTGCTAGTGGGATAACTCTTGGCCAAGAGAGTTTTCATATTTTAGCCGGGCGCAGTGGCTCACACCTGTAATCCCAGCACTTTGGAAGGCCGAGGCGGGCGGATCACGAGGTCAGGAAATCGAGACCATCCTGGTTAATACGGTGAAACCTGTCTCTACTAAAAATACAAAAGAATTAGCCAGGTGTGGCGGCGTGCACCTTAGTCACAGCTACTTGGGAGGCTGAAGCAGGAAAATGTTGTGAACCCAGGAGGCTGAGCTTGCAGTGAGCCAAGATCACGCCACTGCACTCCAGCCTGGGCAACAGAGCGAGACTCTGTCTCAAAAAAAAAAAAAGAATTTTCGTATTATATTAGAAGTTTTTTTTTTAATTTAAAGATGTGATTTCTCGACATATCCAGAATATTGTGAATGGGATTAATTCTGTATGATTTGAAGAATGGCAATGCCTTCTATGTTTAGATAATATTACATACCAGGTTAAGACTGAGTGTTGTGTGTAATGATGCACCAGAACATTATTCTAGCTTCCATACTAGTGTTCTGTTTTTCTTTTTGTTTGCATTTGGTTTCAAATTTATATGTCAGGTCTCTAGAATGTAGGAATTTGTTTAAAAGTGTCTTTTCTTGTTGTTCATTTTGATGGGGTTTCCAGAAGATTTAAATAAAGCAAATAAAATATGCTCTGCCTGCAGCATGTTTTACAATTCTGCACTACTGTAGAACATCTGTATTTAATCCTGGTCTTTGGTTAATTGACAAGCTCTAATAAATGTAATAACTTCTGCCTTATGGGCTGACTTCACATCAGGTAGAGGACTATATCCCAAATGAAAGTTTGTACTGGTAATATAAATTATTAGTTAATAACCACCACATATACTATTTAGGGGTTACTCATCAAGAATTAATGATAAATCAAGGGTCTCAATGGGAAAAGTATCTAAGGGATATACAAAATATTTTGCTAATCTAGATAAAATAGATGTGAATACACTCAGTATCCAGCCATGTCTCCTGTCTATCACGTTATTAACCACACAGTAACTGACATCACTTGGGGCTTGTTTTAATTATCCAATTAGTTACTGATTTATCTCAAAGCCTCCGGATTATTATGTGCGATTACTTTAGCAGAAAGTGAAGAAAGACAACCCAGGCTGATTAAACAATGAGGAAAATCACAACCTGATGAATCAAGAAGCCTGGAGGTGAGCGGCTCCAGGACTGAATAATTTGATGGCTCATGTGCCCAGGAAGCTTCTTTTCTCAATTTTCCACACTGATGCATCCAGAAAGTCAGCTTCACCACCCCCCCACCCCAGTGACTCCCATCATGCAGTGACATGGTGACAACATTCCCAAGGGCCACACACATATATTATATATTGGCTGGAAAAAGGGCAGAGACAGTTCTGCAATTCTCGTCTGAAGGACAAGGAACACCTCAACAGACCATCTCCCCTGCCCCCATGACTAGAGCTGCACCACGTGCCCACATGGACACTCATCCCTGATGGGGATAATAAGACTCCATTGATGAGGCCGACCATTTTATCACATAAATTAGTAAAGACTGATATAAAGGTTTCAAAAACTAATTGAAGTCTGTTCTTCTATGTCCATCAGAGACCACAGATCCTCCAGTGATACCTTCTTTGTCTTTTCTGCTTGACTTTGTCTCTTCACCTTGTTTCATCCTCCAGAGAATCTCTTTCAGCTTCCTCAGGTGCATTCAAGTGTTTTATTTAACTGACAACTTCTAAATTGGTGAAAAACATTAGACTAAAGGGTCCATATTCCTAGGTCCATGTTCCTTGGTACATATTCCTAGGAAGGCACTGTGACCCTCGGTCTGCGTGTGACCTTGCCAGTGTTCCTGACCCTCCTCCAGAGGAGATGCTGGTCTGCGTGTTCTTGCCCCTTCCCCTGGGGTACAGTCCTCCTGTTTTCTCCAGGTGTTCCCTCCCCCAGCTCCAGTGTTCTCCATCGGCATCACCACCTTCCAGTTCTGCTGCCCTGCCCTGCAGACTAAAGCTCTGATTCCATAAGAAAAAGAGGGGAGCTGCTTCTCAATAGACGTTTGGTGGGGACCTGTGTTCCCATCTCAATTCCTGAGGGGTTGAACAAGTGACACTAGGATTCTGGTTTCAGTGGCTTTCCTTTGAAGAGTATATTCTTAGTTCTGTGTGGAAATAAGGGAATTGGGTCTGAATATACATTTCAGAATTGTGGGCTCTTCTTTTCTCCCAGACAGACACTTGGAGAAAGGAATATTTTTGTGACTGTCCCCTTTCTTGGGAAAAGGGTTCCAAGAGGATAGGTTAGCTTTTCAGTATGTGGTCCCTTAAAATTTCACACTACAAAACACCACACTCTATTTCAAGCAATCCAATATATATTTTTATTTTTTTCTTGGAATAGCCTATATTTCATATTCCAGACTCTGCCTTAGGTAATTTCATACCCTGGCTTTATTCCTCTCTACAAGAAATTGCTTCTTCCTAAACTTCAGATTTGTTATTTGTTTTGAAACTGTAATTATCAGAAGTATTAAAGAAAATTTGCGAAATTCCACCTTCCATGTTTATCTGTTATTGTTGATGCAGTTTTTAAAAATATGAAAATTATATTCATTTTGTAAGTACATTTCCAAGCTTAATAGCAGATCTTTAAGACCCAGAATAATAAAAAATTCAAATATTGTTCAGCTGCTTAATAAGAAACAAATTATGGTAAATTTTGTTTGCTAGAATACTACTCAGAATTTATAATAAGTAAATGTCTGATATACACAACTAAAAGGAAAAATATCTAATTATTTATGCTAACTATAATAAGCCAAACAAGAATATATACTACGTTAGTTCATTTTTATAAATTCTGATAAATTAAAATGAATCTGCAGCAATATAAAGATTAATAGTTGCCAGGGAAATGGTAGAAGGAAGAAAAGGAAAAGGAGGAAGAATATAGAAGAACAAAAGGAAACGTTGAGAATTCTCTTGTCCACCTTCATAAGGATCACAGTTACATCATGTTTATTAACTGTACACTTTAAATATGTGAAAGTTTATTATCTGGTAACTAAAACTTACAAAATTTATTACAAGCAACAGATGGAAACTTAGACAAGGAAGGAGTGACAGAAAGATAGAAAAAGGTATATTAAATTTCAGAAATACTTAAGAACTTATCTGCCTGAACCCTAGTTCTCACCATATTTTAGGTGAATGCTAGAATGCAGCAAAATCACACATGTTCTCAATACAGGAAATGGGTTCCACAAACCACACTAGGCACCCCCAGCTCTGTCCTGGGGTTGGTTCAGGGAGTAATTGCAGATAGTGATGAGGACCACAGGCCTAGGTACCAGGGCTTACCCATCCCAGACATGAGCTCTCAGACACATACTTACATCTGTACATGGAGAAACCACTGGCTCTGACAAAACATAATTTACACAGGTATGTAAAAATAAAATAAGGTAATCTTTTCAAAGTGTTTATCACAGCATAATTTTATAATAAGACAGCGTATTTTCCAAATACCATCGTTGTCACCAAACTCCTGCAAGGCACAGTCATCTTATCTGGGTACTGTCTTCTCCTCAGGCGTCCCACCCCAGAGCTTGCTATATAGTGGGGGACATGCAAATAGGGTCCTCCCTCTGCTGATGAAAACCAGCCCAGCCCTGACCCTGCAGCTCTGGGAGAGGAGCCCCAGCCCTGGGATTGCCAAGAGTTTCCACTTGGTGATCAGCACTGAACACAGAAGACCAACCATGGAGTTGGGGCTGAGCTGGGTTTTCCTTGTTGCTATTTTAAGAGGTGATTCATGGAGAACTTGAGAGATTGAGTGTGCGTGGACATGAGTGAGAGAAACAGTGGACATGTGTGGCAGCTTCTGACCAGGATGTCTTTGTGTTTGCAGGTGTCCAGTGTGAGGTGCAGCTGCTGGAGTCTGGGGGAGGCTTGGTACAGCCTGGGGGATCCCTGAGACTCTCCTGTGCAGCCTCTGGATTCACCTTCAGTGACCACTACATGCACTGGGTCCGCCAGGCTCCAGGGAAGGGGCTGGAGTGGGTAGGTTTCATTAGAAGCAAAGCTTATGGTGGGACAACAGAATACGCCGCGTCTGTGAAAGGCAGATTCACAATCTCAAGAGATGATTCCAAAAGCATCACCTATCTGCAAATGAACAGCCTGAAAACCGAGGACACGGCCGTGTATTACTGTGCGAGAGACACAGTGAGGGGAAGTCAGTGTGAGCCCAGACACAAACCTCCCTGCAGGGGTCCCGGAGACCACCAGGGGGCGGTCGGGACACTGTGCACGGGGCTGTCTCCAGGGCAGGTGCAGGCGCTGCTGAGGGCTGGCTTCCTGTCATGGTATGGGGCGGCCTCATTGTCAAATTTCCCCAGGGAACCGCTCCAGATTGACAATCCTGTACTAACACTTCATGTCTCTAAATGCAAAACTTTTTTGTTCTTTTTGTATTTTTGTTTTTGTAACAGGAGGACACATTCTCGCCTCCACAGAAGCCACAGTGTCACTTTAGGGGCAGATAATCCTTCTGTGGTCAACAGGATGAAAGTTCTGAAGAATCTCAGTGGAACCTGGGAAGTATTTTCCAATTAGACTCAGGGCAGAGACCTCCACGGGAATCTCTGATTAGAACGGGCTTTGAGTTCTGATGGGAGCCAAGAGAGAGGCTCACCCAGGGTCGGGGTCCTTAAAGCCTGATGGTTTTCACAGCTATCCCACCTCGTCTTGAAAAACTGTGCACATCTGACTCACACTGATTCAGTTGACCCTATTTCTCCTAATCTATTTTCTTTCTCTGCAGACTTGATTCTCACAGTTCCCTTTCTTCTTCTCTTTCCTGAAAACAGAGGATGTGTTTTCTGTAGTCAAAATCCCAGGGAGCAGGTCTGCAGGAGCTGGGTAGGCTGAGGGGACTTTCTCACTCACCATAGCCTGGTGACAATCCTGCTGTATTTTGTGTGTGGAGGTGTTTGGAAAATGAAGTGAACATTAGTCATGAAGGGAATAATACTAGTTTCCTCCAAAGGGATGTTGATGTAGAGCTGATCTTGTGCTTCTCACACTGTCACAGAGTTTATGCTTTCAGCTGTGACTTTAGGAGAGCTGAGGATGGAAACTCCATTGTGCTGTGAGCTCTGGTAACGGTAATTGTAGGGTCTGGCTAGGCAGCCTAAGGTCAATACTGCTGGCCTTCGGGAAAGACAGGCTGGAATTCCTGGGAAGACCTGCATCTGCCGTCCACCATGGAGTCCCATTGTCTTCTGTTATGCTCTGATTGAATCAGGCCCACCCAGGTTATCTAGAACACTCTTCATGACTTAGGAAGAAATAGTGGCAGGCTCCCCTAAGACCTGCATTGTGCCATGGGAGCAGCACCTAGGTTAGTGTGTGATTGAATAGATGAGACTGTGGTCTAGTCAAGGTGACAGGGAAAATTGTTGCCATTATTATGTTTTATTTTATATTTGGCAATATACTCATGCTCATATTACAAATATCTTTCTACATTTTTCGTATCAGAAGCTTTTGAACGAGAGCAACTTCATCTTGAATAGGGGCTACGAAAAATAAGACTGAAACCTGCTGGGCTACATTCCCAGTAAGTTAAGGCGTTCTTAGTCACAGGATGACATAGGAGGTCTGCACAGGATCCAGGTTATAAAGACCTTGCTGATAAAGCTTACAGTAAAGAAGCTGGCCAAAGACCATGTAAACCAAGATGGCGACAAAAGTGATTTCTGTTCGTCCTCTCTGCTCATTATAATGTCTTAACATGCTGAGATGCCATTTCCTGCCAGGGCCTGCGTTTCCCATCCCCATCTGACTCAGAGCCTTGTTTTCCTCCCGCTTCTTTACTACGAAATGGCACGTCCCCTGTTAGTGGTTCATGCAAACAGAGGCTGTATCCTGTTTGACAAAGATTCAGCATGAAACGTTCCTGTTACCTAAAAAAAATAGGCAGATGAGACTTAATTAACCTAAATAATTTTTTCACAACAAGAGAGTGAATACACAATTTGCAGAATGACAGAAAACTTTTGCACACTTTGCCTGTGACAGGGAACTAATATGAAGAATTTGCAAGGAACTCAAACAACTCTACAACAACAACAGCAACAAGAACCAAATAATCCCGTTAAAATGATCAAAGGGCATGAGTAGACATTTTCAAAAGAACACATGGAAATGGATTATAAATATATAAACAATGCTCAACATCACTAACCATCAGGGAAATGCAAACTAAAACCACAATAAGATATCATCTTCCTCCAGTCACAATGACTGTTACTAAAATCTCAAAAAATACCAGATGTTGGTGAGGATGGGAAATAAAGGCAACTCTTAGACATTGTTGATGAGGATGTAGACGAGTACAACCTCTATGGAAAATGGAAAGGAGAGTTCCCGGAAAACTAGAAATAGACCTGCCATTTGGTCCAGCAATCCCACTACTGGGTAACTACCCAGAGGAAAATAAACTATTATTTCAAAAAGATACTACCCACCTTCTATGCTTACCATAAAACTACTCTCAATAGCACATGTGTCAAACTGAGTGTCCACCAACAGATGATTTTATAAAAGAATATTGCATATATGCACAATTCAATACTAATGAGCCACAATAAGGAATGAAACTGTGTCTTTTGCAGCAAGATGCATAGACCTGGGGGACAATATAATTAGTGAACTCACAACAGAATGTCACATGTCACACATTGTTGCTTATAAGTGGGAGATAAACAGTGTGTACACAAGGATATGTAGAGAGAAATTATACACACTGGAGACTTAGAAGGATGGGCGGCCGAAGGTGGGAGCATGATGAGACATTACATAACGGGCACAATATAAAATAATTAAGAATTGACCAATGATCTTAAAATTAAAATGTCGAATATGATTAATAAATGAATTTGATATTAGTTGACCTCATTAAATTTAAAAACTTTTTCTACTCAAGTGACTGTAAGAAAATGAATGCCAGGTTACAGATGAGAAACTGTTTGCAAGTCATATAACCACCAATGTAATTATAATAACAACCTTCAGAACTCAACTGTGAATAAAAAGGAAGCAACTGATGGATAAATTAGGCAAGGGTTTGTACAGACATTTCATAAAGGAGATGTGCAGATGACACTGAAGCATATAAACACACTCTCAACAGGACTTTCCATTAGAGAAATTCAAATCAAGCCCACAATGAGACACCACTGTACACTTTTTAAAATGGCTGAAATTAAGAAGCAATACAGATAACATCAATGCTGGTGGGCATACCAGGTTGCTAGAGGCGAAAACATTGCTAACGGGAGTGCAAAACGAAACAGATACTCGGAAAATAAATTTTAGTTTTCTCTAAAATCAAACATGCCCTTAACACCTGACCCTAATATCCCACTCCTGAATATTTGCATCAGAGAAAAACAATCTTATATTCACACATAACTTCTATTCAAATATTCAAGATATTGTGTGTGTGTGTGTATATGGGTTAGAAAGTAAAAATGATGTAAATGTCTCAAAATTTGAATAGGTGAAGAAACTAGGAAGCAACTATAAATTGAATACCATCAGCAATAAAAAAATAATAAGCGACCGATACATAAACCATTACAGGTGAACTCCAGACATGATGCTAAGTGAGAGAAGCCAGTCTCAAATATCAAAGGGACACAGCTGTGAGCATCACGGTCATCCTCAGGTGTCAGTGGTTTGGGCTGGGCTCTCTCTGTCTCTTTCCTGACCAGATCCAGATGTTGAGCTCCACCATTTGCAGATGGAAAACCCTATTTTCAACCACACACTGAGGTTTGAATTGCTTCACAGACTGAACGAAACAAACACGGGCTCCTGTGAACAGTGTCCGGCATTTGTTCCAACCACGAGAGAACGTCCCTCAGCTCTCCCATGTCGTTGGTTCTCTCCTGCAAGCCAGCAGCCCTGCAGTGTAGTCTGCATCTCCCATGCATCCAGCCCTCTCCTTCCAAGGGCCTGTCACCACACCCTCCACTGTTTTTGAGAGCACAGGCAGGCTTTGAACTTTTTCACATTCTGTTGTTACTGAAGTTAGGATGTTTAGGACTAATTCAGGATCATATTTTATGACTGAATTCCAGCGCCCCCTCTCTCCTGGGACAGAGCTCCTAAACAAGGTTCTGCATGTGGAGACGAAGATGAGCTTTTTTCTTCTTCAGCCTAGGAGCTGAGCACTCAGTGGAGGGTTGGGCAGGAGCTTCCCACCATCCCAGCACTTTGGTTCTGGTGGGGCGGAACCTGTGCCATAGGACAGAGCTAGAAACCACGGACTGAATGTTCCCACTGGCACTGGACCCAGGGCAGAGCCTCCATCCATGACTGGGGCTCCATGGAAGAAGTGAGTCTCTGGCTCTCAGTAGCTCTTGTCCAGACTGAGCCTCAGCATCATGTGCTGTGTGCAGGGTCAGAGGGCCAATGTCCTGGCCCCTGGGGAAGAGTTTCCTCTGGTGGGAGCTGGTAGAAGATGTCCTGTCTTCTTGGCTGCATCTGTCTGCAGTGGAGTTTACCTCATGCTGAGCTGGGAGGTAGAAGGAAGGAAGAGCATCTTAGATCAAATATGATGACTGGCCTTACTGAGTTTTCTACAGTTTCCTGAATAAATGTTTCTTCACTTGCTGTGTGCTGTTAGAGTCTTTCCAAATTCTGTAATTTCCCAAAATAATTTTCACTGGTCTCATGAGGGCATGGATTCATTGAGATCCTCATGCTGTCAAAGAGAAACAGAACTGTTTTTATTTCACTTTTTAGCGAACATCCATGGGTTATAAAATAATGGGTTGGCATTACTTCCAACACTTTACAGATACCATCAACTTTCCTCTTGCTTGTGAGGTTTTAACCAGAAGAATGCTGTCATCATCTTTCCTGTTCTTTTGGAAGGAATGCCTCCTCTACTCACCTCCACTTGTCTGTGTGTATTTCTATTTGTCTTTGGTTTTCAGCAGTTTTAATAAGATTTACCTAAATGTGTGTGGGGGGAGCAGTGGGTGTTATTCTGCTGTTCTGGGTTCTCTGAGATGCATGGATTCACCATTTACTCTGTCTCCATTTTTGTGAAAACAATTAGAAAAAATGTCAGTGTGAGCCCAGAAACAAGCCTCCCTGAAGTGGGCACAGGACCACCTGGGGGCGCTCAGGACCCACTGAGCACAAGAGCCAGCCTCAGGGCAGGTGCAGATGGGGGTTAAGGTCTGGTTTCCTGTCAGCCCTGTGGCTTCCTCTCCATGAAACAGTTTCCTTTGTGGCACATCTCTGGATTCCTTCTCCTGTTCTTCCTGTGAAGTCTCTGAAGAAGAAACATTTGTCGTTAACAAGAGAAAAACTTTCTCACATGCACCAAAGGCAGAGTCACCTACAGTCACTTACTCCTGTTTCTGAACGTCAATAAGGTATCAATGCTTCTGAAGGTAATCAGCTAAATCTATAAAGATGCTGTGTTTAACTCAGCACTGCAGCCCAGCTCAACAGAACTCCAAAGGCCAGCCAGCAGCAGCCAGGATAAAGTGGGTGCCGGGCACTGGGGCAGAGGGAGTTCGCATCCAGTGCAAGAGAAGAAACGCCCTCTGGTGGGCACTGTCAGGACTCCAAGGTCACAGTTCAATTGTAGGTGATGCCGGGGAGAGGAGGAGAGACCCCACCAATGCTTAGTGTGGATGTCGAGTCCGACGGTGCCACACTCACACTCCAGGTGAATGTGAAAACATTTACGAGCTCTGTTTTTGAGGTGTCTGCTGGGAGCAGCACAGGCCTCTCAAGAAATTACAAACTGGAATTTCCTCAGTAGAGCAGGAAAGGAGGCTGGCTCAGGGCTTTATAATGATTTGGTGGTGGGGTCAGCGGGGGCGTTTCCACTCAGGAGAAGGAGCTTGTGTGATTTAAACCTCACACTGGCATCACATGAGGGAGCTTCCATGATTTCTTACTAGATTTACCACATGCAGGGGACAAGGAGGAGGAAGAATAAACCTTAATTCATCAGCATCAAGGCACCAAAAATAGGACCTGACACTTTATTCTCCCTAGCAGCTTAAGAAAATGAGTGAAAAAGAGAGATAAGGGTCCACTATGTGTGAAAAGCAAACAAGTCTAAAGAAAATAACAATTTTATTACTATAAGCACGTAATAGAAAGAAAGAGAAGAAGGAATGAGACAGGCAGGGGTGCTGAATCAATGTCCTGGGTGGGGCCTTTTCATTATCCACAATCATCAGTTTATTCTGAAGGTCTCAGGTCAGCTTCCTGCTTCAAAATATCACAGGCCCTTACAGTATATGTGAAAATGCTCCATTTGTCCTTCTTCACTAAAGTAGCCTTATAATTAGATGAACTTCCGAATTTAATCTTCAGTTGTGTTAAATAAAAAAACACAATCTACAATTTAGGAAAGTGAGAGTTTATTTTTATCAAGGGTTACAGCCATCCTGTATGCTGGAAAGCATAGCTTTTTATCAAGGGTTACAGCCATCCCGTATGCTGGAAAGCATAGCTTTTGGTGAAGACGAGAGAAAGGCCCTCCCACGAAGAAGGAGTTGGGCAGAAGCTTTATGCTGAAGGGTTTGGCTAAACAGACATAATCAACAGGTTACAGGAGGCGCTATGGATGTTCATGGAGGTGGTCCTGACACATGCATACTGAACAAACATGCCTGTAACGTGACCCCTGTTCACTTAGCAGTGGAGCCTGAGCATTTAAGTTCATTACAGTCAGGCCCTATGTGCCAGTAGTAGAAGCAGAGACACAAAGGCACTCAGGGCGCAGCCTCTGTAAACGGCCAGAGCCAGGCCATGGTCAGCGGTCTCGGATCAGGAGAAAGGTCCTGATCTCAGTCCAGTGTTCAATCAAAGCTGGGGTTATGGCTTGTGGAACAGGCGGTCGGTTCATCAGGGCATGGGCTGCAGTTGTCTTCATAGTGCCTGTCTCAGTGCGGTGCTCACTGAGCCACTAGAGAGAAAGGTTTAATTGAGCCTCTTTAAAATCAACATTTTGAATTATTTATCAGACATTTCAAATATGTCATGTTGTTTAGATTCTATTGCTGGAGAGTTAAGGTGATATTTGGGGGTTTGTAACTCTGTTTTTTCACACTTCCTGAATTGCTTATCTGTTTGCTTTTCATTAGCTAACCTATCTCTTCTTCTTATTTTTGAATTCATTCTGATTTTGATGAATATTTAATTCCCTTTAGAATGTGAATATAATGTACATTGTGCGGGTCTTTTGATTTTGGTTCTTGGTTCACTCGTGGCAAAGACTCTGTAAGGGTTCCTTGTCTATAGATAACCATTATTTAGTGGCTTTCTGAAGTGGTGGTTTTAGGACCAATGTACTGGACCTGTGAGTAGGCTCACTGCCCCCTGCAGGTCCCAGATAGTGGAGGCCTCGGGAACTGTTTCTTATTTGGAATGCATTTGTTTCAGCAGATTTTGTGTTGGGTTGTCAAGTTCACCCTTCATGTTAGTAGGTGGCCTTACAGGTTTGAGCTGACTGTGGTAGAAGCAGATGAGTACATGCTTGATATCTCTGCACAGGGAGAAGCTCTCTGTTGCCTCAGGTGACGGAGTGGTCTATGAAATGCACAGTGACCTGAGTTCCCTGCTCAGCCCCTGAGAGGTGGACCAAGCTGGACACACATGAGCCACCGAACCTGGCAAGCAAAAGCTCCAGCCTTGATGGAAATGGCGAGCTGAGGGGCGTCTACTCAGTGGGGTTTATTTTGTTATTAAGAGCTTTAGTGTGGTGGCTTTTTCAAATTCCAGCTGTAGTAGTAACATACTGAGCATGTGATCAGGCCCATGGTCTTTTGCGCGGCTGGAATCACAGAAGCGTTGAGAAGCTAATCTCAATTTCAACTGCTGTCCACTGGTGGAAGCGACTTTGTATTGGGTCATGCAGTTTGAAGGTCCGGCCAGTCAGTGGCGCTCGCAGGTAAGAGCCGGCTATGGTGGCAGCAGAAGGGTTTAAAGTGGGAAACTTGTCATGTTCCAGATCTTAGAGAAAAGACTTAGTTATTTCTCATTCAACCTGATACTACCTGAAAGTCTCTTGAGTGTAACTTTTATTTTGTCGCGATGGGTTCTTTCTATACCCATTTTTATGTTTTTTTTAATGAAAGGATGTTTCATCAAATGCGTTTTCAGCATCAATTTAAAAATTATATGTGGATTAAAGATCAAAATGTAAAACCTAACACTATAAAAACTCTGGATAATAACCTAGGAAACAGAATTTCGGATGTAAGAACTGACAAGGTTTTATAATGAAAATGCTAGAAGCAGTTGCAACAAAATTGAAAATTGACAAATGGGACCTAAGTAAATTAAAGAGCTTCTGTACAGCAAAAAATACGATCACCAGAGTAAACAGGCAACCTACAGAATGGGAAATAAAATATTTGCAACCTATACATCTGACAAAGGTCCGATACTTAGTATATACATGGAAATTTAACAAACATTCAATAAATAAAAAGTGACCAAAGGAGATGAAAAGACACTTCAAAAAAAGACCCACACGTGGCCAACAAGCATAGGAAAAAATGCTGAATATCACTATCATTAGAGAAATACATATCAAAACCACAATGAGGTACCGTCTCACATCAGTCAAGTTGGCTAATCTTAAAAAAAAAATAACAGATTTTTAAGGTTACAGAAAAAAGGGGAAATGCATACATTTCTGGTGGGAATATAAATTAGTTCAACCATTGTGGAAAGCAGTGTGGTGATCCCTCCAATAACCTAAAACAGAAGTTTCATTTGACCCAACAATCCTACAACTGGACATATACCTAAAGGAATATAAATATGTGGGTTCACTGCAGCATTATTCACAATAGCATAGACATGGAATTTACCTAAATCCCCATCACTGGCAGAATGATAGAGAAAAATGTGGTACATACAACCATGGAATACTATGCAGCTAAGAAAAGAATGAAATTATGTACTTTGTAGGAACATGATGGAACTGGCAGTCAATACTCTTAGCAAACTAATTCAGGAACAGAAAACCAGATACTATATGTTCTCCCTTATTTGTTGGAGATAAATAAAAACAAACACTCTTCCAGGGCCTGAGTCTTCCTTATTCAACAACTCATTCTAAATTAAGTATTCAGCAAGTTCCTGATACCCATTTAAATATTCTATTTCATCTGGGCCACTTATATCACTCAAAAAGCAATGATAACTATATTTATAAGTGGGATTCTAGGATAATAAATATCTGAATAGTGAGAATATGAAGGATACGGACGGTTTTTTGTTTAGTTCAATGGGCACATAACTGTGGGAGACACTATAGTCCTATGAAGAAGGTATTCAGACTTCAGAGATAAGTAATGTTTCCTACGTTGTGTTTGTGACTTGGAAGTGGTGGATTGAAGAGTGTGGTAGGTGCCCAGACCAAGCGGAACAGGAATCAACATGTAAAGATGATGATCTATGGATATGATCTAAAACCATGTAAATACTTCAGATAATTCTATTTAATGCAGTTGGAAATAAAACACAAACTTATTCAAAATACAAATTGCTTGGTAATTATTTTGGGAGCTATGAGTTCATCAAGAAACTCAAATTCCTATTTCTATTTCAACCCGTGATTCCTGCTGTCAATGGGAGGGAAGTCTCAGAACCAATCACATATCAGAGGGCAAGTCTGTCAACCAAGAGTCTTTCCACTGAAGGGCCTGGGAGGTCAGGACCCTCAGGAAAGTGCTGGGGATGCTGTCTTGGGAGTGCCCAGCAGATCTCAGAACTCTCCATGGGCCCTGCTGGACACTCAGGGGGGTAACTAGTGGCCACCTTTTCAGTGTTACCTGTGAGCTCCGAGTGTTCCCAATGGGACCAGGATGGGTCAAGGTGCCTGCTCAATGTCAGAGACAGCAATGGTCCCAGAAACAACCCAGGGAATCTCCACGCCAATAAAAAGTGGGTTCGCCGTGAGGAGCGCACCCTGGGGTTGGGGTTTGTTCTTCAGTGGGAAGAGTCTGTCCACAGAAAGCGTTGAAATGGGGCAGGGGATGCATTTCCTCGGGCGGGATTTAGGACCTGGTCTCTCAGCATCCCACACTTGTGCAGCTCATGTGGCATCTGTGTTTTCTTTCTCATCCTAGTTCAGGCTTTGAGCTGTGAAATACCCTGCCTCATGAATATGCAAATAACCTGAGGTCTTCTGAGATAAAGATAGATATATTGGTGCCCTGAGAGCATCACATAACAATCACATCCCTCCTCTGAAGAAGCCCCTGGGAGCACAGCTCATCGCCATGGAATGGACCTGGAGGTTCCTCTTTGTGGTGGCAGCAGCTACGGGTAAGGGGCTTCCTCGTCTCAAAGCTGAGGAAGGGATCCCGATCTAGTTAAAGAGGATTTTATTCACTCCTGTGTCCTCTCCACAGGTGTCGAGTCCCAGGTGCAACTGGTGCAGTCCGGGGCTGAGGTGAAGAAGCCTGGGTCCTCAGTGAAGGTCTCCTGCAAGGCTTCTGGAGGTCCCTTCAGCAGCTATGGTGTCAGCTGGGTGCGGCAGGCCCCTGGACAAGGGCTTGAGTGGATGGGAATGATCATTCCTGTCCTTGGTGAAACAAACTACGCACAGAAGTTCCAGGGCAGAGTCACGATCACCGCGGACACATACACAAGCACAGCCTACATGGAGCTGAGCAGCCTGAGATCTGAGGACACGGCCATGTATTACTGTGCGGGTCGACTCTACGGTGCCATTGTCTACTACCTTGAGTACTGGGGCCAGGGAACCCTGGTCAGCGTCTCCTCAGGTGAGTCCTCACAACCTCTCTCCTGCTTTAACTCTGAGGCATTTTGATGCATTTTTGGGGGAAAGAAGTGTGCCTGGGTCTCCTGTCAAGAAAGTCCCGGGACAACCTGGGGGGCTCAGGAGGACGCCCGGAGGCAACAGCGGCCACACAGACACGGGGCAGGGGTCCAGTAGCACTGGCCTCTCTGTGGTCAGGGCCACCCTGGGCCTCTGGGGTCCCAAGCCCAACAATCCCCGGGCTCAGTCTGAGAGGGTCCCAGGGACTTAGTGGGGTGCCAGTTCTTGCCTGGGGTCCTGGCGTTGTTATCACATTGTGACAACTGGTTTGAGTCCTGGGGCCAGGGAGCCCAGGTCACCGTCTCCTCAGGTGAGTCCTTACCACCCCCTCTCTGAGCGCACTTAGGGAGACTCGGCTTGACGGGGCCTCAGGGTCAGAGTCCGGGAGGCATTTTGGAGGTCAGGAAGGAAAGCCGGGGACAGCGACCCTCCGAATGGGAACCCAGCCTGTCCTCCCCAAGTCTGGCCACAGATGTCGGCTACTGGGAGGCTCCCTTGGCTGGTCTGGGGTGACCACTGTCCGCTTCACCTAGAGCATTCTCAGGGGCTGTCGTGATGATTGTGTGGCGGGACTCTGTCCCACTCCAAGGCACGCGCTCTCTGGGACGGGTGTCCCCGGGGTTTTTGGACTCCTGGGGGTGACTTAGCAGCTGTCTGCTTGCAGTTGGACTTCCCAGGCCGACGGTGGTCTGGCTTCTGAGGGGTCAGGCCAGAATGTGGGGTACGTGGGAGGCCAGCAGAGGGTTCCATGAGAAGGGCAGGACAGGGCCACGGACAGTCAGCTTCCACGTGACGGCTGGAGACAGAAGGGCTCCATGTGGCTGGGTTTTTGTGGGGCGAGGATGGACATTCTGCCATTGTGATTACTACGGTATGGGATTCTGGGGCCAAGGGACCACGGTCACCGTCTCCTCAGGTAAGAATGGCCACTCTAGGGCCGTTGTTTTCTGCTATTGCCTGTGGGTTTTCTGAGCAGTGCAGGTTGGTCCTGGGGACATGTTCCAAGGGGACCTGGGCGGACTGGCCAGGAGAGGACGGGCACTGGGGTGCCTTGGGGATCTGGGAACCTCTGTGGATTTTCCGATGCCTTTGGAAAATGGGACTCAGGCTGGGTGCGTCTGATGGAGTAACTGAGCCTGGGGGCTTGGGGAGCCGCATTTGGACGAGATGCCAGAACAGACCAGGGGTCTTAGTGATGGCGGAGGAATGTGTCTCAGGAGCGGTGTCTGTAGGACTGCAAGATCGCTGCACAGACAGCGAATCGTGAAATATTTTCTTTAGAATTATGAGGTGCGCTGTGTGTCAACCTGCATCTTAAATTCTTTATTGACTGGAAAGAGAACTGTTGGAGTGGCTGAATCCAGCCAGGAGGGACGGGTAGCCTTGGTCTTGATGAGAGCAGGGTTGGCGGCAGGGGTAGCCCAGAAACGGTGGCTGCCGTCCTGACAGGGGCTTAGGGAGGCCCCGGGAGCTCAGTGCCTTGAAGTTGGTTTCCAAGAGAAAAGGATTGTTCATCTTAAGAGGCGTGCTTACTAAATGTTAAAAGACAGGATATGTTTGAAGTGGCTTCTGAGAAAAATGGTTAAGAAAATTATGACTTAAAAATGTGAGAGATTTTCAAGTATATTAATTTTTTTAACTGTTCAAGTATTTGAAATTCTTATCATTTGATTAACACCCACGAGTGATATGTCTCTGGAATTGAGGCCAAAGCAAGCTCAGCTAAGAAATACTATCACAGTGCTGTCGGCCCCGATGCAGGACTGAGTTTTGACCATCATAAATCAAGTTTATTTTTTTAATTAATTGAGCGAAGCTGGAAGCGGATGATGAATTACAGTCGAGATGGCTGCATGGGGGTCTCTGGCACCCACAGCAGGTGGCAGGAAGCAGGTCACCGCAAGAGTCTATTTTAGGAAGCAAAAAAACATAATTGGTAAATTTATCACTTCTGGTTGTGGAGAGGTGGTTTTGCCCAGGCCCAGATCTGAAAGTGCTCTACTGAGCAAAACAACACCTGGACGATTTGCGTTTCTAAAATAAGGCGAGGCTGACTGAAACTGGAAAGGCTCTTTTTTTAACTATCTAAATTTCATTTCCAATCTTAGCTTATCAACTGCTAGTTTGTGCAAACAGCATATCAACTTCATTTTTAAAGTAAGATGTTTAAGAAATTAAACAGTCTCAGGGAGAGTTTATGACTGTATTCAAAAAGTTTTTTTAAATTAGCTTGTTATCCCTTCATGTGATAATTAATCAAATACTTTTTCAATACCTCAGAGCATTATTTTCATAATGACTGTGTTCACAGTCTTTTTAGGTTAACTCTTTTTCTCTTTGTGATTAAGGAGAAACACTTTGATATTCTGATAGAGTGGACTTCATTTTAGTATTTTTCAAGACCACTTTTCAACTACTCACTTTAGGATAAGTTTTAGATAAAATGTGCATCATTATCCTGAATTATTTCAGTTAAGCATGTTAGTTAAGCATGTTAGTTGGTAGCATAAGAGAAAACTCAGTCAGATAGTGCTGAAGACAGGATTGTGAGACGCCTTAGAAGGACAGGTTCTGCTCGGAATCACCGATTTGGCGTCAGCAGGACTGGCCTAGCAGAGGCTCTGGGAGGGTGGCTGCCAGGCCCGGCCTGGGCTTTGGGTCTCCCCGGACTACCCAGAGCTGGGATGCGTGGCTTCTGCCACCGGGCTGACTGGCTGCTCAGGACACAGCCCTTGTTAATGGACTTGGAGGAATGATTCCACACCAAAGCTTTGCAAGGCTCGCAGTGACCAGGCACCCGACATGGTAAGAGACAGGCAGCCGCCGCTGCTGCATTCGCTTCTCTTAAAACTTTGTATTTGATGTCTTATTTCCACTAGAAGGGGAATTGGTCTTAATTGCTTGATGAAGAGCAGGAGACTCATTTATGTGAGTCTTTTGAGTAACCATTGTCTGGGTCACTCCCATTTAACTTTCCCTAAAGCCCATTTCAAGGAGAGATCGCACGAGCTGCTCCACAACCTCTGAATGGGGATGGCATGGGTCACGATGCTTGAGAACATACCAAGCCTCACTGGCATCGCCCTTGTCTAAGTAATTGACTGTAGGTCATCATTGCACCCTTGAAAGTAGCCCATGCCTTCCAAAGCGATTTATGGTAAATGGCAGAATTTTAAGTGGCAAATTCAGATAAAATGCATTTCTTGGTTGTTTCCAATGATGACTGTTATCTAGAGGGAATTTAAAGGCAGGGGTTTATTTCAGACTCAGAAGGGAGGAGATGCTTTGGGAAGGTGGAGGCTCTGAGCATCTCAATACCCTCCTCTCGGGGCAGAAGCTATGCTGCCGCTTCTAGAGCAAGGGGAGCTGCTCATTTTTATCGCGGTACAAGCTCCTAAATTCTTGGTCTAATTCTCAAGATGTTTTAATGACTTTAAAGCAGCAAAAAAATATTCCACCCAGGTAGTGGAGGGTGGTAGTGATTGGTACTGCTTTGGAACCAAAACCCAGGTGGCGCTGGCTCAGGACTGCAGGAAACCGGGGTATCAAGTAGAGGGAGACAAAAGATGGAAGCCAGCCTGGCTGTGCAGGAACCCGGCAATGAGATAGCTTTAGCTGAGACAAGCAGGTCTGGTAGGCTGACCGTTTCTGGCTATGACAACTCCATCCAGCTTTCAGAAATGGACTCAGATGGGCAAAATTGACCTAAGCTGACCTAGACTAAACAAGGCTGAACTGGGCTGAGCTGAGCTGAACTGGGCTGAGTTGAACTGGGTTGAGCTGAGCTGAGCTGGGCTTGGTTACACTAAGCTGAGCTGAGCTGGGCAGGGCTGAGCTGAGCTGAGCTGAGCTGGGCTGAGCTGAGCTGGGCTGAGCTGGGCTGAGCTGGGCTGAGCTGAGCTGAGCTGGGCTGAACTGAGCTGAGCTGAGCTGGGCTGAGCTGAGCTGGGCTGGGCTGGGCTGGGCTGGGCTGGGCTGGGCTGGGCTGGGCTGAGCAAGGCTAGGCTGAGCTGGGCTGGGCTGAGCTGGGCTGAGCAAGGCTAGGCTGAGCTGGGCTGAGCTGAGCTGGGCTGGACTGAGCTGGGCTGGGCTGAGCTGGGCTGAGCTGGGCTGAGCTGAGCTGGGCTGGACTGAGCTGGGCTGGGCTGAGCTGGGCTGAGCAAGGCTAGGCTGAGCTGGGCTGAGCTGAGCTGGGCTGGACTGAGCTGGGCTGGGCTGGGCTGGACTGGGCTGGGCTGGACTGGGCTGGGGTGGGCAGGGCTGGGCTGGGCTGAGCTAAGCTGGGCTGAGCAAGGCTAGGCTGAGCTGGGCTGAGCTGAGCTGGGCTGGACTGAGCTGGGCTGGGCTGGGCTGGGCTGAGCTGGGCTGAGCTGGGCTGAGCTGGGCTGGGCTGGGCTGGGCTGGGCTGAGCTGGGCTGGGCTGAGCTGGGCTGAGCAAGGCTAGGCTGAGCTGGGCTGAGCCGGGCTGAGCTGGGCTGAGCCGGGCTGGGATGGGCTGGGATGGGCTGAGCTGGGCTGAGCTGGGCTGAGCTGGGCTGGGATGGGCTGAGCTGGGCTGAGCTGGGCTGAGCTGAGCTAGGCTGGGCTGGGCTGGGCTGAGCCAAGCTGAACTGGGTTGAGCCAAGCTGAACCGGGTTAAGCGTGCTGTGTTGGGCTGAGCCAAGCTAGGCCGAGCTGAGCCGAGTTGAGCTTAGCTGGGCTGAGCTAACCTGGGCAGGGCTGAGCTGGGCTGAGAGCAGATCATCCACAGGAGAGCAGGGGCTGGTGGGAAGCAGGAGGAGTAGGTGAGCAGCTTCTGGAGCTCAGGGGACCAGGGCAGAACAGCCTCAGGTGAGAAGAGGCAGGTGGGAGGCAGAATAAGCAGGGGGCAGCCCCTGGAGCTCAGGGAGCCAGGGCAGATCATCCACAGGAGAGCAGGGCCTGCCCCTAGAGTTCAGGGGACCAGGACAGAACATCAGATGAGCATGGCTAGTGGGAGGTGGGCGAGCAGGGGGCAGATCCTGGAGCTCAGGGGTCCAGGGGAGGGCATCTGAAGGTGAACAGGGGCCAGTGGGGGCAGGATGAGCAGGGGGAAGCTCCTGGAGCTCAGGGAGCCAGGGCAGAGCAGCCGCAGGTGAGGAGGGGCAGGTGGGGGGCAGGAGGAGCAGGGGGCAGCTCCTGGAGCTCAGGGGTCCAGGGGAGGGCATCTGAAGGTGAACAGGGGCCAGTGGGGGCAGGAGGAGTAGGGGGCAGCTCCTGGAGCTCAGGGGAACAGGGCAGAGCCGCCGCAGGAGAGCAGGGCCAGTGGGGGGCGGGACGAGCAGGGGACAGGCACTAGAGCTCAGGGCATGGCAGCTACAGGTGAGCAGGGACGGTGGGAGGCAGCACTCAGCTCCTAGACTTTGGCAGCAGCTGCGTACTTGCTGGCAGCCAACAGCTGAGGGCTGGTGAAAGCACAGTGCAGCCTCCTGGGGCCAGGAAGGGAGTGTGAGCCCATCCCGCTGAGCAGTTCCCAAGGGCGAGCCGGGATGGAGAAGGGAAGGCATTCCAGGGCTCAGGGCTGAGCTCACAGGCAGAGGCAGGTCTGGCTGCAGGGGGAACGTGTGCTTGAGACCAGGAGGGTCCCAGGGCTGGCCCGAGTGGACCACGGGCAGGAAGGCCTCTGAGGCTGGCGCCCCAGAAGGAACAAGATGGGCTGCCAGGAGCCAGGGCCACCAGCACAATGAAGCTGAGGGGAGGTGGTGCAGGGCAGTGTAGCAGCAGAGGGGAGCCAGAGGGGCCCATTCAGGGCCTGGGCAGAGTCAGCCAGAGCCTGTGGTGCAGGTGAGGGGAAGGGGTAGTGGGCAGGGCCCTGGGGCTGAGCAGACGGGATGGCCTGGCTGAGGGCGCTTAGCTTCCTCAGAGGTCGGGGCACACCCCACCTGCAGTGGGACTCCAGGGCCACTGGCCAGCAGCAGAGAGAAATGGGGCCTCCCTGTGGCCTGGGGGTCCTGGAGCCATGCAGGGTGGGGAGGGCCAAGGGCAGGCGCAAGGGTCCTACCTGTGCTGGGGGGCCTGGGCTGAGCTCAGCAGGGACCTTGCCTGGGGAAGCTCTGGAGAGAGGGAGGAGCTGGGCTGGTGGCCCAGAAGGCCAGGCCAGGGCTGGAAGGGTGAGGGTGTGATGACTGAGCCTCCAGAAGTAATGCAGGACATTGGGGAGGCAGGGGGCATCCAGGCACTCAGGGCCCTGACCTGGGCTGCTGCACA
This sequence comes from Symphalangus syndactylus, assembly GCF_028878055.3. Lineage (NCBI taxonomy): Eukaryota > Metazoa > Chordata > Mammalia > Primates > Hylobatidae > Symphalangus > Symphalangus syndactylus. Next base: position 11,500,360 of record NC_072430.2, read on the forward strand.
CTGGGGCTAAGGGGAAAGGATGGGAGAGGCTGAGGAGGAGGCTCCCAGGGGGCTATTCCAAGGCAGGGGGTTCCGGGGCCCTGGGGCTGAAGGGCGCCGACCCTATGCAGTGTCTGGCCCCTGCTACACGGAAGACAAGGGCCCTGGAGGACAGAGGGCAGGCTATGACCAGGGCCCTGGGCAAGTCAGGCCACTCACTAGGGGAGGGCCACACTGGGGCGCAGGGTCAGGGGCTACAGGGGGCTCAGGGGACCCACCAGAAGCCATCTGAGAACAGTGGCCACTGGTCAAGCCAGGCACCCATAAAAGGCTGGAGTGGGATCGATGGGCATGAACCGTCCCTGAGGGGGCACCGATTACTAGAGCCGAGGCCAAGGTAGAGGATCTGGACTGTGCTGACCCCCGGCAGACACAGAGGGCTGACCCAGCTGCCGAGCCCCGCCTCCTAGGCTGCAGGGGTGCCTGCAGAAGGGCACCACAGGGCCGCCGGTCCTGCAAGCTTTCTGGGGCGGGCCAGGCCTGACTTTGGCTTTGGGGCAGGGAGGGGGCTAAGGTGGGGCAGGTGGCGCCAGCCAGGTGCACACCCAATGCCCGTGAGCCCAGACACTGGACCCTGCCTGGACCCTCGCGGGCAGACAAGAACCAAGGGGCCTCTGCGCCCTGGGCCCAGCTCTCTCCCGCACCACGGTCACATGGCGCCACCTCTCTTGCAGCCTCCACCAAGGGCCCATCGGTCTTCCCCCTGGCGCCCTGCTCCACGAGCACTTCTGAGAGCACAGCGGCCCTGGGCTGCCTGGTCAAGGACTACTTCCCTGAACCGGTGACCGTGTCGTGGAACAAAGGTGCCCTGACCAGTGGCGTGCACACCTTCCCGGCTATCCTACAGTCCTCAGGGCTCTACTGCCTCAGCAGCGTGGTGACCGTGCCCTCCAGCAGCTTGGGCACCCAGCCCTACACCTGCAACGTAGATCACAAGCCGAGCAACACCAAAGTGGAAAAGAAAGTTGGTGAGAGGCCAGCGCAGGGAGGGAGGGTGTCTGCTGGAAGCCAGGCTCAGCCCTCCTGCCTGGACACACCCCGGCTGTGCAGCCCCAGCCCAGGGCAGCAGGGCAGGCCCCATCTGTCTCCTCACCTGGAGGCCTCTGCCCGCCCCACTCATGCTCAGGGAGAGGGTTTTCTGGCTTTTTCCACCAGGCACCGGGCAGGCACAGGCTGGATGCACCTACCCCAAGCCCTGAGCACAAAGGGGCAGGTGCTGGGCTCAGACCGACCAAGAGCCATATCCGGGAGGACCCTGCCCCTGACCTAAGCCCACCCCAAAGGCCAAACTCTCCACTCCCTCAGCTCAGAAACCTTCTCTCCTCCCAGACCACAGTAACTCCCAATCTTCTCTCTGCAGAGCCCAGAACTACATCTGGTGGCACAACTCACACATGCCCACCGTGCCCAGGTAAGCCAGCCCAGGCCTCGCCCTCCAGCTCAAGGCGGGACAAGTGCCCTAGAGTGGCCTGCGTCCAGGGACAGGCCCCAGCCGGGTGCTGACACATCCGCCTCCATCTCTTCCTCAGCACCTGAACTCCTGGGAGGACCGTCAGTCTTCCTCTTCCCCCCAAAACCCAAGGACACCCTCATGATCTCCCGGACCCCTGAGGTCACGTGCGTGGTGGTGGACGTGAGCCAGGAAGACCCCGAGGTCCAGTTCAACTGGTACGTGGACGGTGTGGAGGTGCACAATGCCAAGACAAAGCCGCGGGAGCAGCAGTACAACAGCACGTTCCGTGTGGTCAGCGTCCTCACCGTCGGGCACCAGGACTGGCTGAACGGCAAGGAGTACAAGTGCAAGGTCTCCAACAAAGCCCTCCCAGCCCCCATCGAGAGAACCATCTCCAAACCCAAAGGTGGGACCCGCGGGGCGCGAGGGCCACATGGACAGAGGCCGGCTCGGCCCACCCTCTGCCCTGGGGGTGACCGCTGTGCCGACCTCTGTCCCTACAGGGCAGCCCCGAGAGCCACAGGTGTACACCCTGTCCCCGTCCCGGGATGAGATGACCAAGAACCAGGTCAGCCTGACCTGCCTGGTCAAAGGCTTCTACCCCAGCGACATCGCCGTGGAGTGGGAGAGCAGCGGGCAGCCGGAGAACAACTACAAGACCACGCCTCCCGTGCTGGACTCCGACGGCTCCTACTTCCTCTACAGCAAGCTCACCGTGGACAAGAGCAGGTGGCAGCAGGGGAACGTCTTCTCATGCTCCGTGATGCATGAGGCTCTGCACAACCACTACACGCAGAAGAGCCTCTCCCTGTCTCCGGGTAAATGAGTGCGACGGCCGGCAAGCCCCTGCTCCGCGGGCTCTCGGGGTCCCGAGAGGATGCTTGGCACGCACCCCGTGTACATACTTCCCGGGCGCCCAGCATGGAAATAAAGCACCCAGCACTGCCCTGGGCCCTGCGAGACTGTGACGGTTCTTTCCGCGGGTCAGGCCGAGTCTGAGGCCTGAGTGGCATGAGGGAGGCAGAGCGGGTCCCGCTGTCCCCACACTGGCCCAGGCTGTGCAGGTGTGCCTGGGCCGCCTAGGGTGGGGCTCAGCCAGGGGCTGCCCTCGGCAGGGTGGGGGCTTTGCCAGCGTGGCCCTCCCTCCAGCAGCAGCTGCCCTGGGCTGAGCCACGAGAAGCCCTAGGAGCCCCTGGGGACAGACACAGCCCCTGCCTCTGTAGCAGACTGTCCTGTTCTGTGAGCGCCCTGTTCTCAGACCCCCGTGCCCACTCGGGGACATGCCAAGTCCATGTGCGTAGGGACAGGCCCTCCCTCACCCATCTACCCCCACGGCACTAACCCTGGCAGCCCTGCCCAGCCTCGCACCCGCATGGGACACAACCGACTCCTGGGGACATGCACTCTCGGGCCCTATGGAGGGACTGGGCCAGATGCCCACACGCACACTCAGCCCAGACCCGTTAAACAAACCCTGCACTGAGGCTGGCGGGCCACACGGCCACCACACACACGTGCACGCCTCACACACGGAGCCTCACCCGGGCGACCAGAGCAAGGTCCCCGCACATGTGAACACGCCTCGGACACAGGCCCCCACGAGCCCCACGCAGCACCTCAAGGCCCACGAGCTGCTCAGCAGCTTCTCCACATGCTGACCAGCTCAGACAAACCCAGCCTTCCTCTCACAAGGGTACCCCTGCAGCCGCCACACACACACAGGCCCCCACACACGGGATAACACGCCACGTCGTGTCCCTGGCTCTGGCCCACTTCCCAATACTGCCCTTCCCTGCAGTTGGGGTCACATGAGGGGTGGGCTTCACATCCTCCTGCCCTCTGGGCCTCAGGGAGGGACACGGGAGATGGGGAGTGGGTCCCGCTGAGGGCCAGGTCGCTATCTAGGGCCGGGTGTCTGGCTAAGCCCTGGGGCCAAAGCTGGTGCCCAGGGTGGGCAGCTTCGGGGAGCTGACCTCAGGACACTGTTGGCCCATCCCGGCCAGGCCCCACATCCTGGGTCCCGCCACAGAGGGAATCACCCCCAGAGGCCCGAGCCCAGTGGGACACAGCACTGACCACCCCCTTCCTGTCCAGAGCTGCAACTGGAGGAGAGCTGTGTGGAGGCGCAGGAGGGGGAGCTGGACGGGCTGTGGACGACCATCACCATCTTCATCACACTCTTCCTGCTAAGCGTGTGCTACAGTGCCACCGTCACCTTCTTCAAGGTCGGCCGCACGTTGTCCCCAGCTGTCCTTGACATTGTACCCCAGGCTGTCCCCACCTGTCCCTGATGCTGTCTTCTGTGTTATCCACATGCTGTCGCTACCATGGCCCTGCTCTCCATCCATGTCCAGGCCTGGGGGCAGGCAGTGTAGAGGCCCTGGTACCTGGGTGGCCTGAAAGGCAGATGGGCCTCGGGGGCAGAGATGTGGCCTCAGTGGCCTGAGGGGTGGGTGGACCTTGGGGGCAGGGCTGTGGCCTCAGTGGCCTGAGGGGTGGGCAGGCCTTGGGGGCAGGGCTGTGGCCTCACTCACCCCTGTGCTGTCCATTACCTACAGGTGAAGTGGATCTTCTCCTCGATGGTGGACCTGAAGCAGACCATCATCCCCGACTACAGGAACATGATCAGGCAGGGGGCCTAGGGCCACCCTCTGCAGGGTGTACAGGGCCGCCCAGACCCCACACACGAGCCATGGGCCATGCTCAGCCACCACCCAGGCGACACCTGCCCCCTGACCTCACTGCCCTCAACCCCATGGCTCTCTGGCCTCACAGTCGCCCTCTGACCCTGTCACACCTGACACACCCCCCTTCCAGACCCTGTGCATAGCAGGTCTACCCCAGACCTCCGCTGCTTGGTGCATGCAGGGCGCTGGGGGCCAGGTGTCCCCTCAGCAGGACGTCCCTGCCCTCCGGCCCGCCAGGTGCTCACACAAAAGGAGGCAGCGACCGGCATGCCAGGCCCCCACCCAGGCAGGAGCTGGCCTTGGAGCCAACCCCATCCACGCCACCCTCCTGAACACAGGCGTGGTTTACAGATGGTGAGTGGGAGCATCAGCCGCCAAGGTAGGGAAGCCACAGCACCATCAGGCCTGTTGGGAGGCTTCGGAGAGCTGCGAAGGCTCACTCAGACGGCCTTCCTCCCAGCCCGCAGCCAGCCAGCCTCCATTCCGGGCACTCCCGTGAACTCCTGACATGAGGAATGAGGTTGTTCTTATTTCAAGCAAAGAACGCTGCTCTCTGGCTCCTTGGAACAGTCTCGGTGCCAGCACCACCCCTTGGCTGCCTGCCCACACTGCTGGATTCTCCGGAGGAACTCGACCCGCAGGGACAGCCAGCCCGACTCTACACTGGGGAGAGAAGGGACCAGGCCCAGGACACTGCCACCTCCCACCCACTCCACTCCACCGCGATCACTCGGAGAAGAGCCTGGGCCATGGGGCTGCTGTAGAGCCCCACAGTGCAAGGGTGAGGAGAGCCCAAGGAAGGGGCATCTGCCCAGACAGGCCTCCCAGAGAAGGTCCCAGGCGGGCAAGACTCAGCCTTGGTGGGGCCTGAGGACAGAGGAGGCCCAGGAGCACGGGGGAGAGAGGTGGAGGGACACCAGGAGAGCCAGGAGCGTGGACACAGCCAGAACTCATCACAGAGGCTGGCGTCCAGCCCCAGGTCAGGTGCAGCAGGAACAAGCAGCCACTCTGGGGGCACGAGGTGGAGAGGCGAGACGACAAAGAGGGTGCCCGTGTTCTTGGGAAAGCGGGGCTGCTGGCCACGAGTGCTGGACAGAGGCCCCCATGCTCTGCTGCCCCCATCACGCCGTTCCGTGAGTGTCACACAGAATCTGCAGACAGGAAGGGAGGCACGAGCAAGAGTGCGACAAGCGCCTGCCTCGGCCGTCAGGGAGGACTCCCGGGCTCACTCGAAGGAGGTGCCACCATTTCAGCTTTGGTAGCTTTTCTTCTTTTAAATTTTCTAAAGCTCATTAATTGTCTTTAATGCTTTTTTGATGACAATAAAATATCCTGTTTAAGTCTTGTACTTCGTGATGGGAGCCGCCTTCCTGTGTCCACGCGCCTCCTGCCCCCGGTGGGAAGCACAGTCAGGTGGAGGCTGGTCGAGCTGCACCTCGGGGGCTCCCTGCACACGCCCCCAGCCTCCTGCAGCCACACGCACTGCCCGTGCGGCCCTCCCTGGCCCCTGTCGCTACATGGACCCCCGGGGCTTCTCCTCCTTCCTACATGGATGCAGCTTCTCCTCCTGCTGGGAACGGTGCTGCCTGCCCTGGTCACTCTGCGGGGCACAGGGCCTCCAGGGAAAGCTGGGTCGAGGCCTGGGAGCTGGCTCAGGCTGGCCAGGCAGAGCCACATGGAGGGCCTTCCAGAACCAACCATGGTCCGAAGCGAGAGGTGGGTGTCAGATCTGTGTGCGTCAGCTCAGGACCACGGCGGGGCGGCTCGCACAGCAGACGTGGATCCTCCCAGGACTAGAGACCAGGAATCTGAGATCGGGGTGTGGGCAGGGCTGGTTTCTCTCAAGGCCTCTCTCCTTGGCTTGTAGACACCGTCTCCTCCCTGGTCCTCACATGGCCATCCCTCTGTGTGCCCGTGTCCTAAGCTTCTCTTCTCAGAAGAACACACATCGGCTTAGATTAGTGACCTCATATGAACTTAATGACCTCTGTAAAGGCCCCATCTCCAAATACAGTCACGTTCTGAGGCTGGGGATTAAGACTTCAATATATGAATTTGTAGGGGCCACAGTTTAACCCATCACAGTTCATACTCTGGCCCCCCCAAAATTCATGTTCTTCTCACATGCAAAATACATTCATCCTGTCTCAGCATCCCCCTGGGCACTAGGTCATGTAGCAAGGATGGATTTTCAACAGAAATAACTATTGCAACAGAAGAAAAGTCCGGCATGACCCAAACTCACCTTCATCTGTGCAGAGGCCACAGCCTTGTAAAGGGAGGTGGTAGGGGGAGCAGGGAGGGTGCTCAGGGCTCATTCGTTGGGGAAGGGAAAAGTTGCCCGGCGCTGGTCAGCGTCCCTGGGATGGGGCCCGCTGTGTCCGTGCTGGCCACTGTTGAGGTCAGGACTCTGTCCTCCCAGAGCCTGGAGACACAGGCCCCATCCTTCCCAATGGGGACACTTCAGGGAGTGGCTCTCAGGTCCCAAGAAAGACCCTCCTGGGTCACAGGAAATGCACAGACATCGGGAATGGACAGAAGGACATGTGGTTGCAGCCCTTTCAGCAGACACCCTGAGAAAGGGAGGTCAGGGTTGGTCCAGACAGTCAGTTCTGGTGCGCGGAGCTTTCTCAGGCAGGTGTTGATGGGTCAGGGGTTGGCCTAGGGGTACGGCCAGAAGCTGTTAGAAACTGTTAGTGTCTGTTCAAGTCTTTACAAGCCAAGGTTGAGGCGGAGTGGAGAGGTTCCAAGGATCCTGGCTGGAACTCAGTCAAGGACAGGGTCTGGTTACTGCGGTGGCTGGGCTGGGAAATGCCATGGGAGGTGCCTGTGGCAGGAGAGAGACCATCTCACCCAGGAAAAGGGGAGTGGTTGGATTCGTTTGTGTGGCATCGAGCAGCAGGAGCTGCACCAAACACAGACTTGGGGATGAAATCCCCAGACTCCAGGCCCTGCCGTGCCGTGGGAGGGCTCGCCGCTGGAGGGTGGGCTCCAGGGGGCCTGGCCTGAACTGGGTGCTGAAGCCCAGCCCTTTAACTCTCAGGACATGCTGCTGCAGCCCCAAGGGGTGTGAGGGAGACAGCACCTGGGGTGCAGGGCGGGCAGCTGCTGCATCACCGGCTCTATCCCAAGCCCAAGGATGGCGTCCCAGAGATGCAGGAGAGCTTTGTCCAGAGAAGGTGCCAGCCTTCAGGGACCCTGCTGGACAGGTCTCCACCCTCTGCCCTTCAAGGGGCCCTACGGGCCTCCGGGTGCTCTAGTACGGTGGGCTCCAGTCCACTGTCTGAGGATGGACGGCCTGGCCAGGCTAACGAAAGGACACCCAGGGCAGTGCTGGGCTCCGGGTCATTCCGTGCACTGAGCAGGCTGAGTGGGGAAGAAGCAGATGCTCCCTGCAGCTCCTGCCCCCTGCAGGGCCTGGTGCCTGGACCAGGTCCCCCTGGGGAAATTGGGCCCCCTTCCTGAGCCACCAGGGGCCACCGAGCATCCTCCAGAGGGCCAGCCCTCCTGCAGGAACACCATGCCCAGCCCCAGGACCCTCCCTCAACTCTCCAGCAAGGCTGTTCTGTGGGCGGCCCCTGCACACGCCCCAGCAGTCCATGCCGTGATGTAACATGACATGGTGTGACATGGTGTGATGTCCTATGACAGTGTGACATCCCTGGCGTGATGTGGTGTGATGTCCTTTGTGTGATGAGGTGTTGGACTACATGGTTGGACAGTGTGATGTGGTGTGACACAGTGTGACATCCCTGGTGAGATGTGCTGTGACATGGTGTGATGTGGTGTGACATGATATAATGTCCCTGGTGTAATGTGGTGTGATGCAGTGTAACAGGCTGTGACATAGTATGATGTGGTGTGGTGTGACATGATGTGATGTGGTGGGATGGGGTGTGACATCCCTGGTGTGATGGGGTGTGATGTGCTGTGTCAGGGTGTCACATCTCTGGTGTGATGTGATGCAGTGTGACATGGTGTGATGTAGCATAATGGGGTGTGACACAGTACGACATCCACAGTGTGATGAGGAGTTAATGGTGTGATGTGTGACATCCCTGCTGTGACGTAGTGTGATGTGGTGTGACATGTGACATGCGTGATGTGCTGTAAAAGGGTGTCACATCCTTGGTGTGATGTGATGCAGTGTGACATGGTGTGATGTGGCATGATGGGGTGTGACCCGGTACGACACCCCCAGTGTGATGAGGAGTTAATGGTGTGATGTGGTGTGATTAAGGGGCCTGGCCCTCCACAGCTGTGGGTATTTCTCATCAGGTGGAAATAAGAGACTGAGAAAAGAAATAAGACACAAAGTGTAGAGAAAGAACAGTGGGCCCAGGGGACCGGCACACTCAGCATGCGAGGACCTGCCCCGGCGCTGGTCTCCGGGTCCCCTCAGTATTTACTGATGACCATTTTCACTATCTCCACACAGCAGGAGAACAGGGTGAACAGGTGATGATGGGGAGAAGTCAGCAGGAAAACATGTGAGGAAAGGAATCTGCATCATAAATAAGTTCCAGGGAAGGTACTGTGCTGGGATGTGCACATAGACTAGATTTATGTTTCTCTTTACCCAAACATCTCAGTGTAGTGAAGAGTAACAGAGCAGTATCACTCTGCTAGCATATCTTGTCTCCAGCCATAGGGCGGTGTTCTCCTATCTCAGAATAGAATGGTCGTCTTTACACTAAGACATTCCGTTCCCCAGGGACATGTGGGAAACAGAGGCCTTCCTCTTTCACTAATCCTCCTCCGCACAGACCCTTTACAGGTGACAGGCTGGGGGACAGTCAGGTCTTTCCCTTCCCATTAGGCCATATCTCAGGCTGTCTCAGTGGGGAGAAACCTTGGACGATACCTAGGCTTTCTCTGGCAGAGATCCCTTCAGCTTTCCGCAGTGCATTGTGTGCCTAGTTAACAGAGAATGAAAAATGGTGATGACTTTTACCAAACATACTGTCTGCAAACATAGTGTGAACAAGGCACATCCTGCGCAGCCCTAAATCCCTTAAACCTTGATTTAATACAGCACATGTTTCTGTGAACACAGGGTTGGGGCTAAAGTTACAGGTTAACAGCATCTCAAAGCAGAACAATTTTTCTTTGTACAGATCAAAATGGAGTTTCCTATGTCTTCCTTTTCTACACAGACACAGTAACAGTCTGATCTCTTTCTTTTCCCCACAGTGTGACATGCTGTGACACTCCTGCTGTGACTCGTGTTTGACATTTGTGGTCAGCCCAGGATACACAGGTCCCTGTGGCCAAGGGAAGGGGGAGAATGGAACCATCTGAGCATGTTGACCTGGAGGAACTGGTGACCCTTGAGTCCACGAAGCCCACCCTGCCAGGTGTCCCTGCCCCACGTGACCCAAGTGGGCTTGCAGAGCAGCAAGCAGGACTCTGGTTAGACAGGAGGAAGGACCTGCCACCACGTGGCCTTGTGAGGAGACACAGAGCGAGGCTGTGACCTCAGCGTCCGCCCAGCACAGGGTGCTGCTGAAGCACCTCCTGTCCTCTCAGCAGGGGTCCCAGAGCAAGGCCCGAGGCAGGCTGAAGAGAGGGGCAGAGGGAGGATGCTGGGGAGGCAGGGGTGAGGGGACTGAGAACCCAGGTTTCAGCTGAGCCCCTGCACAGGAAAGGAGCCTAGCTGAACACCCATCTCCCCACACGCTCCCAACCGTGCCTCTGCCCGACCACCTCCCAGAGGGCACCTCGAACCCTCTGACACCCACACTCAGCAAAGGGTGTGGTGTCCCCACTGAGCCCAGCCAGCGAGGCCCGGCACAGCCATGCCTGTGTCCACCACTCCCATGGCCAAGCTCCCTGCTCACAGGGCAGGGCAGGGCCGGACCTGGAGGAGACAGAACACCCAGTCTAGCATGGTACTCAGGCTACACGTGCCTGCCATACGTGGGGGCCACACAACAATGCCTGCCACGCATGGGGGACACGTGACACACACACACAAACACACATGGGCCTCGCAATCACACGAATACTTGCGACCCCAGCACCCACCCAGCGCACTCAAGCACGGGCTCCCCAGGTGGGTCACAGCCTCACGCCTTGAGCTACTCCATGTGCCAGGCCCTTCACCCACGTTCCCGTCCCCGGTGCTAGCTGTTGAGCCACATCTTCTCTGTGGATCCCTCCCACCCGCTCAGCACAATGGGCATGCTGTCTCCCGTCCTGCGACTGCACTGGCCTCTTCCCCTCAGCACCCACGTCTGGCCATCTCCCAGGAGACCCGGACCACCACGGGCAGGGACCACCCCACAACTGACCCCAGGAGGAGTCACACTACGTCCTGCTTCAATATCGAAAAGGGGAAAAGCTGGAGGAGGGGAAAGAGGAAAGAGAAAAAAGCAAGAGGGGAGGGTCACATTCTTGTGAGGCTTTGATTACAGCTCACTGAGCCCCCACGTTGCATGAAAAGGAGGGGTGGAGGGAGCAATTACACATTCACCTTGTGCTCCGCAAATCTGTACTTTATGAGAAAATAAACAGAGTAGAGGAAGAAGTCAAACATGCATTCGTCTCAGGGGCAGGAGGGAGGATTTCTTGTCTCATTTTGTCCCATGTGATGAAGACCGGGCTGTTAATTTATATTGTCAGGTGAGGGAGGCCACATGGGCAGACCTGGCCTATCTGCTGCTGTCAGTTTAGAAACAAAAGGAAAGGCAGGACTTAAGTGTTTTTTCAGGACTCAGTTTCCCCCCGCATCTTTTCTTTTTGGCATAGTGAGTTTGGAATCCTGAGATTTTATTTTCCTTTCACAATGGTCAAGGTCAGTGGTGTGACCAAGGTCACACCCTCAGTATTCAGGAGAGCTGGTCCACACCCAGACCCCTGCCATCCCTGGACGCTTTTCAAATACGTGCTGCAGTCTCTGACACTCTCTCACCATCGTAGAAACTGACGCCTTGGTGAGCCTGCAGCCCCTGCTCATGGGGGCAATGCAGGCTAAAACCCGCATTTCTGACCCCAAAGCTCCTGTTCCTTTCACTCGCCCCACACCAGCTCTTTGAGTCCAGAGCTTTGTCCTTGCCTGAGTCCCACCCTCAGGGACAGGGGCCCAACCCAGCCACCAACACATCACACCCTGAGAGGGTGCCAGGAGCCCAGAGATGTTTGGAGAACACAGAAGCCCTGGAAGCTCTGTGGAGATGCTGCACATTTCTCTATTCAACAGATACCAGGTGGCCACCGGCAGAGATGCCACATGGCATGGAGCTCGCCTTGGCCAACAGGACAGGTGTGGGGTTGGGAGGCCTTCCCAGGGCACTCCTTGAAGCAGAGCTGTGGGGAAAAGTTGGGGCCAACCTCAGATCTCCCCGTCAACACCGGATCTCCTGTCCTCCTGGGCCACAGAAAACTAAGCTCCCTGGATACGGAGGCTGAGTGGGGCCATGGGGGAGAAGAAATCACAACGAGTTAAAGGAACATTTTTTAAAAATATTATGATCCCGACTCACATAAACATATGACGACGCAGATCAGAGATGCTCTTTATCTCATTAATGAAGGTGTTGCAACCAGTTCAAAGTGGAAATCTAAGGACTACACTTACATAATTGATTCTGGAATGCTAAAAGGAGTTCATAGATGCAAAATTGGCCTCTTCCCTGGGAGATGAGGAGGAATCCATTGTCCTTCCAAAGATGAGAACTTGAATTTCTACCAATTCAAAGAGTTTTTGCATTGCTATCAATTATGTACAACCTAGAGCAGTGGTCCCCAACATTGTGGCACCAGGAACCAGTTCCATGGAAGACAATTTCTCCACAGACCAGGATCGAGGGATGGTTTGGGGACAAAGCTTTTCCACATCAGATCATTAGGCATTAGGGTGTCATAAGGAGTGTGCAACTTAGATCCCGTGAATGTGCAGCTCCCAGTAGGGTTCGCTCCTACGAGGATCTAATGCTGCCACTGATCTGACAGGAGGTGGAGCTCGGGCAGTAATGCTCACACACCCCTCACCTCCTGCTATGTGGCCCAGTTCCTAACGGGCCATGAGCCAGTTCCAGTGCATGACCCAGGGGTTGGGGACCCCTGGCTTATAGAGGTGTAAAATAGTTCAAAGGAAATAAAAGATGCAGAGCTCCATAGAATGAAATAACCTGGAAGAGTGTACAGGACGATGCCTTGCTTTCCATGGAAGGCACCTACTAATCTTTTGGTCCATTTCAGTTTTTCTCAATGTTTCCTATAAACATATATAACTGACTGACACAAACAGATCCATAAGATAAAGAAGACCCCTGTAAACCAACGAGAAAAAAAATCAATTCAACGAGGAATAGGCAAGAGAATTCAACAGATGTTTTACAGAAGATATCCAAATAGCCACTAAACATATGAAAACATGTTGAACCACACTAGTCAACAGGGAAATGAAAATGAAAAACCACATGAGAGAAAGTAGTTCTGATTCCAATAATGCTGGAGCAGCTAATATCAGACTAGCCCTCTGGCAGATGGCAATTATAAACACTGGAAAAGCTGTAAGCACACACAACACCCACACACACCAATTGCAGGCACTGGAGCATGACCAGAAGTAGGCAAACACTAGTAAAGATTATTCTTTGAAATATTCGTCTGAAGTCACACCCCAGGGCATGGAACAGGTGCAGCTAGAGTTCAAGCAGGAAACTGCAGCCCTCCTGGTGAGGAGTGGGATGCAGGGCTGCATTTCCAGAGCACCTGGAAATGAAGAGAAGATGTCCATAAAGGAGAAGGTCACCGAAGGGAAACCCCACAATCTGCAAGTAAACTCCACTGAAATCTCTGGCCAATCCTTTAGGTGTGCATGGGTAGGGAAAACTCCAAGGGGCCCAGCAGAAAGCAACACCTGGAAGGTCGAGAGAACTGAGATTCCAGCTACTGCCAACTGCCAGGCAGACAGACTTGGGAGTTTGAGTCAACTCAAGCTAACTGCTTGCTAACATTGAAAAAAACAATTAATGCCCTGCTAAGGAAGAATGCAAAACCCATAGCCTGTACCACGTTATCAACAACATCAGGTGCACATCCAAAATTACCATGTATGCAAAGAAATATGAAAATGTGATCCATAGTCAGAAGAAAAAGTGATCAATGGAGATCAACTCCAAGATGATCTAGATGCAGATACAGTTATCAAACAAGGACTTTAAAGAAGTTATGTTAAATATGTTCAAAGACTTAAAGGAAAATATGGTTATCATGAGTGACTAGATGAGGTAGCTCTATAAAAAACTGAAAATAGTTACAAGAACTTAATGAAAATTCTCGAACTAAAAGTATGATTCTGAAATGAAAAACATCATTTGACCAGGCCCAGTGGCTCATACCTGTAATCCTAGCATTTTGAGAGGCCAACAAGGAAGGATCACTTGATCTCAGGAGTTTGAGACCAGCCTGGGCAACATGGTGAAACCCCATCTCTATTTTATTAAAAAAGAAAAGAAAGAGAAAAACATTACCCAAGTTTAATAACAGATTGGAGAAGACATAAGAAGGAACAGAAAACTTAAACATGCATCAATAGAATATATCAATTCTTTTTAATCCAATCCAAAGAAGAGAGAGAAAAATACTAAAAAATGAGACTCATCCTGCTGGACAAGGCAAAGGATTCTAAAACATGCAAAACTGGAGTCCAGAGGGGGATGTAATACTTCCATGGGAAAGGTCAACCCTAAGCTATATGCAAATGTACCTGCATGGGCTGGCGTGGTGGGCTGATGGCATCTCCCTGGCCAAATGTATGCCCACCTGGAACCTCAGAATGTGACCTTATTTGGAAATAGGGTCTTTACCAATTAGGTTAAGGACTTCAGATGATATCATACTAAATTTTGGATGGATCCCAAGTCCAAAGACTGGTGTCCTCATAAGAGGAAAGGACACAGACACATATGGAGGTAAGCCATATGATGACAAAGGAGAAGATGAGGGGTGTGTCAGGAGCCACCTGTGTTTGTCCATTTGCATTACTGTAAAGAAATACCTGAGGCTGAGTAACTTATAAAGGAAAGAGGTTGAATTGGCTCACAGTTCTGCAGGCTGTATAGGAAGCATGACACCAGCATCCGCTTCTGGCGAGGACCTCAGGAAACTTACAATCATAGCAGAAGGTGAAGGGAGAGCAGGTATGCCAAATGGCAAGAATGGGAGCAAGAGGCTGAGGGAGGCCCCAGACTTAAACAACTAGATCGTGTGTGAGCTGACTGGGGGAGAATTCACTCATCACCAAGGGCATGATGCTAAATCATTCCTGAGGGATTGGCCCCCTTGATCTAATCACCTCCTAGAGGCCCCACCTCCAACACTGGGAATCATATTACAACATGAGATTTGGAGGGGACAAATACATAAACCATATCCTTCCACCCCTGGCCCCCAAATCTCATGTCCTTCTCATGTTGCAAAATACAATCATGCCTTCTCAACAGTTCCCCAAAGCCTTACCTCATTCCAGAATCAACCCAAATTTCCCAAGTCCCAAGTCTCAAAGTCTCATCTGAAGATGAGTCCCTTCCGCCTATCAGCCTATGAAATCAAAGACAAATTGACTCCCAAAATACAATGAGAATGCAGACATTGGGTAAACATTCCCATTCCACAAGGGAGAAGTTGGCAAAAAGAAAGGATCCACATGCCCCATACAGGTCAGAAATCCAACAGGGCAGTTATTAAATCTTAAAGCCCCAAGGTAATCTCCTTTGACTGCATGTCCCATATCCAGGGCACTCTGGTGCAGGGGGTGGGCCCCCAAGGCCTTGGACAACTCTACCCCTGTGGCTTTGGAGGATGTAGCCCCTGTGGCTTCTCTCACACAATAGAGTTGAGTGCCTGTGGCTTTTCCAGATTCAGGGTGCAAGCTGCCAGTGGATCTACCATTCTGGGGTCTGGAAGACAGTGGCTCCCTTCCCACAGCTCCACTAGGCAGTGCCCTGGTGGGGACATTATATGGGGGTTCGACGCCACATTCTCTTTGGCACTGCTGTAGTAGAGATTCTCTGTGAGGGTTCCATGCTGGCAGGAGGCTTCTGTCTGGGCACCTAGGCTTTCTCATACATTTCTGAAATCTAGAGGGAAGATGCCAAGCCTCCTTCATTCTTGCATTCTGGGGGCCTACAGGCTTAACACCAGGTGGAAGTTGCCAAGCCTTATAGTGGCTTGCACTCTCCAAAGAAGCACCCTAAGCTATACTTGGGACCCTTTGAGCCAAGGCTGGAGCCACAGGAGCCAGGATGTGGACAGCAGTGTCCCAAGACTGCACAGGCAGCAGTGGCCATGGGCATGGCCCACAAAACCATTCTTTCCTCCTTGGCCTCTGGGCCTGTGATGGGAAAGCCCACCTCAGAGATTTCTGAAATGCCTTCAAGGCCTTTTTCCCTTTGTTCTGGATATGAGCACTTAGCTCCCTTTTAGTTATGCTAATCTCTCTAGCAAGTGGCTGCTCCATAGCCTACTTATATTTCTCTTCTGAAAATACCATTTTCTTTTCTACCACATGGCCAGGCTGTGAATTCTCCAAAATTTTTTATGCTCTGCTTCCCTTTGTTGGTGAAAACAGCCAGACTCTATAAAACACTTGACGAGATTGATTCTGACCCAAATGTGAGAGCCATGAACTGTGGCACAGCCTCAAAAGGTCCTGAGAACATTTGTGCAAGGTGGTTGGGTTGCGGCCTGGGTTTATGTTTTAGGGAGACATAAGATATCAATCAATACATGTAAAGTATACATTGGTTTGGTTTGGAAAAGCAGGACAATTCAAAGTGGTGAATTCCAAATCATAGGTGGATTTGAAGATTTTCTGATTGGCAATTGGCTGAAAAAATTAAATTATCTAAAAAGTTGAAGTCAGCAAAAAGCAATGCTTAAGATAAGAGGGTTGTGGAAGCCAAGGTTCTTGTTATGTAGATGAAGCCTCCAGGTTCCAGAGAAAAGAGATGGTCAATGTCTCTTATCAGAACCTAAAAGGTGCCAGACTCTTGGATAAATCTCTCCTGAATCAGGAAGAGACCTGGAAAGAGAAAAAGATTCTCTACAGAATATAAATTTCCTCCACAAGAGACAGCTTTGCAGAAGCATTCCAAACTGTGTCAGAGAAATATATTCTGGGATAAAATAATTTCCTTCCAAGACTGCCATTTGTCATGTGATGCTATACCAGAGTCAGGTTGGAATTTGATACCTTATTGCTACAAAGAGTCTGCTTTGTCAGTCTTAAGCTCCCTGTTTTAATGTTAACACTGGCCAACTGAGCCTAAACTCCAAAAGGGAGAGGGTATAGTGAGGGACCTCCAAACCACCCTCCCCTTCCTGTCATGGCCTGAACTGGTTTTCCAGGTTTCTTTGGAATCCCCTTGGATTGGCATTTTATTTTTTCGTTTACACCTTTTAAATATAAGTTCCAACTTTAAGTCATTTCTTTGCTCCCATAACTTACCATAGACTGTTAGAAGCAACCAGGTCACATCTTAGAAATGTCTGCTTAGAAATGTCTTCCACCAGATGCCCTAAGTCATCACTCTTAAGGTCAAACTTCCACAGAACCCTAGGGCATGAACACAGTGCAGCCAAGTTATTTCTTAGGATTTAACAAGGGTGACCTTTACTCCAGTTCCCAATAAGTTCCTCACTTCCATCTGAGATTTCCTCAACCTGGCTTTCACAGTCCATATGTCTATCAGCATTTTGGTGACAACCATTTAATCAGTCTCTAAGAAATTCCAAACTTTCCCTCATCTTCCTGTCTTCTTCTGGGTCCTCCAAATTCTTCTAACTTCTCTGCCTCTTACCTAATTCCAAAGCTGCTTCCACATTTTCAGGTATCTTTATAGCAATGTTCCACTCCTCAATATCAATTTTCTGTGTTAGTTTGTGTTACCAAAAAAAAAATACATGAGGCTAGTAATTTATAAAGAAAAGCTATTTAGGCTGGGCACTGTGGCTCATACGTGTAATCCTAGCATTTTGGGAGGCAGAGGCAGGAGGATCACTTGAGCTCAGAAGTTTGAGACCCGCCTGGGCAACATAGTAAGAACTTGTCTTGAAAACACAAGAAGGGAAGGGTGGGGGAGAGCAGAAGGGCAAGACAGGGCAGAAGGGAAGCACAGGGAAAGCAGAAGAGAAAGAAGGAAGGGAGGTTTAATTAGCTCATATTTCTGCAGGCCATTCCAGAAACATGGCCCTGGCATCTGCTTCTGGCGAGGCCTCAGGGAGATTGCAATCACCGCAGAAGGCAAAGGGGAGCAGGCGTGTCACATGGCAAGAAGGAGCAAGAGAAGTGGCACGTCCCAGACTTTTAAACAACCAGCTGTCACAGGGACAAACTGAGGGAGAACTCACTCATCACCTGGGGGATGGTGCTAAACCATTCATGACGGGTCCAGCCCTATGATCTAATCACCTCCCACCAGGCCCCACCTCCAACACTGGGGCTGAGAGAGAAGAGAACCTCCCCCAGCACTCAGTGTGTGTCCGTAGTGAAGGAGCCTCACCTGAGCCCCCACTGTTACTCAATCAACTTCCCAAGAACAGAGAGAAAAGGGAACTTCCAGGGCGGCCCGGGACTCCGGGGATTCCCACCCTATTTTTAGCTGAAAGCACTGAGGCAGAGCTCCCCCCACCCAGGCTCCATTGCCCGGCATAAAAATAACAACTGTGGTTACTGATCATCTGGGAGCTCTCCAGGAACCCGACAGGGAGCTGGACGGGCCACACCGGCCACAGGCACCAAATGGAGGCCCGGGCACTTCAGGTATCCCAGCCCACCAGGAACCCCAGTTGAGGGGCCGGCCCGGACAGCAGTGAGGGAGAGGCTGCCTGGGCCCCTGACAGGGAGGGGACTCCTGGGCCACCCTCACAGCATAAACCAAGCTTCTTGGTCACTGCATGGACTCTAGGCATCCCTTCCCTGCATGGGGACACAGGAAAGCTAGAAACAGCCTAACGCTGACCTGGAGAAAGCAGGGGGCTGGGAATCTTGGCTGGGACAGGGCTGGGCCCAGGACTAAGAAGGTCAGAGGCCCCACGCTGGGCAGGGCTAGGCTGGGTGCAGACTGCCTGCCACCCCCAGGACAGGGACAGCCAACCCAGAGCCGGGAGGGAGGGTGGGGAGGCGGCAGCAGGGAGCTGTCCTGAGCTCCACTGCGCCACTGGCTGATCTGGGCAAATCCGAGCTGGAGCTGGGCGGACTGAGGGGGGCTTGGCTGAGTGGACTAGACTGAGACAGGCCGAACAGACTGAGCTGAGGCGAGTTGGGTGGGCTGAGAGGGCTACCCTATCCCTTTAGAGGACAGGCTGGCCAAGCTGGACTGTCCTGAGCCAGGGCGATTGGGGCTGGCCCGGGCCAGCTGAGTTGAGTGCACTGGGTGGAGTGAAATGAGCTGGCCTCAGCTGAGATGGGTTCTCCTAAGCCCTAAGGCGGACTGAGCTGGGCTGAGCTGGGCTGAGCTGGACTTATCTGGGGGGCAGGGCAAAGTCAGGCTGAGCTGAGGTGGCCTGCCCTGGGTGGTCCAGGATTGAGCTAAGCTGAATTAGGCTGACCTGGACTTGACTGGACTTGGTTGAAATAAGCTGGGCCGACACAGGAGTAGGGACAAGCTACAGTTCTCTACTCAGGGTGGAATGAGTGGTCGTGGACTATCCGGGCTGAGCGAGACCAAGCTGGGGTATTACCTGCTGAGCTTACCTGACCCGGCCTGAGTTCAGCAGGGCTGCGCTGAGCTGGGCTGAGCTGGACAGACCTGAGCCAAGCTTAGCCGGTTGGGCTGACTAAGCTGGGCTGAGCTAGGCTGGGCGAGAGACCTGATGATGGACAGGGTTAAAAGCTGGAGTGAGCAGGGCTTAGATCTCACTGAGTTTAGCTGGGATGAGCTGGTCTGGGCTGAACTGTGCCAAAGTGAACTGGGATAAACGAGGCTCGCCTGAGTGGACACAGCTGGGCTGGGCTCAACTGGGTTCAGCTGAGTTGGGCTGGGCTGGGCTAGACTACACTGGGTTCAGCTGGGCTGGGCTGGGCTAGACTACACTGGGTTCAGCTGGGCTGGGCTGGGCTGGGCTGGGCTAGACTACACTGGGTTCAGCTGGGCTGGGCTGGGCTAGACTACACTGGGTTCAGCTGGGCTGGGCTGGGCTAGACTACACTGGGTTCAGCTGGGCTGAGCCAAGATGAACTGGACTAAGGTGGCCTGGCCTGGCCTGAGCTGTGACTGGAAGACCTGGGCTGAGCTGGACAGACCTGAGCCAAGCTTAGCTGGTTGAGCTAAGCTGGGCTGAGCTAAATTGGGTTGACCTGGAGAGGGCTAGGCTTCACCCACCCCTCCTGCCATCCATCCACAGCCCCCATCCCTGCAGCCTGAAGGCACAGGGAAGCCCTCTGAGGCCACGCTACAGGACTGTTGAGGGCTTCTGGCCCCTGGAGTGGGTAGAGGGGCTCCCACAGCCAGAGAAGGGGTTTCTGCAGGGACAGCAGCTGCTGACCTCATCCCTATGACCTCGTCCAGCCTCTGGCTTTAGCAGTCCTATTTCTTTCCCTCTGGGTTTCTTAGTAAAGTTCCTTTTCACAAACCCCACATCTCCAGAGTGATCTGTGGGAGGTGTCTGTGGCCCCGGAGTGGCTGGTGGGAGGCAGGACCCCTGAGGACGTGGAGGAGGAGCCAGAGGAGAAGGTAGGGCCAGGGCCATTCTGGGGTCCTGAGAGCCAAAGTGCCCAAACAGTGGTTCCCATCAATCACCCCTCAGCACCCCAGAGACTCCCCAGCTCGGCCCTGTCATACCTGGTCTGCTGGTCTCCAGCCCAGACTCATGCTGCCTCCTCAGGTAAAGTCAAAGCAACAATCAACATCGACCCCTTTGTGGGCAACACCAGAAGGGGCCCATGCTGTGGTCAGCACAGGAGGCCCCAAGAATGTGGCTGCACAGTCACCAAGGTGGAGGCTGGTGGGGGCCCCCAGGACCACTGGCCACACACCCTGATCCACCACCCACTGAGCACAGACAAAGCTGACTCCCCAGCCCACAGCCGCCCACCAGCCTGGACCTCCTGAAGAGCTGAGAGGTGACACAGGAGCAGGCTGGGGCCCCAGAGCCATCGGGACCACAGGTGGGCTTGACCCACACCTGTCCTCAGGGCAAACATGCAGCTTCCCTGGCTGGAGAGGCCTGCTTACGAGGGTCTCCACAACATCCTAAAAATGAGAGAGAATACATGATAGGCATGACAAAGGGCATGGTCCCCTCATATACAAAGAGCACTCAGGGATCAACAAGAAGAAAGGTGAGCAATAGGTTCTTCATGGAAAGGAAAAACCCAGTGGCCGATAATATAAAGAAACCATTTTAACAATGAGAAAAGTGAAAGGAAGGAGGAGGGGATGAAGGGGGTGGAGGGGGTGGAGGTGCTTCTTGGCCTTGACTGAGGGCAGGTGAATCCCTAAGACCACTTTTTAGGGCCAGTTGGCAAAATGCCCCAAGGCAGGAGAGTCCTCTCACAGTGATGGCCCCACAGGAAGAGCCTCGCCCTGTGCCAGGAGAGCCACGTCACATGGAGTCTGGCACAAAACGGAATGAAGCAAGCCTGCCACAGTCTGACAGCAGCACCTGGGTCCTCCGCCCTGTCCTCTGCTGCCACCTCGGAGCAGCCGGGCACGGGGGAGAAGGTGAGGAGCAACGGCTCCCTACGGGGTAGGAAACCCCAAAGTAGGCAGCGCTGAGGCCGACTGGGTCCAAACAACACCATAGGAGGGGGCGTCACAGGACATGGCCAAGGCCACAGCCGCTGCCCAGCTCTCCTCACACACGCCCTCATTCACAGACACACACACAGGCACACACTCGCACATGCAAAAACACACAGGTTCACACACACAGACTCAACCTCTCATACACATTTGCACTCACACATCAATCATGCACTCACACATGCTGACACGCTAGGGCACGCTCACACCAACACACACACAGTCTCAGGAAGCCAGGCCCTCCATCCACCCCATCGCCAGCCCAGGGTCTCGCAAACCCCCATCTCCTGCAACAGATCGGCCCTCCACAGCCAAGGTCCCCTGGACCGGGAACCCCTCTGGGGGGCAGAGCTCAGTGGCTTCTTTCTCTGCCCTGCACCCTAGATCATGAGACCCCCATGGCCCCAGAGCAAGGGCAACAAGGAGTCAGCTCACTGCCCCCCTGTGTGGCAGACGTCCTCACTCAGAAAATTCCACCGCCTCAAAGGCCTGAGAGGAAGGCGAGATGAGCACCCACGTAGAGGACACAGATGGGGCCCGTGGGGAGGGGCAGAAGCCTGGATTCACACCCAGGCTCGGAACAGCGCCCCTGCCTTCCACATGGCCTGGCCTCCCGGGAGCAAGACGATGCCGTCTCAGGGCCCCTCCATCCCCCTCTTTATTCCCCTATTAACCCACCCGTGGGTACAACCACGGCTCCCAAAAGGTAGAGCCACATCCTCGCCCCTGGGGCCATTAAGTGCAGTGTTATTTGTCAAAAGGGCCTTTGCAGATCCCATCGAGGTAAGGATTTCGAGGTGAGGGCACCCTGGATTATAAAGGATTTTGAGGTGAGGGCACCCTGGATTATCAAGGATTTCGAGGTGAGGGCACCCTGGATTATCAAGGATTTGAGGTGAGGGCACCTGGATTATCAAGGATTTCGAGGTGAGGGCGCCCTGGATTATCAAGGATTTCGAGGTGAGGGCACCCTGGATCATCAAGGATTTTGAGGTGAGGGCGCCCTGGATTATCAAGGGGGCTGGGTCCCTAGGCCCAAGGACAAGTGTCCTAGCTGGAGACAGACGAGGAGACACAGGGATGGGGAGAGGCAGAGGCAGACAGGGGTGGTGCTATGGACTGAGCGTCTGTGTCCGCCGGAAACTCATGTGTGACAGCCCTCATCCCAGAGTGAGAGCATGCAGAGCTGAGGCCTTGGGGAGGTGGTTAGGGCCTGAGGGGGAACCCTAAAAAAATGTCATTCGTTCCCTAATCTTACTAGAGACGCTAAAGAAAAGGGACCCTGGAGAGCAGCCCTGCCCTCTTTCCACCACGTGAGGACGCAGCGAAAAGATGGGGGTCTGTGAACCAGGAATCGGCCCTTCCTGGAACTTGACCCTGCTGCCATCCTGACCTTGAACTTCCAGCTTCAAGAACCGTGAGAAATGAATGTTGCTGATGAACCCACCAGTCTATGGTATTTTTGTTATTGCAGCCAGAAATGACTAAGACGCAGCAGCCACATCCCCCTGGCAAAGGCTGGGGGGCATCCCAAGGTTCATAACAAAAGCTCCAGAGCTTCCCTGAACCACCAGGGTGTGTCTTCCCAGGACCCTGGGGCAGCCCCAGGCTACCTCCCTCCTCCTCTGACCCCACCTGCCCTGATCTGGCCTCATTGTCACTCCCTGGATTTCACCCTATGGCCTCCGCCAGGGTGGCCCGGCCCCACAGCCAGGGCATCTTCCATTCATGCCCACACTTTCCAGGACTCCGCTGCAGCAGCTCCTCTGTGAAGTGCCCCCGGGCCTCCCATTACCGGTGCCACCAGAGCCCCCAGACAGAGCTGGCCTCCCCCGACTCCAGGGCCAGCATTGCTGGTGGGATCTCTCCAACGCAATGGCCGGCTCCCCGGTGACCCACAGTAGGAGTGCCACTTGGGCAGCGCTGGACAGGGTAGAGCAGGCACCTTGGCTGCCCTGACCTATAGGGCTGCAGACTAGGAGACGGGGTGCCCCCCATGCCCCCACCCTGGGCTGCAGTCTGGGGCCCCCAGCGGCCCATGGGGCAGGCCGAGGGAGGCCAGGCCAGAGTGGCTCCAACCCAGCAGTGCAAGACTCACTCTCCACAGCCTGATGCCCACCCTGTGGCCCCAAGGCCCCCTCACTGGGGGTCCACTCACAGGCACCTTCCCCTGCGGGCGGTCGGGGACCCTCTCTGGCCCTGTGTCTCCCCTTCACCATCTCTGTCTCAGGGTCTCTGAGCCTCTAACTGTGTCTGTTCCTGTTTCCCTGCATCGTGGCCCCCACCCCGCCCTGTGGAGCCATGTGGGGCCGTGAAGCTCCACGGCCGGCGGGGTCACAGAGCCCTGGCCACACACACCTGGCCCCACCACAGCCAGACCACAGGCCAGACATGACGTGGAGCCTCGCGGCCCTGTCTGCTGGGGCAGGAAGTGGGTGAGTGACCCCGTCTGTAGGCCAGACATACGGGCATGCAGGCCCTCCCCTCCAGCCCCTCAGCATCCAGCCACATCTGTGGACACAGCCAGAGCAGCAGAGCAGGGGTCTGCTAAGGACAGACAGCCATCAAGGCAGGGCCTGGGCTCCGTCCCCACAGCCGCCCTCTTGGCAGGCAGCCAGACGCCCGTGAGGGTGGACCTGCCATGAGGGCCTGCACACCGGAGGCCGCCCACTCAGCCCTGCGGACCTCCAGCAGCCTGACCAGGTGGTCCTGGAGGTCTCCAGGCCTCCGTCTCCTCCTCTGCACATTGAGGAGTCCAGCCAGGCTGGTCCTGGCCCCTTCTAGAAGCAAAAGATGGAGAACAGGCACCAAGGCAAGAGGGAAGGACAAAAGAGGCCACCACAGGGACTCCGGAACCACAGGCAGCACTTCCTAACCGGGCAGGAAGGATCTGGGCACTGGGGGCTGAGCCAGGCTGGCCAGGCCTAAGCTGGGATGACCCGGCCCTTCCTGGGTACAAGGTGAACAGCTTTCACGGCTGAGCTGAGGCCTAGGCTGAGCCGAGCCAGAGGGCAGAGGAGAAGATGACCTGGAGCCAACTGACACACGTCCATGAGGGCTGCCCTGAGCTGCCCTGGCCTGGGCTGAGCTGAGCAAGGCTACGCTGGACTGAGCTGAGCTGAGCTGAGCGAGGCTATGCTGGACTGGGCTGGGCTGGGCTGAGCTGGGGCTGGGCTGAGCTGGGGCTGGGCTGAGCTGGGCTGGGCTGGACTGGGCTGAGCTGAACTGGGCTGAGCTGGGCTGTGCTGGGGCTGGGCTGAGCTGGGCTGGGCTGGACTGGGCTGAGCTGAACTGGGCTGAGCTGGGCTGTGCTGGGGCTGGGCTGAGCTGGGCTGGGCTGGACTGGGCTGAGCTGAACTGGGCTGAGCTGGGCTGGGCTGGGCTGAGCTAGACTGAGCTGAGCTGGACTGGGCTGAGCTGGACTGGGCTGAGCTGGGCTGGGCTGGGCTGAGCTAGACTGGGCTGAGCTGGGCTGAGCTGGGCTGGGCTGGGCTGAGTTAGACTGGGCTGAGCTGGGCTGAGCTTGGCTGTGCTGGGCTGAGCTAGACTGAGCTGAGCTGGACTGGGCTGAGCTGGGCTGGGCAGGGCCGGGATGATCTTGGCTGGGCTGAGCTGAGCTGTGCTGAGCTAGACCAGGCTGGGGTGAGCTAGGCCGGGCTGGGCTGGGCTGGGCTGGGCTGGACTGGGCTGGGCTGGGCTGGGACGGGATGAGCTGAGCTGGGCTGGGCTGGGCTGGGCTGGGCTGGGCTGGGCTGGGACGGGATGAGCTGGGCTGGGCTGGGCTGGGCTGGGCTGAGCTGGGCTGAGCTGAGCTGGGCTGAGCTGGGCTGGGCTGGGCTGAGCTGAGCTGAGCTGGGATGATCTGGGCTGGGCTGGGCTGAGCTGGGCTGTGCTGACCTGGGCTGGGCTGGGCTGGGCTGGGCTGGGCTGACCTGGGCTGGGCTAAGCTGGACTGATCTGGGCTAAGCTGGACTGATCTGGGCTGGGGTGAGCTAGGCTGGGCTAGGCTCGACTGGGCTGAGCTGGGGTGAGCTGGGCTGAGATGGGCTGAAATGAGCTAGGCTGGGCTGAGCTGGGCTAAACTGGACTGGGCTAGGCTGAGCTGAGCTGATCTGGACTTAGCCAGGCTGGGCTGAGCTGGGTTGAGCTGGGTGGGCTGAGCTGAGCTGGGGTGGACTGGGCTGAGCTGGGGTGGGCTGGGTTGGGTTGACATGGAGTGAGCTGTGTTGAGCTGGGCTAGGCTAAGCTAGGTAAGCTTAGGTGGACTGAGCTGGGCTGGGCTGAGCTGAGCTGGACTGGGCTGGGCTGAGCTGGGCTGAGCTAGGGTGGGCTGGGCTGGACTGGGCTGGGCTGAGCTGAGCTAGACTGGGCTGAGCTAGGCTGAGCTGTGGGGAGTGGGCTGGGCTGGGCTGAGCTTTGGGGGGTGGGCTGGGCTGGGGTGAGCTAGGCTGAGCTGAGCTGGGTTGGGCTGACATGGAGTGAGCTGTGTTGAGTTGGGCTAGGCTAAGCTGGGCTGGGCTGAGCTGAGCTGGGTTGGGCTGAGCTGCACTGGGCTGGGTTGGGCTGAGCTGAGCTGGGCTGTGTTGGGCTGGACTGGGCTGGACTGGGCTGGGCTGGGCTGAGCTGAGCTGTACTAAACTAGGCTGTCCTGGGCTAGGCTGAGATGGGCTGAGCTGGGCTGGGCTGAGCTGTACTGAGCTGGGCTGAGCTGGGCTGGGCTGAGCTGTACTGAGCTGGGCTGGGGTGGGCTGGGCTGACCTGGGCTGGACTGGGCTGGACTGAGCTGGGCTGGGCTGAGCTGGGCTGGGCTGGGCTGGGCTGGGCTGGACTGAGCTGGGCTGGGCTGAGCTGTACTGAGCTGGGCTGAGCTGGGCTGGGCTGAGCTGTACTGAGCTGGGCTGGGGTGGGCTGGGCTGAGCTGGGCTGGACTGGGCTGGACTGAGCTCGGCTGGGCTGAGCTGGGCTGACCTGGGCTGGACGGGGCTGGACTGAGCTGCGCTGAGCTGGGCTGGGCTGGGCTGAGCTGGACTGAGCTGGACTGAGCTAGGCTGTCCTGGGCTAGGGTGAGCTGGGCTGAGCTGGGCTGAGCTGGGCTGAGCTGGGCTGAGCTGGGCTGAGCTGGGTTGGGCTGGGCTGGACTGAGCTGGGCTGAGCTGGGTTGGGCTGGGCTGGGCTGGATGGGCTGAGGTGGCTGCTCATGTGGGAAAGAGGCCGTGGGTTGAGTGTGCCTCCACCTGCAGAGCCCTGAGCCCAGCTGTGTTCTTAGGGGTTCTGAGGGCCACGCAGCTCTGTTGCACCACGATTCTGTCTTCTCTCTTGCCCATTGCCTGAAGGAAATTTGGAGTGGGCTGGGCCCAGAGCTCCCCCGTGGAGCAGGCCCTGTCCTGGAGGGCCTGGCAGGGACGTGGCTTAGCCTGTTGGCCTGTGGTCCTGAGACCTCATAGGCCACAGGGGTCCACTGTGGCTTGTTTGGGCCTGGGGTGGGGCTCATGGAGTGGTGGGTGTTGGACTAAGACCCTGACCGGGGACAGGGGGTGGGGTCACAGCCAAGCCGTCCCACCCCTATGCCATGCACACAGCACTCAGAGCCCAGGCCCCCTCCTCAGAGCCCCCACCAAAATCCTCTCTAGGTGCAGGGGAGAAAGGTATGTCCCACACCCAGAGCAGGAGCTGCGGTCAGGGAGCTCAGGGGACTCAGCCACTCCATGCAGAGCCCTGTTTAATACAACTTGTGTCTGGGACGGCCTGGGTCAGAGACCCTATCTAAGGAGCATGTTCAGAAACCATGTCGCTGGGATCAGACAGCAGGGTCCAACCGCAGGCCCGTGGTGCAGGAGCTGTGTGACCTTGGGGCCGGCACTAGGCCTCTCTGTGCTGGGTTCCTCCAGTGTAGAGGAGAGGCAGGCACAGCCTGTCCTCCTGGGGACATGGCATGAGGGCCGCGTCCTCACAGCGCATTCTGTGTTCCAGCATCCCCGACCAGCCCCAAGGTCTTCCCGCTGAGCCTCTGCAGCACCCAGCCAGATGGGAACGTGGTCGTCGCCTGCCTGGTCCAGGGCTTCTTCCCCCAGGAGCCGCTCAGTGTGACCTGGAGTGAAAGCGGACAGGGCGTGACTGCCACAAACTTCCCGCCCAGTCAGGATGCCTCCGGGGGCCTGTACACCACAAGCAGCCAGCTGACCCTACCAGCCACAGAGTGCCTGGTCGGCAAATCCGTGACATGCCACGTGAAGCACTACACGAATCCCAGCCAGGATGTGACTGTGCCCTGCAGAGGTCAGAGGGCAGGCTGGGGAGTGGGGCGGGGCCACCCCATCCTGCCTGACACTGCGCCTGGACCCGTTTCCCCCGAGGGTGCCGCCCCGTCACTCACAACAGAGTTGACTGCGGGCTGAGCCCCAGGAGGTGGTGGTGGACAGGCCAGGAGGGGTGAGGCGGGGGCACGGGGAAGGGCGTGCTGACCAGCTCAGGCCATCTCTCCACTCCAGCTCCCCCACCTACCACAACTCCAGCTCCCACACCTCACCCATGCTGCCAGCCCCGACTGTCACTGCACCGACCAGCCCTCGAGGACCTGCTCCTGGGTTCAGAAGCGAACCTCACGTGCACACTGACCGGCCTGAGAGATGCCTCAGGTGTCACCTTCACCTGGACGCCCTCAAGTGGGAAGAACGCTGTTCAAGGACCATCTGAGCGTGACCTCTGTGGCTGCTACAGCGTGTCCAGTATCCTGCCCGGCTGTGCCGAGCCATGGAAACATGGGAAGACCTTCACCTGCACTGCTGCCCAGCCCGAGTCTGAGACCCGGCTAACTGCCACCCTCTCAAAATCCGGTGGGTCCAGACTCTGCTCGGGGCCCTGCTCAGTGTCCTGGTTTGCACAGCATATTCCCATCCTGCCTCCTCCCTCCCAGTCCTGGGCTCCAGTGCTCATGCCAAGTACAGAGGGAAACTGAGGCAGGCTGAGGGGACCAGGACACAGCCTGGGGAGCCCACCAGAGCAGAGGGGCTCTCTCATCCCCTGCCCAGCCCCTGACCTGGCTCTCTACCCTCCAGGAAACACGTTCCGGCCCGAGGTCCACCTGCTGCCGCCGCCGTCGGAGGAGCTGGCCCTGAACGAGCTGGTGACGCTGACGTGCCTGGCACGCGGCTTCAGCCCCGAGGATGTGCTGGTTCGCTGGCTGCAGGGGTCACAGGAGCTGCCCCGTGAGAAGTACCTGACTTGGGCATCCCGGCAGGAGCCCAGCCAGGGCACCACCACCTTCGCTGTGACCAGCATACTGCGCGTGGCAGCCGAGGACTGGAAGAAGGGGGACACCTTCTCCTGCATGGTGGGCCACGAGGCCCTGCCGCTGGCCTTCACACAGAAGACCATCGACCGCCTGGCGGGTAAACCCACCCACGTCAATGTGTCTGTGGTCATGGCAGAGGTGGACGGCACCTGCTACTGAGCCACCTGCCTGTCCCCAGCCCTGAATAAACTCCATGCTCCCCCAAGCAGCCCCACGCTTCCATCCGGCGCCTGTCTGTGCATCCTCAGGGTCTCAGCACATGGGAAAGGGCCAGGGCATGGAGGGTACAGCACCCCCTGCCCTGAGCCTTGGGGGGCCCCTGGCACCCCCATGAGCCTTTCCACCCTGGTGTGAGTGAGTTGTGAGTGTGAGAGTTTGTGGTGCAGGAGGCCTCGCTGGTGTGAAATCTTAGGTTTGCCGAGGCAGGCACAGCCCAGGGTGGGTTCTGAGAGACACACATGCCCCGGAGAGTTCTGAGTGGGCAGTGGCATGGACGTTTGTCCCTGAGACAGCAGCCTCTGGCTGCAGCTGGGAGGGAATAGGGAGGGTGAGAGGAGCAGCCTGGCCAAGAAAGACTCAGGTAGTGGGAGGAGCGGCAAGGGAGTGAGGGGCTGGACTCCAGGGCCCCACTGGGAGGACAAGCTCCAGGAGGGCCTCACCACCCTAGTGGGTGGGCCTCAGGACGTCCTACTGACGCATGCAGAAAGGGGCACCTCCCCCTAACCACACTACTCTGTAAGGGGCACGTGGGCACACGTGCACACTCACACTCACATACACGCCTGAGCCCTGCAGGAGCAGAACGTTCACAGCCCAGACACAGCTCCAGAAAGGACAAGGGAGTCCCCTCCCAAGCCCCCATGGGACAGTCCCAGGCTCAGCCTGCTGCCCCAGGCCCCTCTGGCCTCCCTGTGTTTCCACTGTGCACTGCTCAGGAACGAACTCCACAGACCCCTCCCAGGCAGCCCCTGCTCCCTGCCTGGCCAAGTCTCCCATCCCTTCCTAAGCCCAACTAGGACCCAAAGCATAGACAGGGAGGGGCCACGTGGGGTGGCATCAGAAGCAGGCCAGTGAGACAGGGCCTGCCCCAGGCCCTCTGCATGCCTCTGGCTTCTGCCTGGGGCTCCCAGGAGTGGAAGAACAGTCCCACAACCACTGTGGGGACACCTGGCACCAGGACTCCCACAAGGGGGCAGTGGGGCCCCTGCTCATGCCTTAGACATCTTCCGGGCCTCCCCAGTGGCCCCCGCCTTCTGGCTGCCTCCCTCTGCTCTCAGGGCCAAGGTGAGACAGAGGCCACTGTCACCCCTGAGGGTCGAGTCACCAGAGGGTAATTGAGAGCAACAGGTCACTCCGGGAAGCCCTGCCACAGAGAAGCCCTCCAGCCCATGGCACCCAGGACCTGGCCCAGAGGAGGTGCTTTTAAAGAGAGGGGGAAAGAGGGAGAATCAACAGATGAGGGGCTGAACCAGCAGACAGAGATCAGGCAGACACATGGGTAGATCCTAGGACATATAATGAATGGATGGGTGGATGGAGGATGGATGAGTGGATGAATGAAGGATGGAAGATGGATGGAGGGATGGATGGATGGATGGATGGATGGATGGATGGATGATGGATGGATGGATGATGGATGGGTGGGTGGATGGAGGATGGGTGGGTGGATGGAGGATGGAAGATGGATGGAGGGATGGATGGATGGATGGATGATGGATGGGTGGGTGGATGGAGGATGAGTGGATGAATGAAGGATGGAAGATGGATGGAGGGATGGATGGATGGATGGATGGATGGATGGATGATGGATGGGTGGGTGGATGGAGGATGGGTGGGTGGATGGAGGATGGAAGATAGATGGAGGAGTGAATGGAGGATGGGTGGACGGATGGAGGATTGAGGATAGTGGGGTGGGTGGGTGGGTAGATCTATGGAGGATAGGTGGATGGAAGATAATTGGATGGAGAATTGCTTTATGAATGGATGAATGAAGAGATGGAAAAGAGCTTTATAGATGGATGGATGGATGGATGGATAGATGGAAGAAGGATGAATGGATGGAAAATAGCTTTATAGATATATGGATGGATATTTAAATGATAGCCTTATATTAATAGATGAATGGAGGATGAATGGATGGGTGAGTGGGTAGCAGTGTTATCGATGGAGGGGTGGATATACGGATAGTAGCTTTATAGATGGATGGATGGATAGATGGACAGAAGGACAGACAGACAGGTGAATGACTGGATGTATCAGCATATGACAAGCAGGTACAGCTGTACATGGGAGGTCTATACCCTGAGACCCTGAGGAAAATAAGGATGCCTGTGCTGGTGACCCTCACCGGGCCCTCCCTTGTAACCCCTCAGCCACATTCCCTGGGAAGGCAACAGAGGCCTCTGTTCTTGCCCATTCAACCTTTGGCACACTAAGTGTCAGACCCAGGTGTCTGTCTTGGACCCAGATCTCCTTGAGAGTGGGTGTGTCTGGTCCTCTCTGGCCCCAGTACCCAGTCACTGAATACGTGGCTGGGACTGAGACGGGGTGGGGTGGGAGGGGTGGGGTACCTTAGGCTCAAGCTTTCCTTGGAGAAGCAGGTGGTGTCCACTTTCTGCCCTGCCGAGTCTCTCCCTGAAGTGCCCTAAGAACCTCAAAGACAGAAGGTCCAGTCCCTCACCTGGGACCCTGCCTCCTCATCCTCCCTGGGGGAGTCTCAGGCCTTAGATGGGGACCCAGACCCCACTGTCCCCAGGCCCCAAGGAAGCATAGCCACCGTTCACAGGAGTCTGGGCCTGGCAGGCTCTTGCTGTGTTGCAGATTGGCAGATGCTGCCTCCCTATGTGGTGCTGGACTCACCACAGGAGACCCTGGAGGAGGAGACCCCCGGCGCCAACCTGTGGCCCACCACCATCACCTTCCTCACCCTCTTCCTGCTGAGCCTGTTCTATAGCACAGCACTGACCGTGACCAGCGTCCGGGGCCCATCTGGCAACAGGGAGGGCCCCCAGTACTGAGCGGGAGCCGGCAAGGCACAGGTGGGAGCCCAGCAGAGGGATGAGCCCACAGTGGATGGGCTGGGCTGCAGTGCTTGGCTAAGAGGACAGCACCACCTGCTCCCACTGTGGGGGGACGTGCTCTCCTGGGGGGCCCTTCACAGACACTGAGGACACGGGCAGGCCCAGGGTCAGGGCTGAGCTTCTCTCTAGTGCAGTAACCAGGATTCCGTCCAGGCTCCCATGAGCCAGGCCAGGGCTGGGACAGAGGGTGTTGGCAAGGATGCTGCTCCTTCAGGCTGTGACCCCTCTGTCTTTGCAGGGAGGAAGTGTGGAGGAACCTCTTGGAGAAGCCAGCTATGCTTGCCAGAACTCAGCCCTTTCAGAAGTCACGGACCCGCCCTTACTCACATGCCTTCCAGGTGCAATAAAGTGGTCCCAAGGAAAATGTTCACAGACTCTGAATGAGGAGACGGGGGTCAGGGAAAGGGTGGTGGCTTCAGACTGGAGAACACCTGCTTCAAAGTCCCCCTGGGTGTCACGGTGGTCATGGTGGGCATGGACAGAGGGTACCCCTGGTCCCAAAATCAAGAAATGACCTGATCTTGCATGAGGCTGAGGCCCAAGGATGAATGTTGGATTCACCAGAGACCATGGCAAAGAAGCCTGCTCCCAAGAACTATATGGGATCCCTGTTCCTCATAACCTAGGCAGCCCTGGTCCTCCTCACTGGGTCCTCATCCTGATCACAGGGCCCTGGTCCTGACCAGTGGGCCTTTTTACCAATCACTGAGCTCTGGTCCTACTACTTGGGTCCTGTCCCTGATCACTTAATTCTAGCCTTGATCACTGAGCCTCAGTCCTGATCACTGAGTCCTACTCCTGTTTCTGGCCCTGGACCTGATCACTCAGCCCTGGACCTGATCACTCAGCCCTGGTCCTCATCACTCAGCCCTGGTCCTGATCACTCAGCCCTGGACCTGATCACTCAGCCCTGGTCCTGATTATTAGATACTGATGCTGGTCACTGGGCACTGGGCACTGAGCCCTGATCCTAATCACTGAATCCTGCTCCTGATCAACAAACCCTGGCCCTGATGAAAGGGCTTTGCTCCTGATCACTGGGCCCTGGTCATGCTAACTGTGTTCTGGTCCTGATTACTGAGTGTTGGTCCTGATCGCTCAGTCTTGGTCCTGATCCCTGAGTCCCAGACTTGATCACTCAATTCTGGTCCTGATCACTGGGCCCTAGTCATGATCACTGAGCCCTGGTCTGGATCACCAGGCTCTGGTCCTAACACAGTCCTGGTCTGGATCACTGAGTCTTGATCCTGATCACTGGGCCATGTTCTGGATCAATGAGCCCTGGCCCTGATCACTGGGCCCTGGTCCTGCTAACTATGCTCTGGTCCTGACCACTGAGCCCTTGTCCCAGTCAGCAGTCAACAACTGAGCTCTGGTGCTAGTCAATAGTCAATCACTGAGCCCTGGTCCTGATCACTGAGTCCTGGTCCTGATCACTGGGCCCTGGTCCTGATTACTGAGCCCTGGACCAGATCACTGACCCCTGTTCCTGATCACTGGGCCCTGGTCCTGATCACTGGGCCCTGGTCCTGATCACTGAGTCCCGGTCCTGATCACTGAGTCCCGGTCCTGATGACTGAGCCCTGTTCCTGATCACTGAGCCCTGGTCCTGATCACTGAGTCCTGGTCCTGATCACTGAGCCCTGGTCCTGATCACTGAGTCCTGGTCCTGATCACTGAGTCCTGGTCCTGATCACTGAGTCCTGGTCCTGATCACTGGGCCCTGGTCCTGATCACTGAGTCCTGGTCCTGATCACTGAGCCCTGGTCCTGATCACTGAGTCCTGGTCCTGATCACTGAGTCCTGGTCCTGATCACTGAGTCCTGGTCCTGATCACTGGGCCCTGGTCCTGATCACTGGGCCCTGGTCCTGATCACTGAGTCCTGGTCCTGATCACTGAGCCCTGGTCCTGATCACTGGGCCCTGGTCCTGATCACTGACCCCTGTTCCTTATCACTGGGCCCTGGTCCTGATCACTGGGCCCTGTTCCTGACCACTGAGCCCTGGACCAGACCATGGATCCCTGAAGGGGATCCAGCACTGATCCATGGTTCTTTTCTTATGCATATTCATTTTGAAGTCTGATTCCTTTTCTGAGCATATATCAGTCTGTCTAGACACTGAGTCCTGTCTGATTTCTGAGCCTTGGCCCTCATCAGTAAGTGACCTGCAGTGGTGGAGGGAGGCCTCCAGGGAAGCCGAGACCCTCTCAATGCGCGCACTCGCTGGTAGATGAAGAAATTACCCCAGTGACTTGCTCCATTTTTTCCAGGCTCAGAGGGGTGTGTAGGCCCCAGGAGGACTTGCTGGGGAGAGGACCAGCCCAGGACCCATGAGCTACACCCCCAGCCCCAGCCCCTAAGGGGTCGCCAGGTCTGGACTTAGCACTGGGGAGGGGGTATAGTACAGGAGTGGGGACAGGAAGGTGAGGGGAGGCCATGCTGTTTGTATTCTCTTGCTTTTCTCTTTCTCCTGAAGCCTCTTGAATACACCTGCAGAAATACCCAAAATAGCCCCGTGGGGCGGCTGAGTCATTGTGAACACAGCCCAGGCCAGGTGTTCCAGCCAGAGAACTGCTGTTCTGAGAAACATGCCCCAAAACCGAGACCTGGTCAGGTGCGCCTGGGGCCTGAGTGAGGGGCTGCAGCCACAGGGAGGCCCAGCCCCAACCAGCCCAGCGTCAGCTAGGGCTTTCCAGGTCCAGGGTTAGGCAGAGGTCAGCCAGGGTCAACTATGGTCTATCTGAGGGGAGAGACAAGAGACACAGATACAGAGAGAGAGATGGGGATGGAGAGAGATAAGAGACAGGAAAGGAGAGACAAAGAGATACAGAGAGAGATGGGGATGGAGAGAGATAAGAGACAGGGACGGGGAGGGACAGAGACACAAGAGACAGAAAGAGAGAGAGATGAGATGAGAGAGATAAGAAGAAACGGAGACAGAGATGGAAGAAAAAGAGAGGAGCTGGGAACAGGGAAAAAGAGACATGGACACAGAAATACAGAGAACACACAGGGAGAGAAAGAGGCAGCAAGATGGGCCCAGGAACTCAGGTGCAAGCCCCTTTCACACACTCACACTCACAAACACACACCACAACTATTATACAACATTCACACACAAACACACACAGAAGCATACCCACACTCACAGCCACACACTAAGTCACTGTCACATTCACATCCACACTCACACCCAAACACACATGGCCCAGGAGCAAATGGGCAGAGCTCAGCCTGCAGCTGGGAGTGGTCGAGCGGGGGCTGGGCCAGAGTCAGGGCCTCTCGGTGGGGGGTACGGCAGCACGGGCCCACCTGCACCTCCAAGGCCTGGCCCCCGAGGTCACTGGGCCACCACCCAGCCCTCGCCCTGTTCCCTGTCTGTGCCGGACGAGGCAGGACTCTGAGCTTCGGGGAAACCTACAGATCCAGATGGGACCCTGAACATCGGGCTGGGGTGGGTAACAACATGCCAGAGGCGGGAGCAGGAGGTCCCAGGACCCTGGGCACTGTGACCCCAGCCTTGGGGGCTGAAGCCTAGGACGGTCTCGGGTCTCCCAGGAGGGACTGGACAGTGGGGGATGGTCAGAGAACAGGACAGCCAGCAGGGTGCAGCCCGAGGACAGGGATGGACGCTGGGAGGTCAACAGGACAGGGGCAGGCGCAGGGGCCGTGGAGTGGGCAGAGGGCCTGGAGGGCCTGGAGAACATGTGCGTCCGTGTCTGTGGGAAGGAGGCCAGGAGCAGCCGAGAGTGGCCAGGCTGGCAGGGGTGAGGAGGTGGGGGCAGTGAGGGGAGGGTGACTGAGCCAGTGAGGCCTCTGGCCAGGGAGGGGACCTTGGCTGGGCTCTGACTGAACCCAGAGCTCCTGGAGAAGGGGCCCCAGGCGGGGATGAGGATGTGGGCATCTGACTCCATCAACAATGGGGTGTCCAGCACGCACAGCCTGGGCCTCGGAGACCTGGGCCCTGACCCGCCTCCCGCTGGCACTGGGCCGGGCACCGTGCGTGGTCCCCAGTCCCCGCAGCACCTCCCCCACACTGGTCACGTTCCAGGGCCCCTCTGAAGCACCTGCTGTGAGGGGATGTGGGGAGGGGACAGGGAATTGGGCCTGAGCTGCCGGGTGGGGTGGGGGTCGGGGACCCAGGCTCAGCGTGTGGCTGGGGACCAGACAGATGGGGATGGAGGAGGACACGCCATGTACCCACTGCCTGCCAAGGGGTGGACCCACGCCCAGTCTAGGCCATGTCCCCCGAGGCCTGTGAACCTTCACTGTGACCCACTAAAACATTCAGGAGCTTTGAAAGCAGCCCCCGTCCTTGTCACTACGCGATGACTCTGAGTGTCACACCGTCCCTGCTGGATCCACCCTCCAGCCCCAGCGAGGGAAGCTGGGCCCCGAGCAGCAGGTGGTGAGGGCAGCGGGCACAGCCACCCTACAGCACACACGGGGTCACGAGGACGCGCCCACCACACCCTGTGCACAGGCTCCTCACAGCACAGAGCTCACCGAGGGCTCTGGCCGTTTGTCCTCAGGAGTCCCACTGTGCCCCCCGCCCCCAGCCCGTCCTGCTGGGGCTGCAGCTGGGTCCTGGGGCACAGGGTGGCCCTGAGCACCTTGTCATCTTGGTCCCTGTCTGGTGAGCTGCTGGCTGTCTGTGGAGCTGGCAGAGCCGAGGTTCAGCCTTGGAGGCCGGTCCTGGGGCCCAGCAGCCGTGGGGAGCACTGCCCAGTCCCGTGCCCACAGGGAATCACCTGGGCTGAGGAAGGGCCCACACACCGACGGGATCGGGGTCAGGCAGCACACACCTGGCACCGAGATCCCACGTCCCGAAGTGGGGACACGGCCCAGGGGCACTGTTCCAGGAGGGTCTCAAGATGGGGTCTCCTGTTTCAATCTTCACTCCTTCTGCACCTGTTAGCTGGGAACCTTCTAGAAGGAGGGGTGTCCTCAATCATGGGGTGGTTGTGAGCTGAGCACACGTCATGCAGGAAGGTAGATGGCTTCTCCTTCACCAGGAAAACAGTGCAGAGAGACAGAGACACAGAGAGAGACAGAGACACAGAGAGAGACAGAGTCACAGAGGAAGACAGAGAGACACAGAGACACAGAGACAGAGATAGAGAGACAGAAGCAGAGTAATGGAGATAGAGAGAGACAGTCACAGACAGAGAGAGAGAGACACAGAGAGAAGCAGAGACAGAGATTGTTACAGAGAGACAGAGACAGAGAGAAACAGACACAGAGACACACAGACACAGAGACAGAGACAGAGAGAGACAGAGAGACATAGACAAAGAGAGATTAAGAGTTACAGAGAGACAGAGATAGAGAGAGAGACACAGGGATATAGAGACAGAGAGAGAGATAGAGACACAGAGATAGCAAAGATACACAGAGACAGAGACAGAGATAGTCACTGTCACATTCATACCCATGCTCACACACACACACACACTCACACACGCACACACTCACACTCACACTCACACTTACACTGAGGTTCCCTCAGGCCCTGTCACTTTCAATGGGGCCCACGGCCTGTCTGAGCCTCTGGGCCACCAGCCCCTGGCTCACCGGTGTGTGCCCACCACACCCCGCCTTGGGGGTCCCTTGTATGAGCTAGGCACATGCCCTCTGCTCTGCTCATGGGGGCCCTGGGGGAAACAGGGCCCACCCAAGGCCTGGCTCAGGAAAGGCCCCAAACACACATGGCCCAGGAGCAAAGGGGCAGAGCTCAGCCTGCAGCTGGGAGCGGGCAGGGTCGGGAGGGCAGAGGGCCTGGAGAACCTGCGGGGCTCCGGTGTCTCTGGGAAGGGGCCCAGGAGCAGCTCAGCGTGGCTGGGCTGGCAGGGGCGAGGAGGTGGGGGCAGTGAGGGAGGGGTGACTAGCCTGCGTGGGGTGCCGGGGGACAGTGGGTTTGCTCCAGCTGAGCCCAGGCAGTGGCCGAATCCCTGAGCTGCCAGGAGGAGAGCAGGGCCGGGCCAGGCAGAGGCGGGCCGAGGGGCCTAGGGCTGGGGCCGGTAGGGAGCAGTCGGTTGGTTGGGGGCACCATTACATGGAGGGCTGTGAGACGGGAGCCCCCATTCCCTTCATTCCTTGTGCACGTGTTAGGAACCTTCCAGAAGGAGGGCATTGCTCGTGGCGGGTGAGTGTGAGCACAGAGCATGCAGGCTGGCGTGCTGCCGTTAGGTGCCTGTTTACTTTCCAGATCTCAGCATGGCAAGCCCGTCCTGCGCCCCAGGGTCTTTCTGGAGTACAAGCTGCGCGGCCCTGGTGGGCACCATACCTGGCACCCACGCTTTGGCCGGGCCCGAACCTTGCGCCCTCCCAGCCCCCACGTGGATCTCCCTTGGCCACACTGGCCTTTTGCCAGTCCTCCTACCTCACCCTAGGGTCTGCCTGGCCCTGCCCTCCCTTCCTAGCCCCCCAAGGAGGCTGGAGGGCACCCCTGCGTCCACCAGCAGCAGCTCCTCATGGGCAAGTCTCTTTTGGGCCAGTGACACATACTGTGCCCCGATGGTGCCATGACCGTCCTGGGCCCTCCGCCTTCCTGCTTGGTAGGCGCCCCCGCTCCCTGCACCCTCACCGGGGCACCTGTGAGCCCTGAGGGCCAGTGGGGGTCACACTGCTGCTCCCTCCCACAGCCCAGCCTCGGGCCCCAGGGGTCTGCATCCAAGGGGCCAAGGGCTCCCTGCGGTCTCAGCCCGAGTGGGCCTTTGAGCCTTCGCATTCTGTGCAGGGTGGGACGTGCCCAAGGGCTGCTGAGGGCTTCCCAGGGGTCCTGTGGGTCCCACCTAGGGGCAAGCTGGTGAGGAAAGCGGGTCCTGCCATGGCGGCCGGGTGGGCTGAGTTTTCGGCATCTCTGGGCCCAACAGCAGGTCCCTGGCGTGGCGCCCGCCCCTCCCCCAGGCAGGTGTGAGGGCTCTGATCTGTTTCTCCTTGAGTGACTCATTCTGGGCAAACTTGGCCTTCAGGGCACATGCAAATGGCTGTTTGTTCCACACCGAAAACATGTTTCTCACCCTCTGAGCCTGTTTCCAGAAATAGCATGCACGATTCTCCCACCCTCTCCCCTAGTGTGGCCAGGCTGGCTCAGGCCTCCAGATTTGGGGACACCCACCCCCTCCCCCAGTGTGGCCAGGCTGGCTCAGGCCTCCAGATCTGGGGACACCCACACCCTCCCCCAGCGTGGCTAGGCTGGCTCAGGCCTCCAGATTCGGGGACACCCGCCCCCTCCCCCAGGACAGGCCCACTTGGGTTACTGACCCTGGGACCAGCCTGCAAATGTCAACTTTGTTGAATTCAGTGGTTCTTAACTTGTTGCCATCTTTGGGACCAGGACCCAGGGGCAGCCCCCAGGTTGGCAGGAAGGTCAGGGGAGCCAACGCTGGCAGGGCCCCCAGCCAACCCCCACCCCAGGAGCCCCAAGGAGGCTTAGCGGAGGTGGCCCTGGTGGCCCTGGCACAGGCAGCCCCATTGGTACAGGGCCTGTCTGGTGCAGGCCCACACCTCCCCCCACCGCCAGGGCCTGGTGGTCCCCACTGTGCAGAGAGAACCCCGAGGCTCAGCAGCGCCAGGGACATGGCCTGAGGTTACATGGTGATGGGGGCTGGGTCTCCGGGCCTGGGGGCCGTGGTGGGCGCAGCACCCCGGGCTGTGTGGGCTGTGGCCTCCCTGCTCCCAGCTGTGTCACACCCGTCTCCATCTAAGCCTCCAGCTCCGTCTTTCCCGCTGTCCCTGTCTCTGGCCACCCTTCTGTCTCCCTGTGTCTCTGCCTCTCTGAAGGTATCTCCCTGCCTGAATCTCTGTCTCGGTCCCATTGTCGGTGTCTCTGACTCATCTCTGTCAAGCCCGGCTGTTGGGCTTTGTCCCGCCATCTTGCCTGTCTTGGCCTCTCTCTCTTTCCGTGTGTCTCCGTCTGTGCCTCCTTTCTCCATCCATCTCTCCCCCGTGTCTGTCTCTATCCCTCCCTCTGTGCCTGTCCCTTTGCTGTGTCTCTTTCTTTGCCTCTGTCTCTCTGTCTCTTTGTGTCCCTGTGTGTGTTTGTCTCTGTGCTTCTGTCTCTGTCTTTCTGTGTCTCTGTCTATATCTCAGCCTCTTTGTGTCCCTGTGTGTGTCTCTCTGTCTCTGCCTTTCCATGTCTCTGTCTATATCTCTGTCTGCCTCTGTGTCTCTGTGTATATCTCTGTCTGTCTGTTCATGTCCCTGTGTGTGTCTCTCTCTGTCTCTTTCTGTATCTCTGTCTCTCTCATCTGTCTCTTCCTGTGTGTGTCTCTCTCTGTCTCTCTGGCTCTGTCTCTCTCTGTCTCTTCATCTCTGTCTGTCTCTGCCTGTCTGTGTCATTTTGTGTCTCTGTTTCTGTCTCTCTGTTTGTCTGTGTCTCTTCCTCTCTGTAGCTCTCTCTCCCTCTCTATCTCCTTATATCTGTCTTTCTCTCTCTCTGTTTCTTTCTCTGTCTCTTTTTGTCTGAGTCTGTCTGTGTCTCTGTCTCTTTCTCTCTGTATGTCTCTCTGTCTTTCTGTTGCTGTCTGTCTCTGATTCTCTTCCCCTCTCTCTGTCTCTCTTTGTCTCTGTCTTTCTCTATCTCTCTGTCTCTATCTCAGTCTCTCTTATCTCCCACTCTCTATCTCTGTATCTCTCTGTCTCTGTCTTTCTCTTATCTCTACCGCTCTGTCTCTAACTCTCTGTCTCTCTGTATCTCTGTCTCTCATCTCCATCTGTCTCTATCTCTATCTCTTTCTCTCTTTCTGTCTCTATCTCTGTCTCTGTATCTCTTTCTCTGTCTTTCTCTGTATCTCTGTCTCTATCTCTGTATCTCTGTCTCTATCTCTGTATCTCTGTCTCTATCTCTGTCTCACCCTGTCTCTCTGTATCTCTGTCTCTCCATCCTATGTGGGTCTGTGGGTTTCCCCGAGGCTCAGAGTCCTGCCCTGGCCAGCACAGACA
Source organism: Symphalangus syndactylus (assembly GCF_028878055.3). Taxonomy (NCBI): domain Eukaryota; kingdom Metazoa; phylum Chordata; class Mammalia; order Primates; family Hylobatidae; genus Symphalangus; species Symphalangus syndactylus. The sequence continues at coordinate 11,540,612 of NC_072430.2, forward strand.
GGGAACAGGGCGAGGGCTGGGTGGTGGCCCAGTGACCTTGGGGGCCAGGCCTGGGGGGTGCAGGTGCACCCGTGCTGCCATGCCCTCCACCCACAGACAGGCCCCGGCTCTGGCCCAGCCCCTGCTTGGCCACTCCCAGCTGCAGGCTGAGCTCTGCCCATTTGCTCCTGGGCCATGTGTGTTTGGGGCCTTTCCTGAACCAGGCCTTGGGTGGGCCCTGTTTCCCCCAGGCCCCCCATGAGCAGAGCACTGTTGGCTTACAGAGGGGACCCCCAAGGCGGGGTTTGGTGGGCACACACCAGTGAGCCCTGGGGCTGGTGGGGGGTGAGTGTGTGAGGGTGTGAGCCTGTGAGCATGGGTATAAATGTGACAGTGACTTAGTGTGGGGGTGTGAGTGTGGGTGGGGGTGTGAGTGTGGGTGAGGGTGTTAGTGGGGAAGTGTGTTTGTGAGTATATGAATGTGAGGGTGAGTGTGAGTGAGGGTGTGTGTATAGGTGTGTGGGTTGTGTGTATAGAAAGTGTGTGTTGTGTGTGTGTATAGGCGGTGTATGTGTTGTGAGTGTGTGATAGTTGTATGTGTTGTGTGTGTATAGGTGTATGGGTTGTGTGTGTGGTGTATGGGTTGTGTATGAGTGGGTGGTGTATGGGTTGTGTGTGTGTATAGGCATATGTGTTGTGTGTATTTGTGGTACATGAGTTGTGTGTGTGTGTAGGTGTATGGGTTGTGTGTGTTGTGTATGGGTTGTGTGTGTGGGTGGCGTATGCATGTGTGTATGTTTCGTGTATGTGTTGTGTGTGTGGTGTGGTGTGTGTGAGTGTATGGTGTATGGGTTGTACGTGTGTATAGGTGTATAGGTTGTGTGTCAGTTTGTGGTATGTGGGTTGTGTGAGTGTGTGTACAGGTGTATGGGTTGTGTGAGAATATGTGGTGTATGGGTTGTGTGTGAGTTTGTATAGGTGTGGCTTGTTTATGAGTGTGTACATAGTTGTATGGGTTGTAAGTGTGTGGTTATGGCTTGTGTATGTGGTCTGTGGGTTATGTATGAGTGTGTGGTGTATGAGTTGTCTGTATATAGGTGTATGGGTTGAGTGTGAGTTTGTGGTATATGAGTTGTGTGTGTATATAAGTGTATGGGTTGTGTGTGTGGGGTGTATGGCTTGTTTATGAGTGTGTGTATAGGTGTATGGGTTGTGTGTGTGTGGTTATGGCTTGTGTGTGTTTACAGTCTGTGAGTCGTGTGAGTGTGTGGTGTATGAGTTGCATGTGTATGTATAGGTGTTTGGTTGTGTGTGAGTTTGTGTATAGATGTATAGGTTGTGTGTGAGTGTGTGGTGTATGAATTGTGAGTGTGAGTGTGTATAGGTGTATGTGTTGTGTGTGTAGTGTATGGGTTGTGTGTATAAATGTATGGGTTGTGTGTGTGGTATATAGATTGTGAGTGTGTGTGGTGTATAGGTTGTGTGATTGTGTATAGGTGTATGGGTTGTGTGTGTGTGGTACATAGTTTGTGACTGTGAGTGTGTGGCATATAGTTCGTGAGTGTGTGTGGTATATGGGTTGTGTGTGGTATATGGGTGTGAGACTGTGTATAGGTGTATGGTCTGTGTGTGAGTGTGTAGCATATAGTTTGTGGGTGCATGTGGTGTATGGGTTGTGTGAGTGTGTGGTGTATGGGCGTGTGAGTGTGTATAGGTATATGGGTTATGTGAGTGTGTGGCATATGGGGTGTGTGTGTGCTATGAGTGTGTGTAGGTGTATGGGCTGTGTGTGTATGGGTGGTGGGTGTGTGAGTGTGTGTATAGGTGTAGGGGTTGTGTGTGAGTGTGTGGTGTATGGGTGTGTGAGTATGTAGGTACATGGGTTGTGTGTGTGGTATATGGGTGTGTGTGTATAGGTGTATGGGTTATGTGTGACTGTGTGGTATGTAGTTTGTGGCATCAGTGTGTAGTGTATGGGCTGTGTGTGGTGTAGGGCTGTGTGTGTATAGATGTATGGGTTGTGAGTGTGTGGTGTATGGGTTGTATGTGATGTATGGGTGTGAGTGTGTATAGGTGTATGGGTTGTGTGTGAGTGTGTGGTGTATGGGTTCTGTGTATGTGGTATATGGGTGTGTGAGTGTGTGGTATATAGTTTGTGGGTGTGAGTGTGTGGTGTATGGGTTCTGTGTATGTGGTATATGGGTGCGTGAGTGTGTGGTATATAGTTTGTGAGTGTGTGGTGTATGGGTTGTATGTGATGTATGGGTGTGAGTGTGTATAGGTGTATGGGTTCTGTGTATGTGGTATATGGGTGTGTGAGTGTGTGGTATATAGTTTGTGGGTGTGAGTGTGTGGTGTATGGGTTGTGTGTGTGTATAGGTGTATGGGTTGTGTAGGTGTGTGGTGTATGGGTTCTGTGTATGTGGTATATGGGTGCGTGAGTGTGTGGTATATAGTTTGTGAGTGTGTGGTGTATGGGTTGTGTAGGTGTGTGGTGTATGGGTTGAGTGGGTGTGTGTGGGACGTGACTGGATAAGTTCGTGAGTGTGAGTGTGTGGCTGTGGGTGTCTGTGTGTCCTGGCGTGTGTAGATAGGAGGTATGTGGGTGTGTGTGTGCGAGGTGTGGTTGTGGGTGTGGGGGTGCACTGCGTGTCCTCCCTGGGGGTGGCCCCTGAGAGTCGGGGCCTGAGCCCGGATGTCTCTGCGACTCTGCATGTCTCCCTCTGCCTCTGTCTCTCTGCTTTGTGTCTGTCTGTCATCCCTGTCTCTGCCCCATCCCTCTGGGTCCTAGAATCTGTCCAAGTCTGGGGCCGCCTCCCAGAAAGCCCCACAAGTGTTCATCAAGGGATGAACGGAGGACAAAATGCAGTGCACACATACGAGGAGGCTGAGTCACCAGAGCCTCCACCCTAGTCCTGCCCTGACTCCCGGGTCAGAGCTCCAGGCCCCAAGCGCCGCCCGGCTCCCCCCTGGGCTGGGGCCTGTATGGGGCTGGGAGTCTGGAGGCTCAGCCCTGCTGGGGAGGTGTGAGCAAACCCTCCTGCACTGCAAGCCCCGCACAGGCCATCCCCTGACACTCAGACACGCAGAGACATGCACAGAGACAAAGACACACACACACACAGACATGCACAGAGACACACACACACAGAAACGCACAGACACACATGGACATGCACAGAGACACACACAGAAGTAAACAGACACAGACACACACAGACATGCACACGCACACACACACAGACACGCACAGAGACAAACACACACAGAAGTGCACACACACAGACACACACAGACATGCACAGAGACACATGGACATGCACACACACACACACAGACATACACAGAGACACACACACACAGAAACGCACAGACACACATGGACATGCACAGAGACACACACACACAGAAGTGCACAGACACACACTGACATGCACAGAGACACACACACACACATAGACATACACAGAGACACACACAGAAACGCACAGACACACACGGACATGCACAGAAACACACACACAGAAGTGCACAGACACACACTGACATGCACAGAGACACACACACAGACACACACAGACACACACAGACATGCACAGAGACACACAAACACACAGAAATGCACAGACACACACACACAGAAGTGCACAGACACACACGGACAGGCACAGAGACACACACACAGAAGCGCACAGACACAGACACGCACAGACACACACACAGATGTGCACAGAGACACACATATAGACACACATGCACGTGGATGCACAGACACACACAGGCAAACACAGACACACACACAGACACACACAGAGACAAACACACACAGAAGTGCACACACACAGACACACACAGACATGCACAGAGACACACACACACAGACATGCACAGAGACACATGGACATGCACACACACACACACAGACATACACAGAGACACACACACACAGAAATGCACAGACACACATGGACATGCACAGAGACACACACAGAAGTGCACAGACACACACTGACATGCACAGAGACACACACACACACATAGACATACACAGAGACACACACAGAAACGCACAGACACACACGGACATGCACAGAAACACACACACAGAAGTGCACAGACACACACTGACATGCACAGAGACACACACACAGACACACACAGACACACACAGACATGCACAGAGACACACACACAGAAACGCACAGACACACACGGACATGCACAGAGACACACACACAGAAGTACACACAGACACGCACAGACACACACAGATGTGCACAGAGACACACATATAGACACACATGCACGTGGATGCACAGACACACACAGGCAAACACAGACACACACACAGACAGACACATAAAGACACACATAGACATGCCCACACACAGGCACCCCCTCCCGCAGGTCACGCTCGGAGCCCCATGTCATGAACCTGCCTCCCCTGTTGCTCCACGCCGGGCCACTGCTGCCCGACCACAGCCTGGACCACCTGCTCAGCCCTGTCAGTGTGTACGAAGGCCTTGTCCTGGGGGTGACAGTGAGCCCGGCTCTCTGCACACTTGTCCACACCACACCCCTGTCCACACCACACCCCTGTCCACACCACACCCGTCTACACTACACACCTGTCCACCCCACACACCTGTCCACACCACACACTTGTCCACACCACACCCCGTCCACCCCACACACCTGTCCACACCACACACCTGTCCACACCACACACCTGTCCATACTACACACCTGTGCACCCCACACCCCTGTCCACACTACACACCTGTCTGCATCACACACAACCGCACACCTACAGCTCATCCACCACTCACTGCACACACACTTGCACCTCACACACTCATGCTCACGCTCACACACTAACACACACATTCTCCCACCTGTTGCCAAGCTCACACTCACACGTGCACACATGGCGTTGCTGGGCCAGGCTTTGGCACATGGGGTGAGGGAAGGCTCAGAGAGTGCATGCCTTGGCCTCTCTGGCTGCATGTCCAGGTCTGCGGGCAAAGGTCACAGTTGCTGCCCCACGACACCACATGTGCCCCTGCAGGGCCTGGGAATGGCGCCCCGCAGAGCCCGCGCTCAGGGCCAGCTCGTGTCAGCACCGCATGGACCACGTCCCGAGGACGCCTGGGCCAGCCAGTGCTGGGGGCTGCAGCGAGTGTGTGTGCACACGCATGCCCATATGTGTTGTGTGTGTTTGTGTGCATGGGAGGGGGTCCCTGGGTGGGCCAGGGTCTGCCTCAGGGCTGGAGTGGGAGGCCTGGGCCCCTCAGCTTTCCTCCAACCCAGCCTCACTTCCCCGCCCCTCTCAGCTCTGCGTGGTCATCAGCCAGCCCTGGGCTTGGCCCTGGCATGAGGCCTGAAGCAGGGCCCTGGATAACGCTCAGGACGGGCACCTGGGCCTCCTGGGCCTCCTCGCCAAGGACCAGACTCGGCCTCAGTGCCTCACACTCATCGGGGGTCACGCCCTGAGGCCCAGCCAGGACCCTCGCTGCCCCACTCAGGAGGCTGGACACACTACCAGGTGGGGGGACCGCAGCTTCCCCTCCCCCACCCCCGTCCAGTCTGAAAAACAAGACCTCGTGGGCACCCGGCCGCAGCTCCCACCCCCACCCCACCACACAGGCACAAACACATTCTTGCAAATATTTCTAAAAATGCTGAAAATGGGAACCACAGGGCAGGTGGGACAGTGGTGTGGAAACCCCTATCCACCTCTGAGATGGCGATTTGCATTGGGGGGGGTGGGGGGAAGGCTGCCACCCAGGCGGCTGGTTTGCAGGATTCCTGACTATTCACACTCCCCAGCCACACCCCATGTCCAGGCCAATGCCCTGGCCAGGCCCAGAGTGACCAGGCCCCAGGGCACTTCCCAGAGGACTGCCTGGTGGAGGGTCAACAAGTCGGGCCTTGCGCCAGGGGAGCTGGGCCAGGGAGGAGGCCGCTGCTGGAGGTCCCAGGCATGGCCCCCAGGAACAGGACCCCCAGCACCCTCGGAAGAGGACTTTGTGGGTCACCGGGGAACAGAGCCTCCTCCGTGCACCTGCGGGGCCTCTCACAGCCCACCTGTCACCAAACCTCTGTCCTCCCCTGAGCCCAGGCCTGGCCAACCCAGGCACCTTCAGCCTGTAGACCCTGCGTGGGGTCACCCAACCCTACCCCAGCCTCAGGACCCTCTGGGGTTGCCCCACGAGACCACCCCAGAACAGACCTGCCCAACCCCAGCCCTGCATCCTCAGCGGGCCACAGAGGCCTCCACAGGACCCCACCCCACACCCAGGGGCTGTCTGGGGCCCATCACCCCAGCAGCTGAGACCCTGGGAGACGACACCCTGTGCCTAGAACAGGGTGGGCCACGTGGGGGGACATTCTGACCCATGTCCCAGCCAGGCAGGCCGGCCCCACGCCAGCCTCCTAGAGGAGGGGTCTGTGCCCACGCCCACCCCCTCAGTGGAACCTAAGCCCTCCAGGGAGGACTCAAGTTTGAGGAAAGGGTCCCTGGGAAGACCCCAGGGTGCAGCCCGGGTGACAGGGCTCGGGGGGCCCTTCCTGCAATACAGCCCCCCACAAATATAGTCATGCACACCCCACAGAGACACACAGACACGCAAACACACAGAGACACACAGACACTTAGACATACAGGGGGCCCTTCCTGCAATATAGCCTCCCACAAATATAGTCATGCACACCCCACAGAGACACACAGAACACACAAACACACAGAGACACACAGACTCTTAGACACAGACATAAAGACACACAATACACACAGACACACTAACACACACAGAGAGACACACAGACACACATAGGCACACACAGAGTCAGAGACACACAGAACACACAAACACACAGAGACACACAGACACTTATACACACAGAGACATAAAGACACACAATACACACAGACACACTAACACACACAGACACCTAGACACACACACAGAGACAGACACACACAAACACACAGAAACACAAGCACTCATACCACACACACAAGAGATACACAGATACACATAGACACACACGGAGACAGAGACACACACAGACACAGAGACACACAAGCACAGATACACTATCACACACACACAGATCCACACAGACACATAGACACACATATAGAGATAGAGACACACACAGACACACAGAGACACACAACACAGATATACCTCACACACACACACACGGACACACATACAAAGACAGAGACACACACAAACACACAGACACACAAGGACAGACACACTACCACACACATACAGACACACAGACACATAGACACATATACAGAGACAGAGACACACACAGACACAGAAACACAAGCACAGACACACTACCACACACACAGAGAGACACACGGACACACATAGGCACACACAGAGTCAGAGACACACAGACACAAATAGGCACACACAGAGTCAGAGACACACAGACACAAACAGGCACACAGAGTCAGAGACACAGAGACACAGAAACACAAGCACAGACACCCTACCACACACACAGAGACACACAGATACACATAGACACACACAGAGACAGAGACACACACAGACACAGATACACAAGCACAGACACGCTACCACACACAGAGACACACAGAGATAGACACAGACACACATAAAGTCAGAGGCACACACAGACACATATAGACACAAAGGGATACGCGGCACAGACACGCACACTCAGAGGCTCACACTCAGCCACAGCCATGTGCACACAGCTCACACAACCCACACTCAGGCCCACAAGGGCTCACAGCCTCACAGAGACCCCAGTCCCACAGCCAGACAAGCACAGGCCGTGCTCACGCTCACACACTAAGGCACACATTCTCCCACCCGTTGCCAAGCTCACACTCACACATGCACACGTGGCATTGCTGGGCCAGGCTTTGGCACATGGGGTCAGGGAAGGCTCAGAGAGTGAGTGTCACAGACACGGGGTGGGACTGGTGTCCGGGGGGTCCATGAGGAGCCGAGGGGCAGCCCTGCCACGCCCACAGGCCCCAGGTCTATTCTCAGGCACCCGCCTGGGGCTGGAGGCTTCCTTCTGGGAACACAGGGACCTCCGTTCTGCACGGAGACACACGTCCAGAAAGGGACACCCCAGGGCCACACCCAGACACACCCAGCCCGACTCCGACACCCAGCACATGCCGGGCACGCAACAAACACAAGAGCTGGCACACGCCTGGCCCCAGGTCAGGACAGCAGCAGGCAACTCGGCCAGTGCACACAGCCGCTCACACACACCACACATCCGCACAAGCCCTCACACCCTCACATCCCCACACACCCTCACACATCCTCACACTCTCACACATCCACACACACCCCACACATCCACACACATCCACACACACCCACATATTCTCACACACTCTCAAACCCTCACACATCCACACATTCTCACACACACGCTCACACACACCCTCACAACCTCAAACATCCAACACACCCACACATTCTCACACACCCTCACCCTCACACTCACACACACCCCACACTTCCCCACATCCCCACACTCACACACCTTCACAAATTTTACAAGCCCTCACACCCTCACACTCACACACCCCAAAACTTTTACATCCTCACACACATCCTCACACATCCCCACACCCTTACACTCACACAAACACTCAGTCACACCCTCACATCTCTCACGCCCTCACACATACCCTCACACACCCTCACACATACCCTCACACATCCTCACACACACCCTCACACACACCCTCACATGCCCTCTCACACAGACACCCTCACACACCCACACACCCTCACACACAATCACACACACCCTCACAGACCATCACACACACCCTCAGACTTCACACACATTCTCACACTCACACACCCTCTCACACACCCACACCCTCACAAACCCTCATCCCCTCACACCCACACACCCTCACACCCACACACCCTCACACACTCCGCACACACACACCCTCACACACTCTCACACACACCCTTACACCCTCACTCTCACACACCCTCACACTCTCACACTCACACACACACATCCTTGACAGCTTGCCTGCAGTCCCACCGAGGGGTCCCTCAGAGGGCCACCACGCCCTGTGGATCAGGCGCCCAGAATCCACCATCCAGCGGCTCTGGGCCTTTCCCCTCTCAGCTCATGACCTTTGGGTACCACGGCTCAGGGGTACCCCTGTGCTCCCCAGCTGCCAATCCCTGCATCTCCTTGGGCTCCTGCTGACCTCTCCAGTGGCCTTAGGGTGAAGTCCTGGCCAGGCCCTGTCCCTCTGCAGCCACCTCTGCCCACTGCCCCACCACCTGCCCAGGGCTCCCCCAGGCTCCCACACCAGCCCTGAGGGTCTCTCAGGCAGGCCGGCCACGTGGCACCATGGCTCCCCCTCAAGGGCAGCAGGTCAGGCTTGAGCATTGCCGTCTCCCATCCCCTCCTGCTGAGCCCCCACAGGAGCCTGGCAGCCTGATCCTGTCGCCATAGTGAGGGCAGCTCCTGGCCCACCAGGCCCAGTCCACACCAGCTGGCCGCAGGCAGCGTATCTGGGAGACACCCCAGGCCGCCCACTGCCCAGCAGGAGACAAGCCAGCCCCCAGACCCGTGCCCTGCACAAGGGGATGGGGCTCAGACCCAGGCTGCCCTTGACAGCAGCAGCTGTGGTGGGCCCACGGTGGGGACCACTGGGGACAGGCCTGGGGGCACACAGTGCTCCTGAGGGTCCTCAGGCTGCGTCCTGGGTTGGGGCACTGTTCTGTGAGTAGGTGACATGTCACCTTGAAAGGGCTTTTATTTCACCTAGAGACAAGGTGGGGGCTTTCCTGGGGGAGGGAGGTGCGGTGTTGTGTGGGACAGTGGAAAGGGACCACCAGCACAGACAAAGGAAAGGAAAGGGTGGGGGGCGTGGGGGCTGCAGGGGCAGAGGCTTGGGGAGGCACTGGAACCGCAGGGTGCGGGCCTGGGGGGACCACACGCCACCTGGAGGGACCGCACCTGGGACCACAGATGCAGGCCCACGCGGGCTCTGGAGGGCCCTCCTGGGGCTGCCTGGCCACGGCCTCTCTCTCCTGGTCCCAGGTCCCCTCCATGGCGCCTCCCCGCCCGTCCATCCAGAGGTTGCCCAGGGCTGGTCAGAAGAGGCCACATGACACCCCCAGGACTGGCTGGAAGTGGAGGGATCAGGGTCCCGCAATTCAACTCCCACCCGGCACTCCCCACTCAACATCACTTAGGACAGTTACATTGTTTCGGGTTTTTTTTTCTGTATTAAAAGCATTAACTTCCAATACTGCTTTTATAAAACACACATGCACTGTCGTGAGGACGTTTTGTTAAAATGAAAGGGACAAGCGAGGGCTGGACAGGGAAGCCCCTTGGTGGACGGACACGGGAGGGGCACCCTGCACTCGCAGAAAAGCCCCTCCATTCCTTGCACGTTTCAAATGTTGTATTTTCAAATATAATTAAGCGAGGTGGGAGGAAGGGCACCCCGTGCTAGGCAGGAGCAGCCCCCTCCTGGGAGGGAGGGAGATGGCAGAGAGGGGGCGGGGTGGGGGGCAGTGACCAGGTGAGGAAAGTTGGGGGGCAGGGACTGGGGGTGCAAATGGGGAGGTGGTGGGAGACGAAGCCCCTCCAAACCTGACCCCCCGCCTATTCCCGAGCCTGGGGTTCAGGGCTTCCTGTTTTCCTGTGTAATTATGAGCTCCTGCTCCTGCCCTCGCCCCACGTGCGAGTCTCCCCTGGAAGGATGTGCAAGCTTTTCACAAGCACCAGAGACTCTTACAATCCGGGACCACCTCGGACCCCAGGTGGTCAGGACCACGGCCACTCCACATGGTGGGCACCAGAGCTCCTGACCTGCGCTAACAGCCTGTGGTCAGGCAGGCGCTTCCCCAGGAGCAGCGTCCAGGAGCTGAAGACAGGCGTGGGGGCTGCCCGCCCACCTGGGGAGGATCTTTGCAAGGCCCTTTCTCACTAGACAGCTTGCCTGTAGAAAGGGGAATTCGAAGGGATTTAAATCCAGTATTTTTACTGGTTATGCCCACGCGGTAGCCACGGTGTCTGCCCCACCTGCTGGTGGAAACGAAGTTCCCGCTCTGGCCTTTTCCGTTAGGGTTTTATTTTATGGAGGTTGCATATGACCGTCTGCCTGCAATGCGATGGTGGGGCCAGGGACTGGGGATGGGGCAAGGCCTGGAAGGGCGTGACTGCCTGTGAGGTGGGGATGGGCCTGCAGAGGGACGTCCGGGAATACACGGAGGCGTCTCCCACCAACACCGGGGTTAACTGGGACGGGAGGGGCTAGAGACAATCTGAATGGGCTGGAATGGGGGTTGTCACACACCCCTCGGGGATGGATGTCGGTGCCCAGCAAGAGAAGCAGACGCGGCCCCACAGGAGGCTGCAGATGGAAGCTCCAGAGGCGGCTCCGGGGCTGCCACAAACCCCGCCCCTCCACGTGCGTCCCTGTCCTGGGAGCCGCCCCTCTGCCCCCCAGGCCCTTCCCCGGACGCCCCAGCTGCTTCACTGCCCGGCCTTCTCCCCTCCTGCCCCAAAGGGACCCCCACCCTGGGCTGTCTGGGCCTGCCGAGCCGGCCGTGTGGGGTCCCCTAGGCCCGTGTCCCAAGCACCCATCTCAGTGTGCAGGGCCCAGCACACTCGGACGTTTCACACGCCGGCCTCTAGGGAGGACCCCCCAGGCACCGCCAGCCCAACCCCGGCGGCCGGGAACTGGACCTGCTGCTGCCGCCGCTGAGGCTCTGCTGCCCCCGTGTGGCCAAAAGCAGCATCGCACGCCGCCGACCACGGGGCGCTTCCCGCACCCGGCTCCTGGCAGGGGGTGGGGCAGGGGCAGGGGGCAGGGGGCAGGGCCAGGCGTGCTCTTGGGCCGGACCCCGGCTCTGCCCTGGGCTCAGGGCTGGGGCCCGGTCCGTGTCCAGCACTGTGATCCCCTCCCCTCCCCAGCCCCTGCCGCTCTGTGGTCTGGGATCCCAGCCTCTGCCAAAGTCCTGCACTCCCTGGATGTGGGGACGCTGTGGCCTGGGGGCCTCGCAGGGCTGCAGCTGGGGCGGCTGGGGGAGCTGGCCTGGGCTCCTCGGTGGGGCCCCGTGCCCCCCACTTCTGCCGGCAGCATCCGATGCTCCCTGACCCTGGTTAGGGCACTTCCTCCTGGCGTGGCCCAGTGTCCCCGCGGAAGCCCCAGAACGCGGCCTCCCCAGGAGCCGGCTCGGGCCTGGGGCCTGCGGGTCTTCACTATGGTCGCCAATGGACCCAGGGGTTGCTGCGTGGGGCGCACCAGCTTGAGGCACCAGCCTCCGGCCACTGCCCCGGGAGGACAAGGGACGCGGTTCCGGAGCAGAGGGTCCCCCCCAGGGGATGCCCTCCCGGCGGCTGTGCGTGGGGCTGGGGGCTGTGCCGGGAAGTGGGCGGGTGGGAGAAGCCTCCTGAGCAGATGACAGCAGCCAGGCCCAGGCCCAGGTCCTGCAGGCCCCCAGGGGCTCCAGAGCCCCAGAGAGGAGGAAGGCCTCCGTGTGCTCAGAATCAGCTCACACCCCGGGGAGGAACTTCAGAGGGCCGGGACAAGGAAAGGAAGGCCCCGGCCCAACATCGGGGTCTGGGCGCTGGTGGGACAGGGCAGGCTCAGCCTTGGGGCTGGTCAGGGCCCTGTTGGGGTTCGGGTCCCCCTGCCAGGTCCGCGTCTGCGGCCACAGCCCCTCAACCCCAGCAGGGACCTCAGAGCCGAGCTCGGGACCCCCTGGTGGCCGTCTTGTGCCACTGCAGTTCTGCTGCTGAGGGGTTTCCGGGGTTCCCGGGGTCCCCGGCCCCGCAGCCTCCTGGGCTCCCAGGCAGGCGCGCTCTGCCGTCCACTCACGCGGGGCAAGCGTGGGGCCTGCGGACCTCAGAGGCAAGCCTCAAAGACGCGCCCAGATCAGGATCCCAGGAACCCGGCTCACACACAAATCAGAAAAGTCCTAAAGAAGCAGAAACAACAATCAGTGAAACAAGAAACTATAGAATAAGAACCCAAAGAAAAGCAAAATGTCGGCCTTATCAGACATGGAATATGCAATGTGTGCTTAAGAGGTTTTTGTTTGTTTTGTTTTGAGATAGAGTCTCGCCCTGTCGCCCAGGCTGGAGTACAGTGGCGTGATCTCAGCTCACTGCAACCTCCGCCTCCCGGGTCCAAGCGATTCTCCTGCTTCAGCCTCCCTAATAGCTGGGACTACAGGGGCCCGCCACCACGCCCGGCTAATTCTTTTGGATTTTTAGTAGAGACGTGGTTTCACCGTGTTAGCCAGGATGGTCTCGATCTCCTGAACTCATGATCCTCCTGCCTCGGCCTCCCAAAGTGCTGGGATTACAGCGTGGCCACCACGCTCGGCCAAGAGGTTTTTTAAACTTACGGAAGCTATTCAAATATTACTGCAAAATGGGAAATTACTGCACATTGCATTTTGAAATGGCCTGAGAGTTCCAAAAAGAACTTCTGGAATTGAAAACCGTTAATAGGTGAGGCTAAAATAAGAATGGATGGGACAGGCACCGCAGAGGACACGCAGGAGCAGGAGCTGGTAACACCGAAGAAAGAGCAGGAGACGCCACCCAGCCCGAGCGCAGCCCCGCGGAGGCTGGACGGAGGCTCCCGCAAGGGCTTCTTCTGCCCAAAGGAGAAACAGAGTCGGGGGAGGCAGTGGCTGGGAATTTTCCAAAATCGCTGAATAATAGGACGCGTCAGGATCAAGGCCAAGTCCCAAGCAGGATAAGTAAAAGCAAACTCCACGTCCACACCTTGACGCTTACCGATGGAGCTGCCAACACCAGAGGCAGAGACTTTAGAAGCATCCAGAAGGAGGCTGGACGTGGTGGCTCACATCTGTAATCCCAGCACTTTTCGAGGCAGAGGTGGGTGGGTCACCTGAGGTCAGGAGTTCGAGAGACCAGCCAGGCCAACATGGTGAAACCCCGTCTCTACTAAAAATACAAAAATTAGCTGGACATGGTGGCGGGTGTCTGTAGTCCCAGCTACTTGGGAGGCTGAGGCAGGAGAATCGCTTGAGCCCGGGAGGCGGAGGTTGCCGTAAGCCGCCATCGCGCCACTACCCTCCAGCCTGGACGACAGAGTGAGACTCTATCTAAAATAAAAAAATTTAAAAAAATATCTGTCAGGGCCCGCCCCTCAGGTGCACTGGCGCGGCCAGAGACTCCAGAGCCGGACTCGGGAACCCCCGGCAGCCGACCCGTGCCACTGCACGTTCTCATAGACAGGACAGTCTCAAGAACCCTGGAGCAAACAAGACGCCTGGAGCAGCCTCCCAGCATCTACTCACCTCTGCCGGCCGTTTACACCCGAAACCACCCCTCAAGTCCAGGACAAGCGGTGACACTTTCATACAAAGGGCACAGGGACTTAACTCCCACACGCTGGCTGCTGGCGCCTCCTAAGAGTGTGTTTAGAAATGTGAAAGAAAAAATTATTCCATGATAGTTGTTCAGCGCGGAGAGGCAGGCGTGATTCAGGACCACCGCGGCAGGAGCAGGGTCCACGGCCATGGGGGAGAGAGATGGGGCTCAGTTCTTAACACAGCATGGGCTGGCGGGGACTGACAGCCAGGGAGCTGGGTAAACTCGGAGGACGGACACTCCCAAGAGGAAATATTGGGGGGAAGGAGGGTTCTGGCTAAATTAGCCCAGGAAGATTTTTGCTGCAGACAGACCAGGGTGATCAGACCTGGGAGATGGTGGAAGATGAGGAACTCAGGATCAAGGGTGATCAGATGTCAAGAGTGGGTCTTTAAACTGAGTTGGGGTTTTTTTGTTTTTTTTTTTTTTGAGACGGAGTCTCGCTCTGTCACCAGGCTGGAGTGCAGTGGCATAATCTTGGCTCAGTGCAACCTCTGCCTCCCGGGTTCAAGTGATCCTCCTGCCTCAGCCTCCCGAGTAGCTGGGATTACAGGCGTGTGCCCCCACGCTCAGCTAATTTTTGTATTTTTAGTAGAGACAGGACTTCACCATGTTGGCCAGGCTGGTCTTGAACTCCTGACCTCAGATGATCCGCCCACCTCAGCCTCCCAGAGTGCTGGGATTACAGGCATGAGCCACCGCACCGGGCCCCACCGGGTACTTTTTTAAGCCTTTTTCTTACAAGGAAGTGCAGGCCAGCCTAGGAGAAGGTTCCAGAGCCCGACTGTAGTTTAGCCAAGCAGAGAATCTTTGTCAGTCCACCCTGTTTAAGGAAAGAGGAGACATTCTCCTTTCCCTCCAGCAACGTAAGTCCATTTCCTTGTTGGGTGGCCTTTCATTCATTAAGAACCAGCTGGATTTTCTGTTGGGACTGGGTAGAAGAGGACATTTCGCTGCATGGTGCTAGCAGTTGGACATTCGAAGAGGAGAGACTCTGTGAAAATAAATGAAAACCAAAGTTAACACTTAGAAATGCAGTTTCCAAGCATATTGGGCACCAGGCCAGAAGATTAGATTCTAGACGCTGGGCCTGAAGCATCTGCAGCTGCAGCCAGGCAGGCAGCTGAAGGGCCTTCCTGATTTGCAGGTCAGGTGTTGCAGAAGCTGCCCGCACAGGATCTGTGGTGATGATTTCTCTAAAGTTTACATCAACTTGTCCCATTTCAGCTCACAGGGCTTCAGGAAAAGGGCAGTTTTAAATTTGAGTGATTCCAAGTCAGAGGGTGAGGGAAAAATTGGAAAAATTAGTTTGCAGAGTTGTTGCCTGATATTAGAGAAAACTAGAAGAATTCTGAAGGAGGCCAGCCCCTCCACACCTGTCGGTGCTTCTCATCAGGTGGGACGAGAGACTGAGAAAAGAAATAAGACACAGAGACAAAGTATAGAGAAAGCACAGTGGGCCCAGGAGACCGGCACTCAGCATACGGAGGACCCGCACCGGCACCGGTCTCTGAGTTCCCTCAGTATTTATTGATTATTATTTTCACTATCTCGGCAAGAGGAATGTGGCAGGAGAACAGGGTGACAGTGGGGAGAAGGTCAGCAAGAAAACATGTGAGCAAAGGAACCTGTGTCACAAATAAGTTCAAGGGAAGGTACTATGCCTGGATATGCACGTAGGCCAGATTGATGCTTCTCTCCACCCAAACACCTCAGTGCAGTAAAGAATAACAAGGCAGCATTGCCGCCAGCATGTCTCGCCTCCCGCCACAGGGTGGTTTTTCTCCTGTCTCAGAATAGAGTAAATGTACAATCGGGTTTTATACCGAGACATTCCGTTCCCAGGGGCAGGCAGGAGACAGAGGCCTTCCTCTTTTACTAATCCTCCTCAGCACAGACCCTTCACGGGTGTCGAGCTGGGGGACGGTCAGGTCTTTCCCGTCCCACGAGGCCATATTTCAGGCTATCACATGGGGAAAAACCTTGGACAATACCCGGCTTTCCTGGGCAGAGGTCCCTGCAGCTTTCCGCAGTGCATTGTGCCCCTGGTTTATCGAGACTGGAGAATGGCGATGACTTTTACTAAGCATACTTCCTGTAAACATTGTTAACAAGGCACATCCTCCACAGCCCTAGATCCCTTAAACCTTGATTCCATACAACACATGTTTCTGTGAGCTCAAGGTTGGGGCTAAAGTTACAGATTAACAGCAACTCAGGGCAAAGCAATTGCTGAGGGTACAGGTCAAAATGGAGGTTCTTATGTCTTCCTTTTCTATATAGACACAGTAACAGTCTGATCTCTCTTTTCCCCACATATCCCCCTTTCCTTTTGACAAAACCACCATCGTCATTATGGCCCGTTCTTGCTGGTCGCTGTCTCTTCGGAGCTGTGGGATATACCTGTAGATCTTGTTTTCTTCAGGCTCTTCTTAGCTCACTGTGTCAGCTCCTTTATTTGGTCCCAGGTCGGCGGCTTTGCTTCCTTGCTGGATGGCAACTCCTTCTGTAAGTTGTAGGCACTAAATTGGAAGCTGGTTTTTTCCTGGGGAAACACAAGCAAAACCTCTCCCCCGTGTTATCACCTTCTCTATTTCCCACGACTTATGTTTGTTGTGTTTCCACCAAATCAGTTTTCCTTCATGTGGGCTGTTCTTTTTACCAGTAAGATGTTGTTGTGCAGAAGTAGTGGTCTGATGTCTATAAATGTTTAAAGCATTTAAAGTATAGAGTGCTAGGTTAAGTTGCATCTGGGGAGTGTTATACTCCTTACTGTCTTTTTCTTCTTTTTGTTTCACCAATTGAGCTTTGAGTGTTCTATTAGTTCTTTCAATTATGGCCTGTCCTTGGGAATTATACAGGATTCCTGTTGTATCTGTAATTTTCCACTGATTTAAGAATTTTTGAAATGTTTTGCTACAGTATCCTGGACCATCATCTATTTTAATTTTTTCTGGAACTCCCATGACAGCAAAACAAGATAATAAATGTCTTTTAACATGGGAAGTACTTTCTCCGTCTGGCGGTTGCCCATACAAAATGTGAATAAGTATCAACTGTCACATGGACAAATGATAATTTTCCAAATGAAGGTACAGGTGTGACATCCATTTGCCATAACGCATTAGGACGTAGACGTCTGGGATTAACTCCTGCCCCCTGAGTGGGCAGGTGTAGGACTTGACACTGGGTGCGATGCTGTACAATATTTTTTGCCTCTTTTCAGGTGATATCAAATTTATTTTTTAGTCCTGTTGCATTTACGAGTCATGGCATGAAGTTCTTGTGCTTCTATGAATGCAGACGACACTAGCAAGTCAGCTTGTTCATTTGCTTTAGTTAAAGGCCCTGGTAAATTAGTATGTGCTCGAATTGAGTAACATAAACTGGGAAATTTCTTTTTCTCACAGTTTGTTGTAACACATTAAACAGCTGGTTTAACTGATCATCCATGCTATATTTAATTAGGGCTGTCTCAACATCCTGTACCCTGTACTACATACGCAGAATCTGATACAATGTTAATACGCTAATTAAAACCTTGTAATATTGAAATGACAGCAACCAACTGTGCTCTTTGAGCTGACTGATATTGAGTTTCAATGACTCGTTCTTTTGGCCTTGTGTAAACCACTTTTCCATTGCTGGAACCATCAGTAAACACTGTCAGAGTATTTTTTAAAGGTTTATGTCTGGTAATTTTTGGTAAAATCCAAGTAGTCAATTTTAAAAACTGGAAGATTTTTGTTTTGGGGTAATGATCATCAATAATTCCCACAAAATCAGAAAGACCCATCTGCCATGCACCAGAATTGATAAACGCTTGTCTAACCTGTTCTTTGTTTAAAGGAACAATGATTTTATCTTGGTCACTTCCACACAATTTTATTATTCGTAATCTTAACTGACTAATTAATGAGCCATTTGATCCAAGTGCAATGTAAAAGTCTTCATCGTACTGTGAGGAAGGAATGACCACTCCACAGGATCTGTGTTTTGAACAATGATGCCTGTTAGAGAACGTGCAGTAGCAAAAATCAAAAGTTGGAGTGGGGCTAAGGGATCTAGTTACTTGTGCTGGCGGAATTTTTTCTTCAACAAATTCAATTTCTTTAGTTGCCTCTGGAGTTAATGTTCTTTTACTATTCAATTCTGGATCCGCCCTCAAGATAGAGAACAAATTTGACATGGCATAAGTCTACAGGTTTGTGTCCTATCCTGAGGTCGCAGGGTGCTTCACTGAGGACTGCCCGCCCCAACCAGAGGTGTCGGTTACCTCCGCCATGGCAGATGTGGCCCCTGCTGTTGTACATGCCGCCCCAGCGGGCACTGCCTCAGGAAAGCCAGGCACACCCAAGGGTGCAGGAATGGCAGGCCCTGGCGGTTTGGCACGCGACAGCCGGAACCAGTACATGCGTTCGGGCCTCTATTCCACCTTCACCATCCAGAGTCTCTGCAGCCGCAGCCACCCCCTCGGCCTCGGCCTGCTCCCCAACGCAGCTCCTGCAGTCCAAGCCCCTTGGAGGCCTGCCTGGAGGCTGAGGAAGCCGGCTTGCCTCTGCAGGTCATCCTGACATCGGAAGAGCTGAGTGTAGAGCCGGGTTCGGACCGGCCTTTGCCCCCGGAAGTGAAAGTGGAAGGGCCCAGGGAGGAGTTGGAAGATGCCGGGGAGAGGGTTTGTGCCGCAAAGCGCCAAGGCCGAGCCTAAAGTCCCCCCACAGGAGGGCGTTACGGACACCGCAGGGCAGGCGGGGCCACGCGGCTTCCCGCCCTCAGATCTCCCAGCGGCAGAAGGGCCGGAAGCCCCGGGACCTGGAGCTTCCACTCAGCCCGAGCCTGCTAGGTGGGCCGGGACCCGAACGGACCCCAGGATCCGGAACTGGCTCCGGCCTCCAGGCGCCAAGGCCGGCGCTGACCCTGTCCCTGCTCCCTACGCCCACATCGACCCCGGCGCTGCTGCCTCCCAGCTCGCCGCCTCCCGGCATTCACTTCCGCAGCACCCTGAGTCCCCCTGCGCCCCGTCGCCCGGCCAAGCTCTCCTTCCAGCTTCCGTCCAGGGGCAGCGCCCAGGTGCACATCGCTGGCATCAGCGTGGATGGCCTCCCCACCCCCGTGGTGCCCTCCCCGGGGCCCCAGAAGCCATGACCGCCACCACCCCTCCTGGGGTCCCTCCGTCCATGCTCTCTCAAGGAGAAACGTAGTTCAACTGAAAGACTCATGCTCTGACTGTGGTGGGGTGGGGATCCTTGGGAAAAATTACTCCCAGGAGTAACTCTCATTAACTCCTCCACAGAAAACACTCAGCTTCCACAGCTTCTCTCTTTTCTGTCAGTCCCCCGGTGGCCGCCCTGACACGTCTCCTACTTCAATGGTAGGGGCGGTGTATTTATGTATTTTTTGAAGGCCACTGGGAGGTGCCTGACCTAACCTTTTATGGTGGTTAGGACGTCTCCCCCACCTCCCCACTTTTTTCCCCAAGACAAGACAATCAGGGTCTGGCTTGAGAATGACTTTTCTTTCTTTATTCCTCAGCCTGCCCTTGGGGAGATGTGGGAGCCCTGTCTCCATTTTCGGATGTGAGTAGAAGTTAGTTAGTTTCGTTTTATTATTCCTGGCCATACTCGGGGTCCAGGAAGAATTTGTACCATTTAATGGGTTGGGAGTCTTGGCCGAGGAAGAATCACCCCCTTGGAATAGAAATTTCCACCTCCCCAACCTTTCTCTCAGACAGCTTATCCTTTTTTAACCAACTTTTTGGCCAGGGAGGAATGTCCCTTTGTTCTTCTTCCCCCTGAGAAGCCATTCCTTTGTCTGCCAAAATCCCTGGGGTCCTGCCTGTTTCCTCCCAATGGAGGGGTTTTTTGGGGGTGGTTCCTGTCTGGGGGACCCCTCCAGCCAGTACTCCAGGTCTCCCTGTCTCTCCCCCGCTGCCATTTTGACAGTATAATCTATTTTTAAATGGGGCTTTTCAATAGGGGAGAGGGAGTCATCTCTTCCCATATTTGGTGGGGTGGGTGTGAAGGAAGGGATTCCTGCCGCCTCCTCCCCTAGGTGTTTATTTTTGATAACAAATGTGTATTTCAGTTCCCTCCCTCCCAGCCCCCAATTTCCTGCAGGTAGGTACAAAGGACGCTTTCAATGTCCCTGGAGTTGGGAGGGAGGAATGGGGGACATTCTAGGCAGGAAGAGTGGGTTCAAAAGACTCCTGGGCTCCCCTGTCAGCCCTGGCCCAGCCCAATCTTCTCTCTGTAGAGCCCAAAACCCCATGTTGTGACACACCTCCCACGTGCCCACTTGACGCCCCCCGTCCAGACCCTGTGCATAGCAGGTCTACCCCAGACCTCCGCTGCTTGGTGCATGCAGGGCACTAGGGGCCAGGTGTCCCCTCAACAGGACGTCCCTGCCCTCCGGCCCGCCAGGTGCTCACACAAAAGGAGGCAGCAACCGGCATCCCAGGCCCCCACCCAGGCAGGAGCTGGCTCTGGAGCCAACCCCGTCCACGCCAGCCTCCTGAACACAGGCGTGGTTTACAGATGGTGAGTGGGCACATCAGCCGCCAAGGTAGGGAAGCCACAGCACCATCAGGCCTGTTGGGAGGCTTCGGGGAGCTGCGAAGGCTCACTCAGACGGCCTTCCTCCCAGCCCCCAGCCAGCCAGCCTCCATTCCGGGCACTCCCGTGAACTCCTGACATGAGGAATGAGGTTGTTCTTATTTCAAGCAAAGAACGCTGCTCTCTGGCTCCTTGGAACAGTCTCGGTGCCAGCACCACCCCTTGGCTGCCTGCCCACACTGCTGGATTCTCGGGAGGAACTCGACCCGCAGGGACAGCCAGCCCCAGAGTCTGCACTGGGGAGAGAAGGGGCCAGGCCCAGGACACTGCCACCTCCCACCCGCTCCACTCCACTGAGATCACTCAGAGAAGAGCCTGGGCCATGTGGCCGCTGTAGAGCCCCAGAGTGCAAGGGTGAAGAGAGCCCAAGGAAGGGGCATCTGCTCAGAAAGGCCTCCCAGAGAAGGCCTGGTGACCAGGTCCCAGGCGGGCAAGACTCAGCCTTGGTGGGGCCTGAGGACAGAGGAGGCCCAGGAGCACGGGGGAGAGAGGTGGAGGGACACCAGGAGAGCCAGGAGCGTGGACACAGCCAGAACTCATCACAGAGGCTGGCGTCCAGCCCCAGGTCAGGTGCAGCAGGAACAAGCAGCCACTCTGGGGGCACGAGGTGGAGAGGCGAGACGACAAAGAGGGTGCCCGTGTTCTTGCGAAAGCGGGTCTGCTGGCCACGAGTGCTGGACGGAGGCCCCCATGCTCTGCTGCCCCCATCACGCCGTTCCGTGAATGTCACGCAGAATCTGCAGACA
The DNA here is from genome assembly GCF_028878055.3 of Symphalangus syndactylus. NCBI lineage: Eukaryota > Metazoa > Chordata > Mammalia > Primates > Hylobatidae > Symphalangus > Symphalangus syndactylus. The sequence continues at coordinate 11,562,366 of NC_072430.2, forward strand.
GGAAGGGAGGCACAAGCAGGAGTGCAACAAGCGCCTGCCTCGGCCGTCAGGGAGGACTCCCGGGCTCACTCGAAGGAGGTGCCACGATTTCAGCTTTGGTAGCTTCTTTTACATTTTCTAAAGCTCATTAATTGCCTTTAATGCTTTTTTGATGACAATAAAATATCCTTTTTAAGTCTTGTACTTCGTGATGGGAGCCGCCTTGCTGTGTCCACGCGCCTCCTGCCCCCTGTGGGAAGCACAGTCAGGTGGAGGCTGGTCGAGCTGCACCTCGGGGGCTCCCTGCACACACCCCCAGCCTCCTGCAGCCACACGCACTGCCCGTGCGGCCCTCCCTGGCCTCTGTCGCTACATGGACCCCTGGGGCTTCTCCTCCTTCCTACATGGATGCAGCTTCTCCTCCTGCTGGGAACGGTGCTGCCTGCCCTGGTCACTCTGCGGGGGACAGGGCCTCCAGGGAAAGCTGGGTCGAGGCCTGGGAGCTGGCTCAGGCTGGCCAGGCAGAGCCACACGGAGGGCCTTCCAGAACCAACCATGGTCCGAAGCGAGAGGTGGGTGTCAGATCTGTGTGCGTCAGCTCAGGACCACGGTGGGGCGGCTCGCACAGCAGACATGGATCCTCCCAGGACTAGAGACCAGGAATCTGAGATCGGGGTGTGGGCAGGGCTGGTTTCTCTCAAGGCCTCTCTCCTTGGCTTGTAGACACCGTCTCCTCCCTGGTCCTCACATGGCCATCCCTCTGTGTGCCCGTGTCCTAAGCTTCTCTTCTCAGAAGAACACACATCGGATTAGATTAGTGACCTCGTATGAACTTAATGACCTCTGTAAAGGCCCCATCTCCAAATACAGTCACGTTCTGAGGCTGGGGATTAAGACTTCAATATATGAATTTGTAATGGCCACAGTTTAACCCATCACAGTCCGTACTCTGGCCCCCCAAAATTCATGTTCTTCTCACATGCAAAATACATTCATCCTGTCTCAGCATCCCCCTGGGCACTAGGTCATGTAGCAAGGACAGATTTTCAACAGAAATAACTATTGCAACAGAAGAAAAGTCCGGCATGACCCGAACTCACCTTCATCTGTGCAGAGGCCACAGCCTTGTAAAGGTAGGTGGTAGGGCAGCAGGGAGGGTGCTCAGGGCTCAGTCATTGGGGAAGGGAAAAGTTGCCCAGCGCTGGTCAGCGTCCCTGGGATGGGGCCCACTGTGTCCGTGCTGGCCACTGTTGAGGTCAGGACTCTGTCCTCCCAGAGCCTGGAGACACAGGCCCCATCCTTCCCAATGGGGACACTTCAGGGAGTGGCTCTCAGGTCCTGAGGAAGACCCTCCTGGGTCACAGGAAATGCACAGACATTGGGAATGGACAGAAGGACGTGTGGTTGCAGCCCTTTCAGCAGACACCCTGAGAAAGGGAGGTCAGGGTTGGTCCAAACAGTCAGTTCTGGTGCGCGGAGCTTTCTCAGGCAGTTGTTGACGGGGCAGGGGTCGGCCAGAAGCTGTTAGAAACTGTTAGTGTCTGCTCAAGTCTTTACAAGCCAAGGTTGAGGCTGAGTGGAGAGGTTCCAAGGATCCTGGCTGGAACTCAGTCAAGGACAGGGTCTGGTTACTGCGGTGGCTGCGGTGGCTGGGCTTGGAAATGCCATCAGAGTTGCCTGTGGCAGGAGAGAGACCATCTCACCCAGGAAAAAGGGAGTGGTTGGATTCGTTTGTGTGGCATCAAGCAGCAGGAGCTGCACCAAACACAGAGTTGGGGATGAAATCCCCAGACTCCAGGCCCTGCCGTGCCGTGGGAGGGCTCACCGCTGGAGGGTGGGCTCCAGGGGGCCTGGCCTGAACTGGGTGCTGAAGCCCAGCCCTTTAACTCTCAGGACATGCTGCTGCAGCCCCGAGGGGGGTGAGGGAGACTGCACTTGGGGCGCAGGGCGGGCAGCTGCTGCATCACCGGCTCTATCCCAAGCCCAAGGATGGCCCATCCCTGAAGCATCCAGGCCCCACCTCCCGCTTTCCACCTGGGACAGAGCATCCTCCAGAGGGCCAGTCCTCCTGCAGGAACACCATGCCCAGCCCCAGGACCCTCCCTCAACTCTCCAGCAAGGCTGCCCCTGCACACCCCCCAGCAGTCCATGCTGTGATGTAACATGACATGGTGTGATGTCCCTGGTGTGATAGGGAGTAATGTGGTGTGATGTGACAGGACATGGTGTGATGTGGTATGACAGAGTGTGACATCCCTGGTGTGACATGGTGTGATGTGGTGTGACATGGTGTGATGTGGTATGACAGAGTGTGACATCCCTGGTGTGACATGGTGTGATGTGTTGTGACATGGTGTGATGTGGTGTGACATGGTGTAATGTCCCTGGTGTGAAGTGGTGTTGGACGTGATGTGATGTGGTGTGATAGAGTGTGACATCCCTGCTGTGATGTGGTGTGACATAATGTGATGTGGCGTAACATCCCTGGGGTGATTGGATATGATGTCGTTTAACGGGTGTGATGTAATGTGATGTGGTGGGATGGAGTGTGACATCTCTGGGGTGTTGGGGTATGATGTCGTTTGACGGGTGTGATGTGATGTGATGTGGTGGGATGGAGTATGACATCTCTGGTGTGATGGTATGTGATGTGGTGTGACATGTGTGATGTGCTGTGACGGTGTCACATCGTTCATGTGATGTGATGCAGTGTGACATGGTGTGATGTGGCATGATAGGGTGTGACAGGGTACAACATCCCTAGTGTGATGAAGAGTTACATGGTGTAATGTCCCTTCTGTGACGTGGTGTTGGACTACAAGGCTGGCCATGGTGTGATGTGGTGTTACATCCCTGGTGTGATGCAGTGTGATGTAGTATGATACGGTATGACATCGCTGGTATAATGGGGTATAATATGGTATGATGTGGAATGGTGTGACATGATGTGATGTAATGGGACACGGTGTTACATCCCTGCTGTGATGTGGTATGATGAAGTGTAACAGGCTGTGACATAGTGTGATGTGGTGTGGTGTGACATGATGTGATGTGGTTTGACATAATGTGATGTGGTGTGATGGGGTGTGACACTCTGATGGGATGGGGTGTGATGAGGTGTGGTGTGACATGTGATGTGAGATGTGCTGTAACAGGGTGTCACATCCTTGGTGTGATGTGATGCAGTGTGAGATGGTGTGATGTGACATGATGTGGTGTGACCCAGTACGACATCCCCAGTGTGATGAGGAGTTACATAGTGTGATGTGGTATGACATCCCTGGTGTGACATAGTGTGATGTGGTGTGATGAAGGGAACCCCTGGCTTATAGAGGTGTAAAATAGTTCAAAGGAAATAAAAGATGCAGAGCTCCATAGAATGAAATAACCTGGAAGAGTGTAGAAGACGATGCCTTGCTTTCCATTGAAGGCACCTAGTAATCTTTTGGTCCATTTCAGTTTTTCTCAATGTTTCCTATAAACATATATAACTGACTGACACAAAGAGATCCATAAGATAAAGAAGACCCCTGTAAACCAATGAGAAAAAAAATCAAATAATTCAACAAGGAATAGGCAAGAGAATTCAACAGATGTTTTACAGAAGATATCCAAATAGCCACTAAACATATGAAAAGATGTTGAACCACACTAGTCAACAGGGAAATGAAAATGAAAAACCACATGAGAGAAAGTAGTTATGACTCCAATAATGCTGGAGCAGCTAATATCAGACTAGCCCTTTGGCAGATGGCAATTATAAACACTGGAAAAGCTATAAGCACACACAACACCCACACACACCAATTGCAGGCACTGGAACATGACCAGAAGTAGGCAAACACTAGTAAGGATTATTCTTTGAAATATTCGTATGAAGTCATACCCCAGTGCATGGAACAGGTGCAGCTAGAGTTCAAGCAGGAAACTGCAGCCCTCCTGGTGAGGAGTGGGATGCAGGGCTGCATTTTCAGAGCACCTGGAAATGAAGAGAAGATGTCCATAAAGGAGAAGGTCACCGAAGGGAAACCCCACAATCTGCAAGTAAACTCCACTGAAACCTCTGGCTGATCCCTTAGGAGTGCATGGGTAGGGAAAACTCCAAAGGGCCCAGCAGAAAGCAACACCTGTAAGGTTGAGAGAACTGAGATTCCAGCTACTGCCAACTGCCAGGCAGACAGACTTTGGAGTTTGAGTCAACTCAAGCTAACTGTTTCCTAACATTGAAAAAAAAACAATCAATGCCCTGCTAAGGAAGAATGCAAAACCCATAGTCTGTACCACATGCTATCAACAACATCAGATGCACATCCAAAATTACCATGTATGCAAAGAAACATGAAAATGTGATCCATAGTCAAAAGAAAAAGGGATCAATGGAGATCAACTCCAAGATGACCTAGATGCAGACCCAGTTTTCAGAAAAGGACTTTAAAGAAGTTATATTAAATATGTTCAAAGACTTAAAGGACAATATGGTTATAATAAGTGACTAGATGAGGAATCTCTGTAAAAAAGGGAAAATATTTACAAGAACCGAATGAAAATTATAGAACTGAAAGTATGATTCTCAAATGAAAAACATCATTTGGCCAGGCACAGTGGCTCATGCCTGTAATCCTAGCACTTTGGGAGGCCAAGAAGGAAGGATCACTTGATCCCAGGAATTTGAGACCACCCTGGGCAACATGGTGAAATCCCATCTCTATTTTATTAAAAAAGAAAACAAATAGAAAAACATTACTCAAGTTTAATAACAGAATGGAGCAGACATGAGAAGGAACTGAAAACTTAAGATGCATCAATAGACTATGTCAATTCTTTTTAATCCAATAAATAGAAGAGAGAGAAAAATACTAAAAATGAAAAGAGACTCATCCTGCCGGACAAGGTGAAGCATTCTAAAACATGCGAAACTGGAGTCCAGAGGGGGATGTAATACTTCCATGGGAAAGGTCAACCCTAAGCTATACGCAAATGTAGCTGCATGGGCTGGTGTGTTGGGTTGATGGCATCTCCCTGGCCAAATGTATGCCCACCTGGAACCACAGAATGTGACCATATTAAGAAATAGGGTCTTTACCAATTAGGTTAAGGACTTGAAATGATATCATACTAAATTTTGGATGGGTCCCAAATCCAAAGACTGGTGTCCTCATGAGAGGAGAGGACACAGACACACATGGAAGTAGCCATATGATGACAAAGGAGAAGATGTAGGGTATCAGGAGCCACCTGTGTTTGTCCCTTTGCATTACTGTAAAGAAATACATGAGGCTGAGTAACTTATAAAGGAAAGAGGTTGAATTGGCTCACAGTTCTGCAGGCTGTATAGGAAGCATGGCATCAGCATGTGCTTTTGTCGAGGACCTCAGGAAACTTACAATCATAGCAGAAGGTGAAGGCAGAGCAGGTATGCCACATGGCAAAAATGGGAGCAAGAGGCTGAGGGAGGCCCCAGACTTAAACAACTAGACTGTGTGTGAGCTAACTGGGGGAGAACTCACTCATCACCAAGGGGATGATGCTAAAAAATTCATGAGGGATCTGCCCTCATGATCTAATCACGTCCTAGAGGCCCCACCTCCAACACTGGGAATCATATTACAACATGAGATTTGGAGGGGACAAATATATAAACCATATCATTCCACCACTGGCCCCCCAAATCTCATGTCCTTCTCATGTTGCAAAATACAATCATGCCTTCTCAACAGTCCCCCAAAGCCTTACCTCATTCCAGAATCAACCCGAATTTCCCAAGTCCCAAGTCTTATCTGAAGATGAGTCCCTTCCACCTATCAGCCTATGAAATCAAAGACAAATTATTGACTCCCAAAATACAATGAGAGTTTAGATATTGGGTAAACATTCCCATTCCACAAGGGAGAATTTGGCAAAAAGAAAGGATCCACATGCCCCATACAGGTCAGAAATCCAGCAGGGCAGTTATTAAATCTTAAAGCTCCAAGGTAATCTCCTTTGACTGCATGTCCCATATCCAGGGCACACTGGTGCAGGGGGTGGGCTCCCAAGGCCTTGGACAACTCTACCCCTGTGGCTTTGGAGGATGTAGCCCCTCTGGCTTCTCTCAAACAACAGAGTTGAGTGCCTGTGGCTTTTCCAGATTCAGGGTGCAAGCTGCCAGTGGATCTACTATTCTGGGGTCTGGAGGACAGTTGCCCTCTTCCCACAGCTCCACTAGGCAGTCCCCTGGTGGGGACATTATATGGGGGTTCAACCCCACATTCTCTTTGGCACTGCTCTAGAAGAGGTACTCTGTGATGGCTCCATGCTGGCAGGAGGCTTCTGTCTGGGCACCTAGGCTTTCTCATACATTTCTGAAATCTAGAGGGAAGATGCCAAGCCTCCTTCACTCTTGCATTCTGGGGGCCTACAGGTTTAACCCCAGGTGGAAGTTGCCAAGCCTTATAGTGGCTTGCACTCTCCAAAGCAGCACCCTAAGCTATACTTGGGACCCTTTGAGCCAAGGCTGGAGCCAGAGGAGCCAGAATGTGGAGAGCAGTGTCCCAAGGCTTCACAGGCAGCAGTTGCCATGGGCATGGCCCACAAAACCATTCTTTCCTCCTTGGCCTCTGGGCCTGTGATGGGAAAGACTACCTCAGAGATTTCCGAAATGCCTTCAAGGCCTTTTTCCCTTTCTTCTGGATATAAGCACTTAGCTCCCTTTTAGTTATGCTAATCTCTCTAGCAAGTGGCTGCTCCATAGCCTACTTATATTTCTCTCCTGAAAATACCATTTTCTTTTCTACCACATGGCCAGGCTGTGAATTTTCCACATTTTTTATGCTCTGCTTCCCTTTGTTGATGAAAAAAGCCAAACTCTGTAAAACACTTGACGAGATTGATTCTGAGACAAATATGAGAGCCATGAACTGTGGCACAGCCTCAAAAGGTCCTGAGAACATGTGTGCAAGGTTGTTGGGTTACAGCTTGGTTTTATGTTTTAGAAAGACGTGAGACATCAATCAATACACATAAAGTATACATTAGTTTGGTTTGGAATGGCAGGACAATTCAAAGTGGGGAATTCCAAATCATAGGTGGATTTGAAGATTTTCTGATTGGCATTGGCTGAAAAAGTTAAATTATCTAAAAAGTTGAAGTCAGCAAAAAGCAATGCTTAAGATAAAGGGGGTTGTGGAAGCCAAGGTTCTTGTTATGTAGATGAAGCCTCCAGGTTCCAGACAGAAGAGATGGTCAATGTCTCTTATCAGAACCTAAAAGGTGCCAGACTCTTGGATAAATCTCTCCTGAATCAGGAAGAGATCTGGAAAGGGAAAAAGATTCTCTACAGAATACAAATTTCCTCCACAAGAGACGGCTTTGCAGAAGCATTCCAAAATGTGTCAGAAAAATGTATTCTGGGATAAAATATTGGAATTTCCTTCCATGCCTGCCATCTGTCATGTGATGCTATACCAGAGTCAGGTTGGAATTTGATACCTTATTGCTACAAAGAGTCTGCTTTGTCAGTCTTAAGCTCCCTGTTTTAATGTTAACACTGGCCAACTGAGCCTAAACTCCAAAAGGGAGAGGGTATAGTGAGGGACCTCCAAACCACCCTCCCCTTCCTGTCATGGCCTGAACTGGTTTTCCAGGTTTCTTTGGAATCCCCTTGGATTAGCATTTTATTTTTTCGTTTACACCTTTTAAATATAAGTTCCAACTTTAAGTCATTTCTTTGCTCCCATATCTTACCATAGACTGTTAGAAGCAACCAGGTCACATGTTAGAAATGTCTGCTTAGAAATGTCTTCCACCAGATGCCCTAAGTCATCACTCTTAAGGTCAAACTTCCACAGATCACTAGGGCATGAACAGAGTGTAGCCAAGTTGTTTCGTAGGATTTAACAAGGGTGATCTTTACTCCAGTTCCCAATAAGTTCCTCACTTCCATCTGAGATTTGATCACGCTGGCTTTCACAGTCCATATGTCTATCAGCATTTTGGTGACAACCATTTAATCAGTCTCTAAGAAATTCCAAACTTTCCCTCATCTTCCTGTCTTCTTCTGAGTGCTCCAAATTCTTTTAGCCTCTCTGCCTGTTACCTAACTCCAAAGCTGCTTCCACATATTCAGGTATCTTTATAGCAATGTTCCACTCCTCAATACCAATTTTCTGTGTTAGTTTGTGTTACTAGAAAAAAAAAAATACATGAGGCTAGTAATTTATAAAGAAAAGAAGTTTAGGCTGGGCACTGTGGCTCATACCTGTAATCCTAGCATTTTGGGAGGCAGAGGCAGGAGGATCACTTGAGCTCAGAAGTTTGAGACCAACCTGGGCCACATAGTGAGAACTTGTCTTGAAAACACAAGAAGAAGGGAAGGGTGGGGGAGAGCAGAAGGGCAGGACAGGGCAGGGCAGGGCAGAAGGGACAGGCAGGGAACGCAGAAGAGAAAGAAGGAAAGGAGGTTTAATTAGCTCACAGTTCTGCAGGCCATTCCGGAAACATGGCCCTGGCATCTGCTTCTGGCGAGGCCTCAGGGAGATTGCAATCACGGCAAAAGGCGAAGGGGGAGCAGGCGTGTCACATGGCAAGAGGGAGCAAGAGAAGTGGCATGTCCCAGACTTTTAAACTACCAGCTGTCACGTGGACTAACTGAGGGAGAACTCACTCATCACCTGGGGGATGGTGCTAAACCATTCGTGAGGGGTTCCAGCCCTGTGATCTAATCACCTCCCACCAGGCCCCACCTCCAACACTGGGATTAACATCTCAACGTGAAATTTGGAGGGACACACAACCAAACCATTTCACCACAGGTAGCTGGAAGAGGCAGAGGGTCCTCTCCTGGAGCACTCAGAGACAGCCACCAACACCTTGATCTCAGATTCCTGACTTCCAGAACGCTGAAAAAATTTTTGTTGTTTTCAGCCGCATTTGTGGTATTTTGTTACGGCAACCACAGCACAGATATACCTGGTAACAGAGTTCCTTAGCCTCCAAAATACAAGCCTGGGGTAAATAACCATTGAATTTGGCCACTTGGAAATCAGGAAGAATGTAATAAGCATCATCGATGGACGGGATGACCTGGGAGATCGTGGCAAGTTTAAAGCTAATTGGAAGTTGGCAACCAAAAAATCCTGTCTTGCAAATTGCCAGGAAATCGCCAAGAAAACCTTTAGAAAACATGGTTAAAGATGGAGAAACCCAGATGACTCCCTGGTTTCTGAAGAGGTGCTTAGGCATTTAAGTGAGACTGACGAGAGTTCACACTGTACCCTTCAGAAGGGCGGACACTCACGAGATCGTCAACCATGGCTCCCTCGCCGGGAGGCAGACACAGAGCTGGAGGCAGCTGGATGCTTCCTGTTCCACCCTGGATGCTTCCTGTTCCATGCTGGATGCTTCCTCTTCCATTCTGGATGTTTCCTGTTCCATGGTGGACGTTTCTTGTTCCATTCTGGATGCTTCCTGTTCCATGCTGGATGCTTCCTGTTCCATGGTGGATGTTTCTTGTTCCACTCTGGATGCTTCCTGTTCCATGTGGATGCTTCCAGTTCCATTCTGGATGCTTCCTGTTCCATGCTGAATGCTTCCTTTTCCATTCCAGACATTTCCTATTCCATTCTGGACACTTCCTGTGCAACATCTCCTTGGGCTTTTGGTCTACCCAGTCCCTCTGGCTGCATCCCATCCCCCACTACCCCCCACCTCCACGTTCGTCCTTGCCCAGCTCCTCCCTATCTCTAGAGCTTTGGCCTGGCAAGGTCCCTCCTGGTCTCAGTCCAGCTCCCCCAGCACAGGTAGGAGCCTTGCACCTGCCCTCGGACCTCCCCACCCTGCATGATGCCAGCATCCCCCAGGCCCCAGGGAGGCCCCATTTCTCTCTCTTTTTGTAGTCCGGTGGCCGTGGAGTCCCACTGCAACTCGGGTGTGCCCCTCGCCTCTGAGGAAGCGAAGTGCCCTATGCTAAGCAGAGGCCATCCCCTCTGCTCAGTCCCAGGACCCTGCCCCCTACCCCTTCCCCTCACCTGCACCACAGGCTCTGGCTGACTCTGCCCAGGCCCTGAATGGGCCCCTCTGGCTCCCCTCTGCTACTACACTGCCCTGCACCACCTCCATTCAGCTTCAGTGTGTTCATCCACCTGTCCCACGTCCCCTCAGTCCCCAGGAGCAGAGCTGGTGGCCCTGGCCCCTGGCAGCCCATCTTGTTCCTTCTGGAGCGCCAGCCTCAGAGGGCTTCCTCTGCAGGGTCCACTCAGGCCAGCCCTGAGACCCTCCTGGTCTCAAGCACATGTTTCCCCTGTAGCCAGACTTGCCCCTGCCTGTGAGCTCAGCCCTGAGCCCTGGAACGCCTTCCCTTCTCCATCCCAGCTCGCCCTGGCCAGCTGCTCAGCAGGATGGGCTCACACTCCCCTCCCTGCACCATGAGTCAGAGCCAGCTGGAGAGACGCCCAGGCCAAAGCAGCCACCAGGGCCCAGTGGGGGCCAGAAGGCTCAGGTGACAGGCCCAGGTATTGAGAGGCTGAGGCCATGGGCGGAATGGTCATAATCGCTGCCAGTCTCAGTCCAGCCCCAGGGACTCAGAGACAGAGAAAAGAGCAGTGCACAAGGTCCAGGCTCCCCACCTTCTCCCGTGAGTATGGGGGAGTATGGGGGCAGCCACCACCCCCATCCCCACACACCCATGAGGCAGCCTCGGCTGTGTGTGGACTCCCCCTCGCCCTCTGACACAGAAACCACCAGAAGAAAAGGGAACTTCAGGAAGTAAGCAGTGCCACCAGTTTCAATCCTGTTCTTAGTCTTTGCAGTGTGGAGTTCACACCCCTGGGGACCTGGGGGCCGAGCTGTAATTTCCTAGGAAGACAAATAGCGGCTGACGGCGGGGGCGGGGCTGCCCACACCTGCCACACCAGATCAGGAAGGGCTGAGACCCCCCACCTCGATGAGTGGGGTCAGCACAGGGCAGGGCACAGGCTCGGGACGAGAAGGACAGAGCCTGGGCACAGCCGTGGGCACTCCTGGGCCTCAGCTGCTGAACAGGCTGCAAGAGGCTGGGGAGACGCTGGGGCGAGGCCAGCCCCACATGTAGGCCCAAGCAGAGCCAGCACGGGGGAGGTGGGCAGCCTTCAGGCACCGATGCCCACCCAGTGCGAGACAACAAGGCCCGTGGGCAGAGGCTTCCAAGCCAACAGGGCAGGACACACCAGAGGCTGACTGAGGCCTCCAGGACGACCGGGCTGGGAGCACAAGGAACATGACGGGATGTGGCAGAGCCAGCTGTGGGTAATGCCAGGATGGGCAGGACCAACCTGAGATGAGGAGGCAGCAGAGCGAGAGAGGAGCAGAGGCCCCAGGTGAACGGAGGGGCTTGTCCAGGCCGGCAGCATCACCGGAGCCCAGGGCAGGGTCAGCAGTGCTGGCCGTGGCGCCCTCCTCTCAGCCAGGACCAAGGGCAGGTGAGCCAGGAGCAGAGCGGGGGGGCTGAGTGTGGCAGCAGGACAGGAGGGCGGAAGCCAAGGAGCCCAGAGGCAGAGGCAGGGACAGGGGAGGGACAGGGGCTGGGCTCAGAGCCAGCTGATGGGGCTGGGGCACCTGCGGGCGGGGAGCAGGGCTGTGGTCAGCAGCAGAGAGGAGGGAAGAGCTGTGCTGAGCGCACGGGCGGGAGGAGGGAAGAGTCCAGGGAGGCCCAGAAAGGCCCAGAGCGCAGCAGGCCTGGGGCGAGGGAAGGGGCTGAGGCTCCATGCGTTCAGGGAGCTGACCCAGCAGAGCAGAGGCCACTGAGGAGCTGAGGTTCCGGAGAGGCTTCCAGAGCAGGAGCAGTGCAGGGACGGGAGGATCCGGGAGCTCATCCAGGAGGGGCACATGGGCAAGGGCAAGGGGCTCTGTTGGGGAGACCTGACTGGACACTGGGGCTGCTCCACAGCATAGGGAACACACCAAGTGCTGCAAAAACAAAAATGAGGCCAGAAAAACAGCCCAAACCTGGACAGAGGGTGCCAGGACAGGCAGGGGGGCAACAGTGGCCTGAGTGATGCCCTGGGTTGAGGGAGGACAGAATGAGCAGGGGGCAGCTCCTGGAGCTCAGCGGACCAGGGCAGAGCAGCCACAGGTGAGGAGGGGCAGGTGGGGGCAGGAGGAGCAGGGGGAAGACCCTGGAGCTCAGGGGACCAGGGCAGAGCAGCCGCAGGTGAGCACGGGCTGGTGGGCGGCAGGAGGAACAGGGGGCAGCTCCTGGACTTCAGGGGACCAGGGGAGAGCATCTGAAGGTGAACAGGGGCCAGTGGGGACAGGAAGAGCACGGGGCACCCCCTGGAGCTCAGGGGACCAGGGCAGATTAGCCGCAGGTGAGGAGGGGCAGGTGGGGGGCAGGAGGAACAGGGGGCAGCTCCGGGACTTCAGGGGACCAGGGGAGAGCATCTGAAGGTGAACAAGGGCCGGTGGGGACAGGAAAAGCAGGGGGAAGCCCCTGGAGCTCAGGGGACCAGGGCAGAGCAGCCACAGGTGAGCAGCGGCTGGTAGGAAGCAGGAGGAGCAGGGGCCAGCTTCTGGAGCTCAGAGCACCAGGGCAGAGCAGCCTCAGGTGAGCAGGGACAGGTAGGAGGCAGGACAAGCAGGGGGCAGCCCCTGGAGCTGAGGGGACAGGGGAGAGCATCAGAAGGTGAGCAGGACCGAGGCTCAGCCTCAGTGAGTCAGAGCAGGGCAGCTGCAGGTGAGCAGGGCAGGTGGGGGACAGGACGAGCAGGGGACAGGCACTAGAGCTCAGGGCATGGCAGCCACAGTTGAGCAGGGCCGGTGGGAGGCTGCACTCAGCTCCTAGACTTTGGCAGGAGCTGGGTACTTGCTGGCAGCCAACAGCTGAGGGCTGGTGAAAGCACAGTGCAGCCTCCTGGTGCAGGGAAGGAGGTGTGAGCCCATAACGCTGAGAGGTTGGCCAGGGCGAGCCGGGATGGAGAAGGGAAGACATTCCAGGGCTCGGGGCTGAGCTCACAGGCAGAGGCAGGTCTGGCGGCAGCGGGAACGTGTGCTGAGACCAGGAGGGTCCCAGGGCTGGCCCCAGTGGACCATGGGCAGGAAGGCCTCTGAGGCTGGCGCCCCAGAAGGAACAAGATGGGCTGCCAGGAGCCAGGGCCACCAGCACAATGAAGCTGAGGGGAGGTGGTGCAGGGCAGCGTAGCAGCAGAGGGGAGCCAGAGGGGCCCATTCAGGGCCTGGGCAGAGTCAGCCAGAGCCTGTGGTGCAGGTGAGGGGAAGGGGTAGTGGGCAGGGCCCTGGGGCTGAGCAGACGGGATGGCCTGGCTGAGGGCGCTTAGCTTCCTCAGAGGTCGGGGCACACCCAGCCTGCAGTGGGACTCCAGGGCCACTGGCCAGCAGCAGAGAGAAATGGGGCCTCCCTGTGGCCTGGGGGTCCTGGCGCCATGCAGGGTAGGGAGGGCCAAGGGCAGGCGCAAGGGTCCTACCTGTGCTGGGGGGCCTGGGCTGAGCCCAGCAGGGACCTTGCCGGGGGAAGCTCTGGAGAGAGGGAGGAGCTGGGCTGGTGGCCCAGAAGGCCAGGCCAGGGCTGGAAGGGTGAGGGTGTGATGACTGAGCCTCCAGAAGTAATGCAGGACACTGGGGAGGCAGGGGGCATCCAGGCACTCAGGGCCCTGACCTGGGCTGCTGCACACTGGGGCTAAGGGGAAAGGATGGGAGAGGCTGAGGAGGAGGCTCCCAGGGGGCTATTCCAAGGCAGGGGGTTCCGGGGCCCTGGGGCTGAAGGGCGCCGACCCTATGCAGTGTCTGGCCCCTGCTACACAGAAGACAAGGGCCCTGGAGGGCAGAGGGCAGGCTATGACCAGGGCCCTGGGCAAGTCAGGACCACCTACTAGGGGAGGGCCACACTGGGGCGGCAGGGTCAGGGGCTACAGGGGGCTCCGGGGACCCACCAGAAGCCATATGAGAACAGTGGCCACTGGTCAAGCCAGGCACCCATAAAAGACTGGAGTGGGATTGATGGGAATGAGCCATCCCTGAGGGGGCACCGATTACCAGAGCTGAGGCCAAGCTAGAGGCCCTGGACTGTGCTGACTCCCGGCAGACACAGAGCCCTGACCCGGCTGCCGAGCCCCGCCTCCTAGGCTGCAGGGGTGCCTGCAGAAGGGCACCACAGGGCTGCCGGTCCTGCAAGCTTTCTGGGGTGGGCCAGGACTGACCTTGGCTTTGGGGTAGGGAGGGGGCTAAGATGAGGCAGGTGGCGCCAGCCAGGTGCACACCCAATGCCCGTGAGCCCAGACACTGGACCCTGCCTGGACCCTCGTGGACAGGCAAGAACCGAGGGGCCTCCGCGCCCTGGGCCCAGCTCTCTCCCACACCACGGTCACATGGCGCCACCTCTCTTGCAGCCTCCACCAAGGGCCCATCGGTCTTCCCCCTGGCGCCCTCCTCCAGGAGCACTTCTGAGAGCACAGCGGCCCTGGGCTGCCTGGTCAAGGACTACTTCCCCGAACCGGTGACCGTGTCGTGGAACTCAGGCGCCCTGACCAGCGGCGTGCACACCTTCCCGGCTATCCTACAGTCCTCAGGGCTCTACTCCCTCAGCAGCGTGGTGACCGTGCCCTCCAGCAGCTTGGGCACCCAGACCTACATCTGCAACGTAGATCACAAGCCGAGCAACACCAAGGTGGACAAGAGAGTTGGTGAGAGGCCAGCGCAGGGAGGGAGGGTGTCTGCTGGAAGCCAGGCTCAGCCCTCCTGCCTGGACACACCCCAGCTCTGCAGCCCCAGCCCAGAGCAGCAGGGCAGGCCCCATCTGTCTCCTCACGCAGAGGCCTCTGCCCGCCCCACTCATGCTCAGGGAGAGGGTCTTCTGGCTTTTTCCACCAGGCTCTGGGCAGGCACAGGCTGGATGCCCCTACCCCAAGCCCTGTGCACAAAGGGGCAGGTGCTGGGCTCAGACTGGCCAAGAGCCATATCCGGGAGGACCCTGCCCCTGACCTAAGCCCACCCCAAAGGCCAAACTCTCCACTCCCTCAGCTCAGAAACCTTCTCTCCTCCCAGACCACAGTAACTCCCAATCTTCTCTCTGCAGAGCCCAAAACCCAATGTTGTGACACAACTCACACATGCCCACCGTGCCCAGGTAAGCCAGCCCAGGCCTCGCCCTCCAGCTCAAGGCGGGACAAGTGCCCTAGAGTGGCCTGCATCCAGGGACAGGCCCCAGCCGGGTGCTGACACATCCGCCTCCATCTCTTCCTCAGCACCTGAACTCCTGGGGGGACCGTCAGTCTTCCTCTTCCCCCCAAAACCCAAGGACACCCTCATGATCTCCCGGACCCCTGAGGTCACGTGCGTGGTGGTGGACGTGAGCCAGGAAGACCCCGAGGTCCAGTTCAACTGGTACGTGGACGGTGTGGAGGTGCACAATGCCAAGACAAAGCCGCGGGAGCAGCAGTTCAACAGCACGTTCCGTGTGGTCAGCGTCCTCACCGTCGGGCACCAGGACTGGCTGAACGGCAAGGAGTACAAGTGCAAGGTCTCCAACAAAGGCCTCCCAGCCCCCATCGAGAGAACCATCTCCAAACCCAAAGGTGGGACCCGCGGGGCGCGAGGGCCACATGGACAGAGGCCGGCTGGGCCCACCCTCTGCCCTGGGAGTGACCGCTGTGCCGACCTCTGTCCCTACAGGGCAGCCCCGAGAGCCACAGGTGTACACCCTGTCCCCGTCCCGGGATGAGATGACCAAGAACCAGGTCAGCCTGACCTGCCTGGTCAAAGGCTTCTACCCCAGCGACATCGCCGTGGAGTGGGAGAGCAGCGGGCAGCCGGAGAACAACTACAAGACCACGCCTCCCGTGCTGGACTCTGACGGCTCCTACTTCCTCTACAGCAAGCTCACCGTGGACAAGAGCAGGTGGCAGCAGGGGAACGTCTTCTCATGCTCCGTGATGCATGAGGCTCTGCACAACCACTACACGCAGAAGAGCCTCTCCCTGTCTCCGGGTAAATGAGTGCGACGGCCGGCAAGCCCCTGCTCCGCGGGCTCTCGGGGTCCCGAGAGGATGCTTGGCACACACCCCGTGTACATACTTCCCGGGCGCCCAGCATGGAAATAAAGCACCCAGCACTGCCCTGGGCCCTGCGAGACTGTGACGGTTCTTTCCGCGGGTCAGGCCGAGTCTGAGGCCTGAGTGGCATGAGGGAGGCAGAGCGGGTCCCGCTGTCCCCACACTGGCCCAGGCTGTGCAGGTGTGCCTGGGCCGCCTAGGGTGGGGCTCAGCCAGGGGCTGCCCTCGGCAGGGTGGGGGCTTTGCCAGCGTGGCCCTCCCTCCAGCAGCAGCTGCCCTGGGCTGAGCCACGAGAAGCCCTAGGAGCCCCTGGGGACAGACACAGCCCCTGCCTCTGTAGCAGACTGTCCTGTTCTGTGAGCGCCCTGTCCTCAGACCCCCGTGCCCACTCGGGGACATGCCTAGTCCATGTGCGTAGGGACAGGCCCTCCCTCACTCATCTACCCCCACGGCACTAACCCTGGCAGCCCTGCCCAGCCTCGCACCGGCATGGGACACAACCGACTCCTGGGGACATGCACTCTCGGGCCCTATGGAGGGACTGGGCCAGATGCCCACACGCACACTCAGCCCAGACCCGTTAAACAAACCCTGCACTAAGGTTGGCGGGCCACACGGCCACCACACACACGTGCACGCCTCACACACGGAGCCTCACCCGGGCGACCAGAGCAAGGTCCCCGCACACGTGAACACTCCTCGGACACAGGCCCCCACGAGCCCCACGCAGCACCTCAAGGCCCATGAGCTGCTCAGCAGCTTCTCCACATGCTGACCAGCTCAGACAAACCCAGCCTTCCTCTCACAAGGGTGCCCCTGCAGCCGCCACACACACACAGGCCCCCACACAGGGGATCACATGCCACGTCGTGTCCCTGGCTCTGGCCCACTTCCCAATACCGCCCTTCCCTGCAATTGGAGTCACATGAGGGGTGGGCTTCACATCCTCCTGCCCTCTGGGCCTCAGGGAGGGACACGGGAGATGGGGAGTGGCTGAGCCCCGGGGCCAAAGCTGATGCCCAGGGTGGGCAGCTTCGGGGAGCTGACCTCAGGACACTGTTGGCCCATCCCGGCCAGGCCCCACATCCTGGGTCCCGCCACAGAGGGAATCACCCCCAGAGGCCCGAGCCCAGCAGGACACAGCACTGACCACCCCCTTCCTGTCCAGAGCTGCAACTGGAGGAGAGCTGTGTGGAGGCGCAGGACGGGGAGCTGGACGGGCTGTGGACGACCATCAGCATCTTCATCACACTCTTCCTACTAAGCGTGTGCTACAGTGCCACCGTCACCTTCTTCAAGGTCAGCCGCACGTTGTCCCCAGCTGTCCTTGACATTGTACCCCAGGCTGTCACACACTGTCCCTGACACTGTCCCCCAGGCTGTCCCCCTGTCCCTGACGCTGTCCCCCACGTTCTCAAACTGTCCCCCATGCTGTCCCCACCTGTCCAACAGTGTCCCCCAGGCTGTATCCACATGTCCCTGACACTGTCCCTCATGCTGTCCCCACCTGTCCCGGACACTCTCCTCCACGCTATCTCGACCTGTCCCCAACACTGTCCCCCATGCTATCCCCCTGTCCCTGACAATGTCCTCCGCTGTTTCCTCTTGTCCCCTCCTATCCCCAACACTGTCCTCCACACTCGCCCACCTGTCCCTGTCCCCCACGCTGTCCCCATCTGTCCCCGACACTTTCCTCCACACTCTCTCCACCTGTCTCTGACACTGTCCCCCATGCTGTCCCCACCTGTCCCTGTCACTGTCTTCTGTGCTGTCCCCATGCTGTTGCTGCCCTGGCTCTGCTCTCCATGTCCAAGCCTCAGAGCAGGCAGTGGTGAGGCCATGGCACCTGGGTGGCCTGAGGGGTAGTCGGGCCTTGGGGACAGGGCTGTGGCCTGGGTGGCCTGAGGGGTAGTCGGGCCTTGGGGGCAGGGCTGTGGCCTCCTCATCCCTGTGCTGTCCATTGCCTACAGGTGAAGTGGATCTTCTCCTCGATGGTGGACCTGAAGCAGACCATCATCCCCGACTACAGGAACATGATCAGGCAGGAGGCCTAGGGCCACCCTCTGCAGGGTGTCCAGGGCTGCCCAGACCCTACACAGGAGCCATGGGCCATGCTCAGCCACCACCCAGGCCACACCTGCCCCCTGACCTCACTGCCCTCAACCCCATGGCTCTCTGGCCTCACAGTCGCCCTCTGACCCTGCCACACCTGACACACCCCCCTTCCAGACCCTGTGCATAGCAGGTCTACCCCAGATCTCCGCTGCTTGGTGCCTGCAGGGCGCTGGGGGCCAGGTGTCCCCTCAGCAGGACATCCCTGCCCTCCGGCCCGCCAGGTGCTCACACAAAAGGAGGCAGCGACCGGCATGCCAGGCCCCCACCCACGCAGGAGCTGGCCCTGGAGCCAACCCCGTCCACACCAGCCTCCTGAACACAGGCGTGGTTTCCAGATGGTGAGTGGGAGCATCAGCCGCCAAGGTAGGGAAGCCACAGCACCATCAGGCCTGTTGGGAGGCTTCGGGGAGCTGCGAAGGCTCACTCAGACGGCCTTCCTCCCAGCCCCCAGCCAGCCAGCCTCCATTCCAGGCACTCCCGTGAACTCCTGACATGAGGAATGAGGTTGTTCTTATTTCAAGCAAAGAACGCTGCTCTCTGGCTCCTTGGAACAGTCTCGGTGCCAGCACCACCCCTTGGCTGCCTGCCCACACTGCTGGATTCTCGGGAGGAACTCAACCCACAGGGACAGCCAGCCCCAGAGTCTGCACTGGGAAGAGAAGGGGCCAGGCCCAGGACACTGCCACCTCCCACCCGCTCCACTCCACTGAGATCACTCAGAGAAGAGCCTGGGCCATGGGGCCGCTGTAGAGCCCCAGAGTGCAAGGGTGAGGAGAGCCCAAGGAAGGGGCATCTGCCCAGACAGGCCTCCCAGAGAAGGTCCCAGGCGGGCAAGACTCAGCCTTGGTGGGGCCTGAGGACAGAGGAGGCCCAGGAGCACGGGGGAGAGAGGTGGAGGGACACCAGGAGAGCCAGGAGCGTGGACACAGCCAGAACTCATCACAGAGGCTGGCGTCCAGCCCCAGGTCAGGTGCAGCAGGAACAAGCAGCCACTCTGGGGGCACGAGGTGGAGAGGCGAGACGACAAAGAGGGTGCCCGTGTTCTTGCGAAAGCGGGTCTGCTGGCCACGAGTGCTGGACGGAGGCCCCCACGCTCTGCTGCCCCCATCACGCCGTTCCGTGAATGTCACGCAGAATCTGCAGACAGGAAGGGAGGCACAAGCAGGAGTGCGACAAGTGCCTGCCTCGGCCGTCAGGGAGGACTCCCGGGCTCACTCGAAGGAGGTGCCACAATTTCAGCTTTGGTAGCTTTTCTTCTTTTACATTTTCTAAAGCTCATTAATTGTCTTTAATGCTTCTCTTTTTTGATGACAATAAAATATCCTGTTTAAGTCTTGTACTTCGTGATGGGAGCCGCCTTCCTGTGTCCACGCGCCTCCTGCCCCCGGTGGGAAGCACAGTCAGGTGGAGGCTGGTCGAGCTGCACCTCGGGGGCTCCCTGCACACGCCCCCAGCCTCCTGCAGCCACACGCACTGCCCGTGCGGCCCTCCCTGGCCTCTGTCACTACATGGACCCCCGGGGCTTCTCCTCCTTCCTACATGGATGCAGCTTCTCCTCCTGCTGGGAACGGTGCTGCCTGCCCTGGTCACTCTGCGGGGCACAGGGCCTCCAGGGAAAGCTGGGTCGAGGCCTGGGAGCTGGCTCAGGCTGGCCAGGCAGAGCCACACGGAGGGCCTTCCAGAACCAACCATGGTCCGAAGCGAGAGGTGGGTGTCAGATCTGTGTGCGTCAGCTCAGGACCACGGCGGGGCGGCTCGCACAGCAGACGTGGATCCTCCCAGGACTAGAGACCAGGAATCTGAGATCGGGGTGTGGGCAGGGCTGGTTTCTCTCAAGGCCTCTCTCCTTGGCTTGTAGACACCGTCTCCTCCCTGGTCCTCACATGGCCATCCCTCTGTGTGCCCGTGTCCTAAGCTTCTCTTCTCAGAAGAACACACATCAGATTAGATTAGTGACCTCGTATGAACTTAATGACCTCTGTAAAGGCCCCATCTCCAAATACAGTCACGTTCTGAGGCTGAGGATTAAGACTTCAATATATGAATTTGTAGGGGCCACAGTTTAACCCATCACAGTTCATACTCTGGCCCCCCCAAAATTCATGTTCTTCTCACATGCAAAATACATTCATCCTGTCTCAGCATCCCCCTGGGCACTAGGTCATGTAGCAAGGATGGATTTTCAACAGAAATAACTATTGCAACAGAAGAAAAGTCCGGCATGACCCAAACTCACCTTCATCTGTGCAGAGGCCACAGCCTTGTAAAGGGAGGTGGTAGGGGGAGCAGGGAGGGTGCTCAGGGCTCAGTCATCGGGGAAGGGAAAAGTTGCCCAGCGCTGGTCAGCGTCCCTGGGGTGGGGCCCGCTGTGTCCATGCTGGCCACTGTTGAGGTCAGGACTCTGTCCTCCCAGAGCCTGGAGACACAGGCCCCATCCTTCCCAATGGGGACACTTCAGGGAGTGGCTCTCAGGTCCCAAGAAAGACCCTCCTGGGTCACAGGAAATGCACAGACATTGGGAATGGACAGAAGGACGTGTGGTTGCAGCCCTTTCAGCAGACACCCTGAGAAAGGGAGGTCAGGGTTGGTCCAAATGGTCAGTTCTGGTGCGCGGAGCTTTCTCAGGCAGGTGTTGATGGGTCAGGGGTCGGCCTAGGGGTACGGCCAGAAGCTGTTAGAAACTGTTAGTGTCTGTTCAAGTCTTTACAAGCCAAGGTTGAGGCGGAGTGGAGAGGCTCCAAGGAGCCTGGCTGGAACTCAGTCAAGGACAGGGTCTGGTTACTGCGGTGGCTGGGCTGGGAAATGCCATGGGACGTGCCTGTGGCAGGAGAGAGACCATCTCACCCAGGAAAAGGGGAGTGGTTGGATTCGTTTGTGTGGCATCGAGCAGCAGGAGCTGCACCAAACACAGGCTTGGGGATGAAATCCCCAGACTCCAGGCCCTGCCGTGCCGTGGGAGGGCTCGCCGCTGGAGGGTGGGCTCCAGGGGGCCTGGCCTGAACTGGGTGCTGAAGCCCAGCCCTTTAACTCTCAGGACACGCTGCTGCAGCCCCGAGGGGTGTGAGGGAGACAGCACCTGGGGTGCAGGGCGGGCAGCTGCTGCATCACCAGCTCTATCCCAAGCCCAAGGATGGCGTCCCAGAGATGCAGGAGAGCTTTGTCCAGAGAAGGTGCCAGCCTTCAGGGACCCTGCTGGACAGGTCTCCACCCTCTGCCCTTCAAGGGGCCCTACGGGCCTCCGGGTGCTCTGGTGGGGTGGGCTCCAGTCCACTGTCTGAGGATGGACGGCCTGGCCAGGCTAATGAATGGACACCCAGGGCAGTGCTGGGCTCCGGGTCATTCCGTGCACTGAGCAGGCTGAGTGGGGAAGAAGCAGATGCTCCCTGCAGCTCCTGCCCCCTGCAGGGCCTGGTGCCTGGACCAGGTCCCCCTGGGGAAATTGGGCCCCCTTCCTGAGCCACCAGGGGCCACCGAGCATCCTCCAGAGGGCCAGCCCTCCTGCAGGAACACCATGCCCAGCCCCAGGACCCTCCCCCTCAACTCTCCAGCAAGGCTGCTCTGTGGGCGGCCCCTGCACATGCCCCAGCAGTCCATGCTGTAATGTAACATGACATCGTGTGACATCCCTGGTGTGATGTGGTGTGACATGGTGTGATGTGGTGTGACATGGTATAATGTCCCTGGTGTGAGGTGGCGTTGGACATAGTGTGATGTGATGTGACAGATGTAACATCCCTGGTGTGACATGGTGTGATCAGTATGACATCCCTGGCATGATGGGGTATAATATGAAATGATGTGGTGTGGTGTGACATGGTGTGATGTGATGGGACAGGGTGTGACATCCCTGATGTAATGTGGTGTGATGAAGTGTAACAGGCTGTGACATAGTGTGATGTGGTGTGACATGATGTGATGTGGTGTGATGCTGTGGGACATCCCTGGTGTGATGGGGTGTGATGTGATTTGATTAAACCTTGATTTAATACACCACATGTTTCTGTGAACACAGGGTTGGGACTAAAGTTACAGGTTAACAGCATCTCAAAGCAGAACAATTTTTCTTTGTACAGATCAAAATGGAGTTTCCTATGTCTTCCTTTTCTACACAGACACAGTAACAGTCTGATCTCTTTCTTTTCCCCACAGTGTGACATGCTGTGACATTCCTGCTGTGACTCGTGTTTGACATTTGTGGTCAGCCCAGGATACACAGGTCTCTGTGGCCAAGGGAAGGGGGAGAATGGAACCATCTGAGCATGTTGACCTGGAGGAACTGGTGACCCTTGAGTCCACGAAGCCCACCCTGCCAGGCGTCCCTGCCCCACGTCAACCAAGTGGGCTTGCAGAACAGCAAGCAGGACTCTGGTTAGACAGGAGGAAGGACCTGCCACCACGTGGCCTTGTGAGGAGACACAGAGCGAGGCTGTGACCTCAGCGTCCACCCAGCACAGGGTGCTGCTGAAGCACCTCCTGTCCTCTCAGCAGGGGTCCCAGAGCAAGGCCCGAGGCAGGCTGAAGAGAGGGGCAGAGGGAGGATGCTGAGGAGGCAGAGGTGAGGGGAGTGAGAGCCCAGGTTTCAGCTGAGCCCCTGCACAGGGAAGGAGCCTAGCTGAACACCCATCTCCCCACACGCTCCCAACCCTGCCTCTGCCCGACCACCTCCCAGAGGGCACCTCGAACCCTCTGACACCCACACTCAGCAAAGGGTGTGGTGTCCTCACCGAGCCCAGCCAGCGAGGCCCGGCACAGCCATGCCTGTGCCCACCACTCCCACGGCCAAGCTCCCTGCTAACATGGCAGGACAGGGCCAGGCCTAGAGGAGACAGAACCTCAGTCCCATGGCCAAGCTCCCTGCTCACACGGCAGGGCCAGGTCTGGAGGAGACAGAACGCCCAGTCTAGCATGGTACTCAAGCTGCACGTGCCTGCCATACATGGGGGCCACACAACAATGCCTGCCACGCATGGGGGACACGTGACACACACACACAAACACACATGGGCCTCGCAATCACACGAATACTTGCGACCCCAGCACCCACCCAGTGCACTCAAGCACGGGCTCCCCAGGTGGGTCACAGCCTCACGCCTTGAGCTACTCCATGTGCCAGGCCCTTCACCCACGTTCCCGTCCCCGGTGCTAGCTGTTGAGCCACATCTTCTCTGTGGATCCCTCCCACCCGCTCAGCACAATGGGCATGCTGTCTCCCGTCCTGCGACTGCACTGGCCTCTTCCCCTCAGCACCCACGTCTGGCCATCTCCCAGGAGACCCGGACCACCACGGGCAGGGACCACCCCACACCTGACCCCAGGCGGAGTCACACTACGTCCTGCTTCAATATCGAAAAGGGGAAAAGCTGGAGGAGGGGAAAGAGGAAAGAGAAAAAGGCAAGAGGGGAGGTCACATTCTTGTGAGGCTTTGATTACAGCTCATTGAGCCCCCACGTTGCATGAAAAGGAGGGGTGGAGGGAGCAATTACACATTCACCTTGTGCTCCGCAAATCTGCACTTTATGAGAAAATAAACAGAGTAGAGGAAGAAGTCAAACATGCATTCGTCTCAGGGACAGGAGGGAGGATTTCTTGTCTCATTTTGTCCCATGTGATGAAGACCGGGCTGTTAATTTATATTGTCAGGTGAGGGAGGCCACATGGGCAGACCTGGCCTATCTGCTGCTGTCAGTTTAGAAACAAAAGGAAAGGCAGGACTTTCTTCTTTCATGACTCAGCTTCCCACCGCATCTTTTCTTTTTGGCATAGTGAGTTTGGGATCCTGAGATTTTATTTTCCTTTCACAATGGTCAAGGTCAGTGGTGTGACCAAGGTCGCACCCTCAGTATTCAGGAGAGCTGGTCCACACCCAGACCCCTGCCATTCCTGGACGCTTTGCAAATACGTGCTGCAGTCTCTGACACTCTCTCACCATCGTAGAAACTGACGCCTTGGTGAGCCTGCAGCCCCTGCTCATGGGGGCAATGCAGGCTAAAACCCGCATTTCTGACCCCAAAGCTCCTGTTCCTTTCACTCGCCCCACACCAGCTCTTTGAGTCCAGAACTTTGTCCTTGCCTGAGTCCCACCCTCAGGGACAGGGGCCCAACCCAGCCACCAACACATCACACCCTGAGAGGGTGCCAGGAGCCCAGAGATGTTTGGAGAACACAGAAGCCCTGGAAGCTCTGTGGAGGTGCTGCACATGTCTCTATTCAACAGATACCAGGTGGCCACCGGCAGAGATGCAACATGGCATGGAGCTCGCCTTGGACAACAGGAGAGGTGTGGGGTTGGGAGGCCTTCCCAGGGCACTCCTTGAAGCAGAGCTGTGGGGAAAAGTTGGGGCCAACCTCAGATCTCCCCGTCAACACCGGATCTCCTGTCCTCCTGGGCCACAGAAAACTAAGCTCCCTGGATACTGAGGCTGAGTGGGGCCATGGGGGAGAAGAAATCACAACCAGTTAAAAGATCATTTTAAAAAAAATTATGATCCTGACTCACATAAACATATGACGACACAGTTCAGAGATGCTCTTTATCTCATTAATGAAGGTGTTGCAACAAGTTCAAAGTGGAAATCTAAGGACTACAATTACATAATTGATTCTGGAATGCTAAAAGGAGTTCATAGATGCAAAACTGGCCTCTTCCCTGGGAGATGAGGAGGAATCCATTGTCCTTCCAAAGATGAGAACTTGAATTTCTACCAATTCAAAGAGTTTTTGCATTGCTATCAATTATGTACAACCTAGAGCAGTGGTCCCCAACATTGTGGCACCAGGAACCAGTTCCATGGAAGACAATTTCTCCACAGACCAGGATCGAGGGATGGTTTGGGGACAAAGCTTTTCCACCTCAGATCATTAGGCATTAGGGTGTCATAAGGAGTGTGCAACTTAGATCCCGTGAATGTGCAGCTCGCAATAGGGTTCGCTCCTGTGAGAATCTAATGCTGCCACTGATCTGACAGGAGGTGGAGCTCGGGCAGTAATGCTCACACACCCCTCACCTCCTGCTATGTGGCCCAGTTCCTAACGGGCCATGAGCCAGTTCCAGTGCATGACCCAGGGGTTGGGGACCCCTGGCTTATAGAGGTGTAAAATAGTTCAAAGGAAATAAAAGATGCAGAGCTCCATAGAATGAAATAACCTGGAAGAGTGTACAAGACGATGCCTTGCTTTCCATGGAAGGCACCTAGTAATCTTTTGGTCCATTTCAGTTTTTCTCAATATTTCCTATAAGCATATATAACTGACTGACACAAACAGATCCATAAGATAAAAAAGACCCCTGTAAACTGACGAGAAAAAAAATCAAATAATTCAACGAGGAATAGGCAAGAGAATTCAACAGATGTTTTACAGAAGATATCCAAGTAGCCACTAAACATATGAAAAGATGTTGAACCACACTAGTCAACAGGGAAATGAAAATGAAAAACCACATGAGAGAAAGTAGTTCTGATTCCAATAATGCTGGAGCAGCTAATATCAGACTAGCCCTCTGGCAGATGGCAATTATAAACACTGGAAAAGCTGTAAGCACACACAACACCCACACACACCAATTGCAGGCACCGGAACATGACCAGAAGTAGGCAAACACTAGTAAGGATTATTCTTTGAAGTATTCGTCTGAAGTCGCACCCCAGGGCATGGAACAGGTGCGGCTAGAGTTCAAGCAGGAAACTGCAGCCCTCCTGGTGAGGAGTGGGATGCAGGGCTGCATTTCCAGAGCACCTGGAAATGAAGAGAAGATGTCTATAAAGGAGGTCACCGAAGGGAAACCCCACAATCTGCAAGTAAACTCCACTGAAACCTCTGGCTGATCCCTTAGGTGTGCATGGGTAGGGAAAACTCCAAGGGGCCCAGCAGAAAGCAACACCTGGAAGGTCGAGAGAACTGAGATTCCAGCTACTGCCAACTGCCAGGCAGACAGACTTTGGAGTTTGAGTCAACTCAAGCTAACTGCTTGCTAACATTGAAGAAAACAATTAATGCCCTGCTAAGGAAGAATGCAAAACCCATAGCCTGTACCACGTTATCAACAACATCAGGTGCACATCCAAAATTACCACGTATGCAAAGAAACATGAAAATGTGATCCATAGTCAAAAGAAAAAGGGGTTAATGGAGATCAACTCCAAGATGACCTAGATGCAGACCCAGTTTTCAGACAAGGATTTTAAAGAAGTTATGTTAAATATGTCCAAAGACTTAAAGGAAAATATGATTATCATGAGTGACTAGATGGGGAATCTCTGTAAGAGATGGAAAATATTTACAAGAACCGAATGAAAATTCTAGAACTGAAAGTATGATTCTGAAATGAAAAACATCATTTTTTCAGAGCAGGGTGAGAATGGACATGGGACCCAGAGCTGAGCAGGCCTGGTGGGCTCTAGGAGGGAGACACAGAGGACTGGGCATCTCAAGGCTGGCAGAGGCCAGAGATGGACCCCCAGCTGGGACTGGACCTGGGCTTATGGGAGCAGCAGGTGACCTATCCTCCTTCCTGGGGACCCACCCTGCCCGGCCCCTGCCGCCCAGCACAGCTTAGGGCATTGGATAGAATCGGGAGAGAGCCGACCAGGCACTGAGGCCTCTGCCCAAAATGCCCACAGCCTGGAGAAAATGAGCAGGTACATGGGAGGGGCAAGTGGATCCCCAGGCGCACCCACACAGTGCACACAGCCTCACCAGGGCCCAGGAGGGCAGGAGGCTCACCACCCCTGCTGTGGTTTCTCTCCTAATCTCACCCTGGGTTTCTCCCGCACTTGATGCAGGTGATATTGTGCTGAGATTGTTGGACTAAGAGTTGGTGCTGGAAGGGGTTAGTCATCATGGAGATGTTGCTATGGGATGCAGGGATTTCGCATGTAAGAAGGACATGATTATGGGGGGAGCGGAGGGCAAACTGTCATGGGTTAAAATGTGTCCCCTATAAACTCATGTGTTGAAGTCCTAACCCCCCAGGACCACAGAATGTGACCTTGTTTGGTAACAGTCTTTGCAGCTGCAATCAAGTTCAGATGAGGTCACCCTGGAGTAGGGAAAGCCTCAGATCCAATATGACTGCTGTCCTCATGAAAAGGGGGAATCTGGGCACAGACAGCACATGGGGAGAACGCCCTGTGAAGATGGCGCTGCTTCCACAAGCCAAGAGCAGCAGAGACAGCCGCCAAAGCCCAGCAGCAAGGAGAGAGCCTGGGACAGAGTCTCCCATGACACAGAGGAGCCAGCCCCGCCGAGGCCTCCATCCCAGATGCCTGGCCTCCAGAACCAGGACGGAATAAACATCTGTTTAAGCCACTCAGTCTGGGGTACTGTGTTGCCAGGGCCGCAGCTAACGGATATGAGCGTTATCCTGAGCTGCCAGCCCCACAGGCTGCACGAGGCCTCCCTGCCCCAGCCCAGTGCAGTCTCCCCAGCCCCCTGGGTGTGCCATGGGCAGTGTGGGGCCCCTCACTCAGTCCTCCCCCAGCGTGGGAGGCTGAGCCCATAATGAGTTCCACGGGATGAAGCTGGAGCCAGAGGCTGGGAGCCAACTGGGAGCCCCCGGGTGGAGGATGGATTTCCCTGGCGACCCACACATGCACTTCCACCTGTCTCCTGGACATTCTCTCTGAGAGCAGGGCTGGTGCCAGCTCAGGGATCCAGCAGGGACAGAAGGGCAGGCCGGGTCCTTGTGGAGAGCACATTTAGTGGGACAGACATGATTTCCCTTCAAAGTGTCCCTTCTGGATGCTTCCTCTTCCATGCTGGACACTTCCTGTGTGACACCTCCTTGTGCTTTCCGTCTGCCCAGTCCCTCTGGCCGCATCCCGTCCCCCGCTACCTCCCACCTCCACGTTCGTCCTTGCCCAGCTCCTCCCTCTCTCCAGAGCTTCTGCCTGGCAAGGTCCCTCCTGATCTCAGACCAGCTCCCCCAGCACAGGTAGGAACCTTGCACCCGCCCTTGGCCCTCCCCACCCTGCATGGTGCCAGCATCCCCAGGCCCCAAGGAGGCCCCATTTCTCTCTCTACTGCTGGCCCAGTGGCCCTGGAGTCCCACTGCAGACTGGGTGTGCCCCTGGCCTCTGAGGAAGTTAAGTGTCCTGTCCCTAGACAGGCCATCCCCTCTACTCAGGCAACTGGGCCCCTCTGGCTCCCCTCTGCTGCTACACTGCCCTGCACCACCTCCACTCAGCTTCAGTGTGTTCATCCACCTGTCCCACGTTCCCTCGGCCCCCAGGAGCACAGCTGGTGGCCCTGGCTCCTAGCAGCCCATCTTGTTCCTTCTGGAGCGCCAGCCTCAGAGGGCTTCCTGTGCAGGGTCCACTCGGGCCAGCCCTGGGAACCTCTTGGTCTCAAGCACATGTTTCCCCTGCAGCCAGACCTGCCCCTGCCTGTGAGCTCAGCCCTGAGCCCTGGAACGCCTTCCCTTCTCCATCCCAGCTCGCCCTGGCCAGCTGCTCAGCGGGATGGGCTCACACTTCCCTCCCTGCACCATGAGTCAGAGCCAGCTGGAGAGATGCCCAGGCCAAAGCAGCCACCAGGGCCCAGTGGGGGCCAGAAGGCTCAGGTGACAGGCCCAGGTATTGAGAGGCTGAGGCCATGGGCGGAATGGTCATAATCGCTGCCAGTCTCAGTCCAGCCCCAGGGACTCAGAGACAGAGAAAAGAGCAGTGCACAAGGTCCGGGCTCCCCACCTTCTCCCGTGAGTATGGGAGCAGCCACCACCCCCATCCCCACACACCCATGAGGCAGCCTTGGCTCTGTCTGGACTCCCCCTCGCCCTCTGACACAGAAACCACCAGAAGAAAAGGGAACTTCAGGAAGTAAGCAGTGCCACCAGTTTCAATCCTGTTCTTAGTCTTTGCAGTGTGGAGTTCACACCCCTGGGGACCTGGGACCTGAGCTGTGATTTCCTAGGAAGACCAATAGTGGCTGATGGTGGGGGCGCGGCTGCCCACACCTGCTGCACCAGAACAGGAAGGGCTGAGGCCCCCACCTCGGTGGGGTCAGCATAGACCAAGGGCACAGGCTCGGGAGGAGAAGGACAGAGCCTGGGGGCAGCCGTGGGCGCTCCTGGACCTGAGCTGAACAGGCTGCAAGAGGCTGGGCCAGCCACACATGGAGGCCCAAGCAGAGCCAGCACGGGGGAGGTGGGCAGCCTTCAGGCACCGATGCCCGCCCAGTGGGAGACAACGAGACCCGTGGGCAGAGGCTTCCAAGCCAACAGGGCAGGACACACCAGAGGCTGACTGAGGCCTCCAGGACGACCGGGCTGGGAGCACGAGGAACATGACGGGATGCAGCAGAGCCAGCCATGGGGTAATGCCAAGATAGGCAGGACCCACCTGAGCTGAGGAGGCAGCAGAGCGAGGGAGGAAGAGAGGCCCCAGGTGAACGGAGGGGCTTGTCCAGGCCGGCAGCATCACCGGAGCCCAGGGCAGGGTCAGCAGTGCTGGCCGTGGCGCCCTCCTCTCAGCCAGGACCAAGGGCAGGTGAGCCAGGAGCAGAGCGGGGGGGCTGAGTGTGGCAGCAGGACAGGAGGGCAGAAGCCAAGGAGCCCAGAGGCAGAGGCAGGGACAGGGGAGGGACAGGGGCTGGGCTCAGAGCCAGCTGATGGGGCTGGGGCACCTGCGGGCGGGGAGCAGGGCTGTGGTCAGCAGCAGAGAGGAGGGAAGAGCTGTGCTGAGCGCACGGGCGGGAGGAGGGAAGAGTCCAGGGAGGCCCAGAAAGGCCCAGAGCGCAGCAGGCCTGGGGCGAGGGAAGGGGCTGAGGCTCCATGCGTTCAGGGAGCTGACCCAGCAGAGCAGAGGCCACTGAGGAGCTGAGGTTCCGGAGAGGCTTCCAGAGCAGGAGCAGTGCAGGGACGGGAGGATCCGGGAGCTCATCCAGGAGGGGCACATGGGCAAGGGCAAGGGGCTCTGTTGGGGAGACCTGACTGGACACTGGGGCTGCTCCACAGCATAGGGAACACGCCAAGTGCTGCAAAAACAAAAATGAGGCCAGAAAAACAGCCCAAACCTGGACAGAGGGTGCCAGGACAGGCAGGGGGGCAGCAGTGGCCTGAGTGATGTTGCTGCCCTGGGTTGAGGGAGGGCAGAATGAGCAGGGGGCAGGCATTGGAGCTCAGGGAACCAGGACCGAGCAGCCACAGGTGAGCAGGGCAGGTGGGGGCAGAATGACCATGGGGAAGCTCCTGGAACTCAGGAGACCAGGGCAGAGCAGCCGCAGGTTAGCAGGGGCACGTGGGAGGCAGGAGGAGCAGGGGGCAGCCCCGGGAGCTCAGGGAGCCAGGGCAACACAGCTGCAGGTGAGAAGGGGTAGGTGGGAAGCAGGGGGCAGCTCCTGGAGCTCAGAGGACCAGGGAAGAGCATCAGAAGGTGAGCAGGACCGGTGGGAGGTTGGCGAGCAGGGGGCAGCTTCTGCAGCTCAGCCAGCCAGGGCAGAGCAGCTGCAGGTGAGCAGGGCCGGTGGGAAGCACGGGGAGCAGGTGGGCAGCCCCTGGAGCTCAGAGAGCCAGGGAAGATCATCGGTAGGTGAGCAGGGGCTGCTGTGAAGCAGGAGGAGCAAGGGGCAGGCACTGGAGCTCAGAGCACCAGGGCAGAGCAGCTGCAGGTGAGCAGGGGCAGGTGGGAAGCAGGAGGAGCAGGGGGCAGCTCCTGGAGCTCATGGGACCAGGGAAGAGCTGCTGCAGGTGAGCAGGGGCAGGTGGGGGGCAGGACGAGCAGGGGACAGGCACTAGAGCTCAGGGCATGGCAGCTACAGGTGAGCAGGGACGGTGGGAGGCAGCACTCAGCTCCTAGACTTTGGCAGGAGCTGGGTACTTGCTGGCAGCCAACAGCTGAGGGCTGGTGAAAGCACAGTGCAGCCTCCTGGTGCAGGGAAGGAGGTGTGAGCCCATCACGCTGAGCAGTTCGCAAGGGCGAGCCGGGATGGAGAAGGGAAGACATTCCAGGGCTCAGGGCTGAGCTCACAGGCAGAGGCAGGTCTGGCTGCAGGGGGAACGTGTGCTGAGACCAGGAGGGTCCCAGGACTGGCCCCAGTGGACCATGGGCAGGAAGGCCTCTGAGGCTGGCACCCAAGAAAGAACAAGATGGGCTGCCAGGAGCCAGGGCCACCAGCACAATGAAGCTGAGTGGAGGTGGTGCAGGGCAGTGTAGCAGCAGAGGAGGGCCAGAGAGGCCCATTCAGGGCCTGGGCAGAGTCAGCCAGAGCCTGTGGTGCAGGTGAGGGGAAGGGATAATGGGCAGGGCCCTGGGGCTGAGCAGACGGGATGGCCTGGCTGAGGGCAGGGCACTTAGCTTCCTCAGAGGTCGGGGCACACCCCACCTGCAGTGGGACTCCAGGGCCACTGGCCAGCAGCAGAGAGAAATGGGGCCTCCCGGTGGCCTCGGGGTCCTGGCGCCATGGAGGGTGGGGAGGGCCAAGGGCAGGCGCAAGGCTCCTACCTATGCTGGGGGGCCTGGGCTGAGCCCAGCAGGGACCTTGCCGGGGGAAGCTCTGGAGAGAGGGAGGAGCTGGGCTGGTGGCCCAGAAGGCCAGGCCAGGGCTGGAAGGGTGAGGGTGTGATGACTGAGCCTCCAGAAGTAATGCAGGACACTGGGGAGGCAGGGGGCATCCAGGCACTCAGGGCCCTGACCTGGGCTGCTGCACACTGGGGCTAAGGGGAAAGGATGGGAGAGGCTGAGGAGGAGGCTCCCAGGGGGCTATTCCAAGGCAGGGGGTTCCGGGGCCCTGGGGCTGAAGGGCGCCGACCCTATGCAGTGTCTGGCCCCTGCTGCACAGAAGACAAGGGCCCTGGAGGGCAGAGGGCAGGCTATGACCAGGGCCCTGGGCAAGTCAGGCCACTCACTAGGGGAGGGCCACACTGGGGCGGCAGGGTCAGGGGCTACAGGGGGCTCAGGGGACCCACTAGAAGCCATCTGAGAACAGTGGCCACTGGTCAAGCTAGGCACCCATAAAAGACTGGAGTGGGATCGATGGGAATGAGCCGTCCTCAAGGGGGCACCGATTACCAGAGCTGAGGCCAAACTAGAGGCCCTGGACTGTGCTGACTCCCGGCAGACACAGAGCCCTGATCTGGCTGCCGAGCCCCGCCTCCTAGGCTGCAGGGGTGCCTGCAGAAGGGCACCACAGGGCCGCCGGTCCTGCAAGCTTTCTGGGGCGGGCCAGGCCTGACCTTGGCTTTGGGGTAGGGAGGGGGCTAAGGTGAGGCAGGTGGCACCAGCCAGGTGCACACCCAATGCCCGTGAGCCCAGACACTGGACCCTGCCTGGACCATCGCGGGCAGACAAGAACCAAGAGGCCTCCGCGCCCTGGGCCCAGCTCTCTCCCACACCACGGTCACATGGCGCCACCTCTCTTGCAGCCTCCACCAAGGGCCCATCGGTCTTCCCCCTGGCTCCCTGCTCCAGGAGCACCTCCGAGGGCACAGCGGCCCTGGGCTGCCTGGTCAAGGACTACTTCCCCGAACCAGTGACCGTGTCGTGGAACTCAGGCGCCCTGACCAGCGGCGTGCACACCTTCCCGGCTGTCCTACAGTCCTCAGGGCTCTACTCCCTCAGCAGCGTGGTGACCGTGCCCTCCAGCAGCTTGGGCACCCAGACCTACACCTGCAACGTAGATCACAAGCCGAGCAACACCAAGGTGGACAAGAAAGTTGGTGAGAGGCCAGCGCAGGGAGGGAGGGTGTCTGCTGGAAGCCAGGCTCAGCCCTCCTGCCTGGACACACCCCAGCTCTGCAGCCCCAGCCCAGGGCAGCAGGGCAGGCCCCATCTGTCTCCTCACCCGGAGGCCTCTGCCCGCCCCACTCATGCTCAGGGAGAGGGTCTTCTGGCTTTTTCCACCAGGCACCGGGCAGGCACAGGCTGGATGCCCCTACCCCAAGCCCTGTGCACAAAGGGGCAGGTGCTGGGCTCAGACTGGCCAAGAGCCATATCCGGGAGGACCCTGCCCCTGACCTAAGCCCACCCCAAAGGCCAAACTCTCCACTCCCTCAGCTCGGACACCTTCTCTCCTCCCAGACCACAGTAACTCCCAATCTTCTCTCTGCAGAGCCCAAATATGGTCCCCCGTGCCCATCATGCCCAGGTAAGCCAGCCCAGGCCTCGCCCTCCAGCTCAAGGCGGGACAAGTGCCCTAGAGTGGCCTGCGTCCAGGGACAGGCCCCAGCCGGGTGCTGACACGTCCGCCTCCATCTCTTCCTCAGCACCTGAACTCCTGGGGGGACCGTCAGTCTTCCTCTTCCCCCCAAAACCCAAGGACACCCTCATGATCTCCCGGACCCCTGAGGTCACGTGCGTGGTGGTGGACGTGAGCCAGGAAGACCCCGAGGTCCAGTTCAACTGGTACGTGGACGGTGTGGAGGTGCACAATGCCAAGACAAAGCCGCGGGAGCAGCAGTTCAACAGCACGTTCCGTGTGGTCAGCGTCCTCACCGTCGGGCACCAGGACTGGCTGAACGGCAAGGAGTACAAGTGCAAGGTCTCCAACAAAGGCCTCCCAGCCTCCATCGAGAGAACCATCTCCAAACCCAAAGGTGGGACCCGCGGGGCGTGAGGTCCACATGGACAGAGGCTGGCTCAGCCCACCCTCTGCCCTGGGAGTGACCGCTGTGCCAACCTCTGTCCCTACAGGGCAGCCCCGAGAGCCGCACGTGTACACCCTGTCCCCGTCCCAGGAGGAGATGACCAAGAACGAGGTCAGCCTGACCTGCCTGGTCAAAGGCTTCTACCCCAGCGACATCGCCGTGGAGTGGGAGAGCAGCGGGCAGCCGGAGAACAACTACAAGACCACGCCTCCCATGGTGGACTCCGACGGCTCCTACTTCCTCTACAGCAAGCTCACCGTGGACAAGAGCAGGTGGCAGCAGGGGAACGTCTTCTCATGCTCCGTGATGCATGAGGCTCTGCACAACCACTACACGCAGAAGAGCCTCTCCCTGTCTCCGGGTAAATGAGTGCGACGGCCGGCAAGCCCCTGCTCCGCGGGCTCTCGGGGTCCCGAGAGGATGCTTGGCACGCACCCCGTGTACATACCTCCCGGGCGCCCAGCATGGAAATAAAGCACCCAGCACTGCCCTGGGCCCTGCGAGACTGTGACGGTTCTTTCCGCGGGTCAGGCCGAGTCTGAGGCCTGAGTGGCATGAGGGAGGCAGAGCGGGTCCCGCTGTCCCCACACTGGCCCAGGCTGTGCAGGTGTGCCTGGGCCGCCTAGGGTGGGGCTCAGCCAGGGGCTGCCCTCGGCAGGGTGGGGGCTTTGCCAGCGTGGCCCTCCCTCCAGCAGCAGCTGCCCTGGGCTGAGCCACGAGAAGCCCTAGGAGCCCCTGGGGACAGACACAGCCCCTGCCTCTGTAGCAGACTGTCCTGTTCTGTGAGCGCCCTGTCCTCAGACCCCCGTGCCCACTCGGGGACATGCCTAGTCCATGTGCGTAGGGACAGGCCCTCCCTCACTCATCTACCCCCACGGCACTAACCCTGGCAGCCCTGCCCAGCCTCGCACCGGCATGGGACACAACCGACTCCTGGGGACATGCACTCTCGGGCCCTATGGAGGGACTGGGCCAGATGCCCACACGCACACTCAGCCCAGACCCGTTAAACAAACCCTGCACTAAGGTTGGCGGGCCACACGGCCACCACACACACGTGCACGCCTCACACACGGAGCCTCACCCGGGCGACCAGAGCAAGGTCCCCGCACACGTGAACACTCCTCGGACACAGGCCCCCACGAGCCCCACGCAGCACCTCAAGGCCCATGAGCTGCTCAGCAGCTTCTCCACATGCTGACCAGCTCAGACAAACCCAGCCTTCCTCTCACAAGGGTGCCCCTGCAGCCGCCACACACACACAGGCCCCCACACAGGGGATCACATGCCACGTCGTGTCCCTGGCTCTGGCCCACTTCCCAATACCGCCCTTCCCTGCAATTGGAGTCACATGAGGGGTGGGCTTCACATCCTCCTGCCCTCTGGGCCTCAGGGAGGGACACGGGAGATGGGGAGTGGCTGAGCCCCGGGGCCAAAGCTGATGCCCAGGGTGGGCAGCTTCGGGGAGCTGACCTCAGGACACTGTTGGCCCATCCCGGCCAGGCCCCACATCCTGGGTCCCGCCACAGAGGGAATCACCCCCAGAGGCCCGAGCCCAGCGGGACACAGCACTGACCACCCCCTTCCTGTCCAGAGCTGCAACTGGAGGAGAGCTGTGTGGAGGCGCAGGACGGGGAGCTGGACGGGCTGTGGACGACCATCAGCATCTTCATCACACTCTTCCTACTAAGCGTGTGCTACAGTGCCACTGTCACCTTCTTCAAGGTCGGCCGCACGTTGTCCCCAGCTGTCCTTGACATTGTACCCCAGGCTGTCACACACTGTCCCTGACACTGTCCCCCAGGCTGTCCCCCTGTCCCTGACGCTGTCCCCCACGTTCTCAAACTGTCCCCCATGCTGTCCCCACCTGTCCAACAGTGTCCCCCAGGCTGTATCCACATGTCCCTGACACTGTCCCTCATGCTGTCCCCACCTGTCCCGGACACTCTCCTCCACGCTATCTCGACCTGTCCCCAACACTGTCCCCCATGCTATCCCCCTGTCCCTGACAATGTCCTCCGCTGTTTCCTCTTGTCCCCTCCTATCCCCAACACTGTCCTCCACACTCGCCCACCTGTCCCTGTCCCCCACGCTGTCCCCATCTGTCCCCGACACTTTCCTCCACACTCTCTCCACCTGTCTCTGACACTGTCCCCCATGCTGTCCCCACCTGTCCCTGTCACTGTCTTCTGTGCTGTCCCCATGCTGTTGCTGCCCTGGCTCTGCTCTCCATGTCCAAGCCTCAGAGCAGGCAGTGGTGAGGCCATGGCACCTGGGTGGCCTGAGGGGTAGTCGGGCCTTGGGGACAGGGCTGTGGCCTGGGTGGCCTGAGGGGTAGTCGGGCCTTGGGGGCAGGGCTGTGGCCTCCTCATCCCTGTGCTGTCCATTGCCTACAGGTGAAGTGGATCTTCTCCTCGATGGTGGACCTGAAGCAGACCATCATCCCCGACTACAGGAACATGATCAGGCAGGAGGCCTAGGGCCACCCTCTGCAGGGTGTCCAGGGCTGCCCAGACCCTACACAGGAGCCATGGGCCATGCTCAGCCACCACCCAGGCCACACCTGCCCCCTGACCTCACTGCCCTCAACCCCATGGCTCTCTGGCCTCACAGTCGCCCTCTGACCCTGCCACACCTGACACACCCCCCTTCCAGACCCTGTGCATAGCAGGTCTACCCCAGATCTCCGCTGCTTGGTGCCTGCAGGGCGCTGGGGGCCAGGTGTCCCCTCAGCAGGACGTCCCTGCCCTCCGGCCCGCCAGGTGCTCACACAAAAGGAGGCAGCGACCGGCATGCCAGGCCCCCACCCACGCAGGAGCTGGCCCTGGAGCCAACCCCGTCCACACCAGCCTCCTGAACACAGGCGTGGTTTCCAGATGGTGAGTGGGAGCATCAGCCGCCAAGGTAGGGAAGCCACAGCACCATCAGGCCTGTTGGGAGGCTTCGGGGAGCTGCGAAGGCTCACTCAGACGGCCTTCCTCCCAGCCCCCAGCCAGCCAGCCTCCATTCCAGGCACTCCCGTGAACTCCTGACATGAGGAATGAGGTTGTTCTTATTTCAAGCAAAGAACGCTGCTCTCTGGCTCCTTGGAACAGTCTCGGTGCCAGCACCACCCCTTGGCTGCCTGCCCACACTGCTGGATTCTCGGGAGGAACTCAACCCACAGGGACAGCCAGCCCCAGAGTCTGCACTGGGAAGAGAAGGGGCCAGGCCCAGGACACTGCCACCTCCCACCCGCTCCACTCCACTGAGATCACTCAGAGAAGAGCCTGGGCCATGGGGCCGCTGTAGAGCCCCAGAGTGCAAGGGTGAGGAGAGCCCAAGGAAGGGGCATCTGCCCAGACAGGCCTCCCAGAGAAGGTCCCAGGCGGGCAAGACTCAGCCTTGGTGGGGCCTGAGGACAGAGGAGGCCCAGGAGCACGGGGGAGAGAGGTGGAGGGACACCAGGAGAGCCAGGAGCGTGGACACAGCCAGAACTCATCACAGAGGCTGGCGTCCAGCCCCAGGTCAGGTGCAGCAGGAACAAGCAGCCACTCTGGGGGCACGAGGTGGAGAGGCGAGACGACAAAGAGGGTGCCCGTGTTCTTGCGAAAGCGGGTCTGCTGGCCACGAGTGCTGGACGGAGGCCCCCACGCTCTGCTGCCCCCATCACGCCGTTCCGTGAATGTCACGCAGAATCTGCAGACAGGAAGGGAGGCACAAGCAGGAGTGCGACAAGTGCCTGCCTCGGCCGTCAGGGAGGACTCCCGGGCTCACTCGAAGGAGGTGCCACAATTTCAGCTTTGGTAGCTTTTCTTCTTTTACATTTTCTAAAGCTCATTAATTGCCTTTAATGCTTCTCTTTTTTGATGACAATAAAATATCCTGTTTAAGTCTTGTACTTCGTGATGGGAGCCGCCTTCCTGTGTCCACGCGCCTCCTGCCCCCGGTGGGAAGCACAGTCAGGTGGAGGCTGGTCGAGCTGCACCTCGGGGGCTCCCTGCACACGCCCCCAGCCTCCTGCAGCCACACGCACTGCCCGTGCGGCCCTCCCTGGCCTCTGTCACTACATGGACCCCCGGGGCTTCTCCTCCTTCCTACATGGATGCAGCTTCTCCTCCTGCTGGGAACGGTGCTGCCTGCCCTGGTCACTCTGCGGGGCACAGGGCCTCCAGGGAAAGCTGGGTCGAGGCCTGGGAGCTGGCTCAGGCTGGCCAGGCAGAGCCACACGGAGGGCCTTCCAGAACCAACCATGGTCCGAAGCGAGAGGTGGGTGTCAGATCTGTGTGCGTCAGCTCAGGACCACGGCGGGGCGGCTCGCACAGCAGACGTGGATCCTCCCAGGACTAGAGACCAGGAATCTGAGATCGGGGTGTGGGCAGGGCTGGTTTCTCTCAAGGCCTCTCTCCTTGGCTTGTAGACACCGTCTCCTCCCTGGTCCTCACATGGCCATCCCTCTGTGTGCCCGTGTCCTAAGCTTCTCTTCTCAGAAGAACACACATCAGATTAGATTAGTGACCTCGTATGAACTTAATGACCTCTGTAAAGGCCCCATCTCCAAATACAGTCACGTTCTGAGGCTGGGGATTAAGACTTCAATATATGAATTTGTAGGGGCCACAGTTTAACCCATCACAGTTCATACTCTGGCCCCCCCAAAATTCATGTTCTTCTCACATGCAAAATACATTCATCCTGTCTCAGCATCCCCCTGGGCACTAGGTCATGTAGCAAGGATGGATTTTCAACAGAAATAACTATTGCAACAGAAGAAAAGTCCGGCATGACCCAAACTCACCTTCATCTGTGCAGAGGCCACAGCCTTGTAAAGGGAGGTGGTAGGGGGAGCAGGGAGGGTGCTCAGGGCTCAGTCATCGGGGAAGGGAAAAGTTGCCCAGCGCTGGTCAGCGTCCCTGGGGTGGGGCCCGCTGTGTCCATGCTGGCCACTGTTGAGGTCAGGACTCTGTCCTCCCAGAGCCTGGAGACACAGGCCCCATCCTTCCCAATGGGGACACTTCAGGGAGTGGCTCTCAGGTCCCAAGAAAGACCCTCCTGGGTCACAGGAAATGCACAGACATTGGGAATGGACAGAAGGACGTGTGGTTGCAGCCCTTTCAGCAGACACCCTGAGAAAGGGAGGTCAGGGTTGGTCCAAATGGTCAGTTCTGGTGCGCGGAGCTTTCTCAGGCAGGTGTTGATGGGTCAGGGGTCGGCCTAGGGGTACGGCCAGAAGCTGTTAGAAACTGTTAGTGTCTGTTCAAGTCTTTACAAGCCAAGGTTGAGGCGGAGTGGAGAGGCTCCAAGGAGCCTGGCTGGAACTCAGTCAAGGACAGGGTCTGGTTACTGCGGTGGCTGGGCTGGGAAATGCCATGGGACGTGCCTGTGGCAGGAGAGAGACCATCTCACCCAGGAAAAGGGGAGTGGTTGGATTCGTTTGTGTGGCATCGAGCAGCAGGAGCTGCACCAAACACAGGCTTGGGGATGAAATCCCCAGACTCCAGGCCCTGCCGTGCCGTGGGAGGGCTCGCCGCTGGAGGGTGGGCTCCAGGGGGCCTGGCCTGAACTGGGTGCTGAAGCCCAGCCCTTTAACTCTCAGGACACGCTGCTGCAGCCCCGAGGGGTGTGAGGGAGACAGCACCTGGGGTGCAGGGCGGGCAGCTGCTGCATCACCAGCTCTATCCCAAGCCCAAGGATGGCGTCCCAGAGATGCAGGAGAGCTTTGTCCAGAGAAGGTGCCAGCCTTCAGGGACCCTGCTGGACAGGTCTCCACCCTCTGCCCTTCAAGGGGCCCTACGGGCCTCCGGGTGCTCTGGTGGGGTGGGCTCCAGTCCACTGTCTGAGGATGGACGGCCTGGCCAGGCTAATGAATGGACACCCAGGGCAGTGCTGGGCTCCGGGTCATTCCGTGCACTGAGCAGGCTGAGTGGGGAAGAAGCAGATGCTCCCTGCAGCTCCTGCCCCCTGCAGGGCCTGGTGCCTGGACCAGGTCCCCCTGGGGAAATTGGGCCCCCTTCCTGAGCCACCAGGGGCCACCGAGCATCCTCCAGAGGGCCAGCCCTCCTGCAGGAACACCATGCCCAGCCCCAGGACCCTCCCCCTCAACTCTCCAGCAAGGCTGCTCTGTGGGCGGCCCCTGCACATGCCCCAGCAGTCCATGCTGTAATGTAACATGACATCGTGTGACATCCCTGGTGTGATGTGGTGTGACATGGTGTGATGTGGTGTGACATGGTATAATGTCCCTGGTGTGAGGTGGCGTTGGACATAGTGTGATGTGATGTGACAGATGTAACATCCCTGGTGTGACATGGTGTGATCAGTATGACATCCCTGGCATGATGGGGTATAATATGAAATGATGTGGTGTGGTGTGACATGGTGTGATGTGATGGGACAGGGTGTGACATCCCTGATGTAATGTGGTGTGATGAAGTGTAACAGGCTGTGACATAGTGTGATGTGGTGTGACATGATGTGATGTGGTGTGATGCTGTGGGACATCCCTGGTGTGATGGGGTGTGATGTGATTTGATTAAACCTTGATTTAATACACCACATGTTTCTGTGAACACAGGGTTGGGACTAAAGTTACAGGTTAACAGCATCTCAAAGCAGAACAATTTTTCTTTGTACAGATCAAAATGGAGTTTCCTATGTCTTCCTTTTCTACACAGACACAGTAACAGTCTGATCTCTTTCTTTTCCCCACAGTGTGACATGCTGTGACATTCCTGCTGTGACTCGTGTTTGACATTTGTGGTCAGCCCAGGATACACAGGTCTCTGTGGCCAAGGGAAGGGGGAGAATGGAACCATCTGAGCATGTTGACCTGGAGGAACTGGTGACCCTTGAGTCCACGAAGCCCACCCTGCCAGGCGTCCCTGCCCCACGTCAACCAAGTGGGCTTGCAGAACAGCAAGCAGGACTCTGGTTAGACAGGAGGAAGGACCTGCCACCACGTGGCCTTGTGAGGAGACACAGAGCGAGGCTGTGACCTCAGCGTCCACCCAGCACAGGGTGCTGCTGAAGCACCTCCTGTCCTCTCAGCAGGGGTCCCAGAGCAAGGCCCGAGGCAGGCTGAAGAGAGGGGCAGAGGGAGGATGCTGAGGAGGCAGAGGTGAGGGGAGTGAGAGCCCAGGTTTCAGCTGAGCCCCTGCACAGGGAAGGAGCCTAGCTGAACACCCATCTCCCCACACGCTCCCAACCCTGCCTCTGCCCGACCACCTCCCAGAGGGCACCTCGAACCCTCTGACACCCACACTCAGCAAAGGGTGTGGTGTCCCCACTGAGCCCAGCCAGCAAGGCCCGGCACAGCCATGCCTGTGCCCACCACTCCCATGGCCAAGCTCCCTGCTAACATGGCAGGACAGGGCCAGGCCTAGAGGAGACAGAACCTCAGTCCCATGGCCAAGCTCCCTGCTCACACGGCAGGGCCGGGCCTGGAGGAGACAGAACACCCAGTCTAGCATGGTACTCAAGCTGCACGTGCCTGCCATACATGGGGGCCACACAACAATGCCTGCCACGCATGGGGGACACGTGACACACACACACACACACACAAACACACACGGGCCTCGCAATCACACGAATACTTGCGACCCCAGCACCCACCCAGCGCACTCAAGCACGGGCTCCCCAGGTGGGTCACAGCCTCACGCCTTGAGCTACTCCATGTGCCAGGCCCTTCACCCACGTTCCCGTCCCCGGTGCTAGCTGTTGAGTCACATCTTCTCTGTGGATCCCTCCCACCCGCTCAGCACAATGGGCATGCTGTCTCCCGTCCTGCGACTGCACTGGCCTCTTCCCCTCAGCACCCACATCTGGCCATCTCCCAGGAGACCCGGACCACCACGGGCAGGGACCACCCCACACCTGACCCCAGGCGGAGTCACACTACGTCCTGCTTCAATATCGAAAAGGGGAAAAGCCAGAGGAGGGGAAAGAGGAAAGAGAAAAAGGCAAGAGGGGAGGGTCACATTCTTGTGAGGCTTTGATTACAGCTCATTGAGCCCCCACGTTGCATGAAAAGGAGGGGTGGAGGGAGCAATTACACATTCACCTTGTGCTCCGCAAATCTGCGCTTTATGAGAAAATAAACAGAGTAGAGGAAGAAGTCAAACATGCATTCGTCTCAGGGGCAGGAGGGACGATTTCTTGTCTCATTTTGTCCCATGTGATGAAGACCGGGCTGTTAATTTATATTGTCAGGTGAGGGAGGCCACATGGGCAGACCTGGCCTATCTGCTGCTGTCAGTTTAGAAACAAAAGGAAAGGCAGGACTTTCTTCTTTCATGACTCAGCTTCCCACCGCATCTTTTCTTTTTGGCATAGTGAGTTTGGGATCCTGAGATTTTATTTTCCTTTCACAATGGTCAAGGTCAGTGGTGTGACCAAGGTCGCACCCTCAGTATTCAGGAGAGCTGGTCCACACCCAGACCCCTGCCATCCCTGGACGCTTTTCAAATACGTGCTGCAGTCTCTGACACTCTCTCACCATCGTAGAAACTGACGCCTTGGTGAGCCTGCAGCCCCTGCTCATGGGGGCAATGCAGGCTAAAACCCGCATTTCTGACCCCAAAGCTCCTGTTCCTTTCACTCGCCCCACATCAGCTCTTTGAGTCCAGAACTTTGTCCTTGCCTGAGTCCCACCCTCAGGGACAGGGGCCCAACCCAGCCACCAACACATCACACCCTGAGAGGGTGCCAGGAGCCCAGAGATGTTTGGAGAACACAGAAGCCCTGGAAGCTCTGTGGGGGTGCTGCACATGTCTCTATTCAACAGATACCAGGTGGCCACCGGCAGAGATGCAACATGGCATGGAGCTCGCCTTGGACAACAGGAGAGGTGTGGGGTTGGGAGGCCTTCCCAGGGCACTCCTTGAAGCAGAGCTGTGGGGAAAAGTTGGGGCCAACCTCAGATCTCCCCGTCAACACCGGATCTCCTGTCCTCCTGGGCCACAGAAAACTAAGCTCCCTGGATACTGAGGCTGAGTGGGGCCATGGGGGAGAAGAAATCACAACAAGTTAAAAGATCATTTTTAAAAAAATTATGATCCTGACCCACATAAACATATGACGACACAGTTCAGAGATGCTCTTTATCTCATTAATGAAGGTGTTGCAACCAGTTCAAAGTGGAAATCTAAGGACTACACTTACATAATTGATTCTGGAATGCTAAAAGGAGTTCATAGATGCAAAATTGGCCTCTTCCCTGGGACATGAGGAGGAATCCATTGTCCTTCCAAAGATGAGAACTTGAATTTCTACCAATTCAAAGAGTTTTTGCATTGCTATCAATTATGTACAACCTAGAGCAGTGGTCCCCAACATTGTGGCACCAGGAACCAGTTCCATGGAAGACAATTTCTCCACAGACCAGGATCGAGGGATGGTTTGGGGACAAAGCTTTTCCACCTCAGATCATTAGGCATTAGGGTGTCATAAGGAGTGTGCAGCTTAGATCCCGTGAATGTGCAGCTCGCAATAGGGTTCGCTCCTGTGAGAATCTAATGCTGCCACTGATCTGACAGGAGGTGGAGCTCGGGCAGTAATGCTCACACACCCCTCACCTCCTGCTATG
This sequence comes from Symphalangus syndactylus, assembly GCF_028878055.3. Classification (NCBI taxonomy): domain Eukaryota; kingdom Metazoa; phylum Chordata; class Mammalia; order Primates; family Hylobatidae; genus Symphalangus; species Symphalangus syndactylus. Next base: position 11,605,618 of record NC_072430.2, read on the forward strand.
TGGCCCAGTTCCTAACGGGCCATGAGCCAGTTCCAGTGCATGACCCAGGGGTTGGGGACCCCTGGCTTATAGAGGTGTAAAATAGTTCAAAGGAAATAAAAGATGCAGAGCTCCATAGAATGAAATAACCTGGAAGAGTGTACAAGACGATGCCTTGCTTTCCATGGAAGGCACCTAGTAATCTTTTGGTCCATTTCAGTTTTTCTCAATATTTCCTATAAGCATATATAACTGACTGACACAAACAGATCCATAAGATAAAAAAGACCCCTGTAAACTGACGAGAAAAAAAATCAAATAATTCAACGAGGAATAGGCAAGAGAATTCAACAGATGTTTTACAGAAGATATCCAAGTAGCCACTAAACATATGAAAAGATGTTGAACCACACTAGTCAACAGGGAAATGAAAATGAAAAACCACATGAGAGAAAGTAGTTCTGATTCCAATAATGCTGGAGCAGCTAATATCAGACTAGCCCTTTGGCAGATGGCAATTATAAACACTGGAAAAGCTGTAAGCACACACAACACCCACACACACCAATTGCAGGCACCGGAACATGACCAGAAGTAGGCAAACACTAGTAAGGATTATTCTTTGAAGTATTCGTATGAAGTCGCACCCCAGGGCATGGAACAGGTGCGGCTAGAGTTCAAGCAGGAAACTGCAGCCCTCCTGGTGAGGAGTGGGATGCAGGGCTGCATTTCCAGAGCACCTGGAAATGAAGAGAAGATGTCTATAAAGGAGAAGGTCACCGAAGGGAAACCCCACAATCTGCAAGTAAACTCCACTGAAACCTCTGGCTGATCCCTTAGGTGTGCATGGGTAGGGGAAACTCCAAGGGGCCCAGCAGAAAGCAACACCTGGAAGGTCGAGAGAACTGAGATTCCAGCTACTGCCAACTGCCAGGCAGACAGACTTGGGAGTTTGAGTCAACTCAAGCTAACTGCTTGCTAACATTGAAGAAAACAATTAATGCCCTGCTAAGGAAGAATGCAAAACCCATAGCCTGTACCACGTTATCAACAACATCAGGTGCACATCCAAAATTACCACGTATGCAAAGAAACATGAAAATGTGATCCATAGTCAAAAGAAAAAGGGGTTAATGGAGATCAACTCCAAGATGACCTAGATGCAGACCCAGTTTTCAGACAAGGATTTTAAAGAAGTTATGTTAAATATGTCCAAAGACTTAAAGGAAAATATGATTATCATGAGTGACTAGATGGGGAATCTCTGTAAGAGATGGAAAATATTTACAAGAACCGAATGAAAATTCTAGAACTGAAAGTATGATTCTGAAATGAAAAACATCATTTTTTCAGAGCAGGGTGAGAATGGACATGGGACCCAGAGCTGAGCAGGCCTGGTGGGCTCTAGGAGGGAGACACAGAGGACTGGGCATCTCAAGGCTGGCAGAGGCCAGAGATGGACCCCCAGCTGGGACTGGACCTGGGCTTATGGGAGCAGCAGGTGACCTATCCTCCTTCCTGGGGACCCACCCTGCCCGGCCCCTGCAGCCCAGCACAGCTTAGGGCATTGGATAGAACCGGGAGAGAGCCGACCAGGCACTGAGGCCTCTGCCCAAAATGCCCACAGCCTGGAGAAAATGAGCAGGTACATGGGAGGGGCAAGTGGATCCCCAGGCACACCCACACAGTGCACACAGCCTCACCAGGGCCCGGGAGGGCAGGAGGCTCACCACCCCTGCTGTGGTTTCTCTCCTAATCTCACCCTGGGTTTCTCCCGCACTTGATGCAGGTGATATTGTGCTGAGATTGTTGGACTAAGAGTTGGTGCTGGAAGGGGTTAGTCATCGTGGAGATGTTGCTATGGGATGCAGGGATTTCGCATGTGAGAAGGACATGATTATGGGGGGAGCGGAGGGCAAACTGTCATGGGTTAAAATGTGTCCCCTATAAACTCATGTGTTGAAGTCCTAACCCCCCAGGACCACAGAATGTGACCTTGTTTGGTAACAGTCTTTGCAGCTGCAATCAAGTTCAGATGAGGTCACCCTGGAGTAGGGAAAGCCTCAGATCCAATATGACTGCTGTCCTCATGAAAAGGGGGGATCTGGGCACAGACAGCACATGGGGAGAACGCCCTGTGAAGATGGCGCTGCTTCCACAAGCCAAGAGCAGCAGAGACAGCCGCCAAAGCCCAGCAGCAAGGAGAGAGCCTGGGACAGAGTCTCCCATGACACAGAGGAGCCAGCCCCGCCGAGGCCTCCATCCCAGATGCCTGGCCTCCAGAACCAGGACGGAATAAACATCTGTTTAAGCCACTCAGTCTGGGGTACTGTGTTGCCAGGGCCGCAGCTAACGGATATGAGCGTTATCCTGAGCTGCCAGCCCCACAGGCTGCACGAAGCCTCCCTGCCCCAGCCCAGTGCAGTCTCCCCAGCCCCCTGGGTGTGCCATGGGCAGTGTGGGGCCCCTCACTCAGTCCTCCCCCAGCGTGGGAGGCTGAGCCCATAATGAGTTCCACGGGATGAAGCCGGAGCCAGAGGCTGGGAGCCAACTGGGAGCCCCCGGGTGGAGGATGGATTTCCCTGGCGACCCACACATGCACTTCCACCTGTCTCCTGGACATTCTCTCTGAGAGCAGGGCTGGTGCCAGCTCAGGGATCCAGCAGGGACAGAAGGGCAGGCCGGGTCCTTGTGGAGAGCACATTTAGTGGGACAGACATGATTTCCCTTCAAAGTGTCCCTTCTGGATGCTTCCTCTTCCATGCTGGACACTTCCTGTGTGACACCTCCTTGTGCTTTCCGTCTGCCCAGTCCCTCTGGCCGCATCCCGTCCCCCGCTACCTCCCACCTCCACGTTCGTCCTTGCCCAGCTCCTCCCTCTCTCCAGAGCTTCTGCCTGGCAAGGTCCCTCCTGATCTCAGTCCAGCTCCCCCAGCACAGGTAGGAACCTTGCACCCGCCCTTGGCCCTCCCCACCCTGCATGGTGCCAGCATCCCCAGGCCCCAAGGAGGCCCCATTTCTCTCTCTACTGCTGGCCCAGTGGCCCTGGAGTCCCACTGCAGACTGGGTGTGCCCCTGGCCTCTGAGGAAGTTAAGTGTCCTGTCCCTAGACAGGCCATCCCCTCTACTCAGGCAACTGGGCCCCTCTGGCTCCCCTCTGCTGCTACACTGCCCTGCACCATCTCCACTCAGCTTCAGTGTGTTCATCCACCTGTCCCACGTTCCCTCGGCCCCCAGGAGCACAGCTGGTGGCCCTGGCTCCTAGCAGCCCATCTTGTTCCTTCTGGAGCGCCAGCCTCAGAGGGCTTCCTGTGCAGGGTCCACTCGGGCCAGCCCTGGGAACCTCTTGGTCTCAAGCACATGTTTCCCCTGCAGCCAGACCTGCCCCTGCCTGTGAGCTCAGCCCTGAGCCCTGGAACGCCTTCCCTTCTCCATCCCAGCTCGCCCTTGCCAGCTGCTCAGCGGGATGGGCTCACACTCCCCTCCCTGCACCATGAGTCAGAGCCAGCTGGAGAGATGCCCAGGCCAAAGCAGCCACCAGGGCCCAGTGGGGGCCAGAAGGCTCAGGTGACAGGCCCAGGTATTGAGAGGCTGAGGCCATGGGCGGAATGGTCATAATCGCTGCCAGTCTCAGTCCAGCCCCAGGGACTCAGAGACAGAGAAAAGAGCAGTGCACAAGGTCCGGGCTCCCCACCTTCTCCCGTGAGTATGGGAGCAGCCACCACCCCCATCCCCACACACCCATGAGGCAGCCTTGGCTCTGTCTGGACTCCCCCTCGCCCTCTGACACAGAAACCACCAGAAGAAAAGGGAACTTCAGGAAGTAAGCAGTGCCACCAGTTTCAATCCTGTTCTTAGTCTTTGCAGTGTGGAGTTCACACCCCTGGGGACCTGGGACCTGAGCTGTGATTTCCTAGGAAGACCAATAGTGGCTGATGGTGGGGGCGCGGCTGCCCACACCTGCTGCACCAGAACAGGAAGGGCTGAGGCCCCCACCTCGGTGGGGTCAGCATAGACCAAGGGCACAGGCTCGGGAGGAGAAGGACAGAGCCTGGGGGCAGCCGTGGGCGCTCCTGGACCTGAGCTGAACAGGCTGCAAGAGGCTGGGCCAGCCACACATGGAGGCCCAAGCAGAGCCAGCACGGGGGAGGTGGGCAGCCTTCAGGCACCGATGCCCGCCCAGTGGGAGACAACGAGACCCGTGGGCAGAGGCTTCCAAGCCAACAGGGCAGGACACACCAGAGGCTGACTGAGGCCTCCAGGACGACCGGGCTGGGAGCACGAGGAACATGACGGGATGCAGCAGAGCCAGCCATGGGGTAATGCCAAGATAGGCAGGACCCACCTGAGCTGAGGAGGCAGCAGAGCGAGGGAGGAAGAGAGGCCCCAGGTGAACGGAGGGGCTTGTCCAGGCCGGCAGCATCACCGGAGCCCAGGGCAGGGTCAGCAGTGCTGGCCGTGGCGCCCTCCTCTCAGCCAGGACCAAGGGCAGGTGAGCCAGGAGCAGAGCGGGGGGCTGAGTGTGGCAGCAGGACAGGAGGGCAGAAGCCAAGGAGCCCAGAGGCAGAGGCAGGGACAGGGGAGGGACAGGGGCTGGGCTCAGAGCCAGCTGATGGGGCTGGGGCACCTGCGGGCGGGGAGCAGGGCTGTGGTCAGCAGCAGAGAGGAGGGAAGAGCTGTGCTGAGCGCACGGGCGGGAGGAGGGAAGAGTCCAGGGAGGCCCAGAAAGGCCCAGAGCGCAGCAGGCCTGGGGCGAGGGAAGGGGCTGAGGCTCCATGCGTTCAGGGAGCTGACCCAGCAGAGCAGAGGCCACTGAGGAGCTGAGGTTCCGGAGAGGCTTCCAGAGCAGGAGCAGTGCAGGGACGGGAGGATCCGGGAGCTCATCCAGGAGGGGCACATGGGCAAGGGCAAGGGGCTCTGTTGGGGAGACCTGACTGGACACTGGGGCTGCTCCACAGCATAGGGAACACGCCAAGTGCTGCAAAAACAAAAATGAGGCCAGAAAAACAGCCCAAACCTGGACAGAGGGTGCCAGGACAGGCAGGGGGGCAGCAGTGGCCTGAGTGATGTTGCTGCCCTGGGTTGAGGGAGGGCAGAATGAGCAGGGGGCAGGCATTGGAGCTCAGGGAACCAGGACCGAGCAGCCACAGGTGAGCAGGGCAGGTGGGGGCAGAATGACCATGGGGAAGCTCCTGGAACTCAGGAGACCAGGGCAGAGCAGCCGCAGGTTAGCAGGGGCACGTGGGAGGCAGGAGGAGCAGGGGGCAGCCCCGGGAGCTCAGGGAGCCAGGGCAACACAGCTGCAGGTGAGAAGGGGTAGGTGGGAAGCAGGGGGCAGCTCCTGGAGCTCAGAGGACCAGGGAAGAGCATCAGAAGGTGAGCAGGACTGGTGGGAGGTTGGCGAGCAGGGGGCAGCTTCTGCAGCTCAGCCAGCCAGGGCAGAGCAGCTGCAGGTGAGCAGGGCCAGTGGGAAGCAGGGGGAGCAGGTGGGCAGCCCCTGGAGCTCAGAGAGCCAGGGAAGATCATCGGTAGCTGAGCAGGGGCTGCTGTGAAGCAGGAGGAGCAAGGGGCAGGCACTGGAGCTCAGAGCACCAGGGCAGAGCAGCTGCAGGTGAGCAGGGGCAGGTGGGAAGCAGGAGGAGCAGGGGGCAGCTCCTGGAGCTCATGGGACCAGGGAAGAGCTGCTGCAGGTGAGCAGGGGCAGGTGGGGGGCAGGACGAGCAGGGGACAGGCACTAGAGCTCAGGGCATGGCAGCTACAGGTGAGCAGGGACGGTGGGAGGCAGCACTCAGCTCCTAGACTTTGGCAGGAGCTGGGTACTTGCTGGCAGCCAACAGCTGAGGGCTGGTGAAAGCACAGTGCAGCCTCCTGGTGCAGGGAAGGAGGTGTGAGCCCATCACGCTGAGCAGTTCGCAAGGGTGAGCCGGGATGGAGAAGGGAAGACATTCCAGGGCTCAGGGCTGAGCTCACAGGCAGAGGCAGGTCTGGCTGCAGGGGGAACGTGTGCTGAGACCAGGAGGGTCCCAGGACTGGCCCCAGTGGACCATGGGCAGGAAGGCCTCTGAGGCTGGCACCCAAGAAAGAACAAGATGGGCTGCCAGGAGCCAGGGCCACCAGCACAATGAAGCTGAGGGGAGGTGGTGCAGGGCAGTGTAGCAGCAGAGGAGGGCCAGAGAGGCCCATTCAGGGCCTGGGCAGAGTCAGCCAGAGCCTGTGGTGCAGGTGAGGGGAAGGGATAATGGGCAGGGCCCTGGGGCTGAGCAGACGGGATGGCCTGGCTGAGGGCAGGGCACTTAGCTTCCTCAGAGGTCGGGGCACACCCCACCTGCAGTGGGACTCCAGGGCCACTGGCCAGCAGCAGAGAGAAATGGGGCCTCCCGGTGGCCTCGGGGTCCTGGCGCCATGCAGGGTGGGGAGGGCCAAGGGCAGGCGCAAGGCTCCTACCTATGCTGGGGGGCCTGGGCTGAGCTCAGCAGGGACCTTGCCTGGGGAAGCTCTGGAGAGAGGGAGGAGCTGGGCTGGTGGCCCAGAAGGCCAGGCCAGGGCTGGAAGGGTGAGGGTGTGATGACTGAGCCTCCAGAAGTAATGCAGGACACTGGGGAGGCAGGGGGCATCCAGGCACTCAGGGCCCTGACCTGGGCTGCTGCACACTGGGGCTAAGGGGAAAGGACGGGAGAGGCTGAGGAGGAGGCTCCCAGGGGGCTATTCCAAGGCAGGGGGTTCCGGGGCCCTGGGGCTGAAGGGCGCCGACCCTATGCAGTGTCTGGCCCCTGCTACACGGAAGACAAGGGCCCTGGAGGGCAGAGGGCAGGCTATGACCAGGGCCCTGGGCAAGTCAGGACCACCTACTAGGGGAGGGCCACACTGGGGCGCAGGGTCAGGGGCTACAGGGGGCTCAGGGGACCCACTAGAAGCCATCTGAGAACAGTGGCCACTGGTCAAGCCAGGCACCCATAAAAGCCTGGAGTGGGATCGATGGGAATGAGCCGTCCTCGAGGGGGCACCGATTACCAGAGCTGAGGCCAAACTAGAGGCCCTGGACTGTGCTGACTCCCGGCAGACACAGAGCCCTGATCTGGCTGCCGAGCCCCACCTCCTAGGCTGCAGGGGTGCCTGCAGAAGGGCACCACAGGGCCGCCGGTCCTGCAAGCTTTCTGGGGCGGGCCAGGCCTGACCTTGGCTTTGGGGTAGGGAGGGGGCTAAGGTGAGGCAGGTGGCGCCAGCCAGGTGCACACCCAATGCCCGTGAGCCCAGACACTGGACCCTGCCTGGACCCTCGTGGACAGGCAAGAACCGAGGGGCCTCCGCGCCCTGGGCCCAGCTCTCTCCCACACCACGGTCACATGGCGCCACCTCTCTTGCAGCCTCCACCAAGGGCCCATCGGTCTTCCCCCTGGCTCCCTGCTCCAGGAGCACTTCTGAGAGCACAGCGGCCCTGGGCTGCCTGGTCAAGGACTACTTCCCCGAACCGGTGACCGTGTCGTGGAACTCAGGCGCCCTGACCAGCGGCGTGCACACCTTCCCGGCTGTCCTACAGTCCTCAGGGCTCTACTCCCTCAGCAGCGTGGTGACCGTGCCCTCCAGCAGCTTGGGCACCCAGACCTACACCTGCAACGTAGATCACAAGCCGAGCAACACCAAGGTGGACAAGAAAGTTGGTGAGAGGCCAGCGCAGGGAGGGAGGGTGTCTGCTGAAAGCCAGGCTCAGCCCTCCTGCCTGGACACACCCCAGCTCTGCAGCCCCAGCCCAGGGCAGCAGGGCAGGCCCCATCTGTCTCCTCACCCGGAGGCCTCTGCCCGCCCCACTCATGCTCAGGGAGAGGGTCTTCTGGCTTTTTCCACCAGGCACCGGGCAGGCACAGGCTGGATGCACCTACCCCAAGCCCTGTGCACAAAGGGGCAGGTGCTGGGCTCAGACCAGCCAAGAGCCATATCCGGGAGGACCCTGCCCCTGACCTAAGCCCACCCCAAAGGCCAAACTCTCCACTCCCTCAGCTCAGACACCTTCTCTCCTCCCAGACCACAGTAACTCCCAATCTTCTCTCTGCAGAGCCCAAATATGGTCCCCCGTGCCCATCATGCCCAGGTAAGCCAGCCCAGGCCTCGCCCTCCAGCTCAAGGCGGGACAAGTGCCCTAGAGTGGCCTGCGTCCAGGGACAGGCCCCAGCCGGGTGCTGACACGTCCGCCTCCATCTCTTCCTCAGCACCTGAACTCCTGGGGGGACCGTCAGTCTTCCTCTTCCCCCCAAAACCCAAGGACACCCTCATGATCTCCCGGACCCCTGAGGTCACGTGCGTGGTGGTGGACGTGAGCCAGGAAGACCCCGAGGTCCAGTTCAACTGGTACGTGGACGGTGTGGAGGTGCACAATGCCAAGACAAAGCCGCGGGAGCAGCAGTTCAACAGCACGTTCCGTGTGGTCAGCGTCCTCACCGTCGGGCACCAGGACTGGCTGAACGGCAAGGAGTACAAGTGCAAGGTCTCCAACAAAGGCCTCCCAGCCTCCATCGAGAGAACCATCTCCAAACCCAAAGGTGGGACCCGCGGGGCGTGAGGTCCACATGGACAGAGGCTGGCTCAGCCCACCCTCTGCCCTGGGAGTGACCGCTGTGCCAACCTCTGTCCCTACAGGGCAGCCCCGAGAGCCGCACGTGTACACCCTGTCCCCGTCCCAGGAGGAGATGACCAAGAACGAGGTCAGCCTGACCTGCCTGGTCAAAGGCTTCTACCCCAGCGACATCGCCGTGGAGTGGGAGAGCAGCGGGCAGCCGGAGAACAACTACAAGACCACGCCTCCCATGGTGGACTCCGACGGCTCCTACTTCCTCTACAGCAAGCTCACCGTGGACAAGAGCAGGTGGCAGCAGGGGAACGTCTTCTCATGCTCCGTGATGCATGAGGCTCTGCACAACCACTACACGCAGAAGAGCCTCTCCCTGTCTCCGGGTAAATGAGTGCGACGGCCGGCAAGCCCCTGCTCCGCGGGCTCTCGGGGTCCCGAGAGGATGCTTGGCACACACCCCGTGTACATACTTCCCGGGCGCCCAGCATGGAAATAAAGCACCCAGCACTGCCCTGGGCCCTGCGAGACTGTGACGGTTCTTTCCGCGGGTCAGGCCGAGTCTGAGGCCTGAGTGGCATGAGGGAGGCAGAGCGGGTCCCGCTGTCCCCACACTGGCCCAGGCTGTGCAGGTGTGCCTGGGCCGCCTAGGGTGGGGCTCAGCCAGGGGCTGCCCTCGGCAGGGTGGGGGCTTTGCCAGCGTGGCCCTCCCTCCAGCAGCAGCTGCCCTGGGCTGAGCCACAAGAAGCCCTAAGAGCCCCTGGGGACAGACACAGCCCCTGCCTCTGTAGCAGACTGTCCTGTTCTGTGAGCGCCCTGTCCTCAGACCCCCGTGCCCACTCGGGGACATGCCAAGTCCATGTGCGTAGGGACAGGCCCTCCCTCACCCATCTACCCCCACGGCACTAACCCTGGCAGCCCTGCCCAGCCTCGCACCCGCATGGGACACAACCGACTCCTGGGGACATGCACTCTCAGGCCCTATGGAGGGACTGGGCCAGATGCCCACACGCACACTCAGCCCAGACCCGTTAAACAAACCCCGCACTGAGGCTGGCGGGCCACACGGCCACCACACACACGTGCACACCTCACACACGGAGCCTCACCTGGGCGACCAGAGCAAGGTCCCCGCACACGTGAACACGCCTCGGACACAGGCCCCCACGAGCCCCACGCAGCACCTCAAGGCCCACGAGCTGCTCAGCAGCTTCTCCACATGCTGACCAGCTCAGACAAACCCAGCCTTCCTCTCACAAGGGTGCCCCTGCAGCCGCCACACACACACAGGCCCCCACACACGGGATAACACGCCACGTCGCGTCCCTGGCTCTGGCCCACTTCCCAATACCGCCCTTCCCTGCAGTTGGGGTCACATGAGGGGTGGGCTTCACATCCTCCTGCCCTCTGGGCCTCAGGGAGGGACACGGGAGATGGGGAGTGGGTCCCGCTGAGGGCCAGGTCGCTATCTAGGGCCGGGTGTCTGGCTGAGCCCTGGGGCCAAAGCTGGTGCCCAGGGTGGGCAGCTTCGGGGAGCTGACCTCAGGACACTGTTGGCCCATCCCGGCCAGGCCCCACATCCTGGGTCCCGCCACAGAGGGAATCACCCCCAGAGGCCCGAGCCCAGTGGGACACAGCACTGACCACCCCCTTCCTGTCCAGAGCTGCAACTGGAGGAGAGCTGTGTGGAGGCGCAGGAGGGGGAGCTGGACGGGCTGTGGACGACCATCACCATCTTCATCACACTCTTCCTGCTAAGCGTGTGCTACAGTGCCACCGTCACCTTCTTCAAGGTCGGCCGCACGTTGTCCCCAGCTGTCCTTGACATTGTACCCCAGGCTGTCACACACTGTCCCTGACACTGTCCCCCAGGCTGTCCCCCTGTCCCTGATGCTGTCCTCCACGTTCTCAAACTGTCCCTCACACTGTACCCAGCTGTCCAACAGTGTCCCCAGGCTGTCTCCACATGTCCCTGACACTGTCCCTCATGCTGTCCCCACCTGTCCCTGACACTCCCGAATGCCGTACCCACCTGTCCAAGAGTGTCCCCCAGACTGTCTCCTCCTGTCCCTGACACTGTCCCCCAGGCTGTCCCCACCTGTCCCTGATGCTGTCTTCTGTGTTATCCACATGCTGTCGCTACCATGGCCCTGCTCTCCATCCATGTCCAGGCCTGGGGGCAGGCAGTGTAGAGGCCCTGGTACCTGGGTGGCCTGAAAGGCAGATGGGCCTCATGGCCAGGGCTGTGGCCTCAGTGGCCTCAGGGGTGGGTGGACCTTGGGGACAGGGCTGTGGCCTGGGTGGCCTGAGGGGTGGGTGGACCTTGGGGGCAGGGCTGTGGCCTCACTCACCCCTGTGCTGTCCATTACCTACAGGTGAAGTGGATCTTCTCCTCGATGGTGGACCTGAAGCAGACCATCATCCCCGACTACAGGAACATGATCAGGCAGGGGGCCTAGGGCCACCCTCTGCAGGGTGTCCAGGGCTGCCCAGACCCCACACACAAGCCATGGGCCATGCTCAGCCACCACCCAGGCCACACCTGCCCCCTGACCTCACTGCCCTCAACCCCATGGCTCTCTGGCCTCACAGTCACCCTCTGACCCTGCCACACCTGACACACCCCCCTTCCAGACCCTGTGCATAGCAGGTCTACCCCAGACCTCCGCTGCTTGGTGCCTGCAGGGCACTGGGGGCCAGGTGTCCCCTCAGCAGGACGTCCCTGCCCTCTGGCCCGCCAGGTGCTCACACAAAAGGAGGCAGCAACCGGCATGCCAGGCCCCCACCCACGCAGGAGCTGGCCCTGGAGCCAACCCCGTCCACGCCAGCCTCCTGAACACAGGCGTGGTTTACAGATGGTGAGTGGGCACATCAGCCGCCAAGGTAGGGAAGCCACAGCACCATCAGGCCTGTTGGGAGGCTTCGGAGAGCTGCAAAGGCTCACTCAGACGGCCTTCCTCCAGCCCGCAGCCAGCCAGCCTCCATTCCGGGCACTCCCATGAACTCCTGACATGAGGAATGAGGTTGTTCTTATTTCAAGCAAAGAACGCTACTCTCTGGCTCCTTGGAACAGTCTCGGTGCCAGCACCACCCCTTGGCTGCCTGCCCACACTGCTGGATTCTCCGGAGGAACTCGACCCGCAGGGACAGCCAGCCCGACTCTACACTGGGGAGAGAAGGGACCAGGCCCAGGACACTGCCACCTCCCACCCGCTCCACTCCACCGAGATCACTCAGAGAAGAGCCTGGGCCATGGGGCCGCTGTAGAGCCCCACAGTGCAAGGGTGAGGAGAGCCCAAGGAAGGGGCATCTGCCCAGACAGGCCTCCCAGAGAAGGTCCCAGGCGGGCAAGACTCAGCCTTGGTGGGGCCTGAGGACAGAGGAGGCCCAGGAGCACGGGGGAGAGAGGTGAAGGGACACCAGGAGAGCCAGGAGCGTGGACACAGCCAGAACTCATCACAGAGGCTGGCGTCCAGCCCCAGGTCAGGTGCAGCAGGAACAAGCAGCCACTCTGGGGGCACGAGGTGGAGAGGCGAGACGACAAAGAGGGTGCCCGTGTTCTGGGGAAAGCGGGGCTGCTGGCCACGAGTGCTGGACGGAGGCCCCCACGCTCTGCTGCCCCCATCACGCCGTTCCGTGAATGTCACACAGAATCTGCAGACAGGAAGGGAGGCACAAGCAGGAGTGCGACAAGTGCCTGCCTCGGCCGTCAGGGAGGACTCCCGGGCTCACTCGAAGGAGGTGCCACCATTTCAGCTTTGGTAGCTTTTCTTCTTTTAAATTTTCTAAAGCTCATTAATTGTCTTTAATGCTTTTTTGATGACAATAAAATATCCTGTTTAAGTCTTGTACTTCGTGATGGGAGCCGCCTTCCTGTGTCCACGCGCCTCCTGCCCCCGGTGGGAAGCACAGTCAGGTGGAGGCTGGTCGAGCTGCACCTCGGGGGCTCCCTGCACACGCCCCCAGCCTCCTGCAGCCACACGCACTGCCCGTGCGGCCCTCCCTGGCCTCTGTCACTACATGGACCCCCGGGGCTTCTCCTCCTTCCTACATGGATGCAGCTTCTCCTCCTGCTGGGAACGGTGCTGCCTGCCCTGGTCACTCTGCGGGGCACAGGGCCTCCAGGGAAAGCTGGGTCGAGGCCTGGGAGCTGGCTCAGGCTGGCCAGGCAGAGCCACACGGAGGGCCTTCCAGAACCAACCATGGTCCGAAGCGAGAGGTGGGTGTCAGATCTGTGTGCGTCAGCTCAGGACCACGGCGGGGCGGCTCGCACAGCAGACGTGGATCCTCCCAGGACTAGAGACCAGGAATCTGAGATCGGGGTGTGGGCAGGGCTGGTTTCTCTCAAGGCCTCTCTCCTTGGCTTGTAGACACCGTCTCCTCCCTGGTCCTCACATGGCCATCCCTCTGTGTGCCCGTGTCCTAAGCTTCTCTTCTCAGAAGAACACACATCGGCTTAGATTAGTGACCTCGTATGAACTTAATGACCTCTGTAAAGGCCCCATCTCCAAATACAGTCATGTTCTGAGGCTGGGGATTAAGACTTCAATATATGAATTTGTAGGGGCCACAGTTTAACCCATCACAGTTCATACTCTGGCCCCCCCAAAATTCATGTTCTTCTCACATGCAAAATACATTCATCCTGTCTCAGCATCCCCCTGGGCACTAGGTCATGTAGCAAGGATGGATTTTCAACAGAAATAACTATTGCAAAAGAAGAAAAGTCCGGCATGACCCAAACTCACCTTCATCTGTGCAGAGGCCACAGCCTTGTAAAGGGAGGTGGTAGGGGGAGCAGGGAGGGTGCTCAGGGCTCAGTCGTCGGGGAAGGGAAAAGTTGCCCAGCGCTGGTCAGCGTCCCTGGGATGGGGCCCGCTGTGTCCGTGCTGGCCACTGTTGAGGTCAGGACTCTGTCCTCCCAGAGCCTGGAGACACAGGCCCCATCCTTCCCAATGGGGACACTTCAGGGAGTGGCTCTCAGGTCCTGAGAAAGACCCTCCTGGGTCACAGGAAATGCACAGACATTGGGAATGGACAGAAGGACGTGTGGTTGCAGCCCTTTCAGCAGACACCCTGAGAAAGGGAGGTCAGGGTTGCTCCAAATGGTCAGTTCTGGTGCGCAGAGCTTTCTCAGGCAGGTGTTGATGGGTCAGGGGTCGGCCTAGGGGTACGGCCAGAAGCTGTTAGAAACTGTTAGTGTCTGTTCAAGTCTTTACACGCCAAGGTTGAGGCGGAGTGGAGAGGCTCCAAGGATCCTGGCTGGAACTCAGTCAAGGACAGGGTCTTGTTACTGCGGTGGCTGGGCTGGGAAATGCCATGGGACGTGCCTGTGGCAGGAGAGAGACCATCTCACCCAGGAAAAGGGGAGTGGTTGGATTCGTTTGTGTGGCATCGAGCAGCAGGAGCTGCACCAAACACAGAGTTGGGGATGAAATCCCCAGACTCCAGGCCCTGCCGTGCCGTGGGAGGGCTCGCCGCTGGAGGGTGGGCTCCAGGGGGCCTGGCCTGAACTGGGTGCTGAAGCCCAGCCCTTTAACTCTCAGGACACGCTGCTGCAGCCCCGAGGGGTGTGAGGGAGACAGCACCTGGGGTGAAGGGCGGGCAGCTGCTGCATCACCGGCTCTATCCCAAGCCCAAGGATGGCGTCCCAGAGATGCAGGAGAGCTTTGTCCACAGAAGGTGCCAGCCTTCAGGGACCCTGCTGGACAGGTCTCCACCCTCTGCCCTTCAAGGGGCCCTACGGGCCTCCGGGTGCTCTGGTGGGGTGGGCTCCAGTCCACTGTCTGAGGATGGACGGCCTGGCCAGGCTAATGAATGGACACCCAGGGCAGTGCTGGGCTCCGGGTCATTCCGTGCACTGAGCAGGCTGAGTGGGGAAGAAGCAGATGCTCCCTGCAGCTCCTGTCCCCTGCAGGGCCTGGTGCCTGGACCAGGTCCCCCTGCGGAAATTGGCCCCCTCTCTGAGCCACCCGGGGCCCACGGCCCCCTTTCCACCTGGGACCGAGCATCCTCCAGAGGGCCAGACCTCCTGCAGGGACACCATGCCCAGCCCCAGGACCCTCCCCCTCAACTCTCCAGCAAGGCTGCGCCTGCACACCCCCCAGCAGTCCATACTGTGATGTAACATGACATCGTGCGTCGTGGTGTGATGTCCTATGACAGTGTGACATCCCTGGTGTGATGTTGTATGACGTGGTGTGAGGTGGTATGACGTGGTGTGATGTGGTATGACATGTGATGTGGTGTGACACGGTGTGATGTCCCTGGTGTGAGGTGGTATTGAACATAGTGTGATGTCGTGTGAACAGATATAACATCCCTGGTCTGATGTGGTGTGACATAGTATGATGGGTATGACATCCCTGGCATGATGGGGTATAATATGAAATGATGTGGTGTGGTGTGACATGTGATGTGGTGTTGAGAGATGACAGCGTGCCGGCAGTCCTCACAGCCCTCGCTTGCTCTCGGTGCCTCCTCTGCCTGGGCTGCCACTTTGGCGGCACTTGAGGAGCCCTTCAGCCACCGCTGCACTGTGGGAGCCCCTTTCTGGGCTGGCCAAGGCAGAAGCCGGCTCCCTCAGCTTGCAGGGAGGTGTGGAGGGAGAGGCGCGAGCGGGAACCGGGGCTGCATGCGGCGCTTGCGGGCCAGCTGGAGTTCCGGGTGGGCGTGGGCTTGGCGGGCCCCCCACTCAGAGCAGCCAGCCGGCCCTGCCGGCCCTGGACAATGAGGGGCTTAGCACCCGGGCCAGCGGCTGCGGAGGGTGTACTGGGTCCCTCAGCAGTGCCAGCCCCCCAGCGCTGCGCTCGATTTCTCACCGGACCTTAGCTGCCTTCCTGCGGGGCAGGGCTCGGGACCTGCAGCCCGCCATGCCTGAGCCTCCCACCCCCTCCGTGGGCTCCTGTGCGGCCCAAGCCTCCCCAACGAGCACCACCCCCTGCTCTGCAGCGCCCAGTCCCGTCAACCACCCAAGGGCTGAGGAGTGCGAGCGCACGGCTCGGGACTGGCGGGCAGCTCCACCTGCAGCCCCAGTGCAGGATCCACTGGGTGAAGCCAGCTGGGCTCCTGAGTCTGGTGGAGATGTGGAGAACCTTTATGTCTAGCTCCGGGATTGTAAATACACCAATCAGCACCCTGTGTCTAGCTCAGGGTCTGTGAATGCACCAATCGACACTCTGTATCGAGCTGCTCTGGTGGGGCCTTGGAGAACCTTTGTGTCCATACTCTGTATCTAACCCATCTGATGGGGACGTGGAGAACTTTTGTGTCTAGCTCAGGGATTGTAAACGCTCCAATCAGCGCCCTGTCAGAACAGGCCACTCGGCTCTACCAATAAGCAGGACGTGGGTGGGGCAGATAAGAGAATAAAAGCAGGCTGCCTGAGCCAGCAGCGGCAACCCGCTCGGGTCCCCTTCCACACTGTGGAAGCTTTGTTCTTTCGCTCTTTGCAATAAATCTTGCTACTGCTCACTCTTTGGGTCCACACTGCTTTTATGAGCTGTAAAACTCACTGCGAAGCTCTGCAGCTTCACACCTGAGCCAGCGAGACCACAAACCCACCAGAAGGAATAAACTCTGAACACATCCGAACATCAGAAGGAACAAACTCCAGACATGCCACCTTAAGAGCTGTAACACTCAGCGAGGGTCCACGGCTTCATTCTTGAAGTCAGTGAGACCAAGAACCCACCAATTCCGGACACAGTGTGACATGATGTGATGTGGTGTGATGCTGTGGGACATCCCTGGTGTGATGGGGTGTGATGTGATGTGATTAAACCTTGATTTAATACAGCACATGTTTCTGTGAACACAGGGTTGGGGCTAAAGTTACAGGTTAACAGCATCTCAAAGCAGAACAATTTTTCTTTGTACAGATCAAAATGGAGTTTCCTATGTCTTCCTTTTCTACACA
This sequence comes from Symphalangus syndactylus, assembly GCF_028878055.3. Classification (NCBI taxonomy): domain Eukaryota; kingdom Metazoa; phylum Chordata; class Mammalia; order Primates; family Hylobatidae; genus Symphalangus; species Symphalangus syndactylus. The sequence goes on from NC_072430.2 coordinate 11,622,075, forward strand.
GACACAGTAACAGTCTGATCTCTTTCTTTTCCCCACAGTGTGACACGGTGTGACATTCCTGCTGTGACTCGTGTTTGACATTTGTGGTCAGCCCAGGATACACAGGTCCCTGTGGCCAAGGGAAGGGGGAGAATGGAACCATCTGAGCATGTTGACCTGGAGGAACTGGTGACCCTTGAGTCCACGAAGCCCACCCTGCCAGGCGTCCCTGCCCCACGTGACCCAAGTGGGCTTGCAGAGCAGCAAGCAGGACTCTGGTTAGACAGGAGGAAGGACCTGCCACCACGTGGCCTTGTGAGGAGACACAGAGCGAGGCTGTGACCTCAGCGTCCACCCAGCACAGGGTGCTGCTGAAGCCCCTCCTGTCCTCTCAGCAGGGGTCCCAGAGCAAGGCCTGAGACAGGCTGAAGAGAGGGGCAGAGGGAGGATGCTGAGGAGGCAGAGGTGAGGGGAGTGAGAGCCCAGGTTTCAGCTGAGCCCCTGCACAGGGAAGGAGCCTAGCTGAACACCCATCTCCCCACACGCTCCCAACCCTGCCTCTGCCCGACCACCTCCCAGAGGGCACCTCGAACCCTCTGACACCCACACTCAGCAAAGAGTGTGGTGTCCCCACTGAGCCCAGCCAGCGAGGCCCGGCACAGCCATGCCTGTGCCCACCACTCCCATGGCCAAGCTCCCTGCTAACATGGCAGGACAGGGCCAGACCTGGAGGAGACAGAACCTCAGTCCCATGGCCAAGCTCCCTGCTCACACGGCAGGGCCGGGCCTGGAGGAGACAGAACGCCCAGTCTGGCATGGTACTGAGGCTGCACGTGCCTGCCATGCATGGGGGCCACACAACAATGCCTGCCACGCATGGGGGACACGTGACACACACAAACACACACAGGCCTCGCAGTCACATGAATGCTTGAGACCCCAGCACTCACCCAGCGCACCCATGCACGGGCTCCCCAGGTGGGTCACAGCCTCACGCCTTGAGCTACTCCATGTGCCAGGCCCTTCACCCACGTTCCCGTCCCCGGTGCTAGCTGTTGAGCCACATCTTCTCTGTGGATCCCTCCGAGCCCGCTCAGCACAATGGGCATGCTGTCTCCAGTCCTGCGACTGCACTGGCCTCTTCCCCTCAGCACCCACGTCTGGCCATCTCCCAGGAGACCCGGACCACCACGGGCAGGGACCACCCCACACCTGACCCCAGGAGGAGTCACACTACGTCCTCCTTCAATATCGAAAAGGGGAAAAGCTGGGGGAGGGGAAAGAGGAAAGAGAAAAAGGCAAGAGGGGAGGTCACATTCTTGTGAGGCTTTGATTACAGCTCATTGAGCCCCCACGTTGCATGAAAAGGAGGGGTGGAGGGAGCAATTACACATTCGCCTTGTGCTCCGCAAATCTGCACTTTATGAGAAAATAAACAGAGTAGAGGAAGAAGTCAAACATGCATTCGTCTCAGGGGCAGGAGGGAGGATTTCTTGTCTCATTTTGTCCCATGTGATGAAGACCGGGCTGTTAATTTATATTGTCAGGTGAGGGAGGCCACATGGGCAGACCTGGCCTATCTGCTGCTGTCAGTTTAGAAACAAAAGGAAATGCATGACTTTTGTTCTTTTTTTTTATAATTGTTTTTTCAGGACTCAGCTTCCCACCGCATCTTTTCTTTTTGGCATAGTGAGTTTGGGATCCTGAGATTTTATTTTCCTTTCACAATGGTCAAGGTCAGTGGTGTGACCAAGGTCGCACCCTCAGTATTCAGGAGAGTTGGTCCACACCCAGACCCCTGCCATCCCTGGACGCTTTGCAAATATGTGCTGCAGTCTCTGACACTCTCTCACCATCGTAGAAACTGACGCCTTGGTGAGCCTGCAGCCCCTGCTCATGGGGGCAATGCAGGCTAAAACCCGCATTTCTGACCCAAAAGCTCCTGTTCCTTTCACTCGCCCCACATCAGCTCTTTGAGTCCAGAACTTTGTCCTTGCCTGAGTCCCACCCTCAGGGACAGGGGCCCAACCCAGCCACCAACACATCACACCCTGAGAGGGTGCCAGGAGCCCAGAGATGTTTGGAGAACACAGAAGCCCTGGAAGCTCTGTGGAGATGCTGCACATTTCTCTATTCAACAGATACCAGGTGGCCACTGGCAGAGATGCCACATGGCATGGAGCTTGCCTTGGCCAACAGGACAGGTGTGGGGTTGGGAGGCCTTCCCAGGGCACTCCTTGAAGCAGAGCTGTGGGGAAAAGTTGGGGCCAACCTCAGATCTCCTCGTCAAAACCAGGTCTCCTGTCCTCCTGGGCCACAGAAAACTAAGCTCCCTGGATACTGAGGCTGAGTGGGGCCATGGGGGAGAAGAAATCACAACCAGTTAAAGGAACATTTTTTAAAAATAATATGATCCCGACTCACATAAACATATGACGAAGCAGATCAGAGATGCTCTTTATCTCATTAATGAAGGTGTTGCAACCAGTTCAAAGTGGAAATCTAAGGACTACACTTACATAATTGATTCTGGAATGCTAAAAGGAGTTCATAGATGCAAAATTGGCCTCTTCCCTGGGAGATGAGGAGGAATCCATTGTCCTTCAAAAGATGAGAACTTGAATTTCTACCAATTCAAAGAGTTTTTGCATTGCTATCAATTATGTACAACCTAGAGCAGTGGTCCCCAATATTGTGGCACCAGGAACCAGTTCCATGGAAGACAATTTCTCCACAGACCAGGATCGGGGGATGGTTTGGGGACAAAGCTTTTCCACCTCAGATCATTAGGCATTAGGCTGTCATAAGGAGTGTGCAACTTAGATCCCGTGAATGTGCAGCTCGCAATAGGGTTCGCTCCTGTGAGAATCTAATGCTGCCACTGATCTGACAGGAGGTGGAGCTCGGGCAGTAATGCTCACACACCCCTCACCTCCTGCTATGTGGCCCAGTTCCTAACGGGCCATGAGCCAGTTCCAGTGCATGACCCAGGGGTTGGGGACCCCTGGCTTATAGAGGTGTAAAATAGTTCAAAGGAAATAAAAGATGCAGAGCTCCATAGAATGAAATAACCTGGAAGAGTGTACAAGACGATGCCTTGCTTTCCATGGAAGGCACCTAGTAATCTTTTGGTCCATTTCAATTTCTCTCAATGTTTCCTATAAACATATATACTGACTGACACAAACAGATCCATAAGATTAAGAAGACTCCTGTAAACCAACGAGAAAAAAAATCAAATAATTCAACGAGGAATAGGCAAGAGAATTCAACAGATGTTTTACAGAAGATATCCAAATAGCCACTAAACATATGAAAAGATGTTGAACCACACTAGTCAACAGGGAAATGAAAATGAAAAACCACATGAGAGAAAGTAGTTCTGATTCCAATAATGCTGGAGCAGCTAATATCAGACTAGCCCTCTGGCAGATGGCAATTATAAACACTGGAAAAGCTGTAAGCACACACAACACCCACACACACCAATTGCAGGCACTGGAACATGACCAGAAGTAGGCAAACACTAGTAAGGATTATTCCGTGAACTATTCGTCTGAAGTCGCACTCCAGGGCATGGAACAGGTGCGGCTAGAGTTCAAGCAGGAAACTGCAGCCCTCCTGGTGAGGAGTGGGATGCAGGGCTGCATTTTCAGAGCAGCTGGAAATGAAGAGAAGATGACCATAAAGGAGAAGGTCACCGAAGGGAAACCCCACAATCTGCAAGTAAACTCCACTGAAATCTCTGGCCAATCCTTTAGGTGTGCATGGGTAGGGAAAACTCCAAAGGGCCCAGCAGAAAGCAACACCTGGAAGGTCGAGAGAACTGAGATTCCAGCTACTGCCAACTGCCAGGCAGACAGACTTGGGAGTTTGAGTCAACTCAAGCTAACTGCTTGCTAACATTGAAAATAACAATCAATGCCCTGCTAAGGAAGAATGCAAAACCCATAGCCTGTACCACATGTTATCAACAACATCAGGTGCACATCCAAAATTACCATCTATGCAAAGAAATATGAAAATATGGGCCGGGCACGGTGGCTCACGCTTGTAATCCCAGCACTTTGGGACGCCGAGGCAGGCGGATCACGAGGTCAGGAGATCGAGACCACGGTGAAACCCCGTCTGTACTGAAAATACAAAAAAATTAGCCGGGTGTGGTGGCGGGCGCCTGTAGTCCCAGCTACTCGGAGAGGCTGAGGCAGGAGAATGGCATGAAACCGGGAGGCGGAGCTTGCAGTGAGCCGAGATTGCGCCACTGCACTCCAGCCTGGGTGACAGAGCAAGACTCCGTCTCAAAAAAAAAAAAAAGAAATATGAAAATGTGATCCATAGTCAAAAGAAAAAGGGTTCAATGGACATCAACTCCAAGATGACCTCATGCAGATACACTTATCAGACAAGGACTTTAAAGAAGTTATGTTAAATATGTTCAAAGACTTAGAGAATATGGTTATAATGAGTGACTAGATGAGGTATCTCTATAAAAAACTGAAAATAGTTACAAGAACCGAATGAAAATTCTAGAACTAAAAGTATGATTCTGAAATGAAAAACATTTGGCCAGGCCTAGTGGCTCATACCTGTAATCCTAGCACTTTGCGGGGGCCAACAAGGAAGGATCACTTGATCTCAGGAGTTTGAGACCAGCCTGGGCAACATGGTGAAACCCCATCTCTATTTTATTAAAAAAGAAAAGAGAAAAACATTACCCAAGTTTAATAACAGATTGGAGAAGACATAAGAAGGAACTGAAAACTTAAAGATGCATCAATAGAATATATCAATTCTTTTTAATCCAATCCAAAGGAGAGAGAGAAAAATACTAAAAAGTGAAAAGAGACTCATCCTGCTGGACAAGGCAAAGGATTCTAAAACATGCGAAACTGGAGTCCAGAGGGGGATGTAATACTTCCATGGGAAAGGTCAACCCTAAGCTATATGCAAATGTACCTTCATAGGCTGGTGTGGTGGGCTGATGGCATCTCCCTGGCCAAATGTATGCCCACCTGGAACCTCAGAATGTGACCTTATTTGGAAATAGTGTCTTTACCAATTAGGTTAAGGACTTCAGATGATATACTAAATTTTGGATGGATCCCAAGTCCAAAGACTGGTGTCCTCATAAGAGGAGAGGACACAGACACACATGGAGGTAAGCCATATGATGACAAAGGAGATGAGGGGTGTGTCAGGAGCCACCTGTGTTTGTCCATTTGCATTACTGTAAAGAAATACTTGAGGCTGCGTAACTTACAAAGGAAAGAGGTTGAATTGGCTCACAGTTCTGCAGGCTGTATAGGAAGCATGGCGCCAGCATCTGCTTCTGGTGAGGACCTCAGGAAACTTACAATCATAGCAGAAGGTGAAGAGAGAGCAGGTATGCCAAATGGCAAGAATGGGAGCAAGAGGCTGAGGGGGGCTCCAGACTTAAACAACAAGACTGTGTGTGAGCTAACTGGGGGAGAATTCACTCATCACCAAGGGGATGATTCTAAATCATTCATGAGGGATCTGCCCCCTTGATCTAATCACCTCCTAGAGGCCCCACCTCCAACACTGGGAATCATATTACAACATGAGATTTAGAGGGGACAAATATATAAACCACATCCATCCACCCCTGGCCCCCCAAATCTCATGTCCTTCTCATGTTGTAAAATACAATCATGCCTTCTCAACAGTCCCCCAAAGCCTTACCTCATTCCAGAATCAACCCAAATTTCCCAAGTCCCAAGTCTCCTCTGAAGATGAGTCCCTTCCACCTATCAGCCTATGAAATCAAAGACAAATTGACTCCCAAAATACAATGAGAGTGCAGACATTGGGTAAACATTCCCATTCCACAAGGGAGAAGTTGACAAAAAGAAAGGATCTACATGCCCCATACAAGTCAGAAATCCAGCAGGGCGGTTATTAAATCTTAAAGCTCCAAGGTAATCTCTGTTGACTTCATGTCCCATATCCAGGGCACACTGGTGCAGGCGGTGGGCTCCCAAGGCCTTGGACAACTCTACCCCTCTGGCTTTGGAGGATGTAGCCCCTCTGGCTTCTCTCACACAATAGAGTTGAGTGCCTGTGGCTTTTCCAGATTCAGGGTGCAAGCTGCCAGTGGATCTACCATTCTGGGGTCTGGAGGACAGTGGCCCCCTTCCCACAGCTCCACTAGGCAGTGCCTTGGTGGGGACATTATATGGGGGTTCAACCCCACATTCTCTTTGGCACTGCTCTAGTAGAGGTTCTCTGTGAGGGCTCCATGCTGGCAGGAGGCTTCCGTCTGGGCACCTAGGCTTTCTCATACATTTCTGAAATCTAGAGGGAAGATGCCAAGCCTCCTTCACTCTTGCATTCTGGGGGCCTACAGGCTTAACACCAGATGGAAGTCACCAAGGCTTATAGTGGCTTGCACTCTCCAAAGCAGCAGCCTAAGCTATACTTGGGGCCCTTTGAGCCCAGGCTGGAGCCAGAGGAGCCAGGATGTGGAGATCAGTGTCCCAAGGCTACACAGGCAGCAGTGGCCATGGGCATGGCCCACAAAACCATTCTTTCCTCCTTGGCCTCTGGGCCTGTGATGGGAAAGACTACCTCAGAAATTTCCGAAATGCCTTCAAGGCCTTTTTCCCTTTGTTCTGGATATGAGCACTTGGCTCCATTTTAGTTATGCTAATCTCTCTAGCAAGTGGCTGCTCCATAGCCTACTTATATTTCTCTCCTGAAAATACCATTTTCTTTTTTTTTTTTTTTTTTTTTTGAGACGGAGTCTTGCTCTGTCGCCCACGCTGGAGTGCAGTGGCGCAATCTCGGCTCACTGCAAGCTCTGCCTCCTGGGATCAGGCTATTCTCCTGCCTCAGCCTCCCGAGTAGCTGGGACTACGGGCAACCGCCACCATGCCCAGCTAATTTTTTGTATTTTTAGTAGAGACAGGGTTTCACCATGTTAGCCAGGATGGTCTCGATCTCCTGATCTTGTGATCCACCCGCCTTGGCCTCCCAAAGTGCTGGGATTACAAGCGTGAGCCACCGCGCCCGGCCCGTTTTCATTTCTACCACGTGGCCAGCCTGTGAATTCTCCAAAATTTTTTATGTTCTGCTTCCCTTTGTTGATGAAAAAAGCCAAACTCTATAAAACACTTGACAAGATTGATTCTGAGCCAAATATGAGAGCCATGAACTGTGGCACAGCCTCAAAAGGTCCTGAGAACATGTATGCAAGGTGGTTGGGTTACGGCTTGGTTTTATGTTTTAGAAAGACATGAGACATCAATCAATACATGTAAAGTATACATTAGTTTGGTTTGGAATGGCAGGGCAATTCAAAGTGGGGAATTCCAAATCATAGGTGGATTTGAAGATTTTCTGATTGGCAATTGGCTGAAAAATTTCAATTATCTAAAAAGTTGAAGTCAGCAAAAAGCAATGCTTAAGATAAAGGGGGTTGTGGAAGCCAAGGTTCTTGTTATGTTCCAGAGAGAAGAGATGGTCAATGTCTCTTATCAGAACCTAAAAGGTGCCAGACTCTTGGATAAATCTCTCCTGAATCAGGAAGAGACCTGGAAAGGGAAAAAGATTCTGTACAGAATATAAATTTCCTCCACAAGAGACAGCTTTGCAGGGCCCTTCCAAAATGTGTCAGAGAAATATATTCTGGGATAAAATACTGGAATTTCCTTCCATGCCTGCCACCTGTCATGTGATGCTATACCAGAGTCAGGTTGGAATTTGATACCTTATTGCTACAAAGAGTCTGCTTTGTCAGTCTTAAGCCTGTTTTAATGTTAACACTGGTCAGCTGAGCCTAAACTCCAACAGGGAGAGGGTATGATGAGGGACCTCCCCTTCCTGTCATGGCCTGAACTGGTTTTCCAGGTTTCTTTGGAATCCCCTTGGATTGGCATTTTATTTTTTCATTTACACCTTTTAAATATAAGTTCCAACTTTAAGTCATTTCTTTGCTCCCATATCTTATCACAGACTCTTAGAAGCAACCAGGTCACATCTTAGAAATGTCTGCTTAGAAATGTCTTCCACCAGATGCCCTAAATCATCACTCTTAAGGTCAAACTTCCACAGATCCCTAGGGCATGAACACAGTGTAGCCAAGTTGTTTCTTAGGATTTAACAAGGGTGACCTTTACTCCAGTTCCCAATAAGTTCCTCACTTCCATCTGAGATTTCCTCAGCCTGACTTTCACAGTCCATATGTCTATCAGCATTTTGGTGACAACCATTTAATCATTCTCTAAGAAATTCCAAACTTTCCCTCATCTTCCTGTCTTCTTCTGAGTCCTCCAAATTCTTCTAACCTCTCTGCCTGTTACCTAACTCCAAAGCTGCTTCCACATATTCAGCCATCTTTAAAGCAATGTTCCACCCTTCAATACCAATGTTCTGTGTTAGTTTGTGTTACTAGGGAAAAAAAATACATGAGGCTAGTAATTTATAAAGAAAAGAGGTTTAGGCCGGGCACTGTAGCTCATACCTGTAAATCCTAGCATTTTGGGAGGCAGGGACAGGAGGATCACTTGAGCTCACAAGTTTGAGACCCGCCTGGGCAACATAGTGAGAACTTGTCTTGAAAACACAAGAAGGGAAGGGTGGGGGAGAGCAGAAGGGCAGGACAGGGCAGAAGGGAAGGGCAGGGAAGGCAGAAGAGAAAGAAGGAAACGAGGTTTAATTAGCTCACAGTTCTGCAGGCCATTCCAGAAACATGGCCCTGGCATCTGCTTCTGGTGAGGCCTCAGGGAGATTGCAATCACGGCAGAAGGCAAAGGGGGAGCAGGCGTGTCACATGGCAAGAGGGAGCAAGAGAAGTGGCATGTCCCAGACTTTTAAACTACCAGCTGTCACGTGGACTAACTGAGGGAGAACTCACTCATCACCTGGGGGATGGTGCTAAACCATTCATGAGGGGTTCCAGCCCTGTGATCCAATCACCTCCCACCAGGCCCCACCTCCAACACTGGGATTAACATCTCAACGTGAAATTTGGAGGGACACACAGCCAAACCATTTCACCACAGGAAGCTGGAAGAGGCAGAGGGTCCTCCCCTGGAGCACTCAGAGACAGCCACCAACACCTTGATCTCAGATTCCCGACTTCCAGAACTCTGAAAAAATTTTTGTTGTTTTAAGCCACATTTGTGATATTTTTGTTATGGCAGCCACAGCACGGATATAGCTGGTAACAGAGTTCTTTAGCCTCCAAAATACAAGCCTGGGGTAAATATTACTATTGAATTTGGCCACATGGAAATCAGGAAGAATGTAATATGCATCATCGATGGACGGGATGACCTGGGAGATCGTGGCAAGTTTAAAGCTAATTGGAAGTTGGCAACCAAAAAATCCTGTCTTGCAAATTGCCAGGAAATCGCCAAGAAAACCTTTAGAAAATATGGTTAAAGATGGAGAAACCCAGATAACTCCCTGGTTTCTGAAGAGGTGCTTAGGCACTTAAGTGAGACTGACGAGAGTTCACACTGTACCCTTCAGAAGGGCGGACACTCATGAGATCGTCAACCATGGCTCCCACCCTGGGAGGCAGACACAGAGCTGGAGGCGGCTGCCATAAATTAGGTGGGCAGAGAGGCATCAGCACTGGGACTTGTGGGAGGCCTGGGAAGGAACAGGCAGCAGTGGGGCCTGGACAGCCCTGGGGAAAGGAAGTTACTTGGAGGAGACCAGGGGCTTGCATTTGGGCCAAAACCAAGGACAAGAGATCAGCTGGTCCCAGGAACTCTGGAGCCCAGCACCCCACCATGGGTGCAGGGGCCTGACAACCCAACAGAGGGCTGTGGGCACCGGGCACCAGCCTGTGGGGGGTCTGAAGGCTGCTGCCCAGCCACACATGTCCTGGTTCTGAACAAAGGGTCCAAGAGGCACCTGGAGCCCCGCCCTCCTCAGAGCAGCCTCTTAGCCTCAGCTGGTGTTGTCCCCTGGTCACCCCACATGCCCTGACAGTGGGGCCCGGCCTCAGAAAGGGGCCCCTCCATTTGTATTTTCTATCTGATCCTTGACACAGTGCTAACACCAAAGACCAAACCCTAATCTTGGTTCACATACTCTGCAAAGAAATGACTGAGACTAGTTCTTCCGGAGGTCAGTTTTAGAACATGTTTATTCTAACTTAATTCTGCCTTATCTCTGTGCACCAAGAAAACTATCTGCACATGTGTAGTAAAATGTGAAGTTACCTTCATTTTGTTTGTATACTAAACTTTTAAGAAATCTCACTTTTTAAAACTTGGTTTTGTGTTTTGTGTGCTTATAATATTTTCCATAATAGATCATTTTAATGATGAAGTCTCAATCTTCTGACAGAATGCAGATCAGTGGATTCCCAGCCATCAGGGAGGCGCTGATTGCAAAGGGGCCTGGTGGAATTTTTGGAGACATTCTGCATCTTCTTGCGACTGTTCATCTGCATTATGGTGATGGTTGCATGACTGTGCATTTGTTGAAACTCACATGTAACAGGATGGATTATACTGAAAGTAAACTACACTTGAGTAAATATCACTTTTAAAACTTTAAAAAGTTGGGGGATGGTTCACTTTCCCGGCTCAAAGCCCCCTGGCCACGCTGCCTGGCCAGCCCACCCCCATCCCTGCCAGCACTTGCCTCCAGCATCCCAACAGCCTCCTGACACCCTGGGCTGCTCTAAACCCTCAGGAGCACAGCCCTCCGGGATCAGCTGGATGGAGATGGGGAGCCCGAGACTCGTGCCACACCATGTCCTCCCGCCCCTACCAGCCACACACGGACGTCAAAGCAGCACTGTCCTCGCATGCGCTGCTCCCACCCACCCTGGCACGGTCATTCCAGGCCTGGGGTAGGAAGGCAGATGCTCCCCCTGCCCCCAGACACAAGCATACCTGCACACACACCCCAGCATACACACACACTCACATGCACACACTGACACACACAGGTGTGTACAGCTGAGACACAGCCTGTTCCCAGACAGTCCAGCCCCCATCACTGAGGGAAAGGGGCAGCACTGTGGGGCTACAGGAGTGGCAGCTGGACACAGAGCCAGGCCCTGGCGAAGGCCCAGGTCACTGGGGGAGGCTGCTGGAATGGCTGGGCGTGAAGGCCAGAAGAGGGCAGGAGTGGCTGGGGGCACTGTGCCTGTTGGGCCTAGGTGGGCACACACTGGGCAGGAGAGGAATAGCCCAGCCCCTCAGACAGGAAGGGGTTGGGGCAGGGGCCATTTCTGGAGGCCAGGGCAGGGCCAGCGCCCCAAAGAAAAGCAGAGCTGGGTGAGAACGGACATGGGGCTCAGAGCTGAGCAGGCCTGGTGGGCCCCAGGAGGGAGACACAGAGGACCGGGGATCTCAAGGCTGGCAGAGGCCAGAGATGGACCCCCAGCTGGGATGCCATCCTCCTTCCTGGGGGCCCACCCTGCCCGGGCCCTGCAGCCCAGCACAGCTTGGGGCATTGGCTAGAACTGGGTGAGAACAGGCCAGGCACTGAGGCCTCTGCCCCAAATGCCCACAGCCTGGGGAAAATGAGCAGGTACATGGAGGGGCAAGTGGAGCCCCAGGCACACCCACACAGTGCACACAGCCTCACCGGGGCCCGGGAAGTGGGTGGGCAGGAGGCTCGCCACCCCTGCTGTGGTTTATCTCAGAATCATGGGTCCTTCCAGGGAACTCAGCATTTTCCCCTCAGCCTCCCACACGGCACCTTTCCCCAGGGCCACGAGCTGGGCATGGGGGCCTTGGACAGCCTAGGAACTGGACACTCACCCCCAGCCTGGGTTCCCTGAGCCTCACATCATAGCCCTCCAGGGCCCTGGCAGCCAGCAGCCCTTCCGGGGTGTTCCACACATGCTGAGCATCTCTCTGAGGGCGCCAGGCCTGACAGCCCCTCTCCCTCCACAGGAGCACCAGCCCTGGGCACCCGGGGTCCCAGGGGCAGGTCCCGGTGTCTCCCTCCCCAAAGATTCTCTACACCCCACCCCTCCCCGGTGGCCACTCCATGCATGCTGCCCTCCAGGGACAGGCAGGCCAGTGGTGTGAAGGGAATCATCATGCTCAGAGCAGAGCACTGGGTGCAACCCAGGATGAATGCCATGGGCGCCTCCAGGAAGGCCACTGAGCCCGAGCCCGGCCGTCTCCATGTACCCACGCCCACCCACAGCATAGATGGGGCATGGCGTCCCCAGCCTCCAGCAGCTTCAGGGACCTTGCAGAGCCATCAGCCACCTCCTCACAGCTCCCTGCCAGCCCCTGGCCAGGCCCCCAGGCCCCAGCCTTCATGTGCTGGCCTTGAGAAGCAGCCCAGCTGGGGACCCCCGGCTGCAGGACAGTGACCTGGGAGTGAGTACAAGGTGAGGCCACCACACAGGGTGCCAGCTCCAAGCGGGTCACAGGGATGAGGGCTGCGGCCATCAGGAGGCCCTGCACGCACGTCTTGGACACGTGGCCCCCGAGGGCCAGTTCACCTTGGTGTGCCTCATTCTCCCGCACAGAAGAGCCCCCACCCTTTCTTCACAAGGCTTTCGTGGGAGCGGAGGCGGCGATGCCCAGTACCCTCTCCCTTTCCCAGGCAACGGGACTCCGAGTTTGCTGACTGGGACCACCAAGCCCACGCACGCATCAAGAGTGAGAGTCCGGGAGCTGGGCAGGGGCCCCGGGGTCGGGGCTGAGACAGAAGAGAACCTCCCCCAGCACTCGGTGTGCATCTGTAGTGAAGGAGCCTCACCTGAGCCCCCACTGTTGCTCAATCGACTTCCCAAGAACAGAGAGAAAAGGGAACTTCCAGGGCGGCCCAGGCCTCCGGGGATTCCCACCCCATTTTTAGCTGAAAGCACTGAGGCAGAGCTCCCCCCACCCAGGCTCCATTGCCCGGCATAAAAATAACAACCGTAGTTACTGATCATCTGGGAGCTCTCCAGGAACCCAACAGGGAGCCGGACGGGCCACACCGGCCACAGGCACCAAATGGAGGCCCGGGCACTTCAGGTATCCCAGCCCACTGGGAACCCCAGTTGAGGGGCTGGCCTGGACAACAGTGAGGGAGAGGCTGCCTGGGCCCCTGACAGGGAGGGGACTCCTGGGCCACCCTCACAGCATAAACCAAGCTTCTTGGTCACTGCATGGACTCTAGGCATCCCTTCCCTGCATGGGGACACAGGAAAGCTAGAAACAACCTAACGCCGACCTGGAGAAGGCAGGGGGCTGGGAATCTTGGCTGGGACAGGGCTGGGCCCAGGACTAAGAAGGTCAGAGGCCCCACGCTGGGCAGGGCTAGGCTGGGTGCAGACTGCCTGCCACCCCCAGGACAGGGACAGCCAACCCAGAGCCGGGAGGGAGGGTGGGGAGGCGGCAGCAGGGAGCTGTCCTGAGCTCCACTGCGCCACTGGCTGATCTGGGCAAATCCGAGCTGGAGCTGGGCGGACTGAGGGGGGCTTGGCTGAGTGGACTAGACTGAGACAGGCCGAACAGACTGAGCTGAGGCGAGTTGGGTGGGCTGAGAGGGCTACCCTATCCCTTTAGAGGACAGGCTGGCCAAGCTGGACTGTCCTGAGCCAGGGCGATTGGGGCTGGCCCGGGCCAGCTGAGTTGAGTGCACTGGGTGGAGTGAAATGAGCTGGCCTCAGCTGAGATGGGTTCTCCTAAGCCCTAAGGCGGACTGAGCTGGGCTGAGCTGGGCTGAGCTGGACTTATCTGGGGGGCAGGGCAAAGTCAGGCTGAGCTGAGGTGGCCTGCCCTGGGTGGTCCAGGATTGAGCTAAGCTGAATTAGGCTGACCTGGACTTGACTGGACTTGGTTGAAATAAGCTGGGCCGACACAGGAGTAGGGACAAGCTACAGTTCTCTACTCAGGGTGGAATGGGTGGTCGTGGACTATCCGGGCTGAGCGAGACCAAGCTGGGGTATTACCTGCTGAGCTTACCTGACCCGGCCTGAGTTCAGCAGGGCTGCGCTGAGCTGGGCTGAGCTGGACAGACCTGAGCCAAGCTTAGCCGGTTGGGCTGACTAAGCTGGGCTGAGCTAGGCTGGGCGAGAGACCTGATGATGGGCAGGGTTAAAAGCTGGAGTGAGCAGGGCTTAGATCTCACTGAGTTTAGCTGGGATGAGCTGGTCTGGGCTGAACTGTGCCAAAGTGAACTGGGATAAACGAGGCTCGCCTGAGTGGACACAGCTGGGCTGGGCTCAACTGGGTTCAGCTGAGCTGGGCTGGGCTAGACTACACTGGGTTCAGCTGGGCTGGGCTGGGCTGGGCTAGACTACACTGGGTTCAGCTGAGCTGGGCTGGGCTAGACTACACTGGGTTCAGCTGGGCTGGGCTGGGCTAGACTACACTGGGTTCAGCTGAGCTGGGCTGGGCTAGACTACACTGGGTTCAGCTGGGCTGGGCTGGGCTGGGCTGGGCTAGACTACACTGGGTTCAGCTGGGCTGACCCAAGCTGAACTGGACTAAGGTGGCCTGGCCTGGCCTGAGCTGTGACTGGAAGACCTGGGCTGAGCTGGACAGACCTGAGCCAAGCTTAGCTGGTTGAGCTAAGCTGGGCTGAGCTAAATTGGGGTGACCCGGGGAGGGTTAGGCTGGGTGAGGGATCTGAGATGGACAGGGTTAGAAGCTGGACTGAGCTGGGCTTAATTGCTGAACTGAGTTGAGCTGGGGTGAGCTGATCTGGGCTGGGCTGAACTGAACTGTCCCAAAGTGAACTGGACTGAACTAGGCTAGCCCTGCGTGGGCTGGGCTGGGCTAACCTAGGTTCAGCTGGGCTCATATGGGCTGGGCCAGGCTAAGGTGAACTGAACTGAGCTGAGCTGCGCCAAACTGGGTTCAGCTGGGCTGGGCTGGGCTGAACTGACCAGAACTGAACCTGGCTGGGCTGGGCTGAACTAGGCTAGCCTGAGCGGGCTGAGCTAGGTTGGACTGGGGCAGGCTGGGCTGGGCTGGGCTGGGCTAGGCTAGGCTAAGCTAAGCTAACCTAACCTAACCTAACCTAACCTAACCTAACCTGGGTTCAGCTGGCCTAGGTTGGGCTGGGCTGGGCTAAACTGGATTCAGCTGCGATGTGCTAATATGGGCTAGGCTGGGTCAGGTTGAGGTTAACTGAACTGGGCTGACCTGGGCTGAGCTCAACTGAGTTCATATGGGCTGGGCTGGGCCAACTGGGCTGAGGTGGATGGAGCTGAGCTGAGCTGGCCTGGCCAGGCATGAGCTGTGATTGGAAGACCTGGGCTGAGCTGGACAGACCTGAACCAAGCTTAGCTGGGTGGGCTGACTAAGCTGAGTTGAGCCAAATTGGGTTGAGCTGGGGAGGGCTAGGCTGGGTGAGTGACCTGAGATGGACAGGGTTAGAAGAAGCTGGAGTGAGCTGGGCTTGGATTATTGAACCAAATTGGGTTGGGGTGATCTAAACTGGGTTCTGCTGGGATAAGCTGATCACACTGGGCTGAACTGAGCAGAGCTGAACCTAGCTGGGCTGGGCTAAACTGGGCTAGCCTGAGTGGGCTGAACTGGGCTGCTGGGGCTGGACTGGGTAAGCTGGGCTGAGCTGGGTTGGGTGGAAATGGGCTGAGCTGAGCTAGGCTAAACTGAGTTTGGCTGGGCTGCGCTGGGCTGGGCTGGGTTCAGCTGAGCTGGGTTGGGTTAGACTGGGCCAAACTGGGTTCAGCTGAAATGGGCTAATATGAGCTGGGCTAGGCCAGGCTGAGCTCAGCTAAACTGGGCTGTGCTGGACTGGGCTGAGCTAGACTAAACTGTATTCAGCTGGGCTGGCCTGTCCTGGGCTAAACTGGGTTCAGCTGGGCTGGGCTGAGCTGGGCTGAGTAGGATTAGTTGAGCTGGTCGTAACTGGATTTAACTAGCTAGGCTAGGCTTAACTGACTAAGCTGATCTGGACTGTATTCATCTGGGTGAAGCTGGGGTGAGGTGGTTACTTTAGGTCCAGCTTTGCTGAGCTAAACTGGACTGGGCTAAATTGATCTGGACTGACCATTCTTACCTGGCTAAGAGGAGCTGAGTCAGAAGCAAGCCGGTTGAGCTGGCTGGACTGCAAGGGGAGGTCCTGGGCTGACCCGGGCCAGGCTGAACCAGGCTGGCTTAGAGTACACTTCAGAGGGTGACTCCCCCGGTAGGCCAGTCTCAGCTGAACTTGGCTGTCCCGGTGGGCAGAGCAGGGCTGGATACTGTGATTTTGGGGGTACCTAGAGCAGACTTCAAGGCCAAGCTAAACTGGGCTCCAGGGGCAGGATGGGCTGGGGACTTGGGGCTCCAGGCCAGGGGCGAACGGCCACGCTGTGCAGACCGCACTATTTGGGCCAGGGTTCTGTTGTGGGAGGGACTGCCTGGGGCATCAGGGCAAGTCTTCCCACCCTTCCCTAGAGGTCAGGGATGGGCAGAGCACCATGGGAGTCTGGCAGGTCAGGTGAGGGCTGCTGTGATGGGGAGATCGAGGCTTGACACTCAAGAGCCTGAGGACCTGAGACGACAGCCTCGGGGGGCTGGGGTCAGGGTTGGAGGGCAGGCAGACCATCCACCATGAGCCCAGAGAGAGTTTGAACGGGGAGGGCTCTGGGGTCCCAGGCCCCATGGGGTCCCCAGGCTTCAGCCTAGGGGCATGGCCCAGTGCCCATGCTGCAGCACTTGCGGGGGGAGGCTGGGGTCATCCTGGGGGCACCCCCCTTCCTGAGCCCAGCCTGAGGACAGTGGCTGAGCAACAGCTTCTGGTGGGGGAATGGGGGCCCTGGGAGGTGCCCTGGGCCTGGGGCTTGTGGGGAAAAAGGCCCAGAATGAGCCTGGCCATCTGGATCCCTGCCACGGGGTCCCCAGCTCCCCCATCCAGACCCCCCAGGCCTGATGGGCGCTGGCCTGAGGCTGACACTGACTAGGTTCTGTCTTCACAGCCTCCACACAGAGCCCATCCGTCTTCCCCTTGACCCCCTGCTGCAAAAACATTCCCTCCAATGCCACCTCCATGACGCTGGGCTGCCTGGCCACGGGCTACTTCCCAGAGCCGGTGATGGTGACATGGGATGCAGGCTCCGTCAATGGGACAACTATGACCTTACCAGCCACCACCCTCACGCCCTCTGGTCACTATGCCACCATCAGCTTGCTGACCTTCTCGAGTGCGTGGGCCAAGCAGATGTTCACCTGCCGTGTGGCACACACTCCATCGTCCACAGACTGGGTCGACAACAAAACCTTCAGCGGTAAGAGAGGGCCAAGCTCAGAGACCACAGTTCCCAGGAATGCCAGGCTGAGGGCTGGCAGAGTGGGCAGAGGTTGAGGGGGTGGGTGGGCTCAAACGTGGGAACACCCAACATGCTTGGGGACCTGGGCCAGGATGTGGGGGCAAGAGGAGGGCACACAGAGCTCAGGGAGGCCAACAACCCTCATGACCACCAGCTTCCCCGCAGCCTGCTCCAGGGACTTCACCCCGCCCACTGTGAAGATCTTACAGTCGTCCTGTGACGGCGGCGGGTACTTCCCCCTGACCATCCAGCTCCTGTGCCTCGTCTCTGGGTACACCCCAGGGACTATCAACATCACCTGGCTGGAGGACGGGCAGGTCATGGGCGTGGACTTGTCCACCAACTCTACCGCGCAGGAGGGTGAGCTGGCCTCCACACAAAGCGAGCTCACCCTCACCCAGAAGCAGTGGCTGTCAGACCGTACCTACACCTGCCAGGTCACCTATCAAGGTGGCACCTTTGAGGACAGCACCAAGAAGTGTGCAGGTACGTTCCCACCTGCCCTGGTGGCCACCACGGAGGCCAGAGAAGAGGGGCGGGTGGGCCTCACACAGCCCTCCGGTGTACCACAGATTCCAACCCGAGAGGGGTGAGCGCCTACCTAAGCCGGCCCAGCCCATTCGACCTGTTCATCCGCAAGTCGCCCACGATCACCTGTCTGGTGGTGGACCTGGCACCCAGCAAGGGGACCGTGAACCTCACCTGGTCCCGGGCCAGTGGGAAGCCTGTGACCCATCCCACCCCAAAGCAGGAGAAGCAGCGCAATGGCACGTTAACCGTCACGTCCACCCTGCCAGTGGGCACCCGAGACTGGATCGAGGGGGAGACCTACCAGTGCAGGGTGACCCACCCCCACCTGCCCAGGGCCCTCGTGCGGTCCACGACCAAGACCAGCGGTGAGCCACGGGCAGGCTGGGGTCGTGGGGGGAGGGAGGGAGCGGGCGAGCAGAGCCTGGGCTGACCCCACGTCTGGCCGCAGGCCCCCGTGCTGCCCCGGAAGTCTATGCGTTTGCGACGCCAGAGGAGCCGGGGAGCCAGGACAAGCGCACCCTCGCCTGCCTGATCCAGAACTTCATGCCTGAGGACATCTCGGTGCAGTGGCTGCACAACGAGGTGCAGCTCCCAGACGCCCGGCACAGCATGACGCAGCCCCGCAAGACCAAGGGCTCCGGCTTCTTCGTCTTCAGCCGCCTGGAGGTGACCAGGGCCGAATGGGAGCAGAAAGATGAGTTCATCTGCCGTGCAGTCCATGAGGCAGCGAGCCCCTCACAGACCGTCCAGCGAGCGGTGTCTGTAAATCCCGGTAAATGACGTACTCCTGCCTCCCTCCCTCCCAGGGCTCCGTCCAGCTGTGCAGTGGGGAGGGCTGGCCCGACCTTCTGTCCACTGTTGCAACGGCCCCAGGAAGCCACCCCCAATAAACAGCAGTACCTGCTCAGAGCCCCGGGTACACCCGTTCTTGGGAGCGGGCAGGGCTGTGGGCAGGGGCATCTTGGCACAGAGGAATGGGCCCCCAGGAGGGGCAGTGGGAGGAGGTGGGCAGGGCTGAGTCCCCCCAAGAGAGGCGGTGGGAGGAAGTGGGCAGGGCTGAGGTGCCACTCATCCATCTGCCTTCGTATCAGGGGTATTTGTCAAACAGCATATCTGCAGGGACTCATCAGAGCTACCCCGGGCCCTCTCTGCCCCCACTCTGGGCCCACCCCCTCCAAGGAGTCCAAAGACCCAGGGGAGGTCCTCAGGGAAGGGGCAAGGGAGCCCCCACAGCCCTCTCTCGGGGGCTTGGCTTCTACCCCCCTGGACAGGAGCCCCTGCACCCCCAGGTGTAGATGGGCACACAGGCCCCTCCAGGTGGAAAAACAGCCCTAAGTGAAACCCCCACACAGACACACACGACCCCAGACAGCCCTCCCCCAAGTCTGTGCCACTGGCATTCACCTCTCTGCCCTGTCGCGCCTTGCCGAGTCCTGGCCCCAGCACAGGGTCCAGTGGGGCCAAGCCCACTCACACCCCACAGCCTTCGCCACCCTGCCCTGTGGGCACACCAGGCCCAGGTCAGCAGCCAGGCCCCCTCTCCTACTGCCCCCCCCACCGCCCCTCGGTCCATCCTGAATCAGCCCCCAGGGAATCGCCAGCCTCACACACCCAGTCTCGCCCACTCACGCCTCACTGAAGGCACAGCTGTGCACACACCAGGCCCCATAGCAACTCCACAGCGCCCTGCACCACCACTGGGGCGCCATAGACACCCCACACATGGTCACGCGTGGCCCACACTCCGCCTCCCATACTGCCTCCAGCCAGGCTACTCCCAAGCCCTTCCTCTGAGCCATACCTGGGCCGCTGGATCCCAGAGAGAAATGGAGAGGCCCTCACATGGTGTCCTCCAGTCCAACCCTCCCTGCCACCCTGTCAGCAGCACCCCACAGCCAAACACAGGATGGATGCGTGGGCTCCGTCCCCCACTCACCCACACCGGAACCCCAGAGCAGGCTACATGCCCCTCCCAGGCCTCAAACTCACATGCGCATCTGACACCCCAGATCCGAACGCTCCCCCCGGTCATGCACACCAAGGACACAGCACCCACCAAATCCACACGGAAACACGGGCACCGGGCACCCCAAGAGCACAAAGCCCCTCCACGTCTGAAGACCGTCCCCGCACACCATCACAGCCACGCACTCAGCTTCACTCTCACGTCCCAGCCCACCCGCACCCAGCTCCAGGCCGGGAGCAGCAGAAAGAGGTGTGAGGGCCTGAGGCTGGACCTGCACCTGCTGGTGACCCGGGACCAGCAGGCAGCTCAGGGCATTGGGGAAGGGAGTGGAGGGGACCCAGGGCAGGAGGAGCCAGAGGGACCAGGCTGGTGGGCGGGGCCGGGCCGGGGTAGGGCCAGGAGGCAGCTCTGGACTCCCACAGGCCCGGGCTCATAGTCCACACCAGGACAGCCCCTCAGAGCACCCATGTGGTGAGTCCCAGGTCTTGGGAGCCAGGCCGCAGAGCTCACGCATCCTTCCGAGAGCCCTCAGTGAGGCGGCCACTCCTGTGCCAAGGGGCTGGGTCCTTCTCTGGGGAGGGGATGGGGTCTGGAGAGAGGCAGAGTGGAGGTAACCAGAGGTCAGGGGAGAAGCCGTAAGGAACAGAGGGAAAATGGGGCCAGAGCGGAGGCCCAGGGATGAGAGGTCAGGAGTGGTCGGCCTGGCCCTGGGCTGTTGACTGACTCGGGACCTGGGTCCCCACCCTCAGGGCTGGCTGGCGGCTCTGCGCAGTCCCGGAGGGCCCCGGACACGGTGCTCTGCCACTCCGGACAGCAGCAGGGACTGTCGAGAGAAGCAAGGGGCTCTGTCCGTGACCCCTGCTGCCACTGTGGAGCCGGGAGGGCTGACTGGCCAGGTCCCCCAGAGCTGGACGTGTGCGTGGAGGAGGCTGAGGGCGAGGCGCCGTGGACGTGGACTGGCCTCTGCATCTTCGCCACACTCTTCCTGCTCAGCGTGAGCTACAGCGCTGCCATCACGCTCCTCATGGTGGGCACCCACCTCCAGGGGCCAGGCCAGCGCAGGGGGCTGGGCAGAGCCAGCAGAGCACCCTGACCCACGCCCTCCCCTCAGGTGCAGCGGTTCCTCTCAGCCACGCGGCAGGGGAGGCCCCAGAACTCCCTAGACTCCGCCAACATCCTCCAGCCCCTGCCTAGGCCGAGGGCCACTCACGACCCACCAGGCCCAGCTTTTTCTCTGCCGGCGCCTGAGCCTCCCTCGGGCTGCGACCTGCCCTGGGTGGAAAAAGGGAAGCAGACAAGTAAAGGGGGCACAAGGTCACCACTGTGGCTGCTGGCCAGTGACTCTCAGCCCAGAGGGGACCCACTCAGCCTCAAGGCTAAAGGCGCCGACAGAACCACCAGTCGCAGCCCCCACCCTAAAACAGTGTCTGTCCCTTCAACAGTCATCGAGGAGGGGGGGCTGCTAGCCGTTCTGAGCCCATCCCGGGCCCCTGGGTCTCAGGGTCACTCCCATTCTGACTGTATAATCACCAAAAAACAAAGAGGGCCCAGCACCCAGCCCAGGACACAGCTGAGTCTGCGTCCAGCCCAACACCAGCCCACGGCCTCACTCCCCAGCCTTGGTCTGACCCTTCTAGCCCTGAGGTCCAAGTGCCTGGCATCCCTGTCCCCCAAGCCTCACCCAGACCTTCTTTCCCTTCACCCACCCCTCCTGCCATCCATCCGCAGCCCCCATCCCTGCAGCCTAAAGGCACAGGGAAGCCCTCTGAGGCCAGGCCACAGGACTGTTGAGGACTTCGGGCCCCTGGAGTGGGTAGAGGGGCTCCCACAGCCAGAGAAGGGGTTTCTGCAGGGACAGCAGCTGCTGACCTCATCCCTATGACCTCATCCAGCCTCTGGCTTCAGCAGTCCTATTTCTTTCCCTCTGGGTTTCTTAGTAAAGTTCCTTTTCACAAACCCCATGTCTCCAGAGTGCTCTGTGGGAGGTGTCTGTGGCCCTGGAGTGGCTGGTGGGAGGCAGGAACCCTGAGGACGTGGAGGAGGAGCCAGAGGGGAAGGAAGGGCTGGGGCCATTCTGGGGTCCTCAGAGCCAAAGTGCCCAAGCAGTGGTTCCCATCAATCACCCCTCAGCACCCCAGAGACTCCCCAGCTCGGCCCTGTCATACCTGGTCTGCTGGTCTCCAGCCCAGACTCATGCCGCCTCCTCAGGTAAAGTCAAAGCAACAATCAACATCGACCCCTTTGTGGGCAACACCAGAAGGGGCCCATGCTGTGGTCAGCACAGGAGGCCCCAAGAATGTGGCTGCACAGTCACCAAGGTGGAGGCTGGTGGGGGCCCCCAGGACCACTGGCCACACACCCTGATCCACCACCCACTGAGCACAGACAAAGCTGACTCCCCAGCCCACAGCCGCCCACCAGCCTGGACCTCCTGAAGAGCTGAGATGTGACACAGGAGCAGGCTGGGGCCCCAGAGCCATCGGGACCACAGGTGGGCTTGACCCACACCTGTCCTCAGGGCAAACATGCAGCTTCCCTGGCTGGAGAGGCCTGCTTACGAGGGTCTCCACGACATCCTAAAAATGGAAGAGAATACATGATAGGCATGACAAAGGGCAGGGTTCCCTCATATACAAAGAGCACTCAGGGATCAACAAAAAGAAAGGTGAGCAATAGGTTCTTCATGGAAAGGAAAAACCCAGTGGCCGATAATATAAAGAAACCATTTTAACAATGAGAAAAGTGAAAGGAAGGAGGAGGGGATGAAGGAGGTGGAGGTGCTTCTTGGCCCTGACTGAGGGCAGGTGAATCCCTAAGACCACTTTTTAGGGCCAGTTGGCAAAATGCCCCAAGGCAGGAGAGTCCTCTCACAGTGATGGCCCCACAGGGAGAGCCTCGCCCTGTGCCAGGAGAGCCACATCACATGGAGTCTGGCACAAAGCGGAATGAAGCAAGCCTGCCACAGTCTGACAGCAGCACCTGGGTCCTCCGCCCTGTCCTCTGCTGCCACCTCGGAGCAGCCGGGCACGGGGGACAAGGTGAGGAGCAACGGCTCCCTACGGGGTAGGAAACCCCAAAGTAGGCAGCGCTGAGGCCAACTGGGTCCAAACAACACCAGAGGAGGGGGCGTCACAGGACATGGCCAAGGCCACAGCCGCTGCCCAGCTCTCCTCACACACGCCCTCATTCACAGACACACACACAGGCACACACTCGCACATGCAAAAACACACAGGTTCACACACACAGACTCAACCTCTCATACACATTTGCACTCACACACCAATCATGCACTCACACATGCTGACACGCTAGGGCACGCTCACACCAACACACACACAGTCTCAGGAAGCCAGGCCCTCCATCCACCCCATCGCCAGCCCAGGGTCTCGCAAACCCCCATCTCCTGCAACAGACCGGCCCTCCACAGCCAAGGTCCCCTGGACCGGGAACCCCTCTGGGGGGCAGAGCTCAGTGACTTCTTTCTCTGCCCTGCACCCTAGATCATGAGACCCCCATGGCCCCAGAGCAAGGGCAACAAGGAGTCAGCTCACTGCCCCCCTGTGTGGCAGACGTCCTCACTCAGAAAATTCCACCGCCTCAAAGGCCTGAGAGGAAGGCGAGATGAGCACCCACGTAGAGGACACAGACGGGGCCCGTGGGGAGGGGCAGAAGCCTGGATTCACACCCAGGCTCGGAACAGCGCCCCTGCCTTCCACATGGCCTGGCCTCCCGGGAGCAAGAGGATGCCGTCTCAGGGCCCCTCCATCCCCCTCTTTATTCCCCTATTAACCCACCCGTGGGTACAACCACGGCTCCCAAAAGGTAGAGCCACATCCTCGCCCCTGGGGCCATTGAGTGCAGTGTTATTTGTCAAAAGGGCCTTTGCAGATCCCATCGAGGTAAGGATTTCGAGGTGAGGGCACCTGGATTATCAAGGATTTGAGGTGAGGGCACCTGGATTATCAAGGATTTCGAGGTGAGGGCACCTGGATTATCAAGGATTTGAGGTGAGGGCACCTGGATCATCAAGGATTTCGAGGTGAGGGCGCCCTGGATTATCAAGGATTTCGAGGTGAAGGCACCCTGGATTATCAAGGATTTGAGGTGAGGGCACCCTGGATCATCAAGGATTTCAAGGTGAGGGCACCTGGATTATCAAGGATTTCAAGGTGAGGGCACCCTGGATTATCAAGGATTTCGAGATGAGGGCACCCTGGATTATAAAGGATTTTGAGGTGAGGGCACCCTGGATCATCAAGGATTTCAAGGTGAAGGCACCCTGAATTATCAAGGATTTTCAGATGAGGGCACCCTGGATCATCAAGGATTTCGAGCTGAGGGCACCCTGGATTATCAAGGATTTCGAGGTGAAGGCACCCTGGATTATCAAGGATTTTGAGGGGAGGGCACCCTGGATTATCAAGGATTTCGAGGTGAGGGCATCTTGGATTATCAGGGATTTCGAGGTGAGGGCATCCTGGATTATCAAGGGGGCTGGGTCCCTAGGTCCAAGGACAAGTGTCCTAGCTGGAGACAGACGAGGAGACACAGGGATGGGGAGAGGCAGAGGCAGACAAGGGTGGTGCTATGGACTGAGCGTCTGTGTCTGCCGGAAACTCATGTGTGACAGCCCTCATCCCAGAGTGAGAGCATGCAGAGCTGAGGCCTTGGGGAGGTGGTTAGGGCCTGAGGGGGAACCCTAAAAAAATGTCATTCGTTCCCTAATCTTACTAGAGACCCTAAAGAAAAGGGACCCTGGAGAGCAGCCCTGCCCTCTTTCCACCACGTGAGGACACAGCGAAAAGATGGGGGTCTGTGAACCAGGAATTGGCCCTTCCTGGAACTTGACCCTGCTGCCATCCTGACCTTGAACTTCCAGCTTCCGTGGGAAATGAATGTTGCTGATGAACCCACCAGTCTATGGTATTTTTGTTATTGCAGCCAGAAATGACTAAGACACAGCAGCCACATCCCCCTGGCAAAGGCTGGGGGGCATCCCAAGGTTCATAACAAAAGCTCCAGAGCTTCCCTGAACCACCAGGGTGTGTCTTCCCAGGACCCTGGGGCAGCCACAGGCTACCTCCCTCCTCCTCTGACCCCACCTGCCCTGATCTGGCCTCATTGTCACTCCCTGGATTTCACCCGATGGCCTCCGCCGGGGTGGCCCGGCCCCACAGCCAGGGCATCTTCCATTCACGCCCACACTTTCCAGGACTCCGCTGCAGCAGCTCCTCTGTGAAGTGCCCCCGGCCTCCCATTGCCGGTGCCACCAGAGCCCCCAGACAGAGCTGGCCTCCCCCGACTCCAGGGCCAGCATTGCTGGTGGGATCTCTCCAACGCAATGGCCGGCTCCCCGGTGACCCACAGTAGGAGTGCCACCTGGGCAGCGCTGGACAGAGTAGAGCAGGCACCTTGGCCGCCCTGACCTGCAGGGCTGCAGGCTAGGAGACGGGGTGCCCCCCATGCCCCCACCCTGGGCTGCAGTCTGGGGCCCCCAGCGGCCCATGGGGCAGGCCGAGGGAGGCCAGGCCGGAGTGGCTCCAACCCAGCAGCGTAAGACTCACTCTCCCCAGCCTGATGCCCGCCCTGTGGCCCCAAGGCCCCCTCACTGGGGGTCCACTCACAGGCGCCTTCCCCTGCGGGCGGTCGGGGACCCTCTCTGGCCCTGTGTCTCCCCTTCGCCATCTCTGTCTCAGGGTCTCTGAGCCTCTAACTGTGTCTGTTCCTGTTTCCCTGCATTGTGGCCCCCACCCCGCCCTGTGGAGCCATGTGGGGCCGTGAAGCTCCACGGCCGGCGGGGTCACAGAGCCCTGGCCACACACACCTGGCCCCACCACAGCCAGACCACAGGCCAGACATGACGTGGAGCCTCGCGGCCCTGTCTGCTGGGGCAGGAAGTGGGTGAGTGACCCCGTCTGTAGGCCAGACATACGGGCATGCAGGCCCTCCCCTCCAGCCCCTCAGCATCCAGCCACATCTGTGGACACAGCCAGAGCGGCAGAGCAGGGGTCTGCTAAGGACAGACAGCCATCAAGGCAGGGCCTGGGCTCCGTCCCCACAGCCGCCCTCTTGGCAGGCAGCCAGACGCCCGTGAGGGTGGACCTGCCATGAGGGCCTGCACGCTGGAGGCCGCCCACTCAGCCCTGCAGGCCTCCAGCAGCCTGACCAGGTGGTCCTGGAGGTCTCCAGGCCTCCGTCTCCTCCTCTGCACATTGAGGAGTCCAGCCAGGCTGGTCCTGGCCCCTTCTGGAAGCAAAAGATGGAGAACAGGCACCAAGGCAAGAGGGAAGGACAAAAGAGGCCACCACAGGGACTCCGGAACCACAGGCAGCACTTCCTAACCGGGCAGGAAGGATCTGGGCACTGGGGGCTGAGCCAGGCTGGCCAGGCCTAAGCTGGGATGACCCGGCCCTTCCTGGGTACAAGGTGAACAGCTTTCATGGCTGAGCTGAGGCCTAGGCTGAGCCAAGCCAGAGGGCAGAGGAGAAGATGACCTGGAGCCAACTGACACACGTCCATGAGGGCTGCCCTGAGCTGCCCTGGCCTTGGCTGAGCTGAGCGAGGCTACACTGGACTGGGCTGAGCTGAACTGGGCTGGACTGGGCTGAGCTGAACTGGACTGGGCTGAGCTGAACTGGGCTGGACTGGGCTGAGCTGAACTGGGCTGAGCTGAGCTAAGCTGGGCTGGGCTGAGCTGGGCTGGGCTGGGCTGAGCTGAACTGGGCTGAGCTGAGCTAAGCTGGGCTGGGCTGAACTGGGCTGGACTGAGCTGAGCTGAACTGGGCTGAGCTGGGCTGGGCTGGGCTGAGCGAGGCTATGCTGGACTGGGCTAAGCTGGGCTGGGCTGAGCTGAACTGGACTGCACTGGGCTGGGCTGGGCTGAGCTGGGCTGAGCTGAGCTGGGCTGAGCTGGGCTGAGCTGGGCTGGGCTGAGCTGGGCTGAGCAAGGCTATGCTGGACTGGGCGAAGCTGGGCTGGGCTGAGCTGAACTGGGCTGAGCTGGGCTGGGCTGGGCTGAGCTGGGCTGGGCTGGGCTGGGCTGGGCTGGGCTGGGCTGAGCTGGGCTGAGCTGGACTGGGCTGAGCTAGACTGGGCTGAGCTGGGCTGGGCTGAGCTGGGCTGGGCTGAGCTGGGCTGAGCTGGGCTGAGCAAGGCTATGCTGGACTGGGCTGAGCTGGGCTGGGCTGAGCTGAACTAGGCTGAGCTGGGCTGGACTGGGCTGAGCTAGACTGGGCTGAGCTGGGCTGGGCTGAGCTGGGCTAGGCTGGGCTGGGCTGGGCTGAGCTGAGCTGGGCTGAGCTGGGCTGGGCTGAGCTGGGCTGGGCTGGGCTGGGGCTGGTGCTGAGCTGGACTTGGCTGAGCTGGGCTGAGCTGAACTGGGCTGAGCTGGGCTGGGTTGGGCTGGGCTGGGCTAGGGCTAGTGCTGAGCTGGATTGGGCTGGACTGGGCTGGACTGGGCTGAGCTGAACTGGGCTGAGCTGGGCTGGGCTGGGCTGGGCTGGGCTGGGCTGGGCTGGGCTGGGCTGAGCTAGGCTAAGCTGTACTGAGCTGAGCTGAACTGGGCTGGACTGGGCTGGGCTGAGCTGGGCTGGGCTGAGCTGGGCTGAGCTGAGCTGAGCTGGGCTGAGCCGGGCTGGGCTGAGCTGAGCTGGGCTGAACTGGGCTGGACTGGGCTGGGCTGAGCTGGGCTGAGCTGAGCTGAGCTGGGCTGAGCCGGGCTGAACTGGGCTGGGCTGGGCTGGGCTGGGCTGAGCGAGGCTACGCTGGACTGGGCTGAGCTAGGCTGAGCTGGGCTGGGCTGAGCTGAGCTGGGCTGGGCTGAGCTGAGCTGAGCTGGGCTGGGCTGAGCTGAGCTGGGCTGAGCTGGGCTGGGCTGGGGCTGGGACTGAGCTGGACTGGGCTGGACTGGGCTGAGCTGAACTGCGCTGAGCTGGGCTGGGCTGGGCTGGGCTGGGCTGGGCTGGGCTGAGCTGGGGCTGGGGCTGAGATGGGCTGGGCTGGGCTGAGCTGGGGCTGGGGCTGAGATGGGCTGGGCTGGGCTGAGCTTGGCTGAGCTGAGCTGGGTTGGGTTGACCTGGGTTCAGCTGAGCTGACCTGAGCCAGGATGAGCTGAGCTGGGCTGAGCTGGGCTGAGCTGAACTGGGCTGGGCTGGGGCTGGGGCTGAGCTGGACTGGGCTGGGCTGGGCTGAGCTGGACTGGGCTGGGCTGGGCTGAGCTAGACTGGGCTGAGATGGGCTGGGCTGGGCTGAGCTGGGCTAGGCTGGGCTGAGCTGGGCTGGACTGGGCTGGACTGGGCTGAGCTGGGCTGGGCTGGGCTGAGCTTGGCTGGGGCTGGGCTGAGCTGGGCTGGGCTGGGCTGAGCTGGGCTGGGCTGGGCTGGGCTGGGCTGAGCTGGGCTGAGTTGGGCTGGGCTGGGCTGGGCTGGGCTGGACTGGGCTGGGCTGGGCTGGGCTGAGCTGGGCTGGGCTGGACTGAGCTAGACTGGGCTCAGCTGGGCTGGGCTGAGCTGGGCTGAGCTGGGCTGAGCTGGGCTGGGCTGAGCGAGGCTACGCTGGACTGGGCTGGGCTAAGCGAGGCTATGCTGGACTGGGCTGAGCTAGACTGGGCTGAGTTGGGCTGGGCTGGGCTGAGCTGGGCTGGGCTGAGCTGGGCTAGACTGAGCTGGGCTGGGCTGAGCTGGGCTGGGCTGGGCTGGGCTGGGCTGAGCTGGGCTGGGCTGAGATGAGCTGAGCTGAGCTGTGCTGGGCTGGGCTGGGATGATCTGGGCTGGGCTGAGCTGGGCTAGGCTGGGGTGACCTGAGCTGAGCCGGACTGGGCTGAGCTGGGTGAGCTTAGGTGGACTGAGCTGGTCTGGGCTGAGCTGGGTGAGCTTAGGTAGACTGAGCTAGTCTGGGCTGAGCTGGGCTGAGCTGGGGTGGGATGGGCTGGGGTGGGCTGGGCTGAGCTGGGGTGGGCTGAGCTGGGCTGGGCTGAGCTAGGCTGAGCTCAGCTGGGTTGGGCTGACATGGAGTGAGCTGTGTTGAGCTGGGCTAGGCTAAGCTGGGCTGGGCTGAGCTGAGCTGGGCTGAGCTGAGCTGGGCTGGGTTGGACTGGGCTGAGCTGGGCTGTGTTGGGCTGGGCTGACCTGAGCTGTTCTGAGCTAGGCTGTCCTGGGCTAGGCTGAGCTGGGCTGACATGGGCTGACATGGGCTGAGCTGGGCTGGGCTGAGCTTTACTGAGCTGGCCTAGGCTGGGTTGACCTGGGCTGAGCTGGACTAAGCTAGGTTGACTTGGGCTGGACTGGGCTGGACTGAGGTGGACTGAGCTGGGCTGGGCTGAGCTGGGCTGAGCTGGGCTGAGCTGGGTTGGGCTGGGCTAGGGTGAGCTGGGCTGAGCTGGGCTGGGCTGGGCTGAGCTGGGTTGGGCTGGGATGGACTGAGCTGGACTGAGCTGGACTGGCCTGGGCTGGGCTGGATGGGCTGAGGTGGCTGCTCATGTGGGAAAGAGGCCGTGGGTTGAGTGTGCCTCCACCTGCAGAGCCCTGAGCCCAGCTGTGTTCTTAGGGATTCTGAGGGCCACGCAGCTCTGTTGCACCACGATTCTGTCTTCTCTCTTGCCCATTGCCTGAAGGAAATTTGGAGTGGGCTGGGCCCAGAGCTCCCCCGTGGAGCAGGCCCTGTCCTAGAGGGCCTGGCAGGGACGTGGCTTAGCCTGTTGGCCTGTGGTCCTGAGACCTCATAGGCCACA
Source organism: Symphalangus syndactylus (assembly GCF_028878055.3). Taxonomy (NCBI): domain Eukaryota; kingdom Metazoa; phylum Chordata; class Mammalia; order Primates; family Hylobatidae; genus Symphalangus; species Symphalangus syndactylus. Next base: position 11,651,502 of record NC_072430.2, read on the forward strand.
GGGGTCCACTGTGGCTTGTTTGGGCCTGGGGTGGGGCTCATGGAGTGGTGGGTGTTGGACTAAGACCCTGAACGGGTACTGGGGGGTGGGGTCACAGCCAAGCCGCCCCACCCCTATGCCATGCACACAGCACTCAGAGCCCAGGCCCCCTCCTCAGAGCCCCCACCAAAATCCTCTCTAGGTGCAGAGGAGAAAGGTATGTCCCACACCCAGAGCAGGAGCTGCGGTCAGGGAGCTCAGGGGACTCAGCCACTCCATGCAGAGCCCTGTTTAATACAACTTGTGTCTGGGACGGCCTGGGTCAGAGACCCTATCTAAGGAGCATGTTCAGAAACCATGTCGCTGGGATCAGACAGCAGGGTCCAACCGCAGGCCCGTGGTGCAGGAGCTGTGTGACCTTGGGGCCGTCACCAGGCCTCTCTGTGCTGGGTTTCTCCAGTGCAGAGGAGAGGCAGGCACAGCCTGTACTCCTGGGGACATGGCATGAGGGCCGCGTCCTCACAGCGCATTCTGTGTTCCAGCATCCCCGACCAGCCCCAAGGTCTTCCCGCTGAGCCTCGACAGCACCCAGCCAGATGGGAACGTGGTCGTCGCCTGCCTGGTCCAGGGCTTCTTCCCCCAGGAGCCGCTCAGTGTGACCTGGAGTGAAAGCGGACAGAACGTGACTGCCACAAACTTCCCACCCAGTCAGGATGCCTCCGGGGGCCTGTACACCACAAGCAGCCAGCTGACCCTACCGGCCACAGAGTGCCTGGTCGGCAAATCCGTGACATGCCACGTGAAGCACTACACGAATCCCAGCCAGGATGTGACTGTGCCCTGCAGAGGTCAGAAGGCAGGCTGGGGAGTGGGGCGGGGCCACCCCATCCTGCCCTGACACTGCGCCTGGACCCGTTTCCCCCCAGGGTGCCGCCCCGTCACTCACAACAGAGTTGACTGCGGGCTGAGCCCCAGGAGGTGGTGGTGGACAGGCCAGGAGGGGTGAGGCGGGGGCGGCACGGGGAAGGGCGTGCTGACCAGCTCAGGCCATCTCTCCACTCCAGCTCCCCCACCTCACCCATGCTGCCAGCCCCGACTGTCGCTGCACCAACCAGCCCTCGAGGACCTGCTCTTAGGTTCAGAAGCGAACCTCACGTGCACACTGACCGGCCTGAGAGATGCCTCAGATGCCACATTCACCTGGACGCCCTCAACTGGGAAGAACGCTGTTCAAGGACCACCTGAGCGTGACCTCTGTGGCTGCTACAGCGTGTCCAGTATCCTGCCCGGCTGTGCCCAGCCATGGAATAATAGGGAGACCTTCACCTGCACTGCTGAGCACCCCGAGTTGAAGACCCCGCTAACCGCCAACATCACAAAATCCGGTGAGTCCAGACTCTGCTCGGGGCCCTGCTCAGTGTCCTGGTGTGCACAGCATATTCCCGGCCTGCCTCCTCCCTCCCAGTCCTGGGCTCCAGTGCTCATGCCAAGTACAGAGGGAAACTGAGGCAGGCTGAGGGGGCCAGGACACAGCCTGGGGAGCCCACCAGAGCAGAGGGGCTCTCTCATCCCCTGCCCAGCCCCCTGACCTGGCTCTCTACCCTCCAGGAAAAAACACGTTCCGGCCCGAGGTCCACCTGCTGCCGCCGCCGTCGGAGGAGCTGGCCCTGAACGAGCTGGTGACTCTGACGTGCCTGGCACGCGGCTTCAGCCCCAAGGACGTGCTGGTTCGCTGGCTGCAGGGGTCACAGGAGCTGCCCCGCGAGAAGTACCTGACTTGGGCATCCCAGCAGGAGCCCAGCCAGGGCACCACCACCTTCGCTGTGACCAGCATACTGCGCGTGGCAGCCGAGGACTGGAAGAAGGGGGACACCTTCTCCTGCGTGGTGGGCCACGAGGCCCTGCCGCTGGCCTTCACACAGAAGACCATCGACCGCCTGGCGGGTAAACCCACCCACGTCAATGTGTCTGTGGTCATGGCAGAGGTGGACGGCACCTGCTACTGAGCCACCTGCCTGTCCCCAGCCCTGAATAAACTCCATGCTCCCCCAAGCAGCCCCACGCTTCCATCCGGCGCCTGTCTGTCCATCCTCAGGGTCTCAGCACATGGGAAAGGGCCAGGGCACGGGGGGTAGAGCACCCCCTGCCCTGAGCCTTGGGGGGCCCCTGGCACCCCCATGAGCCTTTCCACCCTGGTGTGAGTGAGTTGTGAGTGTGAGAGTGTGTGGTGCAGGAGGCCTCGCTGGTGTGAAATCTTAGGTTTGCCGAGGCAGGCACAGCCCAGGGTGGGTTCTGAGAGACACACATGCCCCGGAGAGTTCTGAGTGGGCAGTGGCATGGACGTTTGTCCCTGAGACAGCAGCCTCTGGCTGCAGCTGGGAGGGAATAGGGAGGGTGAGAGGAGCAGCCTGGCCAAGAAAGACGCACATAGTGGGAGGAGCGGCGAGGGAGTGAGGGGCTGGACTCCAGGGCCCCACTGGGAGGACAAGCTCCAGGAGGGCCTCACCACCCTAGTGGGTGGGCCTCAGGACGTCCTACTGACGCATGCAGAAAGGGGCACCTCCCCCTAACCACATTACTCTGTAAGGGGCACGTGGGCACACGTGCACACTCACACTCACATACACGCCTGAGCCCTGCAGGAGCAGAACGTTCACAGCCCAGACACAGCTCCAGAAAGGACAAGGGAGTCCCCTCCCAAGCCCCCATGGGACAGTCCCAGGCTCAGCCTGCTGCCCCAGGCCCCTCTGGCCTCCCTGTGTTTCCACTGTGCACTGCTCAGGGACAAACTCCACAGACCCCTCCCAGGCAGCCCCTGCTCCCTGCCTGGCCAAGTCTCCCATCCCTTCCTAAGCCCAACTAGGACCCAAAGCATAGACAGGGAGGGGCCGCGTGGGGTGGCATCAGAAGCAGGCCAGTGAGACATGGCCTGCCCCGGGCCCTCTGCATGCCTCTGGCTTCTGACTGGGGATACCAGGAGTGGAAGAACAGTCCCACAACCACTGTGGGGACACCTGGCACCAGGACTCCCACAAGGGGGCAGTGGGGCCCCTGCTCATGCCTTAGACATCTTCCAGGCCTCCCCAGGGGCCCCCGCCTTCTGGCTGCCTCCCTCTGCTCTCAGGGCCAAGGTGAGACAGAGGCCACTGTCACCCCTGAGGGTCTAGTCACCAGAGGGTAATTGAGAGCAACAGGTCACTCCGGGAAGCCCTGCCACAGAGAAGACCTCCAGCCCATGGGACCCAGGACCTGGCCCAGAGGAGGTGCTTTTAAAGAGAGGGGGAAAGAGGGAGAATCAACAGATGAGGGGCTGAACCAGCAGACAGAGATCAAGCAGACACATGGGTAGATCCTAGGACATATAATGAATGGATGGGTGGATGGAGGATTGGTAGATGAAGGATGGATGGGTGGTAAAATGGATGGGTGGGTAAATGGCTGGATGGAGGATGGACGGATGGATATGTGATGGATGGATGGATGAAGGATGGGTGGATGGAGGACGGATGAGTGGATGAATGAAGGATGGAAGATGGATGGAGGGATGGATGGATGGATGGATGATGGATGGGTGGGTGGATGGAGGATGAGTGGATGAATGAAGGATGGAAGATGGATGGATGGATGATGGATGGATGGATGGATGATGGATAGGTGGGTGGATGGAGGATGGGTGGTTGGATGGAGGATGGAAGATGGATGGAGGGATGGATGGATGGATGATGGATGGAGGGATGGATGGATGATGGATGGGTGGGTGAATGGAGGATGGGTGGACGGATGGAGGATTGAGGATAGTGGGGTGGGTGGGTGGGTAGATCTGTGGAGGATAGGTGGATGGAAGATAATTGGATGGAGAATTGCTTTATGAATGGATGAATGAAGAGATGGAAAATAGCTTTATAGATGGATGGGTGAATGGATGGATGGATGGATGGATGGATAGATGGAAGAAGGATGAATGGATGGAAAATAGCTTTATAGATATATGGATGGATATTTAAATGATAGCCTTATATTAATAGATGAATGGAGGATGAATGGATGGGTGAGTGGGTAGCAGTGTTATCAATGGAGGGGTGGATATACGGATAGTAGCTTTATAGATGGATGGATGGATAGATGGACGGAAGGATAGAAAGACAGGTGAATGACTGGATGTATCAGCATATGACAAGCAAGTACAGCTGTACATGGGAGGTCTATACCCTGAGACCCTGAGGAAAATAAGGATGCCTGTGCTGGTGACCCTCACCGGGCCCTCCCTTGTAACCCCTCAGCTACATTCCCTGGGATGGCAACAGAGGCCTCTGTTCTTGCCCATTCAACCTTTGGCACACTGAGTGTCAGACCCAGGGTGTCTGTCTTGGATCCAGATCTCCTTCAGGGTGGGTGTGTCTGGTCCTCTCTGGCCCTGGGACCCAGTCACTGAATACGTGGCTGGGACTGAGAAGGGGTGGGGTGGGAGGGGTGGGAGGGTACCTTGGGCTCAAGCTTCCCTTGGAGAAGCAGGTGGTGTCCACTTTCTCCCCTGCCGAGTCTCTCCCTGAAGTGCTCTAAGAACCTCAAAGACAGAAGGTCCAGCCCCTCACCTGGGACCCTGCCTCCTCATCCTCCCTGGGGGAGTCTCAGGCCTTAGATGGGGACCCAGACCCCACTGTCCCCAGACCCCAAGGAAGCATAGCCACTGTTCACAGGAGTCTGGGCCTGGCAGGCTCTTGCTGTGTTGCAGATTGGCAGATGCTGCCTCCCTATGTGGTGCTGGACTTGCCGCAGGAGACCCTGGAGGAGGAGACCCCCGGCGCCAACCTGTGGCCCACCACCATCACCTTCCTCACCCTCTTCCTGCTGAGCCTGTTCTATAGCACAGCACTGACCGTGACCAGCGTCCGGGGCCCATCTGGCAAGAGGGAGGGCCCCCAGTACTGAGCGGGAGCCGGCAAGGCACAGGTGGGAGCCCAGGAGAGGGATGAGCCCACAGTAGATGGGGTGGGCTGCAGTGCTTGGCTAAGAGGAGAGCACCACCTGCTCCCACTGTGGGGGGACATGCTCTCCTGGGGGGCCCTTCACAGACACTGAGGACACGGGCAGGCCCAGGGTCAGGGCTGAGCTTCTCTCTAGTGCAGTAACCAGGATTCCGTCCAGGCTCCCATGAGCCAGGCCAGGGCTGGGACAGAGGGCGTTGGCAAGGATGCTGCTCCTTCAGGCTGTGACCCCTCTGTCTTTGCAGGGAGGAAGTGTGGAGGAACCTCTTGGAGAAGCCAGCTATGCTTGCCAGAACTCAGCCCTTTCAGAAGTCACGGACCCGCCCTTACTCACATGCCTTCCAGGTGCAATAAAGTGGTCCCAAGGAAAATGTTCACAGACTCTGAATGAGGAGACGGGGGTCAGGGAAAGGGTGGTGGCTTCAGACTGGAGAACACCTGCTTCAAAGTCCCCCTGGGTGTCACAGTGGTCATGGTGGGCATGGACAGAGGGTGCCCCTGGTCCCAAAATCAAGAAATGACCTGATCTTGCATGAGGCTGAGGCCCAAGGATGAATGTTGGATTCACCAGAGACCATGGCAAAGAAGCCTGCTCCCAAGAACTATATGGGATCCCTGTTCCTCATAACCTAGGCAGCCCTGGTCCTCCTCACTGGGTCCTCATCCTGATCACAGGGCCCTGGTCCTGACCAGTGGGCCTTTTTACCAATCACTGGGCTCTGGTCCTACTACTTGGGTCCTGTCCCTGATCACTTAATTCTAGCCTTGATCACTGAGCCTCAGTCCTGATCACTGAGTCCTACTCCTGTTTCTGGCCCTGGACCTGATCACTCAGCCCTGGTCCTCGTCACTCAGCCCTGGACCTGATTATTAGATACTGATGCTGGTCACTGGGCACTGGGCATTGAGCCCTGATCCTAATCACTGAGCCCTGCTCCTGATCAACAAACCCTGGCCCTGATGAAAGGGCTTTGCTCCTGATCACTGGGCCCTGGTCCTGCTAACTGTGTTCTGGTCCTGATTACTGAGTGTTGGTCCTGATCGCTCAGTCTTGGTCCTGATCCCTGAGTCCCAGACTTGATCACTCAATTCTGGTCCTGATCACTGGGCCCTAGTCATGATCACTGAGCCCTGGTCCGGATCACTGGGTCCTGTTCTCATCCCTGAATCTTGGTCCTGATCACTGAGCCCTGGTCCTGATCACTGGGTCTTGTTCCTCATCACTGGGCTCTGGTTCTGACCAATGGCCCCTGGTTCTGGTCCCTGAATCCTAGTCCTGATCAATGGGCTCTGCTCTTGACTTCAGAGTCCTGGTGCTGATCATCCAGTCCTGGTCCTGATCACTGGGTGCTGATTCTAATCACTCAGTCCTACTTTTGATCACTGAACCCTGGTATTTATCACTGAGCCCTGATCCTGATCGTTGGGCCCTATTTCTGGTAACTGAGCTCTGATCCTGACCACTGACCTCTGTTCCTAACCACTGAGCCCTGGACCAGATCACTGGCCCCTGGTCTTGATCACTGACCCTTGTTCCCGATTGCTGAGCCCTGGACCCGATTGCTGGGCCCTGTTCCTGATCACTGAGCCCTGGACCCAGTCACTGACCCTTGGTCCTGATCACTGAGTCCTGGTCCTGATCACTGGGCCCTGGTTCTTTTCTTATACGTATTCATTTTGAAGTCTGATTCCTTTTCTGAGCATATATCAGTCTGTCTAGACACTGAGTCCTGTCTGATTTCTGAGCCTTGGCCCTCATCAGTAAGTGACCTGCAGTGGTGGAGGGAGGCCTCCAGGGAAGCCGAGACCCTCTCAATGCGCGCACTCGCTGGTAGATGAAGAAATTACCCCAATGACTTGCTCCATTTTTCCAGGCTCAGAGGGGTGTGTAGGCCCCAGGAGGACTTGGTGGGGAGAGGACCAGCCCAGGCCCCATGAGCTGGGTTGCTCACCCCCAGCCCCAGCCCCTAAGGGGTCGCCAGGTCTGGACTTAGCACTGGGGAGGGGGTATAGTACAGGAGTGGGGACAGGAAGGTGAGGGGAGGCCATGCTGTTTGTATTCTCTTGCTTTTCTCTTTCTCCTGAAGCCTCTTGAATACACCTGCAGAAATACCCAAAATAGCCCCGTGGGGCGGCTGAGTCATTGTGAACACAGCCCAGGCCAGGTGTTCCAGCCAGAGAACTGCTGTTCTGAGAAACATGCCCCAAAACCGAGACCTGGTCAGGTGCGCCTGGGGCCTGAGTGAGGGGCTGCAGCCACAGGGAGGCCCAGCCCCAACCAGCCCAGGGTCAGCTAGGGCTTTCCAGGTCCAGGGTTAGGCAGAGGTCAGCCAGGGTCAACTATGGTCTATCTGAGGTCTGCCAGGGTCAGCCAGGGTCAGCCAGGGCCAGCCAGAGCCAACTAGGGCCAGCCAGGGTCAGCTTTGTTCAGCCTGGTTTCTGCCAGGGTCAGCCAGGGCCATCTGGGGTCATCTGGGGCCAGCCAGGGCCAGCCTGGCTTCCGCCAGGGTCTGCACAGGCCATTGTCCACCTGTCTGTGCTCTCCAGGTGGCCGGCCTCCTCCATGGGCAGCCCTCACGAGGGCTGGGCCCACCACACAGCAGACCCAGGGAGACACCGGCACTGAGCATCTGGCAGTGACCGTGGTGGGCCTCACACCCTGCATGCACCTCGCTCAGCTCTCCCCAGGGCCCTTGGCCAGAGCCAGGATGCGGTGCCCAGCCCTGGGGCTTGAGCGGCCGCCCCGGCAGGCTGTGTCTAGCACGGGCACAGCCCACAGGGGCACAGCAGGACCTGCACCCCACACCAGGGAGACATGGGTTCTGGGAAGGGGACATTGGACCAGGGGCCAAGAGAGACACAGAGACATAGAGACAGGGACAGGGAGAGACAAGAGACACAGAGACAGAGAGAGACAGGGATGGGGAGAGATAAGAGAGACAGGAAAGGAGAGACAAAGAGATACAGAGAGAGAGATGGGGATGGAGAGAGATAAGAGACAGGGACGGGGAGGGACAGAGACACAAGAGACAGAAAGAGAGAGAGATGAGATGAGAGAGATAAGAAGAAACGGAGACAGAGATGGAAGAAAAAGAGAGGAGCTGGGAACAGGGAAAAAGAGACATGGACACAGAAATACAGAGAACACACAGGGAGAGAAACAGGCAGCAAGATGGGCCCAGGAACTCAGGTGCAAGCCCCTTTCACACACTCACACTCACAAACACACACCACAACTATTATACAACATTCACACACAAACACACACAGAAACATACCCACACTCACAGCCACACACTAAGTCACTGCCACATTCACATCCACACTCACACCCAAACACACATGGCCCAGGAGCAAATGGGCAGAGCTCAGCCTGCAGCTGGGAGTGGTCGAGCGGGGGCTGGGCCAAAGTCAGGGCCTCTCGGTGGGGGGTACGGCAGCACGGGCCCACCTGCACCTCCAAGGCCTGGCCCCCGAGGTCACTGGGCCACCACCCAGCCCTCGCCCTGTTCCCTGTCTGTGCCGGACGAGGCAGGACTCTGAGCTTCGGGGAAACCTACAGATCCAGATGGGACCCTGAACATCGGGCTGGGGTGGGTAACAACATGCCAGAGGCGGGAGCAGGAGGTCCCAGGACCCTGGGCACTGTGACCCCAGCCTTGGGGGCTGAAGCCTAGGACGGTCTCGGGTCTCCCAGGAGGGACTGGACAGTGGGGGATGGTCAGAGAACAGGACAGCCAGCAGGGTGCAGCCCGAGGACAGGGATGGACGCTGGGAGGTCAACAGGACAGGGGCAGGCGCAGGGGCCGTGGAGTGGGCAGAGGGCCTGGAGGGCCTGGAGAACATGTGCGTCCGTGTCTGTGGGAAGGAGGCCAGAAGCAGCCGAGAGTGGCCAGGCTGGCAGGGGTGAGGAGGTGGGGGCAGTGAGGGGAGGGCCACTGAGCCAGTGAGGCCTCTGGCCAGGGAGGGGACCTTGGCTGGGCTCTGACTGAACCCAGAGCTCCTGGAGAAGGGGCCCCAGGCGGGGATGAGGATGTGGGCATCTGACTCCATCAACAATGGGGTGTCCAGCACGCACAGCCTGGGCCTCGGAGACCTGGGCCTGACCCGCCTCCCCCTGGCACTGGGCCGGGCACCGTGCGTGGTCCCCCGCAGCACCTCCCCCACACTGGTCACGTTCCAGGGCCCCTCTGAAGCACCTGCTGTGAGGGGATGTGGGGAGGGGACAGGGAATTGGGCCTGAGCTGCCGGGTGGGGTGGGGGTCGGGGACCCAGGCTCAGCGTGTGGCTGGGGACCAGACAGATGGGGATGGAGGAGGACACGCCGTGTACCCACTGCCTGCCAAGGGGTGGACCCACGCCCAGTCTAGGCCATGTCCCCCGAGGCCTGTGAACCTTCACTGTGACCCACTAAAACATTCAGGAGCTTTGAAAGCAGCCCCCGTCCTTGTCACTACGTGATGACTCTGAGTGTCACACCGTCCCTGCTGGATCCACCCTCCAGCCCCAGCGAGGGAAGCTGGGCCCCGAGCAGCAGGTGGTGAGGGCAGCGGGCACAGCCACCCTACAGCACACACGGGGTCACGAGGATGCGCCCACCACACCCCGTGCACAGGCTCCTCACAGCACAGAGCTCACCGAGGGCGCTGGCCGTTTGTCCTCAGGAGTCCCACTGTGCCCCCCGCCCCCAGCCCGTCCTGCTGGGGCTGCAGCTGGGTCCTGGGGCACAGGGTGGCCCTGAGCACCTTGTCATCTTGGTCCCTGTCTGGTGAGCTGCTGGCTGTCTGTGGAGCTGGCAGAGCCGAGGTTCAGCCTTGGAGGCCGGTCCTGGGGCCCAGCAGCCGTGGGGAGCACTGCCCAGTCCCGTGCCCACAGGGAATCACCTGGGCTGAGGAAGGGCCCACACACCGACGGGATCGGGGTCAGGCAGCACACACCTGGCACCGAGATCCCACGTCCCGAAGTGGGGACACGGCTCAGGGGCACTGTTCCAGGAGGGTCTCAAGATGGGGTCTCCTGTTTCAATCTTCACTCCTTCTGCACCTGTTAGCTGGGAACCTTCTAGAAGGAGGGGTGTCCTCAATCATGGGGTGGTTGTGAGCTGAGCACGGATCATGCAGGAAGGTACATGGCTTCTCCTTCACCAGGAAAACAGTGCAGAGAGACAGAGACACAGAGAGAGACAGAGACACAGAGGAAGACAGAGAGACAGAGAGACACAGAGAGACAGTAACAGAGATAGAGAGACAGAGACACAGAGAGACAGAGACAGAGTAACAGAGACAGAGACAGTGTAACAGAGAGGCAGAGACAGAGAGAGAGACACAGAGACAGAGAGACAGAGAGAGACAGAGAGACAGAGAGACAGAGAGAGACAGAGAGACAGAGAGAGACACAGACACAGAGACAGAGACAGAGAGACAGAGAGACAGAGAGAGAGACAGAGTCACAGAGAGACAGAGAAAGAGAGAAACAGACAGACAGAGACAGACAGAGAAACAGAGACACAGCAAGAGACATGCAGACAAAAATAGACAGAGACAGAGATGAGGAGTTACAGAGAGACAGAGAGATAGAGACAGAGATAGAGAGACAGAGACAGAGAAAGAAACACAGATATAGAAAGAGACATTGACAGAGACAGAGAGAGGAAAACAGAGACAGAGACAGACACACAGACACAGAGACACAAAAAGACAGAGATAAAGTTATAGAGAGACAGAGATACACAGAGACAGAGAGACAGATAAAGAGAGATAGAGATATAGACAGAGACAGACAGAGAAAAACAGAGATAGAAACAGAGACAGAGATAAAGTTACAGAGAGACAGAGACCAAGACAGAGATAAAGAGAGACAGAGACAGAGTGAGAGAAACAGAGGCAGTAAGAGATAAAGAGAGTTACAGAGACAGAGAGAGATAGAGATCGAGACAGAGACAGAGATAGAAAGACACAGAGAGATAGAGATAGAGAGAGACAGAGACAGGTAGAGAGTGACTGTCACATTCATACCCACACTCACACCCTCACACACTCACACACACACACACACTCACACACTCACACACTCACACCCTCACACCCTCACACACTCACACCCTCACACTCTCACACCCTCACACACTCACACACTCACACTCACACCCTCACACACTCACACCCTCACACACTCACACACTCACACCCTCACACACTCACACACTCACACACACCCTCACACACTCACACACACCCTCACACACTCACACCCTCACACCCTCACACACTCACACCCTCACACACTCACACACTCACACCCTCACACACTCACACCCTCACACACTCACACTCACACCCTCACACCCTCACACACTCACACACACCCTCACACACTCACACACACCCTCACACACTCACACCCTCACACCCTCACACACTCACACCCTCACACACACACACTCACACCCTCACACACTCACACCCTCACACACTCACACACTCACACCCTCACACACTCACACACTCACACCCTCACACACTCACACACTCACACACTCACACACACACACTCACACCCTCACACACTCACACACACCCTCACACACTCACACACACACTCACACACTCACACCCTCACACCCTCACACACTCACACCCTCACACACACACACTCACACCCTCACACACTCACCCTCACACACTCACACACACCCTCACACCCTCACACACTCACACCCTCACACACTCACTCACACACTCACACCCTCACACACTCACACCCTCACACACTCACACCCTCACACCCTCACACCCTCACACACTCACACCCTCACACACTCACACACTCACACCCTCACACTCACACCCTCACACACTCACACCCTCACACACTCACACACTCACACCCTCACACACTCACACCCTCACACACTCACACACTCACACCCTCACACCCTCACACACTCACACCCTCACACCCTCACACACTCACACCCTCACACACTCACACACTCACACCCTCACACCCTCACACCCTCACACACTCACACACTCACACCCTCACACACTCACACCCTCACACCCTCACACCCTCACACACTCACACCCTCACACCCTCACACACTCACACCCTCACACACTCACACACTCACACACTCACACACTCACACACTCACACTGAGCTTCCCTCAAGCCCTGGCACTTCCTATGCGGCCCAGGGCATGTCCAAGCCTCTGGGCCACCAGCCTCATGGCTCACTGCTGTGTGCCCACCACATGCTGCCTCAGAGTTCCCCTCTGTGAGCTGGGCACGTGTCCTACACTCTGCTCATGGGGGGCCTGGGGGAAACAGGGCCCACCCAAGGCCTGGCTCAGGAAAGGCCCCAAACACACATGGCCCAGGAGCAAAGGGGCAGAGCTCAGCCTGCAGCTGGGAGCGGCCGAGCGGGGGTTGGGCCAGAGCTGGGGCCTGTCTGTGGGTGGAGGGCATGGCAGCACAGGTGCACCTGCACCCCCCAGGCCTGGCCCCCGAGGTCACTGGGCCACCACCCAGCCCTCGCCCTGTTCTCCGTCTGTGCTGGCCGGGGCAGGGCTCTGAGCCTCGGGGAAACCCACACACCCACATAGGATGGAGAGACAGAGATACAGAGAGACAGGGAGAGACAGAGAGAGATAGAGAGACAGAGATAGAGAGAGAGACAGAGATAGAGACAGAGATACAGAGACACATGGAAAGACAGAGAGAGAGACAGAGAAAGACAGAGAAAGAGATATAGAGACAGAGAGATAGAGATGAGGGACAAATACAGAGAGACAGAGAAAGACACAGAGATAGACATGAGAGAGACAGAGATACAGAGAGACAGAAAGATAGAGAAATAGAGACAGAGCAATAGAGATAAGAGAAAGACAGAGACAGAGAGATACAGAGGGTGAGAGAGACAGAGAGAGAGACAGAGAGATAAGAAGAGAGACTGAGATAGAGACAGAGAGACAGAGGGATAGAAAGACAGAGATACAGACAGAAAGACAGAGAAAGAGATAGAGATAGAGACAGAGATGAGAGACAGAGATACAGAGAGACAGAAAGATAGAGAGATAGAGACAGAGCAATAGAGATAAGAGAAAGACAGAGACAGAGAGATACAGAGATAGAGAGTGGGAGATAAGAGAGACTGAGATAGAGACAGAGAGATAGAGAAAGACAGAGACAAAGAGAGACAGAGAGAGGGGAAGAGAATCAGAGACAGACAGCAACAGAAAGACAGAGAGACATACAGAGAGAAAGAGACAGAGACACAGACAGACTCAGACAAAAAGAGACAGAGAAAGAAACAGAGAGAGAGAAAGACAGATATAAGGAGATAGAGAGAGAGAGGGAGAGAGAGCTACAGAGAGGAAGAGACACAGACAAACAGAGAGACAGAAACAGAGACACAAAATGACACAGACAGGCAGAGACAGACAGAGATGAAGAGACAGAGAGAGACAGAGCCAGAGAGACAGAGAGAGACACACACAGGAAGAGACAGATGAGAGAGACAGAGATACAGAAAGAGACAGAGAGAGACACACACAGGGACATGAACAGACAGACAGAGATATACACAGAGACACAGAGGCAGACAGAGATAGAGACAGAGACACAGAAAGACAGAGACAGAAGCACAGAGACAAACACACACAGGGACACAAAGAGACAGAGAGACAGAGGCAAAGAAAGAGACACAGCAAAGGGACAGGCACAGAGGGAGGGATAGAGACAGACACGGGGGAGAGATGGATGGAGAAAGGAGGCACAGACGGAGACACACGGAAAGAGAGAGAGGCCAAGACAGGCAAGATGGCGGGACAAAGCCCAACAGCCGGGCTTGACAGAGATGAGTCAGAGACACCGACAATGGGACCGAGACAGAGATTCAGGCAGGGAGATACCTTCAGAGAGGCAGAGACACAGGGAGACAGAAGGGTGGCCAGAGACAGGGACAGCGGGAAAGACGGAGCTGGAGGCTTAGATGGAGACAGGTGTGACACAGCTGGGAGCAGGGAGGCCACAGCCCACACAGCCCGGGGTGCTGCGCCCACCACGGCCCCCAGGCCCGGAGACCCAGCCCCCATCACCACGTAACCTCAGGCCATGTCCCTGGCCCTGCTGAGCCTCGGGGTTCTCTCTGCACAGTGGGGACCACCAGGCCCTGGCGGGGTGGGGAGGTGTGGGCCTGCACCAGACAGGCCCTGTACCAATGGGGCTGCCTGTGCCCGGGCCACCAGGGCCACCTCCGCTAAGCCTCCTTGGGGCTCCTGGGGTGGGGGTTGGCTGGGGGCCCTGCCAGCATTGGCTCCCCTGACCTTCCTGCCAACCTGGGGGCTGCCCCTGGGTCCTGGTCCCAAAGATGGCAACAAGTTAAGAACCACTGAATTCAACAAACTTGACATTTGCAGGCTGGTCCCAGGGTCAGTAACCCAAGTGGGCCTGTCCTGGGGGAGGGGGCGGGTGTCCCCGAATCTGGAGGCCTGAGCCAGCCTGGCCATGCTGGGGGAGGGGGTGGGTGTCCCCAAATCTGGAGGCCTGAGCCAGCCTGGCCACGCTGGGGTAGGGGGCGGGTGTCCCCGAATCTGGAGGCCTGAGCCAGCCTGGCCACACTGGGGGAGAGGGCGGGTGTCCTCAAATCTGGAGGCCTGAGCCAGCCTGGCCACGCTGGGGGACAGGGCGGGTGTCCCCAAATCTGGAGGCCTGAGCCAGCCTGGCCACACTGGGGGAGGAGGCGGGTGTCCCCCAATCTGGAGGCCTGAGCCAGCCTGGCCACGCTGGGGTAGGGGGCGGGTGTCCCCGAATCTGGAGGCCTGAGCCAGCCTGGCCACGCTGGGGTAGGGGGCGGGTGTCCCCGAATCTGGAGGCCTGAGCCAGCCTGGCCACGCTGGGGGAGGGGGCGTGTGTCCCCAAAACTGGAGGCCTGAGCCAGCCTGGCCACGCTGGGGTAGGGGGCGGGTGTCCCCAAAACTGGAGGCCTGAGCCAGCCTGGCCACGCTGGGTGGGTGGCAGCTGCAGCTGCAGGTGGAGAATCGTGCATGCTATTTCTGGAAACAGGCTCAGAGGGCAAGAAACATGTTTTCGGTGTGGAACAAACAGCCATTTGCATGTGCCCTGAGGGCCAAGTTTGCCCAGAATGAGTCACTCAAGGAGAAACAGATCAGAGCCCTCACACCTGCCTGGGGGAGGGGTGGGCACCGCGCCAGGGACCTGCTGTTGGGCCCAGAGATGCCGAAAACTCAGCCCACCCGGCCGCCATGGCAGGACCCGCTTTCCTCACCAGCTTGCCCCTAGGTGGGACCCACAGGACCCCTGGGAAGCCCTCAGCAGCCCTTGGGCACGTCCCACCCTGCACAGAATGCGAAGGCTCAAAGGCCCACTCGGGCTGAGACCGCAGGGAGCCCTTGGCCCCTTGGATGCAGACCCCTGGGGCCTGAGGCTGGGCTGTGGGAGGGAGCAGCAGTGTGACCCCCACTGGCCCTCAGGGCTCACAGGTGCCCCGGTGAGGGTGCAGGGAGCGGGGGCGCCTACCAAGCAGGAAGGCGGAGGGCCCAGGACGGTCATGGCACCATCGGGGCACAGTATGTGTCACTGGCCCAAAAGAGACTTGCCCATGAGGAGCTGCTGCTGGTGGACGCAGGGGTGCCCTCCAGCCTCCTTGGGGGGCTAGGAAGGGAGGGCAGGGCCAGGCAGACCCTAGGGTGAGGTAGGAGGACTGGCAAAAGGCCAGTGTGGCCAAGGGAGATCCACGTGGGGGCTGGGAGGGCGCAAGGTCAAAGCGTGGGTGCCAGGTATGGTGCCCACCAGGGCCGCGCAGCTTGTACTCCAGAAAGACCCTGGGGCGCAGGACGGGCTTGCCATGCTGAGATCTGGAAAGTAAACAGGCACCTAACGGCAGCACGCCAGCCTGCATGCTCTGTGCTCACACTCACCCGCCACGAGCAATGCCCTCCTTCTGGAAGGTTCCTAACACGTGCACAAGGAATGAAGGGAATGGGGGCTCCCGTCTCACAGCCCTCCATGTAATGGTGCCCTCAACCAACCGACTGCTCCCTACCGGCCCCAGCCCTAGGCCCCTCAGCCCGCCTCTGCCTGGCCCGGCCCTGCTCTCCTCCTGGCAGCTCAGGGATTCGGCCACTGCCTGGGCTCAGCTGGAGCAAACCCACTGTCCCCCGGCACCCCACGCAGGCTAGTCACCCCTCCCTCACTGCCCCCACCTCCTCGCCCCTGCCAGCCCAGCCACGCTGAGCTGCTCCTGGGCCCCTTCCCAGAGACACCGGAGCCCCGCAGGTTCTCCAGGCCCTCTGCCCTCCCCACCCTGCCCGCTCCCAGCTGCAGGCTGAGCTCTGCCCCTTTGCTCCTGGGCCATGTGTGTTTGGGGCCTTTCCTGAGCCAGGCCTTGGGTGGGCCCTGTTTCCCCCAGGGCCCCCATGAGCAGAGCAGAGGGCATGTGCCTAGCTCATACAAGGGACCCCCAAGGCGGGGTGTGGTGGGCACACACCGGTGAGCCAGGGGCTGGTGGCCCAGAGGCTCAGACAGGCCGTGGGCCCCATTGAAAGTGACAGGGCCTGAGGGAACCTCAGTGTAAGTGTGAGTGTGTGTGTAAGTGTGTGTGCGTGTGTGAGTGTGTGTGAGTGTGTGTGTGTGTGGGTGAGCATGGGTATGAATGTGACAGTGACTATCTCTGTCTCTGTCTCTGTGTATCTTTGCTATCTCTGTGTCTCTGTCTCTGTCTCTATATCCCTGTGTCTCTGTCTCTATCTCTGTCTCTCTGTAACTCTTAATCTCTATCTCTTTGTCTCTGTCTGTCTGTCTCTGTCTCTCTGTCTCCATCACTCTATAACTCTTAATCTGTATCTCTGTCTCTCTGTCTCCCTCTCTGTCTCTGTGTCTGTGTCTCTCTCTGTGTCTCTGTTTCTGTCTCTGTCTCTGTAACAGTCTCTGTTTCTGTGTCTGTTTCTCTGTCTCTCTTTCTCTCTCTGTCTCTCTATCTCTGTTACTCTCTCTGTCTCTCTGTCTCTCTATCTCTGTTACTCTGTCTCTGTCTCTGTGTCTCTCTGTCTCTGTCTCTCTGTCTTCTCTCTATAACTCTTAATCTGTCTCTCTGTCTCTCTCTCTGTCTCTCTGCCTGTGTGTCTCTCTCTGTGTCTCTGTTTCTGTCTCTGTCTCTGTAACAATCTCTGTCTCTGTTTCTCTCTGTGTCTCTGTTTCTCTCTCTCTGTCTGTGACTGTCTCTGTCTCTCTATCTCCATTACTCTGCCTCTGTCTCTCTTTCTCTTTCTCTCTGTCTCTCTGTGTCTCTGTCTCTCTGTCTTCCTCTGTGACTCTGTCTCTCTCTGTGTCTCTGTCTCTCTGTGTCTCTGTCTCTCTGTGACTCTGTCTCTCTATCTCTGTTACTGTCTCTGTCTCTGTGTCTCTGTGTCTCTGTCTCTCTGTCTTCCTCTGTGACTCTGTCTCTCTCTGTGTCTCTGTCTCTCTGCACTGTTTTCCTGGTGAAGGAGAAGCCATGTACCTTCCTGCATGATCTGAGGACACCCCTCCTTCTAGAAGGTTCCCAGCTAACAGGTGCAGAAGGAGTGAAGATTGAAACAGGAGACCCCATCTTGAGACCCTCCTGGAACAGTGCCCCTGGGCCGTGTCCCCACTTCGGGACGTGGGATCTCGGTGCCAGGTGTGTGCTGCCTGACCCCAATCCTGTCGGTGTGTGGGCCCTTCCTCAGCCCAGGTGATTCCCTGTGGGCACGGGACTGGGCAGTGCTCCCCACGGCTGCTGGGCCCCAGGACCAGCCTCCAAGGCTGAACCAAGGCTCTGCCAGCTCCACAGAGAGCCAGCAGCTCACCAGACAGGGACCAAGATGACAAGGTGCTCAGGGCCGCCCCCTGCCCCAGGACCCAGCTGCAGCCCCAGCAGGACGGGCTGGGGGCGGGGGGCACAGTGGGACTCCTGAGGACAAACGGCCAGCGCCCTCAGTGAGCTCTGTGCTGTGAGGAGCCTGTGCACGGGGTGTGGTGGGCGCGTCCTCGTGACCCCGTGTGTGCTGTAGGGTGGCTGTGCCCGCTGCCCTCACCACCTGCTGCCCGGGTCCCAGCCTCCCTCACTGGGGCTGGAGGGTGGATCCAGCAGGGATGGTGTGACACTCAGAGTCATCGCGTAGTGACAAGGACGGGGGCTGCTTTCAAAGCTCCTGAATGTTTTAGTGGGTCACAGTGAAGGTTCACAGGCCTCGGGGGACATGGCCTAGACTGGGCGTGGGTCCACCCCTTGGCAGGCAGTGGGTACACGGCGTGTCCTCCTCCATCCCCATCTGTCTGGTCCCCAGCCACACGCTGAGCCTGGGTCCCCGACCCCCACCCCACCCGGCAGCTCAGGCCCAATTCCCTGTCCCCTCCCCACATCCCCTCACAGCAGGTGCTTCAGAGGGGCCCTGGAACGTGACCAGTGTGGGGGAGGTGCTGCGGGGACTGGGGACCACGCACGGTGCCCGGCCCAGTGCCAGGGGGAGGCGGGTCAGGCCCAGGTCTCCGAGGCCCAGGCTGTGCGTGCTGGACACCCCATTGTTGATGGAGTCAGATGCCCACATCCTCATCCCCGCCTGGGGCCCCTTCTCCAGGAGCTCTGGGTTCAGTCAGAGCCCAGCCAAGGTCCCCTCCCTGGCCAGAGGCCTCACTGGCTCAGTCGCCCTCCCCTCACTGCCCCCACCTCCTCACCCCTGCCAGCCTGGCCACTCTCGGCTGCTCCTGGCCCCCTTCCCACAGACACGGACGCACATGTTCTCCAGGCCCCCCAGGACCTTCGCCCACTCCATAGCCCCTGCCCCTGCCCCTGTCCTGTTGACCTCCCAGCGTCCATCCCTGTCCTCGGGCTGCACCCTGCTGGCTGTCCTGTTCTCTGACCATCCCCCACTATCCAGTCCCTCCTGGGAGACCTGAGGCCATCCTGGGCTTCAGCACCCAGGGCTGGGGTTGCAGTGCCCAGGGTCCTGGGACCTCCTGCTCCCGCCTCTGGCATGTTGTTACCCACCCCAGCCTCCCCAGCCCGATGTTCAGGGTCCCGTGTGGGTGTGTGGGTTTCCCCAAGGCTCAGAGCCCTGCCCCAGCCAGGGAACAGGGCGAGGGCTGGGTGGTGGCCCAGTGACCTTGGGGGCCAGGCCTTGGAGGTGCAGGTGGGCCAGTGCTGCCATGCCCCCCACCCACAGAGAGGCCCTGACTCTGGCCCAGCCCCCGCTTGGCCGCTCCCAGCTGCAGGCTGAGCTCTGCCCCTTTGCTCCTGGACCATGTGTGTTTGGGGCCTTTCCTGAGCCAGGCCTTGGGTGGGCCCTGTTTCCCCCAGGCCCCCCATGAGCAGAGCACTGTTGGCTTACAGAGGGGACCCCCAAGGCGGGGTTTGGTGGGCACACACCAGTGAGCCCTGGGGCTGGTGGGGGGTGAGTGTGTGAGGGTGTGAGCCTGTGAGCATGGGTATAAATGTGACAGTGACTTAGTGTGGGGGTGTGAGTGTGGGTGGGGGTGTGAGTGTGGGTGAGGGTGTTAGTGGGGAAGTGTGTTAGTGAGTATATGAATGTGAGGGTGAGTGTGAGTGAGGGTGTGTGTATAGGTGTGTGGGTTGTGTGTATAGAAACTGTGTGTTGTGTGTGTATAGGAGGTGTATGTGTTGTGAGTATGTGATAGTTGTATGTGTTGTGTGTATATAGGTGTATGGGTTGTGTGTGTGGTGTATGGGTTGTGTATGAGTGGGTGGTGTATAGGTTGTATGTATGTTTCATATATGTGTTGTGTGTGTGTGGTGTATGGGTTGTGTGTGTGCATAGGTGTATGTGTTGTGTGTGTTTGTGGTATATGAGTTGTGTGTGTGTATAGGTGTATGGGTTGTGTGTGTGGTTATGGCTTGTGTTTATGATCTGTGGGTTGTGTGTGTGGTGTATAAGTTGCATGTGTGTATAGGTGTATGCGTTGTGTGTGAGTTTGTGGTATAGGGATTGTGTGTGAGTTTGTGTATAGATGTATGGGTTGTGTGTGAGTGTGTGGTAGTTTGTGAGTGTGAGTGTGTGGTGTATGAGCTGTGAGTGTATATAGGTGTATGGTTTGTGTAAGGGTGTGTGGTATATAGTTTGTGAGTGTGAGTGTGTGGTGTATAAGTTGTGTGTGTGTGGTATATGGGTGTGTGAGTGTGTGGTATATAGTTTGTGGGTGTGAGTGTGTGGTGTATGGGTTGTATGTGATGTATGGGTGTGAGTGTGTATAGGTGTATGGGTTGTGTGTGTGTATAGGTGTAGGGGTTGTGTGTGAGTGTGTGGTGTATGGGTGTGTGAGTATGTAGGTACATGGGTTGTGTGTGTGGTATATGGGTGTGTGTGTATAGGTGTGTGGGTTATGTGTGACTGTGTGGTATGTAGTTTGTGGCATCAGTGTGTAGTGTATGGGCTGTGTGTGGTGTAGGGCTGTGTGTGTATAGATGTATGGGTTGTGAGTGTGTGGTGTATGGGTTGTATGTGATGTATGGGTGTGAGTGTGTATAGGTGTATGGGTTGTGTGTGAGTGTGTGGTGTATGGGTTCTGTGTATGTGGTATATGGGTGCGTGAGTGTGTGGTATATAGTTTGTGAGTGTGTGGTGTATGGGTTCTGTGTATGTGGTATATGGGTGTGTGAGTGTGTGGTATATAGTTTGTGGGTGTGTAGGTGTGTGGTGTATGGGTTGAGTGTGAGTGTGTGGTGTATGGGTTCTGTGTATGTGGTATATGGGTGTGTGAGTGTGTGGTATATAGTTTGTGGGTGTGAGTGTGTATAGGTGTATGGGTTGTGTAGGTGTGTGGTGTATGGGTTCTGTGTATGTGGTATATGGGTGCGTGAGTGTGTGGTATATAGTTTGTGAGTGTGTGGTGTATGGGTTGTATGTGATGTATGGGTGTGAGTGTGTATAGGTGTATGGGTTGTGTGTGTGTATAGGTGTATGGGTTGTGTAGGTGTGTGGTGTATGGGTTGTGTGTGTGTATAGGTGTATGGGTTCTGTGTGTGTGGTATATGGGTGTGTGAGTGTGTGGTATATAGTTTGTGAGTGTGTGGTGTATGGGTTGTGTAGGTGTGTGGTGTATGGGTTGAGTGGGTGTGTGTGGGACGTGACTGGATAAGTTCGTGAGTGTGAGTGTGTGGCTGTGGGTGTCTGTGTGTCCTGGCGTGTGTAGATAGGAGGTATGTGGGTGTGTGTGTGCGAGGTGTGGTTGTGGGTGTGGGGGTGCACTGCGTGTCCTCCCTGGGGGTGGCCCCTGAGAGTCGGGGCCTGAGCCCGGATGTCTCTGCGACTCTGCATGTCTCCCTCTGCCTCTGTCTCTCTGCTTTGTGTCTGTCTGTCATCCCTGTCTCTGCCCCATCCCTCTGGGTCCTAGAATCTGTCCAAGTCTGGGGCCGCCTCCCAGAAAGCCCCACAAGTGTTCATCAAGGGATGAACGGAGGACAAAATGCAGTGCACACATACGAGGAGGCTGAGTCACCAGAGCCTCCACCCTAGTCCTGCCCTGACTCCCGGGTCAGAGCTCCAGGCCCCAAGCGCCGCCCGGCTCCCCCCTGGGCTGGGGCCTGTATGGGGCTGGGAGTCTGGAGGCTCAGCCCTGCTGGGGAGGTGTGAGCAAACCCTCCTGCACTGCAAGCCCCGCACAGGCCATCCCCTGACACTCAGACACGCAGAGACATGCACAGAGACAAAGACACACACACACACAGACATGCACAGAGACACACACACACAGAAACGCACAGACACACATGGACATGCACAGAGACACACACAGAAGTAAACAGACACAGACACACACAGACATGCACACGCACACACACACAGACACGCACAGAGACAAACACACACAGAAGTGCACACACACAGACACACACAGACATGCACAGAGACACACACACAGACATGCACAGAGACACATGGACATGCACACACACACACACAGACATACACAGAGACACACACACACAGAAACGCACAGACACACATGGACATGCACAGAGACACACACACAGAAGCGCACAGACACAGACACGCACAGACACACAGATGTGCACAGAGACACACATATAGACACACATGCACGTGGATGCACAGACACACACAGGCAAACACAGACACACACACAGACAGACACATACACACATAGACATGCCCACACACAGGCACCCCCTCCCGCAGGTCACGCTCGGAGCCCCATGTCATGAACCTGCCTCCCCTGTTGCTCCACGCCGGGCCACTGCTGCCCGACCACAGCCTGGACCACCTGCTCAGCCCTGTCAGTGTGGACGAAGGCCTTGTCCTGGGGGTGACAGTGAGCCCGGCCCTCTGCACACTTGTCCACACCACACCCCTGTCCACCCCACACCCCTGTCCACACTACACCCGTCTACACTACACACCTGTCCACACCACACCCCTGTCCACACCACACCCGTCTACACTACACACCTGTCCACACCACACCCCTGTCCACACATCTGTCCACACCACACACCTGTCCACACACCCCTGTCCACACTACACACCTGTCCACACTACACCCCTGTCCACCCCACACACCTGTCCACCCCACACCTCTGTCCACACCACACCCCTGTCCACACCACACCCCTGTCCACACCACACCCCTGTCCACACCACACACCTGTCCACACCACACCTCTGTCCACACCACACCCCTGTCCACCCCACACCTCTGTCCACACCACACCCCTGTCCACACCACACCCCTGTCCACACTACACACCTGTCCACACTACACACCTGTCCACACTACACACCTGTCCACACCACACCCCTGTCCACCCCACACACCTGTCCACACTACACACCTGTGCACCCCACACACCTGTCCACACTACACACCTGTCTGCATCACACACAACCGCACACCTACAGCTCATCCACCACTCACTGCACACACACTTGCACCTCACACACTCATGCTCACGCTCACACACTAACACACACATTCGCCCACCTGTTGCCAAGCTCACACTCACACGTGCACACATGGCGTTGCTGGGCCAGGCTTTGGCACATGGGGTGAGGGAAGGCTCAGAGAGTGCATGCCTTGGCCTCTCTGGCTGCATGTCCAGGTCTGTGGGCAAAGGTCACAGTTGCTGCCCCACGACACCACATGTGCCCCTGCAGGGCCTGGGAATGGCGCCCCGCAGAGCCCACGCTCAGGGCCAGCTCGTGTCAGCACCGCATGGACCACGTCCCGAGGACGCCTGGGCCAGCCAGTGCTGGGGGCTGCAGCGAGTGTGTGCACACGCATGCCCATATGTGTTGTGTGTGTTTGTGTGCATGGGAGGGGGTCCCTGGGTGGGCCAGGGTCTGCCTCAGGGCTGGAGTGGGAGGCCTGGGCCCCTCAGCTTTCCTCCAACCCAGCCTCACTTCCCCGCCCCTCTCAGCTCTGCGTGGTCATCAGCCAGCCCTGGGCTTGGCCCTGGCATGAGGCCTGAAGCAGGGCCCTGGATAACGCTCAGGACGGGCACCTGGGCCTCCTGGGCCTCCTCGCCAAGGACCAGACTCGGCCTCAGTGCCTCACACTCATCGGGGGTCACGCCCTGAGGCCCAGCCAGGACCCTCGCTGCCCCACTCAGGAGGCTGGACACACTACCAGGTGGGGGGACCGCAGCTTCCCCTCCCCCACCCCCGTCCAGTCTGAAAAACAAGACCTCGTGGGCACCCGGCCGCAGCTCCCACCCCCACCCCACCACACAGGCACAAACACATTCTTGCAAATATTTCTAAAAATGCTGAAAATGGGAACCACAGGGCAGGTGGGACAGTGGTGTGGAAACCCCCATCCACCTCCGAGATGGCGATTTGCATTGGGGGGGGTGGGGGGAAGGCTGCCACCCAGGCGGCTGGTTTGCAGGATTCCTGACTATTCACACTCCCCAGCCACACCCCATGTCCAGGCCAATGCCCTGGCCAGGCCCAGAGTGACCAGGCCCCAGGGCACTTCCCAGAGGACTGCCTGGTGGAGGGTCAACAAGTCGGGCCTTGCGCCAGGGGAGCTGGGCCAGGGAGGAGGCCGCTGCTGGAGGTCCCAGGCATGGCCCCCAGGAACAGGACCCCCAGCACCCTCGGAAGAGGACTTTGTGGGTCACCGGGGAACAGAGCCTCCTCCGTGCACCTGCGGGGCCTCTCACAGCCCACCTGTCACCAAACCTCCGTCCTCCCCTAAGCCCAGGCCTGGCCAACCCAGGCACCTTCAGCCTGTAGACCCTGCGTGGGGTCGCCCAACCCTACCCCAGCCTCAGGACCCTCTGGCGTTGCCCCACGAGACCACCCCAGAACAGACCTGCCCAACCCCAGCCCTGCATCCTCAGTGGGCCACAGAGGCCTCCACAGGACCCCACCCCACACCCGGGGGCTGTCTGGGGCCCATCACCCCAGCAGCTGAGACCCTGGGAGACGACACCCTGTGCCTAGAACAGGGTGGGCCACGTGGGGGGACATTCTGACCCATGTCCCAGCCAGGCAGGCCGGCCCCACGCCAGCCTCCTAGAGGAGGGGTCTGTGCCCACGCCCACCCCCTCAGTGGAACCTAAGCCCTCCAGGGAGGACTCAAGTTTGAGGAAAGGGTCCCTGGGAAGACCCCAGGGTGCAGCCCGGGTGACAGGGCTCGGGGGGCCCTTCCTGCAATACAGCCTCCCACAAATATAGTCATGCACACCCCACAGAGACACACAGACACGCAAACACACAGAGACACACAGACACTTAGACATACAGGGGGCCCTTCCTGCAATACAGCCTCCCACAAATATAGTCATGCACACCCCACAGAGACACACAGAACACACAAACACACAGAGACACACAGACTCTTAGACAGAGACATAAAGACACACAATACACACAGACACACTACCACACACAGACACACATAGGCACACACAGAGTCAGAGACACACAGAACACACAAACACACAGAGACACACAGACACTTAGACACACAGAGACATAAAGACACACAATACACACAGACACACTACCACACACAGAGAGAGACACACAGACACACATAGGCACACACAGTCGGAGACACACACAGACACACTACCACACACACAGAGACACACAGATATACATAGACACACACAGAGACAGAGACACACACAGACACAGAGACACACACAGACAGAGTCACACAAGCACAGACACACTACCACACACAGAGAGACACACAGACACACACAGGCACACACAGAGTCAGAGACACACACAGACACACTACCACACACACAGAGACACACAGACACACATAGGCACACACGGAGTCAGAGACACACAGAGTCAGAGACACACAGACACAGAAACACAAGCACAAACACCCTACCACACACACACAGACGCGCATAGGCATACACAGAGACAGAGACACACACAGACACAGATACACAAGCACAGACACGCTACCACACACAGAGACATACAGAGATAGACACAGACACACATAAAGTCAGAGGCACACACAGACACATATAAACACAAAGGGATACACGGCACAGACACACACACTCAGAGGCTCACACCCAGCCACAGCCATGTGCACACAGCTCACACAACCCACACTCAGGCCCACAAGGGCTCACAGCCTCACAGAGACCCCAGTCCCACAGCCAGACAAGCACAGGCCGTGCTCACGCTCACACACTAAGGCACACATTCTCCCACCCGTTGCCAAGCTCACACTCACACATGCACACGTGGCATTGCTGGGCCAGGCTTTGGCACATGGGGTCAGGGAAGGCTCAGAGAGTGAGTGTCACAGACACGGGGTGGGACTGGTGTCCGGGGGGTCCATGAGGAGCCGAGGGGCAGCCCTGCCACGCCCACAGGCCCCAGGTCTATTCTCAGGCACCCGCCTGGGGCTGGAGGCTTCCTTCTGGGAACACGGGGACCTCCGTTCTGCACGGAGACACACGTCCAGAAAGGGACACCCCACGGCCACACCCAGACACACCCAGCCCGACTCCGACACCCAGCACATGCCGGGCACGCAACAAACACAAGAGCTGGCACACGCCTGGCCCCAGGTCAGGACAGCAGCAGGCAACTCGGCCAGTGCACACAGCCGCTCACACACACCACACATCCGCACAAGCCCTCACACCCTCACATCCCCACACACCCTCACACATCCTCACACACCCCACACATCCACACACACCCCACACATCCACACACATCCACACACACCCACATATTCTCACACACTCACACACCCTCAAACCCTCACACATCCACACATTCTCACACATCCACACACACCCCACACATCCACACACACCCCACACATCCCCACACACCCTCACATCCACACACACCCTCACACACCCCACACATCCACACACACCCCACACATCCCCACACACCCTTACACTCACACATTCACTCAGTCACACCCTCACATCCCTCACACCCTCACACACCCTCACACACCATCACACACACCCTCACAGACTTCACATTCTCACTCTCACACACCCACACACACCCACACACCCTCTCACACACCCTCACACCCTCACATACCCACCCTCACACACCCACACACTGTCACACACACACACCCTCTCACACACCTTCACACCCTCGTATACCCTCACTCACACCCTCACACACCCTCACACACCACACACTCCACACACACCTTCACACACACACCCTTACACTCACACACACCCTCACACTCACACACACCCACTGTCACACACTCACACACATCCTTGACAGCTTGCCTGCAGTCCCACCGAGGGGTCCCTCAGAGGGTCACCACACCCTACAGATCAGGCGCCCAGAATCTACCATCCAGCGGCTCTGGGCCTTTCCCCTCTCAGCTCATGACCTTTGGGTACCACAGCTCAGGGGTACCCCTGTGCTCCCCAGCTGCCAATCCCTGCATCTCCTTGGGCTCCTGCTGACCTCCCAGTGGCCTTAGGGTGAAGTCCTGGCCCAGCCCTGTCCCTCTACAGCCACCTCTGCCCACTGCCCCACACCTGCCCAGGGCTCCCCCAGGCTCCCACACCAGCCCTGAGGGTCTCTCAGGCAGGCCGGCCACGTGGCACCATGGCTCCCCGTCAAGGGCAGCAGGTCAGGCTTGAGCATTGCCGTCTCCCATCCCCTCCTGCTGAGCCCCCACAGGAGCCTGGCAGCCTGATCCTGTCGCCATAGTGAGGGCAGTTCCTGGCCCACCAGGCCCAGTCCACACCAGCTGGCCGCAGGCAGCATATCTGGGAGACACCCCAGGCCGCCCACTGCCCAGCAGGAGACAAGCCAGCCCCAGACCCATGCCCTGCACAAGGGGATGGGGCTCAGACCCAGGCTGCCCTTGACAGCAGCAGCTGTGGTGGGCCCACGGTGGGGACCACTGGGGACAGGCCTGGGGGCACACAGTGCTCCTGAGGGTCCTCAGGCTGCGTCCTGGGTTGGGGCACTGTTCTGTGAGTAGGTGACATGTCACCTTGAAAGGGCTTTTATTTCACCTAGAGACAAGGTGGGGGCTTTCCTGGGGGAGGGCAGTGCGGTGTTGTGTGGGACAGTGGAAAGGGACCACCAGCACAAAGGAAAGGAAAGGGTGGGGGGCGTGGGGGCTGCAGGGGCAGAGGCTTGGGGAGGCGCTGGAACCGCAGGGTGCAGGCCTGGGGGGACCACACGCCACCTGGAGGGACCGCACCTGGGACCACAGACACAGGCCCACGCGGGCTCTGGAGGGCCCTCCTGGGGCTGCCTGGCCACGGCCTCTCTCTCCTGGTCCCAGGTCCCCTCCATGGCCCCTCCCCGCCCATCCATCCAGAGGTTGCCCAGGGCTGGTCAGAAGAGGCCACATGACACCCCCAGGACTGGCTGGAAGTGGAGGGATCAGGGTCCCGCAATTCAACTCCCACCCGGCACTCCCCACTCAACATCACTTAGGACAGTTACATTGTTTCGGGTTTTTTTTTCTGTATTAAAAGCATTAACTTCCAATACTGCTTTTATAAAACACACATGCACTGTCGTGAGAACGTTTTGTTAAAATGAAAGGGACAAGCCAGGGCTGGACAGGGAAGCCCCTTGGTGGACGGACACGGGAGGGGCACCCTGCACTCGCAGAAAAGCCCCTCCATTCCTTGCATGTTTCAAATGTTGTATTTTCAAATATAATTAAGCGAGGTGGGAGAAAGGGCACCCCGTGCTAGGCAGGAGCAGCCCCCTCCTGGGAGGGAGGGAGATGGCAGAGAGGGGGCGGGGTGGGGGGCAGTGACCAGGTGAGGAAAGTTGGGGGGCAGGGACTGGGGGTGCAAATGGGGAGGTGGTGGGAGACGAAGCCCCTCCAAACCTGACCCCCCGCCTATTCCCGAGCCTGGGGTTCAGGGCTTCCTGTTTTCCTGTGTAATTATGAGCTCCTGCTCCTGCCCTCGCCCCACGTGCGAGTCTCCCCTGGAAGGATGTGCAAGCTTTTCACAAGCACCAGAGACTCTTACAATCCGGGACCACCTCGGACCCCAGGTGGTCAGGACCACGGCCACTCCACATGGCGGGCACCAGAGCTCCTGACCTGCGCTAACAGCCTGTGGTCAGGCAGGCGCTTCCCCAGGAGCAGCGTCCAGGAGCTGAAGACAGGCGTGGGGGCTGCCCGCCCACCTGGGGAGGATCTTTGCAAGGCCCTTTCTCACTAGACAGCTTGCCTGTAGAAAGGGGAATTCGAAGGGATTTAAATCCAGTATTTTTACTGGTTATGCCCACGCGGTAGCCACGGTGTCTGCCCCACCTGCTGGTGGAAACGAAGTTCCCGCTCTGGCCTTTTCCGTTAGGGTTTTATTTTATGGAGGTTGCATATGACCGTCTGCCTGCAATGCGATGGTGGGGCCAGGGACTGGGGATGGGGCAAGGCCTGGAAGGGCGTGACTGCCTGTGAGGTGGGGATGGGCCTGCAGAGGGACATCCGGGAATACACGGAGGCGTCTCGCACCAACACCGGGGTTAACTGGGACGGGAGGGGCTAGAGACAATCTGAATGGGCTGGAATGGGGGTTGTCACACACCCCTCGGGGATGCATGTCGGTGCCCAGCAAGAGAAGCAGACGCGGCCCCACAGGAGGCTGCAGATGGAAGCTCCAGAGGCGGCTCCGGGGCTGCCACAAACCCCGCCCCTCCACGTGCGTCCCTGTCCTGGGAGCCGCCCCTCTGCCCCCCAGGCCCTTCCCCGGAAGCCCCAGCTGCTTCACTGCCCGGCCTTCTCCCCTCCTGCCCCAAAGGGACCCCCCACCCTGGGCTGTCTGGGCCTGCCGAGCCGGCCGTGTGGGGTCCCCTAGGCCCGTGTCCCAAGCACCCATCTCAGTGTCCAGGGCCCAGCACACTCGGACGTTTCACACGCCGGCCTCTAGGGAGGACCCCCCAGGCACCGCCAGCCCAACCCCGGCGGCCGGGAACTGGACCCGCTGCTGCCGCCGCTGAGGCTCTGCTGCCCCCGTGTGGCCAAAAGCAGCATCGCACGCCGCCGACCACGGGGCGCTTCCCGCACCCGGCTCCTGGCAGGGGGTGGGGCAGGGGCAGGGGGCAGGGCCAGGCGTGCTCTTGGGCCGGATCCTGGCTCTGCCTTGGGCTCAGGGCTGGGGCCCCGTCCGTGTCCAGCGCTGCGATCCCTTCCGGACCCGCCCCCTGCAGCCGAAATGGCTGTGGGGTCCGTGAACAGCCTGGAAGGAGGATCCCACCCTGGGTCCCGCGCGGCTGCGTTCCTGGGGTGGACGAGCCACAGACCCGGGCCTGGTCCCGCAGGGACGCCGGAAGGCGGCCCTCCGGCCTCTCGGAGGAGTGGGTGGGGCCAGAGATCCCTGACTTGCTGCGAGCGCTCTTGCTCCCGACCAACTTGCTCAGGGCGGGCGGCAGGTGCTGCGTTGACACTCGCAGAGCAACAAAGACACCCTCAAGCTTGTGCGCCCCACGCGGCAGCCCCCGGGCCCATTCGCGACCACGTTAAAGACGCGCAGGCCCCAGGTCCAAGCCTACTTCTGGGCAGGCCCCGTTCCGGGGATTCCGCGAGGCCACCAGGCCGCGCAAGGAGGAAGGGGGTCTTAACCAGGGTCAGCGAGCATCGGGTGTCGCCGGCAGAACTGGGGGGACGCGGGACCCCACGGAGGAGCCCAGGCCAGCGTCCCAGCCGCCCCCACCTGCAGCCCTGGCCTCCAGAACTTTCTGGGGGTGTTCTCTGCCTCTGCCACTCGGGATCTTGGCACAGACAGGGGCAGGCTGAGCTTTTGGGGCCAGTTAGACCTCGGTCGGGGTCGGGATCCGGTACCCCACTGGCAGGTCAGCCTGCGAGGCCACAGCCCCGTCCCCAGCAGCCCCGTCCCCACAGGGACCCAGAGTAGGGCTCCGGAGCCCCCTCGTGGCCGTCCGGCGACACTGCAGTCTCAGCCGGCCCCAGGTCCTAGAGACTCGGCCCCGCCCCACCCAGGTAGGGTTCTCAGGTAAAGCGAGATATAAAAATAGACACAGATTGAGTGTGCGTGTATGTCTGTGCATGTATAGCTATGTGTGCATGTTCACCTGCATACATTTTCCAGCTCTACCCACTCAGAGGCCCTAGTGGCAATTTGCGACATGAATGTCAGCACTGTGGGAGCAGGTCAGGGAGTCAGGGGTTGAAATGCTCTTACAGCCTTACTATTAGCAAAGATGCTTTGCTGCACCAAATCCCAGCTAGGCTCCTGAGGCTCCTCCAGGGCCCAGCTGTGCACTTCCTTGCACAGTCAAATTTCAGGAAGAACCCTGCTGAGACAGTGTAGCAGGAAGCCCCCGCCCTCGATACCTAGCACCCTCGATAAGGGCCACCCTCACCATCTGACTGGATTCCTCATCCTCCACCATGCCCAGGTGAAGCTGGCCTGCCTTCAGCAAAGATCCTGGCAGGACGCTTCAGCCAGAAGCCCCTCCCTTGCCGGTTCCTCTGAGTCACTCTCCACCCTCTGACCCCACCTGCTCCTTGGCTGTAAACCCCCATGGCCCATGCTGTGTTCAGAGCTGAGCCCCGTTTCTCCCTGCCCCTCTGCAACACCCCATTGCCGTGGTGGCTATACCTGCTCCTGAATAAAGCCTGCCTCCCCGTGTTTTAACAAATGTGGATGAATAATTTTCTCATTAACATTATAAACTTGAAATGATATCAAAATGCACACACGAGCGCTATCACTCCTGGCCAGTCGATGCCAGCGGGGATTTTCAAATTTAGTAGCATGAAGACAAGAAGGAGCCCGTTTGTAATGGCTCACAAATGGTCCAGGCAGGGGGTGGACTCCTCCCCTGGACCAGAGCAGGCCTATGACGACTTTTCCCAAGCGAGGACAGCCCTGTGACACTGTGCCCAGGCCTGAGCCATCATAGATGTGGAACTCCTGGCTGGAGAGACCACCCAAGAGGGAGGCCCCCTGAGCAGACCCCAGGGGCAATAGGGGAGCCATCTAGGACTGGCAAAGCAGCTTGGCCACCCGCTCAACGGCCCCCAGTGACCTGGTCCGTGGACAGGAACCCAGGTGCCCCGGCTGACCCAGCCTGAGTGTGGGGAAGGGCTGCCCCCAGGAACTGGCTTGGGACTTTTGTGGTGCAACCCCGGACCACAAACCTGATCCGCAGGCTTACTGGCGCCTCCAAGAAAGGTGTGTGGCACCCTCCTGTGCCTGGATTGAAACTAGAATGGGAGTCGGTATCAGCAGTGATGCCACTTTAACGGCTATAGCTTATAACTGTAAGTTATAAACCCAGAACAAAATGTCCACCTCACACTGATTGCCCTTGTGTGACCCAGCCCCTCAGAGGCCTGCAGATGGAAGCTTCAGAGGCGGCTCCGGGGCTGCCACAAACCCCGCCCCTCCACGTGCGTCCCTGTCCTGGGAGCCGCCCCTCTGCCCCCCAGGCCCTTCCCCGGACGCCCCAGCTGCTTCACTGCCCGGCCTTCTCCCCTCCTGCCCCAAAGGGACCCCCACCCTGGGCTGTCTGGGCCTGCCGAGCCGGCCGTGTGGGGTCCCCTAGGCCCGTGTCCCAAGCACCCATCTCAGTGTCCAGGGCCCAGCACACTCGGACGTTTCACACGCCGGCCTCTAGGGAGGACCCCCCAGGCACCGCCAGCCCAACCCCGGCGGCCGGGAACTGGACCCGCTGCTGCCGCCGCTGAGGCTCTGCTGCCCCCGTGTGGCCAAAAGCAGCATCGCACGCCGCCGACCACGGGGCGCTTCCCGCACCCGGCTCCTGGCAGGGAGTGGGGCAAAGACAGGGGGCAGGGCCAGGCGTGCTCTTGGGCCGGACCCCGGCTCTGCCTTGGGCTCAGGACTGGGGCCCGGTCCGTGTCCAGCACTGTGATCCCCTCCCCTCCCCAACCCCTGCCGCGGAGGTGGCTGTGGCATCCGCCAACAGCTGTCACCTTGTGGGGGCTCTGTGGTCTGGGATCCCAGCCTCTGCGAAAGTCCTGCATTCCCTGGGTGTGGGGACGCTGTGGCCTGGGGGCCTCGCAGGGCTGCAGCTGGGGCGGCTGGGGGAGCTGGCCTGGGCTCCTCGGTGGGGCCCCTTGCCCCCCACTTCTGCCGGCAGCATCCGATGCTCCCTGACCCTGGTTAGGACACTTCCTCCTGGCGTGGCCCAGTGTCCCCGCGGAAGCCCCAGAACGGGGCCTCCCCAGGAGCCGGCTCGGGCCTGGGGCCTGCGGGTCTTCACTATGGTCGCCAATGGACCCAGGGGTTGCTGCGTGGGGCGCACGAGCTTGAGGCACCAGCCTCCGGCCACTGCCCCGGGAGAACAAGGGACGCGGTTCCGGAGCAGAGGGTCCCCCCCGGGGATGCCCTCCCGGCGGCTGTGCGTGGGGCTGGGGGCTGTGCCGGGAAGTCGGCGGGTGGGAGAAGCCTCCTGAGCAGATGACAGCAGCCAGGCCCAGGCCCAGGTCCTGCAGGCCCCCAGGGGCTCCAGAGCCCCAGAGAGGAGGAAGGCCTCCGTGTGCTCAGAATCAGCTCACACCCCGGGGAGGAACTTCAGAGGGCTGGGACAAGGAAAGGAAGGCCCCGGCCCAACATCGGGGTCTGGGCGCTGGTGGGACAGGGCAGGCTCAGCCTTGGGGCCGGTCAGGGCCCTGTTGGGGTTCGGGTCCCCCTGCCAGGTCCGCGTCTGCGGCCACAGCCCCTCAACCCCAGCAGGGACCTCAGAGCCGAGCTCGGGACCCCCTGGTGGCCGTCTTGTGCCACTGCAGTTCTGCTGCTGAGGGGTTCCCGGGGTTCCCGGGGTCCCCGGCCCCGCAGCCTCCTGGGCTCCCAGGCAGGCGCGCTCTGCCGTCCACTCACGCGAGGCAAGCGTGGGGCCTGCGGACCTCAGAGGCAAGCCTCAAAGACGCGCCCAGATCAGGATCCCAGGAACCCGGCTCACACACAAATCAGAAAAGTCCTAAAGAAGCAGAAACAACAATCAGTGAAACAAGAAACTATAGAATAAGAACCCAAAGAAAAGCAAAATGTCGGCCTTATCAGACATAGAATATGCAATGTGTGCTTAAGAGGTTTTTGTTTGTTTTGAGATAGAGTCTCGCCCTGTCGCCCAGGCTGGAGTACAGTGGCGTGATCTCAGCTCACTGCAACCTCTGCCTCCCGGGTCCAAGCGATTCCCCTGCCTCAGCCTCCCTAATAGCTGGGACTACAGGGGCCCGCCACCACACCCGGCTAATTTTTTTGGATTTTTAGTAGAGACGTGGTTTCACCGTGTTAGCCAGGATGGTCTCGATCTCCTGAACTCATGATCCTCCTGCCTCGGCCTCCCAAAGTGCTGGAATTACAGCGTGACCACCACGCTCGCCCAAGAGGTTTTTTAAACTTACGGAAGCTATTCAAATATTACTGCAAAATGGGAAATTACTGCACATTGCATTTTGAAATGACCTGAGAGTTCTACGAAGAACTTCTGGAATTGAAAACCGTTAATAGGTGAGGTTAAAATAAGAATGGATGGGACAGGCACCGCAGAGGACACGCAGGAGCGGGAGCTGGTAACACCGAAGAAAGAGCAGGAGACGCCACCCAGCCCGAGCGCAGCCCCGCGGAGGCTGGACGGAGGCTCCCGCAAGGGCTTCTTCTGCCCAAAGGAGAAACAGAGTCGGGGGAGGCAGTGGCTGGGAATTTTCCAAAATCGCTAAATAATAGGACGCGTCAGGATCAAGGCCAAGTCCCAAGCAGGATAAGTAAAAGCAAACTCCACGTCCACACCTTGACGCTTGCCGATGGAGCTGCCAACAGCAGAGGCAAAGAGACTTAGGTTGCAGTGAGCCGCCATCGCGCCACTACCCTCCAGCCTGGACGACAGAGTGAGACTCCATCTAAAATTTAAAAATTAAAAAAAAAAAAAATCCGTCAGGGCCGGCCAGGCAGGTGCACTCGCGCGGCCAGACTCCAGAGCCGGACTCGGGAACCCCCGGCGGCCGACCCGTGCCACTGCACGTTCTCATAGACAGGACAGTCTCAAGAACCCTGGAGCAAACAAGACGCCTGGAGCAGCCTCCCAGGATCTACTCACCTCTGCCAGCTGATTACACCCGAAACCACCCCTCAAGTCCAGGACAAGCGGTGACACTTTCATACAAAGGGCACAGGGACTTAACTCCCGCACGCTGGCTGCTGGCGCCTCCTAAGAGTGTGTTTAGAAATGTGAAAGAAAAAATTATTCCATGATAGTTATTCAGCGCGGAGAGGCAGGCGTGATTCAGGACCACCGCGGCAGGAGCAGGGTCCACGGCCATGGGGGAGAGAGATGGGGCTCAGTTCTTAACACAGCATGGGCTGGCGGGGATTGACAGCCAGGGAGCTGGGTAAACTCGGAGGACGGACATTCCCAAGAGGAAATATTGGGGGGAAGGAGGGTTCTGGCTAAATTAGCCCAGGAAGATTTTTGCTGCAGACAGACCAGGGTGATCAGACCTGGGAGATGGTGGAAGATGAGGAACTCAGGATCAAGGGTGATCAGATGTCAAGAGTGGGTCTTTAAACTGAGTTGGGTTTTTGTTTTTTTTTGTTTTTTTTTGTTTTTTTTTTTGAGATGGAGTCTCGCTCTGTCACCAGGCTGGAGTGCAGTGGCATGATCTTGGCTCAGTGCAACCTCTGCCTCCCAGGTTCAAGTGATTCTCCTGCCTCAGCCTCTCGAGTAGCTGGGATTACAGGCGTGTGCCACCACGCTCAGCTAATTTTTGTATTTTTAGTAGAGACAGGACTTCACCATGTTGGCCAGGCTGGTCTTGAACTCCTGACCTCAGATGATCCGCCCACCTCAGCCTCCCAGAGTGCTGGGATTACAGGCATAAGCCACCGCGCCGGGCCCCACCAGGTACTTTTTTAAGCCTTTTTCTTACAAGGAAGTGCAGGCCGGCCTAGGAGAAGGTTCCAGAGCCCGACTGTAGTTTAGCCAAGCAGAGAATCTTTGTCAGTCCACCCTGTTTAAGGAAAGAGGAGACATTCTCGTTTCCCTCCAACAATGTAAGTCCATTTCCTTGTTGGGTGGCCTTTCGTTCATTAAGAACCAGCTGGATTTTCTGTTGGGACTGGGTAGAAGAGGACATTTCGCTGCATGGTGCTAGCAGTTGGACATTCGAAGAGGAGAGACTCTGTGAAAATAAATGAAAACCAAAGTTAACACTTAGAAATGCAGTTTCCAAGCACAGTGGGCACCAGGCCGGAAGATTAGATTCTAGACGCTGAGCCTGAAGCATCTGCAGCTGCAGCCAGGCAGGCAGCTGAAGGGCCTTCCTGATTTGCAGGTCAGGTGTTGCAGAAGCTGCCCGCACAGGATCTGTGGTGATGATTTCTCCAAAGTTTACATCAACTTGTCCTATTTCAGCTCACAGGGCTTCAGGAAAAGGGCAGTTTTAATTTTGAGTGATTCCAAGTCAGAGGGTGAGGGAAAAATTGGAAAAATTAGTTTGCAGAGTTGCTGCCTGATATTAGAGAAAACTAGAAGAATTCTGAAGGGGGCCAGCCCCTCCACACCTGTCGGTGCTTCTCATCAGGTGGGACGAGAGACTGACAAAAGAAATAAGACACAGAGACAAAGTATAGAGAAAGCACAGTGGGCCCAGGAGACCGGCACTCAGCATACGGAGGACCCGCACTGGCACCGGTCTCTGAGTTCCCTCAGTATTTATTGATTATTTTCACTATCTCGGCAACAAGAATGTGACAGGAGAACAGGGTGACAGTGGGGAGAAGGTCAGCAAGAAAACGTGTGAGCAAAGGAACCTGTGTCACAAATAAGTTCAAGGGAAGGTACTATGCCTGGATATGCACGTAGGCCAGATTGATGCTTCTCTCCACCCAAACACCTCAGTGCAGTAAATAACAACAAGGCAGCATTGCCGCCAGCATGTCTCGCCTCCCGCCACAGGGTGGTTTTTCTCCTATCTCAGAATAGAATAAATGTACAATCGGGTTTTATACCGAGACATTCCATTCTCAGGGGCAGGCAGGAGACAGAGGCCTTCCTCTTTTACTAATCCTCCTCAGCACAGACCCTTCACGGGTGTCGAGCTGGGGAACGGTCAGGTCTTTCCCGTCCCACGAGGCCATATTTCAGGCTATCACATGGGGAGAAACCTTGGACAATACCCGGCTTTCCTGGGCAGAGGTCCCTGCAGCTTTCCGCAGTGCATTGTGCCCCTGGTTTATTGAGACTAGAGAATGGCGATGACTTTTACTAAGCATACTTCCTGTAAACATTGTTAACAAGGCACATCCTCCACAGCCCTAGATCCCTTAAACCTTGATTCCATACAACACATGTTTTTGTGAGGTCAAGGTTGGGGCTAAAGTTAATTAACAGCAACTCAGGGCAAAGCAATTGTTCAGGGTACAGGTCAAAATGGAGTTTCTTATGTCTTCCTTTTCTATATAGACACGGTAAGTCTGATCTCTATTTTCCCCACAAATTCAAGATCCAGTCCAGTTTGCAGATAAATAACAAAACCTCGTAAACAATGAGCAGGGCTGAAATCTCACCACGGTGCCCTGCAGTTTTGCAATGAATCATTTTTTCTCCACAGTCACTCCCATATTTCCATAAATGTTGATCCAAGTAAGAGTGATATGTTTGCAAAGTCAGTCTAGTTTCACTAACCTTGGCCTGATTGTTTACGTAAGTGCAACAGGGAGCAGTTGACCACACTGGCTCTCTTTAAATTTGCTTTGCTGGAGGCCGGGCGCGGTGGCTCATGCCTGTAATCCCAGCACTTTGGGAGGCTGAGGCAGGTGGATCACGAGGTCAGGAGTTCAAGACCAGTCTGCCTAACATAGTGAAACCCTGTCTCTACTAAAAATAAAAAGATTAGCTGAGTGTGGTGGTGTGCA
Source organism: Symphalangus syndactylus (assembly GCF_028878055.3). Lineage (NCBI taxonomy): Eukaryota > Metazoa > Chordata > Mammalia > Primates > Hylobatidae > Symphalangus > Symphalangus syndactylus. The sequence goes on from NC_072430.2 coordinate 11,688,845, forward strand.
CCTGTAATCCCAGCTACCCGGGAGACTGAGGCAGGAGAATTACGTGAACCTGGCAGGCGGAGGTTGCAGAGCCGAGATCACACCATTGCACTCCAGCCTGGAGGACAGAATGAGACTCCGTCTCAAAAAAAAAAAATTGCTTTGCTGGAGCTTTTCATAAAGAATCTCAGATTGAACTGTAAAGGCCTCCTGAGGCTGGGAAGGCACACCAAGGTCTTGCCATCTGACTTGGCACACAATACCTGTAGATCTGGATGAGTTCCTTTCTTCTCACAGTCCCCAAAATACCCTGAGGTTGCTGGGCTGCCTTACTCAACCTGCAAGACTGGGAACCCTCAGGCCAAACTCCATAAAGTCAACCCTAGTTCCTTAAAGCTGTGTGGTCATATCTGACGATAGGATGTTCCGGTCAAAGCGCTGGTAATATCATCAGTCTGTAATTGTGTCCTGTTACAAGGAGAAAGATTCTTATTGAACTTTTATAAATAACTCTATTGTCATAAAAATAAGTGTAGGGAAAAGAGAGATCTGACCGTTACTGTGTCTGTGTAGAAAAGGAAGACATAAGAAACTCCATTTTGATCTGTACTAAGAAAAATTGTTTTGCCTTGAGATGCTGTTAACCTGTAACTTTAGCCCCAACCCTGTGCTCACAGAAACATGTGCTGTACAGAATCAAGGTTTAAGGGATCTAGGGCTGTGCCGGATGTGCCTTGTTCACAGTATGTTTGCAGGCAGTATGCTTGGTAAAAGTCATCGCCATTCTCCATTCTCGATTAACCAGGGACACAATGCACTGCCGCAGGGACCTCTGCCCGAGAAAGCCTGGGTATTGTCCAAGGTTTCCCCGCCCTGAGACAGTCTGAAATATGGCCTCATGGGAAGGGAAAGACCTGACCATTCCCCAGCCCGACACCCATAAAGGGTCTGTGCTGAGGAGGATTAGTAAAAGAGGAAGGCCTCAGCCGGGCGCGGTGGCTCACACCTGTAATCCCAGCACTTTGGGAGGCCGAGGCAGGCAGATCACGAGGTCAGGAGATCAAGACCATCCTGGCTAACACGGTGAAACCCCATCTCTACTAAAAAATAATACAAGTAATTAGCTGGGCATGGTGGGGGGCGCCTGTAATCCCAGCTACTCAGGAGGCTGAGGCAGGAGAATGGCGTGAACCTGGGAGGCGGAGTTTGCAGTGAGCCCAGATCATGCCACTGCACTCCAGCCTGGGTGACAGAGCAAGACTCTGTCTCAAAAAAAAAAAAAAAAAAAAAAAGAGGAAAGCCTCTTGCGGATGAGATAAGAGGAAGGCCTCCATCTCCTGCATGTCTCTGGGAATGGAATGTCTCGGTGTAAAACCTGATCATACACATTCGTTCTATTCTGAGATGGGAGAAAACTGCCCTGTGGCTGGAGGCAAGATATGCTGGCGGCAATGCTGCTCTGTTACTCTTTACTACACTGAGATGTTTGGGTGGAGAGAAGCATAAATCTGGCCTACTTGCACATCCGGGCATAGTACCTTCTCTTGAACTTATTTGTGACACAGATTCCTTTGCTCACATTTCACTTGCTGACCTTCTCCCCACTGTCACCCTGTTCTCCTGCCGCATTCCCCTTGCCGAGATAGTGAAAATAGTAATAAATACTGAGGGAACTCAGAGACCGGTGCCAGTGTAGGTCCTCTGTATGCTGGGCGCCGGTCTCCTGGGCCCACTGTGCTTTCTCTATACTTTGTGTCTTTTTTTTCTCTCGTCCCATCTGATGAGAAATGCCCACAGGTGTGGAAGGGCTGGCCCCCTTCAATAAAAACACTCGCTACTAGTTTTGGGATTCTAGAGGGATTAGGAAGGAAGAAAATAGTTGTTTCCTCTCTGTTTGCAAAAGTGTAACTTACCAAATTGCTGCAAACTATTGACAGCTTAAGGGAAAAATTTTTCAAAAATCTGAAAAACAAAACATTAAAGAACCAGCAATGTTTCCAACAAAAAGTCATTTAAAAATTATCCTCGGCCAGGTGCAGTGGCTCACACCTATAATCCTAGCACTTTGGGAGGCCAAGGCAGGCAGATCATGAGGTCAGGAGTTCGAGACCAGCCTGAACATGGTGAAACCCCATCTGTGCTAAAAATACAAAAAAATTAGCTGGGCGTGGTGGCGCGTGCCTGTAATCCCAGCTGCTCAGGAGGCTGAGGCAGGAGAATCACTTGAACCCGGGAGGTGGTGGTTGCAGTGAGCCGAGATCACGCCATTGCACTCCAGCATGGGCAACAGAGCGAGACTCCATCTCAAAAGAAAAAAAAATCTTCATTGATTCATTCAGTCCCATGTAATTAAATCTTGTTCTGTTTGAAGCTGGATTAGTAGTTTGATGACATCAGTTTTTTCATTCCATTTCTGAAAATTCTTACACAGTCCAATGATGATCTTAAAGCTAGCAGCAGCCATCTGTATTTCGGAGCAACTGTCAGAGTCTTTTTCATGAATCTCCTTGAAGAACAAGCCACTTTTGTCTGTAGCTAATTGCAAATGACTTTAGAAAAAAATCAAAGGAAAACAATAACTGTCAATGGCAAAGGCTTAAAATGGCCATTTTTAAAGATCTGATGAGAGTTCATTATAATAATGATACAATTGACAAGGAAATCTGGTTATTTCTGTAACATACAACACTTTAACACAATATCTGAAATTACAGCTGATAAAATTATACCAGGACATATCCAATTTCTAAGATTTCCATAAAATTTCTGAAGCATTCGTTATTAACATATCCAAAAATATAATTTAAAGATGTAGCATCAAATACTATTTGTTTTCCTCATAACTTTACTTATCAAATAAGCCCAATTAGACCAGGCACGGTGGCTCACACCTGTAATCCCAGCACTTTGGGAGGCTGAGGTGGGCAGATCACCTGAGGTCATGAGTTTGAGACCAGCCTGGCCAACATGGTGAAACTCCATCTCTACTAAAAATACAGAATTTAGCTTGGTGTGATTGCACACACATGTAGTTCCAACTACTTGGGAGGCTGAGGCACGAGAATCACTTGAACCCATGAGGCGGAGGTTGCAGTGAGCCGAGATCTCACCATTGCACTCCAGCCTGGGCAACAGAGTGAGAACTGTCTCAAAAAAAAAAAAAAAAAAAAAAAAAAAGGCCTAATTAGTTTAAAATCTGTTTTTTGAGACAAGCTCTTGCTCTCTCACCCAGGCTGGAATACAGTGGTGCAACCACGGCTCACTGCAACCTCCACCTTTCAAGCTCATGCTATCCCCCCATCTCAGCCTCCGGAGCGGTAGGGATTACAGGCATGTGCCATATCCCCTGGCTGATTTTTATTTTTTTGTAGTGACAGGGTCTCGCTAAGTTGCCAGGACTGGTCTTGAACTCCTAGTCTCAAACAATCCTCCCACCTTGACCTTCCAAAGTGCTGGGATTATGGGCATGAGCCACCATGCCCGGCCTAAAATCCAGGGGTAAGGCCATTCCAAAGCATCCAAGTTGACTATATTGAAATGCCCCCAATAGGCCACCTCAAGTATTTACTAGTGATCGTAAACCACCTTACCCACTGGGTAGAAGCTCTCCCCTTCCCACGCACAACAGCTAGTAATGTAGTCAAAGCCCTGTCAGAACACATCATATCCAGGTTTAGACTAATAGAGACCATTGATTCAGACAACGGGACACACTTTACCGTGCTCATTATTAAAGGGCTAACCCAAGCACTAGAAATAAAGTGGGAATACCATACTCCCTGGCATCCACCCTCACCAGGAAGAGTAGAAAGAATGAACCAGACTCTAAAAACCCACCTACCTAAATTAATTCTAGAAACCCGGTTACCATGGACTAAGTGTCTTCCCGTTGCCCTATTAAGAGTCTGAACTGCTCCCTGAAAAGCCATCAGCCTATCCCCTTATGAAATGCTTAATGGGTTGCCTTATTTAAGTTCCACTACTCACCACCCAACATTTGAGACAAAAGATCAGTTTCTTAAAAACTATGTATCCCGTCTGTCTTCTACCCTCTCCTCCTTTGAATTCCCAGTTCACCAACACCAGCCCCGAGATCACATTCTTATCAGAAGTTGGCAAGGGGAAAGGCTTGAACCCACCTGGGAAGTACCTTATCTGGTGGTCCTAATGACTGAGACGGCAGCTGGACCGCTGAGAAGGAGTGGACCCACCATACCCGAGTCAAAAAGGTCTCCCCCTCTCCAAAGTCACGGACGTCCATCCCAAGACCAATACCCACCAGAGTAACGTTAAAGAAAAAAGCTTAATCGTCCTGTCCGTATTTCCTCCTCTTTCCCGTAGCTACCCCACATCTCATTATTAATGTAACCAGGGCAAAGTCACCCCTAATCATTACTTTTGATGCTTGTCTTGTTATACCTTGTGGAGACTCGCCAAGTCAAAGGCAGCTCTCTACTTCAGAAAAGTATCTTTGCAAAAAAAAAAAAAAATTAGCTTTTTCATTAATCAAAGACATAATGAAAAACAATATGAAGCACAAGTTGTCTTGATGAAACACAAAAATCTTTGTTTTTCCTAAGCCAATTACTTAAAAGGTAAAAAAAAAAAAAAAAAAAAAAAACCTTCCAACCACCACCGCCGCGTCGGAACCCAGGCCTGGGGGGCGGTGGGGCCGCGTATGGAGTCCCCGCCCCCTGGAGCTGCCAACATTGCCAGCCCCACTGCCACGCTACACAGGTACCCCTGGGATGGCGTGAGCACTCCCCCAGCGATGGACCCATCTGTGACGCTGTGGCAGTTTCTGCTGCAGCTGCTGAGAGAGCAAGGCAATGGCCACATCTCCTGGACTTCACAGGATGGTGGGGAATTAACTCAAGCTGGTGGATGCAGAGGAAAGTGGCCTAGCCGTGGGGGCTATGCAAGAACAAGTCATCACGAATTACAACAAGCTCAGCCGGGCCTTGCCGTACTACTGTGTCTGGAATTGGTGGGTTCTTGGTCTCACTGACTTCAAGAACGAGGCCATGGATCCTCGCGGTGAGTGTTACCGTTCTTAAAGGCGGCATGTCCGGCGTTTGTTCCCTCTGACGTTTGGATACGTTCAGACCTTTTTCCTTCTGGTGGGTTCGTGGCCTCGCTGGCTCAGCAGTGAAACTGCAGACCTTCGTGGTGAGTGTTACAGCTGTTAAGAAGGAGCGTCCGGAGTTGTCTGTTCTTCCTGGTGGGTTCGTGGTCTCGCTGGCTCAGGAGTGAAGCTGCACACTTTCACCGTGAGTGTTACAGCTCATAAAGGCAGTGTAGACCCAAAGAAGAAACAGTAGCAAGAGTTATTACAAAGAGTGGAAAAAAAGCAAACCTACCAACCCGCGGAAGAGAACCCTAGGGCGTTGCCGCGGCTGGGTCAGGCAGCCTGCTTTTATTCTCTTATCTGGCCCCACCCACATCCTGCTGATTGGTCCATTTTACAGAGAGCCGATTGGTCTGTTTTACAGGGAGCTGATTGGTCCATTCTGACAGGGTGCTGATTGGTACGTTTACAATCCCTGAGCTAGACACAAAAGTTCTCCACGTCCCCACCAGATTAGCTAGATACAGATGTCAATTGGTGTATTTACAATTGGGGGACGGTGCTACACTCGTCTCCACTGTTTTACTTCCCCAAAATGGACCTTTTTTTTTTCTAAAGAGTCCCAGGGAATGGGGAATTGTTTCTGTAAATATATATTTTTCAAGATGAAAAAAAAAAAAAAGAAAAACCTTCCATAATCAAGAGCAGACCAATGTTCCAGAAAACTGTCACTTTAACAGAGAAGATCAAACTCCAGTTTCACATCAGCGAACTGTTAATATTAAAGCTAATTTTAATTAAACCTTATGAATAATTCCACCCAGGCTGGGCTAGGTGGCTCACACCTGTAATCCCAGCACTCCAGGAGGGTGGATCACTTAAGCCCAGGAGTTTGAGACCAGCCTGGGCAACATGGGGAAGCCCTGTCTCTACAAAAAATACAAAAAAAATTAGCCAGGTGTGGTGGCACGTGCCTGTAGTCCCAGCTACTTGGGAGACTGAGGTGGGAGCATTGCTTGAGCCCTCCCACCTCAACCTCCCTCAGCCTCAGTGCTGAGTGCCACTGCACTCCTGCCTAGGCAACACAGTGGGACCCCGTCTCAAAAATAAATAAATAAATAAATAAATCCGGCCAGGTGCACTGGCTCACGCCTGTAATCCCAGCACTTTGGGAGGCCTAGGCGGGTGGATCATGAGGTCAAGAGTTCGAGACCAGCCTAGCCAAAGTGGTGAAACCCCTGACGCTACTAAAAATACAAAAATTAGCTGGGTGTGGTGGTGGGTACCCGTAATCCCAGCTACTCAGGAGGCTGAGGCAGGAGAATCGCTTGAACCCAAGAGGCAGAGGTTGCAGTGAACCGAGATCATGCCATTGCACTCCAGCTTAGGCAACAAGCATGAAACTCCGTCTCAAAAAAAATAATGAATAAATCCAATCACAGCCGCCTTTGACCACATAAGATCCCTTTTCCACAATCCTTTTACAACTTTTTTTTTTTTTTTTTGAGACAAAGTCTTGCTCCGTTGCCAAGGCTGAAGTGGAGTGCAGTGGCGCAATCTTGGCTCACTCCACCTCCCGGGTTAAAGCGATTCTTGTGCCTCAGCCTCCCGAGTAGCTGGAATTACAAGCATGCACCATCACGCCCAGCTAGTTTTTGTATTTTTTGCAGAGATGGAGTTACACCATGTTGGCCAGGCTGGTCTCTAGCTCCTGGCCTCATGTGATCAACCTGCCTCAGCCTCCCAAAGTGCTGGGATTACAGGCATGAGCCACCATGCCTGGCCTCCTTTTACAATCTTTTTGTTTTAATGTATCAGCTGTTTTTCTTGTTGTTGTTGTTGTTTGTTTGTTTGTTTTTTGAGATGGAATTTCACTCTTGTTGCCTAAGCTGGAGTGCAATGGCGTGATCTCGGTTCACTGCAACCTCTGCCTCCCAGGTTCAAGCAATTCTCCTGCCTCAGCCTCCCAAGTAGCTGGGATTACCGGCATGTGCCACCATGCCTGGCTAATTTTTGGTTTTTCATTTTTTTAGTAGAAACAAGGTTTCACCATGTTACCCAGGCTGTTCTTGAACTCCTGACCTCAGGTGATCTGCCCACCTCGGCCTCCCAAAGTGCTGGGATTCCAGGTGGGAGCCACCAAGCCCAGCCTCAGCTGTTTTTTCCTACATTTTTCTCTCTCTTATTCTGAAACAGCCAGTCATTATCTTTCAGTACAGAATTTATTAATATTACTCCTTTTCCTTTAACAGAAAACATAACCTGGTGTCTTACAACTTTTCTTACTAAAATTACTCCCTGTATATTTTGCATACAAAATTTTTTTATTATTCTGATAGTTTTAATTACATATATTTTCAGAATTTTAATCCTTAGAAATTGTGAATTGTCTGTCACATACCAGCATTCTGTAGATTAACATTTCATAATTTTTTTTTTTTTGAGACAGAGTCTCGCTCTGTCACCCAGGCTGGAGTGCAGTGGTGCAATCTCGGCTCACTGCAAGCTCTGCCTCCCGAGTTCACGCCATTCTCCTGCCTCAGCCTCCCGAGTAGCTGGGACTACAGGCATCCGCCACCACGCCCAGCTAATTTTTTGTATTTTTAGTAGAGACGGGGTTTCACCATGTTAGCCAGGATGGTCTTGATCTCCTGACCTCATGATCCGCCCCCCTCGGCCTCCCAAAGTGCTGGGATTACAGGCATGAGCCACCACGCCCAGCCTAACATTTCATAATTTTTAAAAATGTGCTTCCTCATAGTACAGCTTCTCATGTTAATAACAGACCCAAATATGTTTAGCTTTTCAATACCATATAAAAACAAGATGCCAGGCCAGGCACAGTGGCTCATACCTATAATCCCAGCACTTTGGAAGGCCAAGGCAGGAGGCTCACTTGAGCCCAGAAGTTTGAGACCAGCCTGGGCAACATAGCAAGATCCTGTCTCTACAAACAAATTAAAAGTTAGCTAGGTGTTGTGGCCCATGCCTGTAGTCTTAGCTACTGGGAGGCTAAGGCTAGAGAATCGTTTGAACCCAAGAGGTTGAGGTTGCAGTGAGCTATGATCACACCACCGCACCCAGGATGGGTGACAAGTGAGACCTGGTCTCTAAAAGGTAAAATTTAAAATTTGTTTAACAGAAGAATAGAAACAGAATGTATAACTTCTAAATCAGAAGAAGAAAGATTAAGTGAGGAAAATAACTCCTAAAGAAATAGGAAAACGATTTAAAAGATACTCAGAAAAAGCAAGACAAATAGAAACACAAAATAAGGAGGTAGAAATAAATTTGAGTAATGAAAATAAAAAGACATGGACTACATTCTCCAGTTAAAAGATGGATGCTCTTAATCCAGCTATGTGGTTTTTCAAGAGACACACACAAAACAAAATGACACAGAAGAGTTAGGAAGGAAAAGATGGGAAAAGATAAACCAGGCACACACAAAAGTGAGTTTTGTGGCATTTTACTATCAGGCAAAATGTTTTGGGGAAAAGCATTAATAGCGATGTTTTAAAGGGCATGAAATACCGATTATTGTAATAACATCTAACACACTAAGCACTTACAATGGCCTAGGGGCTGCTCTCAACCCATTAGTTAAATTAACTCCCCGTTTTATAGGTGAGGAAAGCCAAGCACAGAGCAGTCAGGAAGAACTTTCTGAATTTTCATGTAAGCCATCTTTTCAATTATCTGCCTTATGATTCGTGCTTCCGAATTTTTATAACATTTTCCCTGCTCCAACATCAATAAGTAATCTTCCTTTTCTAGGATTAACTTTATAGTTTTGCAATTCACAGATCTATAATCTGGCTCAAGTCCACGCACATATGGAATAAGTGGTGAAGGCCCAGTTTCTATTATTCTCTGTATAGTGAGTCGATTTTGCCAACACCATTTATAAACAATCTTGTCTCATTGATTTGTGGTATTTCCTTTTTATCTTATATTAAGGGTATGTATGTGTGGTAGCAGTAAACATCGTTCATATTCACCAATAGCCAGTGGTTCTGTACTTCCAGCAGCACAGAGTTACTCCTCCCTCACCCCTTGGCCTTGTCATTCATTCTGGCCAATGATATTTGAGAAGCAATGTATGGAATTCCCGGGTGTAAGCATTCAATGGCCAGGATCCCTCTCCATTCCTAGCTTCCCTGCTATAACTGTGATGATAACCCTCTTAGTTCATAGATTTCTATCCTTCTATTTTTCAACTTGTGTCTTCTTTTGTTTTAATTATAAAGTTGCTCTTGGAGTGCTCATTTCTTTGTTTGTTCATTTGTTTGTTTCAGAGACAGGGTCTTGCTGTGTTGCCCAGGCTGGACTCAAATTCCTGGACTCCAGCAATCCTCCACCCCACCCCCTGAGCCTGAGTAGGAAGGGCTATAGGCAAGTGTCTGCCACTATGCCTAGCTTTGTCTTGTCTTAATTTTTGTTTAATTTCAATACAAGAATCTCTACTTTTTAACTGATTAGTTTAAGCCATTAATATTTATTGTGATTACAACTGTATTATGATTTAGTTCTATCATCAAAGTTATTTTTTATTTGTTTGTTTCTCCCACATTTCCTGTTTTCCATTGAATAGACGACATTTTCTTTTACTGGTTTAAAAAATCGTACTTGTAACTTTTATGGTGATTGTTCTTAAGATTAGTTTTAATTACCTTACTCATTTATTGAATGTATTAATTCATAAATATAATTCATATTTTCCCAACAAGATATATGCTTTAGCATAATCTTAGTTCCTTGATTAATTCCTTATCCTGCATCATACTGATATTTTCTGGAGTTTTGGTTATGGGTAATTGTAAACATATGATCAATTTTTCATTTTCCTGATATTATCTGTTATCAACAGCATATTATATAGGTATATATCATGATATTAACAATAACCTTTACTCGCTCTTACTTCCTGTATCTCTTGCAACAGCCCCTGGGATTTTCCCTTCGTTTGAGAGAACTTTTTCCTACAGTGTTTTCAATGTGGGTCTCTGTATAGCAAGTATTCTGAGGCCTCTTTTGCCTAAAAATGTTTTTATTATACCCTCACATTTGAATTTAAAAATTTGCTGGATATAAGATTATAGGTGTAGGTTGGCCACATGCCTGTAACCCCAGCATTTTGGGAGGCTGGGGTGGGAGGATTGCTTGCAGCTAAGAGTTCAAAACCAGCCTGAGAAACATAGGGAAACCCCATCTCTACAAAAAATTAAAAGATTAGCCAGGTGTGGTAGCACGTACCTGTGCTCCAGGTACTCAGGAGGCTGAGGTGGGAGGATTGCTTGAGCACAGGAGTTCAACGCTGCAGTGAGCTGTGATTGAGCCACTGCACTGCAGCCTGGGTGACAGTGCAAGACCCTGTCTCGGAAAAAAAAAAAAAAATAGTAGGTATGAAGTGAGTTTTTTTTGATACCTTAAAAATAATTTGTAGTCTTCTTGCATTGTTGAATCATGTTGAAAGGTCTGAAGTCGGTGTGATTCTTACCCTTTAACCATGACCTGCTCTTTCATTAAAACGTTCTCTTTCTTTTCAAAATTTTTTAAATTTTCCCTTTTTTTCTAATATTCTTCAATTTTAACATAATTATGACTAGGTACGGGTTTTCCTCATATCATCTTTTGGATTTCTGTGGCGTCTTTCATCCCTAGTGTTTGAAAATCCCTCTCATCTTTTTCTTCTGCTCTGTCCTCCCACTCACTTCTCTCCTCACATCCCTGTCCTTCTTCCTGCATCCCAGCTGCTCTGCCAGGATTCCTTCCCCTCGTCTGTCACTTCGCAGATTGTTTTCCTCGGCTGCGTCCGTCCTACTGAATTTCAGTTGCCACATTTTTCTCAATCATTATTTTGATGCCTGATATTCCTACTTAGTTCTTTGTACTCCCTGTTATTGCTGTCTATTGCTAATATCTTTCCTTAATTCTTCAAGGATGTTACCGCATTTGTCTTTAATTATTTGCCCAGAGGGTCTGATACTCCTGCTGCACACAAGTCATGCTGTGGAGGGCGCTGTTTTTTTCAGGCGCTGTTCTCTCCAGGCGTCTTGTTACTTCGGCCTGGGAGAGCATGTCCCCCAGAGGAGCTCAGTTCCTCTGTCTTGTGGTGTGGCCTGGGGAAGTGCTGAAGGCCGCAGCCTGGTCTGGGTGGGTCCTGGCAAGCTTTGGAGAGAGGAAGAGGGAGCAGAGAGGCCTCATCACCCTGGCTCAGCCGGTGAGCCTTCCTATTTCTTGCCCCACCACCAGGCTGCCCCCTAGCCGGGCTTCACCTTCCAGTCTCCATGATGGAGAAGGCTGGAGGGGGTGGTCTCCACAGTTGCAGCCCAGCCCTGGAGACGTGGACGGAGTGAGCAGGTGAGGGAATGGGAATGCGGCGGGTGTGTCCAACTGGGATTTTCCATGGAAGGTCTATCTCCAAAGGAACTAGAGGTGAGAGTGGGATGAGTGGGATGCAGAAACTGCGAGGGTCAGTGCAGGAACCTGAGGCTGTCAGCATCCGAGCTTTGCAGCCCAAGACCCAGCAAGGCAAGGGTCCGGCACAAAGGGAAGCTGTGTGCACCCAGCCGCCTCTGGAGGGGCAATGGTCTTGGGAAAGTTGTCAGAAGCAAAATGGAATCAAAATGAGAAAAAAAAAAACTGACGAAGCTCACGGAGCCGTGTTGGCCCACAGGTTCCCCAACTCCTCCCCACAGGGTTGCCACCACCAGGAAGCATCCAAAGGATGCCAGCAGCAGAGGCCCAGCTGCCCCCACCAAGTTTCACCAAGAAAAGATCAGTCACGAGAGCAGAAGGCAGGGAAATGGTTCCTGAGGATTCCCTCCGCCTCCCCGGGGCCTCCGCCACAGTCTGCAGCCCTCATCCCACATGGTGCCAAGACAGCATCCAGCCTGCCCAGGGCTCTGCAGCCCTAAGCGTTTGCCGCTAGAATCAATATGTCTTCCTATAAATGCAGGTTCTCCAGGGTGATTTTTTTCATTTTTTTGAGGCAGGGTCTTGCTCTGTCACCCAGACTGGAATGCAGTGGTGCAATCATAGCTCATTCCAGCCTCCACCTCCTGGGCTCAAGGCATCCTCCCACTTCAGCCTCCCAAGTACCTGGGACTACAGGTGCACACTACTATGACCTGATAAGTTTTAAAATTTTTTGTAGTGACAATGTATTGCCATGCTGCCCAGGCTGGTCTGGAACTCCTGGGCTCAAGCGATCCTCCTGCCTCAGCCTCCCAAAGTGCTGGAATTATAGGTGCGAGCCACTACACCTGGCCCAGAGTTTATTTTGTTTTTGTTTTTGTTTTGTTTTTGAGACAGAGCCTCACTCTTGTCGCCCAGGCTGGAGTGCAGTGGCGCAATCTCGGCTCACTGCAACCTCTGCCTCCCGGGTTCAAGTGATTCTCCTGCCTCAGACTCCCGAGTAGCTGGGACTACAGGGGTATGCCACCACGCCTGGCTAATTTTCGTATTTTTAGTAGAGATGGGGTTTCACCATGTTGGCCAGGCTGGTCTCGAACCCCTGACCTCAGGTGATCCGCCTGCCTCGGCCTCCCAAAGTGCTGGGATTACAGGCATGAGCCACCGCCCCCGGCCCAGACTTGATTTTTTATTAACTTTCTTTGCTCCTGGCAGGACCAAAGGCCCTCATATTGTGTTTCTCAAAGTGGGCTCTATGTGCATAAATGCATGGACATCATTTTACATAGATTCTATGTTATGTATCATCATAAAATTTTAATAGAAAAATGTATTCTCAAATCACCTAAAAGCGCCGGGTGCAGTGGCTCACGCCTGTACCCAACACTTTGGGAGGCCGAGGCGGACGGATCACGAGGTCAGGAGATTGAGACCATCCTGGCTAACATGGTGAAACCCCGTCTCTACTAAAAATACAAAAAATTAGCCGAGCGTGGTGGCATGCACCTGTACTCCTGGCTATTCAGAAGGCTGAGGCAGGAGAATCGTTTGAACCCAGGAGACAGAGGTTGCAATGAGCCAAGATCGCACCACTGCACTCCAGCCTGGCGAGAGAGCAAGACTCCGTCTCAAAAAAAAAAAAAAAAAAAATCACCTAAAAGCTGTGGAATAAGGAGGACACCTTAACTTATATGAAAATTGATCATCTGGGCCAGTTCTGAAGCTTGTCTCAATCCAGATTTGTCAGAAACTGGATCCAGTGAGCACCATCGCCCGCCCCAGACCCAGTCAGCCGAGCATGGGGAGAGCAAAGAATTTTGAAGTTTAAAGTGTGCCGTGAAGAACTCCTTTGTGTTGGATAAATAAGTTTAAATTATTTGAAATCTGGGTTTTTTATTTCTTGCTTTGGGTTTTGTGTGGGTTTTCTTGAGACAGGGTCTTGCTCTGTTGCCCAGGCTGGAGCGCAGTGGCACCATCTCTGCTTGCTGCAGCCTTGACCTCCTGGGCTCAGGTGATCCTCCTGCCTCAGCCTCCTGAGTAGCTGGGACCACAAGCACGCGCCACCATGCCTGGCTAATTTTTAAAATTTTTTTAGAGACAAGGTCTCAGTACGTTGCCCAGGCTGGCCTCAAACTCCTGGGCTCAAGCAATCCTCCTCCCACCTCAGCCTCCCAAAGTGCTGGGATTGCAGGGGTGAGCCACAGCACCCAGCCCTCAGAAATCTTTTGTAATGCCCAGTGATGTTTGTAATGTGTTGATAGCAGAGACCAAGTCAGGGTCCCTCGTTCCTGAACACAAGCAGGACAGAGTCCCAGCCTTCTTGCGGCAGATGTCACCGTGAGGCTGGGCCCTGGACAACAGTGTGAGTGAGATAAGCCGGGGAGCTTCGACTGGGCCAGGCTGTCGGGGCCTCGGCCCGAGTGTGACCCAGGGCAAGCCAGGGTCAGTCTGCGATGAGCGTCAAGGTTCAGTGTGGACCTGCGCTCAGGGCCTGGGACTGTGAGAGACACGTCAGTCAGAGGGATGAGGCTCTACTGCAGAAACAAACAGCCCCAAGAGCTCAGTGGCTTCAGCAGCAAAGGGTTGTCTCCTGCTTGGGCTTTGGTGGGGAGGTGGGATCCGCTCCAGGGGTCACTCAGGGCCCAGGCTGAGGCAGCCCCGCCTTCCTTAGCCCACCCCCTGCAACCGCAGCCTCTCCGGGCACTGCAACAGGGGAGATGCTGCTGGGCCATGGTCAGCTGGGAGGTGACACAAAGGTGGCGCAGGAGGTGATGCGGGAGGTGACATGCGAGATGATGCAGGTGATGGAGGTGACACAGAGCTGATGCAGGAGATGACATGGAGGTGACACACAGATGACACGGGAGGTGATGCGGGAGTTGACATGAACCCACTGGCCAGGCCGGGCAGAGGCAAGGGAGCAGATGAGTGTTCAGTGAGCAGAATCGGGCTCGGGTTCTAGTCAGGAGCATCAGCACAGCCTGGGGCTGGGGCAGGCTCAGCCTCTGGCCGAGCAGGGTCCTGTGGGGTCAGGATGGGGGCACCACTGGCAGGTCCCAGTCTCACAGCTGGGTCCGGCGGCTCCCTCCTCAAAGGGACCCAGAGCCGGGCTCGGGAGCTCCCTTGTGGCCATCTAGCGACACTGCACTCTCCGCCGGCGCGAAGGTCCAGAGGCTCCCGCCTGCCCCAGCCAGGTGGGGTTCTCAGGCAGGTGAGCTTTGTGGGTAGCCCCACTTGCCAGGAATATGTGTGCCCCCCACCTGCAGGCCAGCCTTGGCCACGGTCTAGTCCCAACATAATATCACTTGGTGAGGCCTACCCTGACCCAAGGCCTGCCTGAGTGGGGTCTCTCTGTGTGGCCCTGCCCCAACCTCCCTGCGTCACACTCCACCCCACGCACCTGTGTGATACCTGTCTCCCTCCAGGCGTGGAGCCTCTCCACCTAGGAGGCATCCTAGAGACGCCCCGGGGGGCGGGGGTCACTCAGGTGCACCCCACAGGTGCAGGTTTCAGGTGGGAGACCAGCACACACCTGCTGTGTGGCTCCTGCAGTGAGCACTGCCTCTCGGTGCTGTGGATTTGGCATCCGGTGCACAGGCCCACCCCACCTCACTATCCCCTCCAGGCCCACCAGCCATTTCTGTGCAACTTCTCGCAGCAGCCTTGAAAGTGTTCACTGTGGGAACACAGCACAGACCAGCTCTCCGGGAAAGCACCCCCTGGGGCGGATACTCATGAGGGCAGGAGAAAGGTTTCCTCGAGGCTCACGCAGTTTGAAACACGTTTCTGATGATCTCCACATTCAGCTTATTTCATAAGCAATGAGTAAAAGTGAGTCGGTCACCTTAGGTCACCTTCAGCCGGGCAAGTGCTGCGGGCCAGCAGGGGCTGCAGGGCAGTGGGAGTGCAGACTGAGAATATGCAGACCCCTGGGGCATTACCCATCTCTCCAGCTCTGGTCCGCTCCTGTACCAGGGGTCTAATCAGGCTGTGTCTGTCTCCTTCTTGAACAGCCCAGAAAATTCATCTAAACAGCCTTCCTACAGCCGCTTCCCACGCCAGGTGGCCAGGTGGCCAGGTGGGAGTTCCAGACCAGAGCTGTCTCCTGGGACGTTGACACAGCAGCCAAGTTTATTGGTGTTGGGGCAGCCCCCGTCGGTGTGGCTGGCTTAGGGGCTGGCATTGGAACAGTGTTTGGCAGCTTGATTGTTGGCTATGCCAGGAATCTGTCTCTCGAGCAGCAGCTTATCTCCGATGCCATTCTGGGCTTTGCTGTGTCTGAGGCCATGGGGCTGTTCTGTTTGGTGGTCGTCTTCCTCATCCTCGCCACATGAGGCTCCATGGGGGTCCCCTGCCTGTCCCTGCTGCCTGTCCCTACTCCACGCCATTCCTGGTGGTGGGGTGGGCTAAGCTTTACCATTAAACACAAGTTTCTCTCAAAAAAAAAAAAAGTTCTCCCCCACATAAACTTTACTATGAAGACCTGAACCACAGGCCGGTGCTCATCCATATCAAATTTCGCCAGTTGATGGCTTCCGTCATCGTGAGTTTTCCTTCTCGGCCATTATGACCATAAGGGTGACTCTGTTTTGTAAAATTTTGCAGCATTACACTTTGTCCAGAGGATTTGCCAGTAGCAGGTGTGAGTGAGGAGGTGGCCCCTGGGGCTCTCACACTACTGGGCAGGATGCAGGTTTGGGCAACGCTTGGGAGGAAAACACTGAAAAATCCAGTAAGTTACCAAGGTGCAGCAACACAGGATGGCTCCCCTTCTTCACAGTAAAAGAGCCTCACCTGGGCACATGGCACCCAAAGGCAGGTTCCTCTTCCTGGCTCCCTGGCAGCTCAGGGCACTGGCATGTCTAAGTTCTGGGCAGCAGAGTGTGGGCAGGTGCCTCATGCCAGCTCCTGGGACCCATCCCAAAGAGACCCCAAAAGCATGCCCTGTCAACCTCCTCTATCCTGGCTGTGCTGCAGCTGAGCCCTGATGGCGCAGCCTGACCTGTGAGAGCAAGATCCACACCCAGGAACCAGGGGCCACGAGTAGGAGGGACCTGTGTCCTGGCAGCCTGGACCACCTGCCCAGACTTGCCAGGAGGGAAACGAATGTGTACGTTGACAAGCACAACCATCATCCTAGCCTGGGCTATGGCTTGAGTGTCCCCTCCAAAATTCATGTGGAAATTTAATTGCCACTGTGGCAATATTAAGAGGTGGGGGGCCGGGCACAGTGGCTCACACCTGTAATCCCAGCACTGTGGGAGGCCAAGGCAGGCAGATCACTTGAGGTCAGGAGCTCAAGACCAGCCTGGCCAACATGGCAAAACCCCATCTCTACTAAAAATACAAAATATTAGCCGGGCGTGGTTGCAGGCGCCTGTAGTCCCAGCTAATCGGGAGGCTGAGGCAGGAGAATGGCGTGAACCCGGGAGGCGAAGCTTGCAGTGAGCCACATAGCGCCACTGCACTCCGGCCTGGGTGAAAGAGCGAGACTCCTTCTCAAAAAAAAAAAAAAAAATACAAAAAATACAAAAAATTAGCCAGGTGGTGGCAGGTGCCTGTAATCCCAGCTACTTGGGAGGCTGAGGCAGGAGAATTGCTTGAACCTGGGAGGCAGAGATTGCAGTGAGTCAAGATCACGCCACTGCACTCCAGCCTGGCGACAGAGCAAGACTTCATCACAGGCCGGGCGCGGTGGCTCATGCCTGTAATCCCAGCACTTTGGGAGGCCGAGGCGGGTGGATCACAAGTTCAGGAGATCGAGACCATCCTGGCTCACACGGTGAAACCCCGTCTCTACTAAAAATACAAAAAAAATTAGCCGGGCGTGGTGGCGGGCACCTGTAGTCCCAGCTACTCGGGAGGCTGAGGCAGGAGAATGCGTGAACCTGGATCTGGGAGGTGGAGCTTGCATTGAGCTGAGATCACGCCACTGCACTCCAGCCTGGGTGACAGAGCGAGACTCCGTCTCAAAAAAAAAAAAAAAAAAAAAAAGAGATGGGGCCATTAAGAGGTGATGAGGCCAGGCGGGCTCCACCCTTGTGGAGGGGTTAATGTCATTATCTTAGGGCGTGTTTACTATCTGCACAGTGGCTGGTTACGAAAGCAAGCTGGACCCTCTCTATCTCTCACCCTTTTGTGCCCCTGCACCTTCCACCATGAGCTGGTGTAGCACAAAGGCCCTCTCCAGAGCTGGCACCTCGATCTTGGACTTCCCAGCCTCCAGAACTGTGAGAAATAAATGTCTTTTCTTTGTAAATTAATTCCCCAGCCTGTGGTATTATTATAGCCACACAAAATGGACAGCCTGTTGCATTGGGGATTATGTTTCAACATAAGTTTTGGAGGGGACGCAAGTGTTCAAAGCACGGCGGCCACCATGGGTTTTCTTTCTGGGGAGACAGCATGGTGTTAACGCCTCTTCCTTGGCAGCTGCCCCAGCCCTGAAAGGACAGAGTCCATTCCACATCTGCCATGGAGTGAGGAGAGGCGGCACTGTCCCAGGGAAATCTGGGACCTCGTGCCAATGCAGGGTGGCGGGGGTGGGCATGGGCCGGGGGCTGCCGTGTGTCTGGCAACACTCCTGACCACCTCCCCCTCTGTCTTGACCTCCCTCTGGCACCCAGGCCCCTTCCTCCTCCTGCCCCCGTCTGCCTCCCTCTGGTGTCCCCCCACCTTCTCACTGCCTTTTCTACCCTCTCCTCACCCACCTCTTGACCCTCTGCACCCTTGGTCCTCACCCCCAGTGCAGCCCTAGCCCTGCTGCTGGGGCCTGCCTGCAGGCCAAGCCCCAAGGACCGAGGCCCTCCCTGACATCCTCTGATTGGGGGGTGTTTTTTCCCTTCATCTTTCTCTGGTTAAATGGCAGTTACCTTGTTTTTGCAACAAATGAAGCCACCCATGTTTCAGCCAGGGTGAGAATGTGGCTTTGCAGCCTCCGCCACCGTTCTGCACTGGCAGTGACTCTGATGGCTCTTCCCTCTGGGGTTGCCACTTAGTGCATCTCCGTTATTTTACTGCAGAAAACGAATCCAATAATGTTTGGCTTTCTTATTGCTTAAGATAAGTGAGTTCAATTTCGCTCAATTGAGTTTTTATTATTATGAGGCTGTTTTCCTATAGAAAATGTGAGTGTGCTCTGAAAGGAAGATGAAGGGTCAGAAGTTCGAGCATATTTTATCTTTTTGGGTGACTGATCTTGTTTGTGTCTGTGATTAGACTCCGACGTCTCTTCCCATAAGCAGGTGGAGGCGGGTCTGACCCAGCTCCCAGCCCTACCGTTCTAGGGGGATGAAGGGGGACACGGTTCCGCTCTCTGCAGTAAAGGAGAGTGGCTGGGGCTTTCGCCAGGGCAGCCCTGGGTAAGCCAAGCTGCAGAACTTCCCAAGGGCTCAGGAGCTGCCAGGCTGTGCTGCTGGAGTCACCTAGGAAGAGAATTGTTGACATGTGCTGGGTGTGACAAAGCTGGAGGCTGGGTTGCTGCCATGCAGGTTAAACTGGACGTTGCTCCGTGTGGAGGGTTAAATATGTGCTGGCGTTATGTAGAAAGAAATTCATCACCATGATGGCTCTTATATGATCAAAGGCAATTTGCAAGCTCACAGCTTTTGCAGAATGTGAACCTGGGCCAAGTTGCAGAGTCTTTTTGATGTCACACTGGGGCCTCCTGGGTAATGGCAGAGGGAGGGTGGGCTCCTGCCAGCTGTGTGTGCTGGATCACCAGGCATTCCCATCGCCCCCACGGGATTGTAGGCAAGAGAAGCCACAGCTGAAGCTCGTGCTGAGAAACAAGGCCCTTTGTCTCAGACCCATGAGTCTCGTGTCTTCTGGGGCATCCATAATACCACGGGCTCACCTGTGGGCAGGCGGCCAGTCATGACACCCATGTCCCCTGCCAGCAGAAGTGTACAGATTGTCCTGGAACAAGCTCTGGACCACAGGACCTGAGCAGAAACATTCTGGGGGCTTCTGAGAAGGGTTTTCCTCCCAATGAGAGGGAGGCACCAAAGGAGGAGCCGTCCCTCCTTCCCTCACGCGGACGATGTTTTGAGACAATGTGATCCTCGCTGCTGTTGTGGCTCCATCACCAACCCACCCAGATGGTGACGAAAGATAGGCTGAGCCTGGGTCCTCCGTGGCCAAGTGACCCTGGAAAGGCTCACCTCAAACTTCCACAGAGTGACCTGACAATGTCTTCACAAAGTGTGGCTGTCCCCAGACGTCTCTGCCTGGGTTGGGCACCAGGCCCCAGCACAGGGCCAGCGGGTAGTGGACACGCATCAGGACTCACATACTGACCAGGAATCAGTGAGGGGACAAGGGAGCCGGCTGGCTTCTCCATCGAATCTGGCCATCGCAGGACACCTCAGGAAACTCGGGAAGGGCAGGCTGGATTGCGGCCCGGCCCCCATCCTGTTCCCAGGGGAGATGCCAGAGGCCATGAGCCTGACAAAGGCCCCTGCTTCCCAGCCCTGCCACGGTCGGAGCCACGGCTGCGCCTCGTCATGGAAACCGGGTGCCAGGCGTGGGCCTGGGCAGAGTGGGGCTTGATGTCTGCTCCAGTGCCCTCAGAGTCAGTTGCAGGGGCGATGGGCCATTGAACCAAGTCGGAGGGGCAGAGCCAGGGTCCCTGGCCCCATTGGTGAGATGGGGGACAGCCAGGACTTGGACCTCCACTGCCGGGGATGTGGTGGCAGAGGTAGAGGGCACTGGCCTGTGCCAAGGAGCACGGAGACCAGGGACCACCCCTGAACAGGCCAGGAGGAGTGGGGCGTGTGCAGGGCAAGGTTGCCTGGGGAGGTCTTGGAGCCCCAGGGCCTTCGCTGCCCTGAGAGTAGCTAAACTAGGGGAGTAGCTAAACCAGCAGCGGCCATCCCACCTCTGACTAGGGGATGTGGGCTTTCGGCTTTCAGCTTTCACAGGCCAAGCTGGGCCCAATGCCTCCCAGACTGCAGCCAGCAAGGAAGAGACCATGGGCTTTCAGGAAGGGTCAGAGCAGGATGTCAGGAGCCCAGAGCCCCTCAGCCCCATTCACCCAAGGCCACGCTGCCCGTCTGTTCCCATGGGATTTGCTGCGGGTGCCAGAGCCAAGAGGGTTGTGAGCTCATCTTCACCCAGGAGACCCTTCAGGCAGGACGGGGCCGGCACTGGCTTCAGCCTGGGGAGGAAACAGGCTCCAGCCTACACAGGCAGAATGAAGCTCACCCCTCACCCACTGCCCCCCACTCCAGACCACACCCTCCCAAGAAGGCCCAGGTCCTCCCACTGGCCCGCACAACTCCCGCGGCCCCTCTTCTCTCTCCATGCCAGGCCTGAGGCCTTTCCACGGCCGCTCATCACTGCCCCTCCCCGGCCCCCCAGCCCCCCTGAGCCTGCAAATCTTCCACTGCCCAACACAATCATTAGTGGTCTGGGCACAGCCCAGAGCAGGGCACCTCAGACCTCCTACCCAGGCCAGCTCCCCGTGCCCACGCACAGCGCTCGGGGCTCAGAGGGGCTGCTGGGGATATGGTCGGAGGCGGGGCCGAGGCACGGTTTTAGAGTTGGGTGGAGCGCCTTCCACGTCTGACCTGGACAGGGAGGTAGTCTCCCTTCCCGGGACCCTGAGGACAGTGGTCCTGAGGCCAGCTGCCTGGAAGGCAGGCGACTTTCAAAGGCCAGACCCCAGGTGGCCTGGAGCTGGGGGACGAGGACTGTGTGGGGTCAGGGTGCGGCTGGGGCTGTCACCAGCCACACCCTTAACCGCTGCAGTTGTTGGGAAGTGCGCTTGAGGAGGACCCCACTTGCGCAGCCAGCTCCTCCTCTCGATGGTTTTAGCCCTGGCTGGCAAAACCTTGCTGCCTTTGGGCCGTGGAAATGCGGGAAGCGGAGGTCCAGGCAGTGAACTGTGCCATGTGAGATGTGTGTGACCATCACCTGCTCATGGAGCAGGCATCCTCAAACAATCCTTTTAGCAGCCTCATAAAGGGCCCCTCCCCAGATGCTATGGACCTTCCCAGGCCAGGTGGATACCCAGGGCCACATCACAGGTGCAGGGGCCCAGGTGGAAGGCAGGTGAGAGACCCCTTGTAGATGGGCTTCAGGGCAGGTGCTGCCTGGGCCACGGGCTGCCAGCTCCCATGCTGGGGCAAGGCCAGGATGGTAAGGTGGGGCCAGGCTCCATGCTGCTCCTGGGGCTGCCACCTGGGGCTGCCACATCAATTTGGGAACACCTGATTCCATCTAGCTGTGGCTGTCCTGGGCTGGAGGAGCCCACAGGGAAGGTAGGTTCCACGGTGGGGGAGGAGGAAACCAGGGATGTGGGGGACACTATCATGCCTGAGGTTGAGGGGAGCAGGGGCCAGAACACCCAGGGGGCTGGGGGAAGATGGGGGTCAGGGTATCCCAGGAAGAGAAGTGGGAACACCAAAGCTGGATTGGAGGAGCTGTCCCTGGGACAGAGTGGCAGTGGCCCCCAGGAACTCCTGAGATCCCCGGAGGAAGTGGAGCGGCCCAGCCTCACCAGCATCTGGCCCTTGGACGCCACCATCTCCCCCACCCTCCACACACTCCTCCTGGCTCCCGGCCTCCCAGCCTGGCTGGTAAAGACAGGGACACAGGAACAGGCAAAGCAGTGCGGCCTTGGATACAAAACTGTAAACACGAGTCTTTAAAATGACAGAGGCCTCCTTGGCCCCAAATCTGAGCCAGAGGCCCCCACCGAAGGAGCAGATCTCCGCCCACACTGCCCTCCCTTCCAACCCGGGTGGCCCAGCAGGCAGGGGCCGGACCGCCTCTGCTCTGCTCCGGCCCAGGCCTCCCAAACGGACCCACGCGCTGGGGCGGGCTGGTGGAGCAGGGACTTAGGATCCGCGGTCTGAGAGATTCCTGAGATGAAGAAGAGGCCGCGGGACCCCAGGCACGGGCACTCGAGGCACCTGCCCCTAGGGGAGCCCGCTCCCACCCCATCCCATGCAAACTGCGCGCCCCGAGCCAGCCCGGTGTCTCTGCGCCCCAGGGGCGTCCCGGGGGCCGCGCGGGCCCTGTCACGTGTCCAGGGGGTCACGCGTGGGCGAGGACCCGTGGGGGCGCCCAGGCGGGCCATGCAGCGGCGGCGGCGGCGGCACCGAGTTGCGCTGCGGGGGTGGCGGTTGCAGCTCCAGCGCTAGCGCAGGCGGCGGGAAGTCGCGCACCTGGCGGCGGTACTCCAAAAAGGTGCAGGCCTTGGTGGCGAGCGCCACCACGTTTTTGCCGACGAAGATGGCCGAGACGCGGCTGTCTCGGAACAGCGCCATGTTGGCGGCGCGCGCCAGCACGGCCACCACATTGACGGTGGCGAGGCTGAGCACCGGGTAGAGCATC
Organism: Symphalangus syndactylus; assembly: GCF_028878055.3. Lineage (NCBI taxonomy): Eukaryota > Metazoa > Chordata > Mammalia > Primates > Hylobatidae > Symphalangus > Symphalangus syndactylus. The sequence goes on from NC_072430.2 coordinate 11,711,649, forward strand.
ATCTTCTGCGGCGCTATGTGCTCGCCCTGCATGCTGACCTCGCTGAGCGCCACGCACGGCAGCACCAGCAGCAGCATGTAGCAGTAGAAGAAGGTGAGGCCCTCAGCCCACAGCGGCAGCCCAGAGCGCGGCGGCTCCCACAGGCTGGCCTGCATGTCCAGCAGGTCCAGCAGGTCCAGCGCCACCCAAAACAGGCGGCCGCGCAGGTCCTCGCGCTTGCGGAAGGTGCGCACGTACTCCATGCGGTCCAGCGCCACAAGCAGCAGGAACAGGCCGGGCACACACACCGACAGCAGCAGCGTCAGCGCCTTGCGCGCCACGGGGTCCGCCGCGCCGCGCCGCGCCGCCTTGTAGTTCTGGAAGATGAAGTAGAGCTTGATCTCCAGCACGAAGATGTAGAGGAACCACAGGATCATGGCGTGGCCGCGCTTGGCCGTGCGCACCTCGGCTCCCACCCACACGGCCACGTAGCGCAACACCAGCAGGAAGCACACGTCACCCACCAGCACGATGATGCACACGCCGATCTTGCGCGGGCCCTGGTTCTGCTCCACCAGGTACGCGTCCATGACGGCCATGCTGCCCATGATCACCAGCGTGGTCAGGCACACGTGGCGCCGGTCCGGGGGCGGCAGCACCATGGTCAGCCGCCGGGCCCCGGCCTGGGCGCGCGCGGCCCCCACGCCTGGCGGGACGAGGCCCTGCGGCGCTTAGCCGGCGGGCATGGCGTGGCACGGCTCGGCGAGCTCGAAACCTGGGGAGACCGGAGGAGACAAGATCAAGGTGCGGACTGGGGCGGCCTCCCCCAACAACCCCCCACCCCGCGTGCTTCCCACCAGGCGCGGTCTCCCCCGACGACCCCCCACCCCGCGTGCTTCCCACCAGGCGCGGTCTCCGCGCCGGGGCCCCGAGGCATCGCGCACGCCTGCGCCCATGCGCGAACCGGCGGCCGCGAACCACAGCGAGGCCTCCAGAGGGCGCTGCTGCCTCTCCAGAGCACCCGGGCCTCGTTCCCGCCGCCAGGAAGGAAACGGAACGGACGCGTTTTCTGCCCGCCGCGCGCGTTCCCGGAACCCGGGGGGGTTTGTCACTGCTGGGCCCGAGCCGCCCTCCCTCCTCGCTCCGGCGGCCCGGACCCCACGCCCGCGCTGCTGGCCCCAGGCCGTTTCCGCGGAGTTCCGGGCATACCCTCTCCCCGCCGCCGCACTGGGCAGGGAGGTGCTGCTCTTGGAGTACCCAAGGAGGCCCCGGCCCTCCCAGGCTTTCTGATCCCGGACCGAAAGTCACCCAGGTCCCGATGCATCCTTCACACAAGCCTCTCCGAGCCTCCCCGCCCCTGCCTGGCAGCCCCCATGCCCCTCCTCCCTGCACGGGCAGGCTCGGTCTCCCCTCCTGTCCACCATCCTGGGCGCAAGGCCACTGCCTGCCCTGCTCCCCATGGCTCCGCATTGCCTTGGCGAGGTGTTGTCCCCCACCCTCTGCCCCGGCACAGCAACCCTGCTCTGCTCCTGTGCCCCAGGGCGATGCCTGTGGCTGCCCTCGAATCTCTGGAAGCTCGTCCACCAAGGCCCGTCGGGCTTCCACAGGCCCCTGCACCTCTGTCACACACCTGGCACTGGTCGTCATGGCCGTGCTGTCAAGAGTCCCCACACCTGGGCCTGCGCACACCTGGGTGACGATGGAGGCCCGCACGCCCGCACTCACCCCAAAGTCACTGACAGGCTCACTCCCAGCCAGCCCCTCACCCCCTCCACAGCCCCAGGCCCGGGGCTCCGTTTACTGCCTGTCTAGACAAAGGCATAAAATTTAATGTCCCCGTGACAGTCGGGCGCTCGGACTGCCCTGGTGACACCGCAGGCCCCACTGATCCGGGAAAGCGTTGAACTCTGCACTCCCACCCCTGCCCCCACCCAGCACCCGCCGCCCAGGATCCCCACAGCCTCACAGGACACCCCCACCCCTCGGAGCTCTGACAGGTCGCGCAGAGGGTGCCTTGGGGGTCCTCAGCCCATGCCCCTGCCTCCAAGGTTCCCCACGCTCTAGGTCCCACCAGGACACTCACCCGCTTTTCACGTCCACTGGGTCTACACGTCTGACCCAGGAAGCCCTCTCTGGGCCCATTCCAGGCCCACCTGGGCCTCCCCTAGCTGCAGCCGCAGCCTGAGAATTTCCTCCCTCTCCACGCGTGGCGGGGCCAAATAAATAGCGGAGGAGCCACGCAGCCGCTCACCCTTTCCGGCCGTGCCTCCGGCCCCTCTGCCCCACTACGCTGTCGCTCGATCCTCAGCCACTTGGCAGATGCGGGCGGAGGGCCGAGGGGCTCAGCGCTGGCGAAGGAACGGACTCCAGCCCCTAGCGGAGCCCCTACCCCGGCAAGCCAGAGCCGGGCCCGGCCACCCCTCCCTAGGGACCCGGCCCCAGGCCCACCTGTCCTGGGTCTCCTGGGCCCTGGCCAAGGCCCCTCCTCCCCCCACGCCCCGCGGCTCAGACCTGGCACAGACTCTGGGGCCTCCAGGCCCTTCACTGCCCGCGCCCCGCTAGGACCCCCGCCCCAGAACCACCCCTCGGAGCCCCCGGGAGGAGGGGCGGGAGGAGGCTGCTGAGCTCCCGCCGCGGGCCGGTGCAGAGCTTGGGCCGCTCCCAGCAGGCTGCGTCTCTGCTTGTCCCCCCGAGGCTTCCCCACGCAGGGCCGGGTCCCCGTCACCCCGCCGGCCCCAGGCCTCACCCCTGCCGCATCGGCCTCCGCCGCACCCCACAGTCCCCACGGCCCCGACGTGCAGGGTCGCCCAGGCCCGCTGCCCCCTCCGCGGACGAAGCCGCGCGCCCAGCCAGTCCCGCCCGCGCCCGCGCCTACCCCGCCGCCCGCAGATGCTGCGCCGCTCCCGGGCCCGCCCGCCCAGCCTCTGCCGCCACTGCCGGGGCTGCGCCGGCTCCTCCCGCCGCGCCCCTCCCCCGCCAGCGCGGCACCGCCCCCGACCCAGAGGCCCCGCCCCGCGCCCCTCGGCCCTGGAGCCCCGCCGGACCTGGGGACTTGGGAGCGCGCGGGTCCCGGCGCCCCGCCCCCTCCGCAGCGCTGGTTGCCACGGCGACAGCACCGCGCGGCGGCGCGCAGGACTGGTGGCTCTGGGGAGCGGGGCGCCCTCGTGCACCCCCAGACCCGGAGTCCCGTCTCCACCCTCCTCACCCACCGCCCAGAATCCCAGGGTTCCTCCCAGTGCCCCCCGCGCCCTGAAACTCCGCTGCCGTCCCCTAGAGCGACCCCACTCAGCCAGACAGGGGCCCACCGGCCCAGGAGCTGGCAGGGACGTAGGCGCCGGGCTGGCCTGGCCGGCGGGGCCTCCGCGCCACCCTCTGTCCGCTTTGGGGAGAAATCCAGTCTTCCCGGGTTTCTTCTCGGGGCAGAGGAAAGGAATGATGAGCGGCCCCCACCTTCTTCTCCAGCCCGTCCAGGAGGCAAGCGACGGTTTGGGGACTTGGGCTTCATTTTGTCACTGAGGTGACACTGAGCCCCTCCACCCACATCCTGTCCATCCCGTGTGAGCCACAGAAGAACCCGAGGGCACCTTCTGCCTGCCTGCCCTCCTTCCCAGAACTGCGGTCACTTCCCTCTGACATAGGAGGAGACTGAGGGTCAGAGAGGTAAAGGGACACCAGATTTGGGGGAAAGGCCAGAATTTCAGGCACCACCCAACTGGTAGTGAACTTCCAGATTCTCTTCCCGTATCCCCGGGCCTGGACTCAACACGGCCTGAAAGCCAGAAGAGGACAGAGAGCTCCAGAAGTTCTCTAGTCCTGGCACATGGGGTAGGAAAGAAAAAGGTCGCCTAATGCTCCCAGGTGCGGGAGAATGCCCCGGCGGATGTTAGGGTTTGGGAGGACGGGTTTTTTTGGTAGTGGTTGTTGTTTTACTCTTCTCCATTCTCTGATGCCCCAGCCCCTAGGTATCCCACCAAAGCCACGACCAAGGCATGGGGTTTACAAGCACCTAAAACACTGAGGCAGAAGAGCCTTCCTTTCCAGCCCCAGGAGATGTGGTCCCGTGTTGCTGGAGAGATGGTGGGCAGGGAGAAGCAGTAGAAAGCAATCCATGGACTGGGCGTGGTGTCTCACACCTGTAATTCCAGCACTTTGGGAGGCCGAGGCGGGCGGATTACCTGAGGTCAGGAGTTCGAGACCAGCCTGGCCAACATGGTGAAACCCCCATCTCTACTAAAAATGTAAAAATTAGCCGGGCGTGGTGGCACACACCTGTAATCCCAGCTACTCGGGAGGCTGAAGCAGAATTGCTTGAGTCTGGGAGACCGAGGTTGGAGACCGAGGTTGCAGTGAGCCAAGATCGCACCACTGCACTCCAGCCTGGGCAACAGAGTGAGACTCCATCTCAAAAAATATATAATAATAAAATAAAGCAACCCCATGAAGTAGTGCAAGCCGTGCATGATGTACAAGTCTAAACCCTCGGCTGAGAACTGAACAAAAGGACAGCCCACTGCCCACGTCCCACACTGGCCACTGAGCAGTGCACACGAAGGACAGATCTGAGTCCCACTGCAAAGGCTTTGAAAACAAAACCGACATGGAAGGCAGGACCCACAGGAGCCTATCTGAACTTGTGGCCTGAAACCAACTAGGCTGATTGCATGACAAAACAAAATACCAACATTCTCAATGGGATTTAAATAAGACCATTCTCATAACATAATGTCTAAATGTGCAGGAGACAATCTAAAATTACTCTGCATGTGAAGGACCAGGAAATCCAACCTGCAAGAGAAAAGACAATCAACAGCCACCAATGCCAAGATGACCCAAAAACCCTCAACTAATTATCAGCAAATAGAATCAAGCAGCACTAAAAACACACACACGCAAGACTGGTTCAACATGTGAAAATAAATCAATGTGATCCACCAGATTAGTCTCAAGAAGAAAACCATGTGATCATCTCAATCAATTCAAAGAAAGTATTTGACGGAATTCAATACTCATCCCTGATAAACACTCTCAGCAAACTAGAAAGCAAAGGGAACATGCCTAATCTCATAAAGGGAATCTACAAACAGCAGCAACAAAAACAACAGGCCAGGCATGGTGGCTCACCCCTGTAATCTCAACACTTTGGGAGGCCAGGAGTTCAAGACCAGCCTGGGCAATATGGTGAAACCCCGTCTCTACTAAAATCACACACACAAAAAAATTAGCCGGGCATGGCGGCCCATGCCTGTAGTCCCAGCTACTCGGGAGGCTGAGGCAAGAGAATCCTTTGAACCCGGGAGGTAGAGGTTGCAGTGAGCCAAGATCGCGCCACTGCACTCCAGCTTGGGGGACAAGAGCAAGGACTCCGTCTCGGCCGGGCACGGTGGCTCACGCCTGTAATCCCAGCACTTTAGGAGGCCGAGGTAGGCGGATCACAAGGTCAGGAGATCGAGACAACCCTGGCTAACATGGTGAAACCCCGTCTCTACTAAAAAATACAAAAAAAAAAAAATTAGCCGGGCGTGTTGGCGGGCGCCTGTAGTCCCAGCTACTCAGGAGGCTGAGGCAGGAGAATGGCGTGAACCTGGGAGACAGAGCTTGCAGTGAGTCGAGATCACGCCACTGCACTCCAGCCTGGGCGACTGAGCAAGACTCTGTCTCAAAAAAAGACTCCGTCTCAAAAAAAGACTCCGTCTCAAAAAAAAAACAAAAAAAGAGCCCAGAGTTTCAGCAGTGGGTTGCACTTTCCTTGCGTTGGTGTCTCTTTGCAAAGCTGGTTTCACAGCAGTTGCTGTGATCAAAAGCAAATACTAGGCAAAAATTAATGTGGATCAGAAAATCCAGGTGATGTCCAACCTAATTAAGGTTTGCAAAAATGTGCAGACCCCAACAGACCCAGACATGCTGTAAGTAATTCCAATTATTTTAATAATTAAGTTAAGGTTTTTTTTTTCAATTTATATGACTTCTGTTTCCCCAAAACTGCTACTAAGTTGTTAGGACATAAATACTTAAGACATTTGGCCCTAACGAACAGAACTGTTGGGTTTTTCTTTTGACCAAGGGGTGCTGTAAAGAAATCACTGGGACACTAAGAGTGCCATGAACTGAGAAAGTGCAGGAACCCCTCAGTTAGGATAATGCCAGCTGCTGTCACACAGACCCCAAGAAGTGACTGCAGGGAGGGGCTGACAGTGGCTGCCACATTCCACTAGTTCCTGAACACTCCAGGATCTTCGAGGGCTGCAGTTTCTCCATTACATGCAGGACAGGAGCCGCCTGCCCACCTGGCCCATGTGTACAAGGGTGACGCCAGGCAGGGCCACTCAGTAGAAGGCCCCATCCACAAAGGGCACCAATGAGGCCGTCCTCGGAGGAGACCCTGGCCCACGTGCGTTGTGCTCTCAGCTAAGACCCCTCGTCCACGGGCCCAGGGTGCTGGCTTTACTTCCCAGGACGGGCCTGCCGGTCCCTCTCCTTCGGGTAAGTGTTAGGGTGTCCGCCCTCCTGGGGCTGGCTTCTCCCAAAGTCTCTTCCTGCTGGTGCAGTCCTGGGGCCCAGGCTTTCTGCAGCCAGGCTCAGATCTCTTTAGCAACTTGATTCTATCAAAAACCAGCAGTGGGGCTGGGCACAGTGGCTCACGCCCATAATCCCAGCACTTTGGGAGACCGAGCAGGCAGATCACGAGGTCAGGAGATTGAGACCAGCCTGGCTAACACGGTGAAATACAGTCTCTATTAAAAATACAAAAAATTAGCCGGGCATGGTGGCATGTGTCTGTAGTCCCAGCTACTCAAGAGGCTGAGGCAGGAGAATTCTTTGAACCCAGGAGGCAGAGCTTGAAGTGAGCCGAGATTGCGCCACTGCACTCCATCCTGGGCGACAGAGCAAGACTCTGTCTCAAAAAAAAAAAAAAAAGTAGGCATCTCCTCAGTGCCCGGCAGCCGCTCACCTAGCCGCCCACCTAGCAGTTCTGCCCCTCACTGTCAATGACCACGCCCTAGGAGGATGTTCACAGCAAGGTCCTGGCCCTTCGGTTAATGGAGAGATGTTAAATTAATAGGACTTTGTGGCTAAACGGCTCTTGAACTTCCTGTACTCTGGGGTCATGAGCAGCAGGTTTTTCCCACAGGCAAGGCCCCGAACTCCCTCCCTCTCTACTGCCCTTTGTTTCTGCTCTCACACTGGCAAGGCCTTGCTCCAGCCCATCTCCCAGGGGTGACATGGAGCCAGGTGCATATGGCCCTTGCCAGTAACATCCAGGCCTTTTCCTCCCTCTTCCCTGAAACTACAGGGCTGGCAGTGGTGTGTCTGCTTTCCAAGTCACTGGAGCACACTCTGATCACAATGCCGGCTTCATGCCGGGGCCCCACCAGGCTGGCGACCCCTCCAGCCAGGCACCCCCGCCAGCCCAGAGCTCCTCCACCCCAGCGCCCCACCAGCCCAGTGCCCCCTCCAACACCCCAACCTGCCCAGCGCCCCCACCAGCCCAGGGCTCCGCCCGCCCAACATCCCCCACCAGCCTGGCACCCCCGCCAGCTGGGTGTCCTCTCCAGCCTGGCGCCCCCACCAGCCCAGCGCCCCCTCCGGCCCAGTGCCTCCCCGAGCCTGGTGCCCCCCACCAGCGTGACAAGCCATGGGTCCCCCACTTCAAGGCCCACATTTTTTTATTAGCTGAGGTCGTGGTAGCTGTTGTACCACTGCACTAAGTGCATCTTTTTCTGTAGTTTTGATGCTGACATCTTGCCCATTCCTCTGCCCCGACAACCCAGCTGCGTGGAGCAGCCCCCACTCTCTGTGAATAAAAGAACTTTCTTCCTACAAGACGGTCATTCCTGCATCTGTGTGTTACCCTCCCTGATTACAACAAATCCTAGGCTCATTTTAAAAAGATACAGGCCCCAAATTTAGGAAGCTGCAGCCCAAACCCCCTGCAGCCAGCGTCCCACGTCTTTGCTGCAGTTTATGGCAAGACCCTGGAGACCTGGTGAGAGTGCAGCCCTGGTGTCCTCCTCCGTGGCCCCCCTAATCCCCTGCTGTCAGGTGTGCAGCTCCCACCCCAAGCATGATCTTCAGCCCCCAGCCCTGTCCCTCAGCAGCACAGGTGATAAGCCCCTCCGTCTGGAAGAGCTGTCTTTACTCAGCCACCAAGACCCCCCACTGGACCGCACCCCCACTTGACAGCCATCCCCTCTGCCCTGCCTGTGCTTCCTACCACTGTGCAGGCCCAGGCTCAGGCCTCAGACCCAGGCCCCTCACCAGCCCTGGGTCCACCGCACCCTGGGGCCCTGCCCTGCCCTGCCTCCCACCCTGCCCTGCCTCCCACCCCGCCCTGCCTCCCACCCCAGCTGAGCCCACCCACACCCTGGGTTCTCACATTCCATTCTCCAGCCCCAAATTCCAGGTTCACGCAGCCAACTGCCCACCTGACACCCACTAAGATGCCAAGATTGTGAGCAGGTCAGAGCCGGGCTACCAAGCAGCGGTGCCCACCCCAGCCTGCCCAGAGGTGCTCCTGAAAGGGAGGCCGTGCTGGCCACGGCCGGGTCTTGCCGGTGCTCCTGGGGCCGGTGCACCGGAATGGGGAGGCAGGCGGTCTAGGCGTGTCCATCCCCGGGACCAAGGAGGCCCAGACAGGCTGAGACTCAGGCACATGCCCCAGTGAGAGAATGTTCTGGCAGGGGGAATGGACATGGCCTCGGGGCAGGGCCGGCAGGAGCCTGGAGGTGGCCCCACAAGCCCCACCGTCTGCCCGCCTCAGGTCAGAGTCCTACAGCCCCAGAAGAGAGGGGAGCCTGGCGAGGCAGGCAGGGCTGGAGGCCTCAGGGCCACCTGTGCCTGCTGGTGGGGGGCGGGGGGCTGCCATGAGGCCTCCTTCCGCCAGGCTGGGGCACGTCCCCCGGACACAGATGGCTCTTTGTCAGGGCTGAGCTGAGCCTGCTGGGCAGCCTCTGGAACAAAGCCCCTCTATGCCGTGCCTCCCCACCCGGAGCACCACCTCCCGGGAAGGAGCACAGCCCCGGGCTCCCATCCGGCACACCCACCAGGCACAGCCATGGCCGGAGACAGGGGCAGCTGTGCTCACAGCCCAGGGCCGGGCCCACAGGGGGAACCCAAATGAAGGGGGGTGGGGCCAACATAATCCCGCTCCAGGGAGGCCTGTGCCACCTCCCCGTGGTCCTGCCACTCACCAGTGCTGCGGTATGCATGTCCTCCAGCACCTGGCCAGCCCTACACTGGCCACCACTGCCCAGGGGCTCCTCCACGCTCCCACCCCCAAACAGGGAAACCCGAAAGGGTGGCAGGGGGTGGGCCAGCGGCAGGAAAGCCGCTACAATTTATTTCCGACTCCCCTCCAGACCACCAGGCTGAGCTTGTCACAACCTCCTCAAGGGACCGGCCATTCCTGTCCCCAGTGCTTCTGGCCGCAGGCCTGGACTCTGGCCAGAGTCAGCCCAGTCTCAGCCCCTGGAGCGAGCATGTGATGTGGGCTCTGCATCTGCATCGTCCCTGAGGCCACCTGGCCTTGGATTCTGCTCCTCCAATACCCAGCCGGGCTGGGCCAGGGCAGGCTTCCCACACGAGGGCCCGTCCACAGGCCCTCAGCGTCCAGGTGGCAGGATCCAGATGAAGCCAGGCAGGGCTCCCGCCAGCCTGGCCAGTTCCTGCTGACACTGTCCCTGTAGTCGATGTAGCACTGCCTCCAGGCAGGCCTCCTGGCTCCTCAGCCTCCTGATCACCTCAGCTGCCCGCAGGTCCCGGTCCCCTGCTGCCCCATCCTCTCGTCTCACCAGCCGGTGTGGCCCATGGGGCTGGGCCGGGCCACGGTCTTGCTCCCAGCACCGCTGCAGAGCTCCCAGCTCCCTTTCCACAGCCTCCCGAGAGGCCCGCCGTGCAGCACTCCACTCTGGCCCCCGTCCACAGCCTCCGGCCTGTGTGGGAGACAATGGCAGTGGCTTTGTCCCCCGAGGACACTGGCCTCAGGCCCCCTTGGTATTCCCTGGGCCCAGACTCAGGCGCGGGCGCTGCAGGCATGCAGGAAACGCCCATATGCTCTTCAGAGAGGCTTACTGAAGATTTTAAGGGGAAAATCGTGCCTGCAATTTAAGTTAAAACTCTTCAGAAAAAGAAAATAGATGGAGCCAACGCAGCCCCGTGTTCACAGCCATGAACCTGCACAGGCAAGAGGGCGGCTCTGTGTTTGGGGTGGAGACCCAGGTGGCCACCAGGAAGTTAGACGGGTCCCAGGCAGGTGTGGAGGAGTGACCACCGTGTGACGCACATGTGGCGGAGGCATGGGAGCAGCAGGGCCCACACAGCACGGGCTTCCCTCCCTCATGCAAAGAATCAGAGAGCAGACCTCCAGCAGGAGGGGCGGGGGCTGTCTGGCAGCAGCTGCAGCTCCTCACCAAGCGCCCTCCCGCTCCCTCAGTGCGTGCTTGTATGTGTGTCGCCTGCCATGCTTAATCAGATGCAACTGTAGGATTCAACAAGTCCAAAGCGCCCTCAGGTCCGCCACCCCCCAAAGGTGGGGCTGGGCCGGTGCCCAGAGCGAGGCTGGCACTCACCTTGGCCTCCCAGGCCGCCCGCCTGCGCTCCGCAGCCTCCTGCAGCTCCTCCTCCAGTGCCTGCAGCTCCCGCATTATCAGCTCCAACTCGCCACCCCCACGCTCAGGGACCCAGGGCAGGAAGGTGGGCTGTGAGGCTGCAGCAGGCACCTCCAGGGAACAGGTGCCCAGGACCGTGTCCTACAGAGACCCAAGTGAAACAGCGTGCACCAAGCCAAGGGGACAGAGGGACAGAGGGCACGGAGGGCAGTGGTAGTCCCCCAGGTCCCACAGCAGGCTGGATGCCACCATCTCAGCAGCAATGACGTCCAGGGAGGCACAAAGGCCACACTTTAGAAGGCCACGGAGCTGAGGACAGGGGCAGCAGTGGGCCTCCCCGAAGGCGAGCAGAAGTCCTAGAAAGAGCCTACGCTAGGTCTGTGGTCCCCCTAAAAGCCCCTCTTCCTGTCTGGAAAACAGGAAGATCCCCAACGCCCCACCTGGGGGCTGCTGTGGGAAGGGATGCCAGGAGAGGGATGCGTGGGCTTCCTCACCATCCACCGCCAGAAGACCAGCTCAGTGCGCCGCCAAGCCAGGACAGCCTCCAGGCGCTGGTTCTCATGTTCCAGAGTCCGCAGCAGCTGGAAGGCAAACGGCAACTGGGCTAGAACCTCACACAGGACCCCATGGACAGACAGTCGGATGCACAGCTGGACCCAGCTGGATCCAGCGCCGTCACCCAGCCCAACGCCTAGCTCACGCCCCGCCCCTGCAGCCCTCCCCTGCCTGTGCCCAGGTTCTCTGGCCAGAGCGATGAGCAGGGCACCCTGGTGTGGTGCAGATGTCACAGCCCACCTGTCCTTTCTGCAATGCAGGGCAGCCCCCAACCAGTGCACGGCCAGGCCCTGCCTGCCAGGCAAGAGCTGGCCCCCCCCTCTGAGGACACCCATTGTCCCCCACACCAGCCCCACTGCCAGTCCAACAAGGTCAGGGACAGAGTCCAGGTGCCTCTCAAGCCTAGACCTCTGCCCCACAGCCCTCACTGAATGGGGACTGTATCCGGGGACTGCAGGCGGACAGGGAGGCCCCAAAGGAAGGAGCAAGCTCGGCTCTGGGGGAGGGAAAACCCATTCCCTGTAACTTCAGGGACCCCCTAAGGCAGTGAGGAGTCTGCCTGGTGACCCAGGTGGCAGAGAAGGCAGAGCTGAGCCACACTTGACATTCCCAAGAGAAGGGTTGGGCAGGGCCAGAAGACCCCGCCCTGCCTGCCCCATGGCCCTGCACAAAGGTACCTGCCCACAGTGTGCCCACAGACAGGCGGCTGGAGAATGGCCAGGACACAGCAGCTGCTCTGCCCACACACAGAAGGCCTCCCAGGTTCGCTCATGGGCTATCTGTACCAGTGACCCTGGGCCCCAGGGCAGGGGGATCCCTGCTGGGGACAGGCCCTCTACACCTGAATCCTGCCCCACTCTACCCCTGCTTCCCCTGGGAACCCAGAGTGTGGAGCAGGCTACAGGGGCCTGGGACTCCAGCAGTGGGCTGGGGGGCAGATAGGGATGGCCTTGAACACCAGGCCCAGCCCAGCCCATCTGGGGCAGAGCAGAGCAGAGGCAGACAGGCCTGCGGTCAGAGAATATGAGGACAGGGAGGTCTGTGGGCAGTGTAGGAGCTGGAGCAGGCTGGTGCCAGGGGCTGCAGCCCACCTGCCCACCCAGGTAGGCCACGAGAAGAGCAAAGACCTCCACCATGGGGACGGCCGCTTAAACACACCTGACAGAAGGTAATCACCACAGTTCCCAAGAAGTTAAGGGCCAGGGGTGGGAGCAGGCAGGAGAGGAGGGGCAAACACACCCCCTCGCCACCCCCTCCCACCCACCCCCAAGTCCTGAGGTCTCCACTGCCCTGCCAGCCTCCCCCACTTACCGCCCTAAGAGGGGAGAGCAGGCAGTAGGCTGAGGCCCCACCAGGATCCAAGGGAGCTGCCCAGTCACCCGGCAGCAGACCTGGCCGCTCACATACCAGCCATAGATCATTCCAGAAGGTTCTGGGACCCATCCCAGGAGTGCAGGAGGAGTGCAGGCACTTTGGGTAGGCCGGGTCCAGGTTTTGGGCGGCTCCCGCTCCAGAAACCTTGGAAGGCAGCCAGCCATGGCCCCAGTCCACCTGGCCAGTGCCGCACACAGCTTCGGGGAGAGAGCGGGGCCTCACTTCCAGGCCCCCCCAGCCCACCACAGAGGGTGGTCCCACAGAGGCACTGGGCAGGAGTAGGCTGGGGCCAGGGCAGCCTCTGCTCTGCCCCAACCCAGGGGTCCCAGAGGCCAGAAGCCTGGGCTTCGCTGAGCTGCCTCTACAAGGGAGGTAGGGCCAAGGGCAGACCAGGACGCCTAGATGCTGCCTCAGCACCGCCAATGCCAATGCAGGCTGACTGGGTGGGCGCCAGCCCGGCTTCAGCCAGGGACACATGCCCAGCTGGCACCAGGGGCCAGGCAGGCGTCAGGGGTTGGGCCCTGTAAGCCCACGAGTGAGGCATGCAATCCCCCAGGCTTGGGCTGCAGAGCTGGAACCCACAGGCCCTTGCCACGAGCAGGACGCCCCAGCAGACACAAGACTAGGGGCCAGGAGCCAGGCCATCCGCCTCTGACCCCTAGGTCCCCCTGGGCAGGCCTGGGATGAGGTACAGGGGCCAAGTCTCTGGGGTTGGAGAGGGAAGAGGCAGAGAAGGGGGACTGACCCTGGAAGAAGAGGTCACACCAGCCCTGAGCCTCTGCCCTCCTGCCCGGCCATAGGCACCTGGAGCAGGACAGTGCCAGCCCATCACTCAGGACAGTACAGAGCCCAGCCCAAGTTGTTGGCTCACGCCTGTAATCCCAGCACTCTGGGAGGTCGAGGCAGGTGGATTACCAGAGGTCAGGAGTTCGAGACCAGCCTGGCCAACGTGGCAAAACCCCATCTCTACTAAAAATACAAAAAAATTATCTGGATGTGGTGGCAGGTGCCTGTAGTCCCAGCTACTCAGGAGGTTGAGATAGGAAAATCGCTTGAACCCAGGAGGCAGAGGTTGCAGTGAGCCGAGACTGTGCCACTGCACTCTAGCCTGGGAGACACAGCGAGACTCTGTCTCAAATAAATAAATAAAACAAAATAAATAAGAAAAGTGGCAGCCAGCCCTGCCCTATCCCCTGAAACCAAGCCAGACAAGAGCAAGAAGCCAGTGATGACGGGCGGGCAGACCCCCAGAAAGAAGGATGAGGATGGAAGGCCAGCAGCAGGGTGAGAGGAAGCGGCCATCCCTGGGGAAGATGCCTGGGGCTAGGTCAACCCTAACACTTGGGTCAGTGCTCCAGCAGCCCCAGGCAGAGGAGGGTGCTGTCTGCCCAAGGTCACATGGCTACCTGGGGCTCAGAGCCAGGTCTCTCTCCAGGTCTATGCTATCCAGGGTTCAGGATCTGCCTGGGACCACACAGCCCCCGTCGCCTGGGGCAGGCCTGCCTAGAAAGCGCTGTGCCCCTGGGTGGTCCCGGTGTAGCAAGCAGAACGGGGCCTGCAAGTCTCCAGGGCCTATGGAGCTGGCTCCAGCGTGGCAGGCTCGGTCCAGCACACCCCATGTGGGCTCGGCCTTGGGCTCTGAAGGGCAGTTGTCCCCCTCCCACAGTCAGCCCTGTGCCCAACCCTTCACCCAGTGTGGGCTAGCCCCCCACACCCCCAGGTACCCCCTGACACACCAGGTGAGACCTGCTTGAGACACCAACACCACCAGCTCACACCTGAGATCTGTGTTCCTTTATTCCAACAGCCTGCCCTTAGCCAGCTGCCGGCCCAGCCCAGGCTCCTGCGTCCTGGGCCCCCACCCACACCACGTCTTGATTTGTGGAAGGGAAGGGTGAGTGGCCCATGAGGCTAGGAGAGGCCCAGAGGACCTGTCTGTCACCCAGGCTGGCAATGATCAGTGGCGGACATGCAGAGACACCCACCGCTGGAGGCCCAAGAGCTGCCCCCCCGGCCCCTCCCACCTTGGGCAGTCCCCCTGCTGCGCCCCCCAGCCCACCCTCCACAGCAGATTGCCCGCCCTCACCTGCTGGCCTCCCTCTGGGTCCCTGAGCATCTCTGCTTCAGTGACAGACAGATGGCCAAGGCTCTGGTCACTGTGGCAGCCGCGCGTGTACAGGTGAATCTACAACAGGCAGTGCAGAGCCCGGGCTGAGTGGGAGTCAAGCACCTCCCCCAATGCTGAGTCTCCATGAGTCCAGGGAGGTTGGCCATCAGGGCCCACCTCACAGATGAGGAAAGAGGGCTCAGAGAAAGCCACTCCTTGCCTGAGGTTGGCGGGGCTGGGCTGGGTGCAGAACAACCCTCAGCACCATTGGGGCCTCCTGCAGGGGGGTCGGGTGCCAGGCAATTTCACTGATGGCCTTCCCCACCCCGCCCAGCTCCTAAGCAGCAGCAAGATTGGAGTGGGGTGCCCTGGCTTCCCCAGCAGCATCAGGGGAGGAACAGCCCCTGAACAGGCACAGCAGTTCAGCCAGGCTCACAGTGGGGACATGAATGACTGCTTGGATCTAGGGAAATGGGGAGGGCTCCCCAAAAAAGGGAGGCTGGAAGGTGGCACCGAGGGTCACAGGTAGGCATATAAGTAAGCAGAGCAGCTGGTGCCAAGGCCAGGCCCGACGGGGCGAGAGGTCCCTGGAAAGGCCAGCTGAGCAACAGACCCTCTGCAAGGGTGGGATGGGGGGTGTCCAAGGAGTCCCGCACTGGTGGGAACCCGCTGCTGCCACAGACCCACCTGTCAGCACTGGCCTCACAGTGGACACGCCGCTGGGTACCTGTGTCCCTGAGCCAGCCCCTACCACCTTCAGGACCCCACAGGAGCTGTCCACCCCCCAAGTCAGCCCCCACTAGGATGTGGTGGGAGCACGGGCTGTCTTCCTCCCCATCCAGTGCCCAGGAGGGAGTGGCTTTCATGGCATAGACCCCATCCCACTGTTTAGTGACACAGAGCCGGAAGGCCGCTGGTAACTTTGGGGAACAAGAAGGCAAATTCTGTGAGCTCTCTGACACCCATTTCTGCCCACCATTGCACACCCCACTGGGCTCCCTGCCCAGCCCTGCCCCCTACAAGGACCACCTGGAACCACGGGCTCAGGCTCTGGGTAAGCCCAGGGCAGGAAGGCCCACATCCAGCCAAAAGCCTGTGCCGGGCCTCACGGGACAGGCTGCAGGGACCGGCAGCTGGTGGCCTGCAGCACGGGACGCAGCCCCTGAGTGGACGCCCTGTGCCAGCTCTACCTTACTCAGGAGGGCGCACTGCTCCTGCTGACTGGACACCAGCTGGCGCCACCGGAACCGCAGCTTTCCCATCAGCCACTGCACATGGCGGACATCCACAGGACCCTCTGCTTCCATGTGGGGTGCAGGTGGGCCAGGGCTGGCCAGGGCCTCACACTGGAGAAGGGCAAGGGTCAGGCCCTGCTCCCACCCCACCCTGCCCCCCAGGAAGGGCCAGGATGGAGACGGTAGTGGAGGCACAGCCAAAAATAACGGGTGCTCCCTGCACAGGAAGCCTCTGTGCTTTCAGCCGGGCAGCTGGGTAACCCTTCATGGGACTGCCCTGAGGAGCAAAGCAGACACAGAGGGGGCTGACCCAGGCCTGCCCTTGCTCTGGCCTCAGGAGTTGAGACCAGGGCTGGCTCAGCTCACCCTCACCCACACGCACCTGGCACACAGTCATCTCGTCACCCAGAGGCACTCGGGCCTGGGCCAGCATCTGCTCGGGCACAGGTCCTCGGGCCAAGAGCCAGGACAGAGCCAGCAGCAGCTCCCGACTGCCCTGCGAGCCATCCTCAGGTAGTTGTGCCAGTGCCAGCCTCGGGTAGCCCTGGGAGCATAGCGCTGACTTCACCAAGCGGGCTTGGACCTCTAGGACAGAAGACCACCACCTTAGGGGGACCACCCACCTGGAGGTGACACCACCTGGATCCCTCCAGAGACCCCCTACAGGTCACTTGAGCAGAAGCTCAAGGCCTAGTTCAGAAGAGATGATAGTGGGAGAGCTGCAACTCAGACCAGGATGAGGAGACCGGGGGCCAACGGGGACGTCCCCAGGGCTTTGTAGGAGCAGAAGCCAGTGCTACCCAAGGGGGTGGAGCTAGGGCTCGTCCGGGGCGTGGCTTAATGGGGAAGGCGGAGCTTTGAGGAGCAAACGGGGTCAGTGTTGGCTGGGGGCCAGAGCCTGCCGGGGCGGGGCTTACTGGGGAAGGCGGGGCTTTACAGGAGCAGGCGGGGCCAGTGCTACCGGGTGGGCGGGGCCAGGAGCGGGGCTTACCCAGGGCGAGCGAGGCCAAGGCGTTGCCCGCAGGGAGTGGCGAGAGCACACGATAGAGGAGCTGCCAGAGCGCGGAGGTCTGCGGAAAATAAAAAGCGGGCGGTCAGCGGAGCCGGCCCAACTCCCTGCGAGGGCCCGGGACCCCACCCGGCCCGGCTGCCCTCCGCGCGAGCGTCACCGCCTCCGGACGGTCGAACTTGGCGCGGCGGAAGATCTCGGGGCTGGGTCCCGAGGGCAGCGACCGACTCAACGCGGCGATGGCCTCAGGCAAGGCCCCGGCCCGGGCCCCAGCCGCGAGGTCCACCCGCTGCCGCCGCCTCCCCATACAGCCAGCACCAGCCTCTTTCGGATCGCCCGCCGCCGCCGCGGCCCGGGACCTGCGTCCAATCACCGCACAGGCCGGGTCTAGTGCGGCGGCTGGGACCTGCTGCACCCAGTTACCGCTTCGGCTGGGACCTGAGCCCAGTCATGGCACCGGCCGGGTCCGGCGCGTAATCCACCGCGCTGGCCGAGACCCGCGCCCAATCACCGCGCTGGCCGGAATGCATCCAATCACCGCGCTGGCCGAGACCCGCGCCCAATCACCGCGCTGGCCGGACATGCATCCAATCACTGCGTCGGCAGGGTCCCGCCTTCGTGGCCAAGCCCAATGAACGGTTCCCCTGGAGTTTGAGTGTAGTCTATTCTGTCTCGTGCGGACCCACTTCCGGGCTCCTGGCACGGCTGTCGATATGGAGAACACCGCAGAGTCCGCCCTTGCAGGCTCAATCGTCACGACACCCGACACCCCACCTCGCTCAGACCCCACCCATCAGCGCCTCACGCCCCTTGGCAACCTAGCAACCGCCGGGCGGGAGCGCGCAGACTCCGGAGGGCGCCCTGTGGGGCTGCGTACGCAGCGGGAGCGGACGAGCCTCGTCCCGTCGCGCCGCCTTCCAGGCTGGGCCGCCAGGAGGCGCCCAGAGCCCGCCGCGCCGCACAGCGCAGACCCCAGCGCGGCCGGCCCCTGGCCCCTGGCGCGAGGTCCCGGGCAGCTCCCCCGCCCCGAACGCGCAGCCCGAGTCCGCGGCAGCCTCCCCAGGCGCTCCCGGTCCTCGCCCGCCCGCGGCAGCGCTTCCCTCTGCCGCCGGCAGGGAGCAGTCCCGGAGGAAGCCGGCGCATGGAAGCAGCTGCTGCCCGGGTGCCGCTGAGCCGGGCCCGCGTGCACGGGCGGCCCCGAAAGGCGCGGGTCGGGAGGAACGTGGGGCTGTCTGCGGGGACAGAAGGTCGGGCTGGCTCCTGGCCAGCGGCGCCTCCGGGCATTCGTGAAGACCCCGGGCCGCGTGTCACCGGGGCTGTTCCCGCGATGCCCCTGCACCTCCCGGGGCTGCGAGGACGGCGGGAGAGGGAAACTCAGTCCTCCCTGGACCCCCAGCCCTGGCTGGCCACGCCCACGAGAGGCGCAGCCCGAGGGGTCCCGGCCCCACCTTTCTCCTCGGCCTTCTTCGCCCCCGAGCTCCTCTTCCAGGCGGCCCTCCCGGCCCCGCCTCGGGGCCCCCACCCGAGCAAGCCCCTCCTCTCCGTCCCCGCACGCCCTCCGTCCTTCCCCGCCCGCAGCCTCCTTCCCACCGGCGCATTGCGATCTCCTTCACGGCGCCAGTAGGAAGACTACGCTCCTCACCCCGCCCACTCGGGTTCCTTGAAGCTAAGGGGCCTCCTCCTCGGAGCGCCTACTGCACCTGCCGAGCTACAGGGCGATGGGAGCCAGGGGGATGGGAGCAGGAGGTGGGGAACCGCGGCGCCACAGGAACTTGGCAGGAAGCGTGGGGGAGATGGCAGAGCACCTCTGAGGCCTTGTTCAGCGCTCTCCCAACCCCCGAGCTTGCGGATTTTTCTCTGCACCAGGTGTCGCTGTCTCAAAGATCTCAGTTCCCTCAGCTCCACCCACCACCGTCCAGCCAGAAACCAGCCTCACCTCAGCACCCCCTGCCCCCATCCCATCAAAAGTGCTGTGGCTCCCAGCTCTTGGAATTCCAAGAATCCCCCAATCACCCCCACACACCCCACCCTGCGGGCCACCCTAGACTGCCCCACAGCACCTGTCGAGCTGAGCCTGCAGCACACCCACCACAGCCCTAAGGCAGGGCCAGACCCCTGGGCTCTTTTAAATCAGTGGGTGTCCGGAGGGGTGGCCTTCTGCCAAGGCCGGAATCTAAGTGGCCAGTGTGGGGAAGGGGGTCTCTGAAGGTGGCCAGTCAGCAGCGGCTGGCTGAGTTGACAAGGGAGTTTCCAGAAGGCCCCCCAGCCCCTGTGCACGGCCAGTACTCAAGGTCCCCACTGGACGCCGGGCCACTGGGTAAGTCCCTGGGCACAGGGTAGATGGCAGATGAGGATGCACGTGGGGCAGTGGTGCCTGGGTCAGGGGCAGAGCAGCCTCATCAGGCCCCTGCAGAAGCTGAGCCTGGCCTGGAGGGGTGGGGAATGAGGACAGGGTTGGGGGGTGGAAAGGAGGAAGGCCAGGAGTTCCCACAACTCCCCCAAAGCCTCTCAGAAAGGGAGCCAGCATGAGCTGATTCACCCTCTGACCCGAGGCCAGCCTCGCGCGCCCCCAGGCCTCTCAGCCTGCTGAGCCTTTGGCTAGGGACCTGCAAAGCCCCCCTTCCCCACTCCCAGAAGGCCAGGAGGGCTCAGAGGCACTTCTGAGGATCTGGGAGTTGTAGAGGCGGACTCAGAGTGCCAGGGCTGGGTGCGGGCTGTCTAGGGTGGCCTGGACTCACCCTGCACAGGGAGCCCTGGCCTATGAGACCCTGGAACGGCCCCCTGGGGAGGGCAATGGGCAGCAGAAGAGCAGGCGCCGGTGGCAGAGCCTGCAGCCAGAGCCCCACTGCAGTTCCCTTGGCACTCCCCAGCACATGCGCATGTACACACACACAGGTTTTCCAAGTGTTCAGGTTTATTGAGAGCATTAGGGGCTACAAGGGAGCCCTGGGCATCTGGGGGCAAGGCCTGGCATTTGCCTGGACAGTGGCCCTGCAAGCAGCCAAGGATGGGGTCTCCACCACCTGTGCAGAGAGAGACAGGCACAGACGTGAGTGCAGCGTCCACGGCCTCCCTTTGGGCCCCACGAGTGGTCAGGCCTCCCTAGAAGGGGGCATCCCCATCCCGAGGGTGGAACCAGGGGGCAGGACAGGGGGTGGGGTCCTACCTCCCTGGTTTACTTGAAAGTGTGGCTCTCGGCTCCGCCCCGCCCAAAGCCTGCAGAGAGGGTGGGAAAAGTCAACAGGCTGGGGCGGAGGAGGCTGTGGGGTGGGGCGGGGACAGGGGAGCATACCTTTAGGCCCAAACATGGCTGCGTAGCAGGGGTGGTTGCAGTAGGGTTTGCCTTCGTGCTGCAAAGAGAAGGGCTGTGAGGGGGGTGCCATCACCCCTGGCCCCTGCCACCAGGGTGGGCCCCACCTACCTCAGCGTGGCCCCCAGAGGTCAGCGTCTTCCCACATTTCTCGCACTTCAGGCAGGGCCGATGCCAGTCCTTGCCCAGAGAGGTCACCCTCTCGGCTGCAGAGGCACAGACAGGCCCCAGTGAGACGCTGCAGGACGTGGCGCCCACCCACCACTGGCGTACCCGCCTCTTGCAGCCAGCTCTGCCCAAGGCCCTGTGCACTTGGGCCGCATCCGCCTAGCCTGGCAGCCACCCTAAGGTCTCAGCACCCCCCATGAGGGGGACGTCTCCAATCCCCAGAGCCAATACAATCAAACAAAGCGCGAGGTCGCTGGTCCCCGGGGCACTTTCGGGTGCGGCCGGGAATCTTGCTCCCGAGGGCTGGGTGGGGCTGGAGGGCGAGGCCGAGGGTCAGGGGTCGCGGCTTAGGTCAGCAGGGCCTGGGCCTGGCTGCCTGCTTTCAGCCCCAGGCCTCTGCGATGGCAAGGGTGGAGCCTGCGAGAGCCCTTCTCGGCGGGGACAGGGGTGACTTCCCACTTCCTCCCTCCCCTCGGGGCGCGCGCGCGCGGGGCAGGAAGGCGGACGCCCGGGATCGCGCCCCGGGCGTCGGTTTCCGCGTCTGTTTCTACTTAGAGCTGGGGGGCGCGGCCCCAGCCCCGCGTTCCTTCCAGCCCTGCGGGTCCCCCACCCAGGGCGCGCCCGAGAGGAGACGGCAGAGACCGTAGGACCCAGAGACGGGGAGGCTCAGAGCCAGAGATAGCCCGCCGAGCACAGCAAGACTGCTAACAGGCAGGGATCGCCAAGGCCTTCGGACGCAGGGGCCTCCACCCTCATCCCGGGGCAGGCGGCGGGCCAGGCTGGGGCGCCGCCCCGGGGACCCAGCGCCCCCGGTCCTCCTGAGCGGCCCCCACCCCCGTCGGCGGCGCCTCCTCGCGGGGCCGGTGTGGGTGGGCTCACCGAAGTACACCTCCTTGTTGCACTTGGGACACTTGGGCATGGCGGCTCCGGGTCCGGTGCAGGCGGCAGCGGCTGGGGCGGCACGGGCTGCAGGCGCGAGACTGGGTGGATCCGGCCCGGTCCGCGCCTTTCAGGGACCCCGGGACCCCGCCCCTTGGAGACCCCGCCCCTCGCGCCCCGCCCCCTGAACCCAGGACTTGGACCCTGGGAACCTCAAACCTAGGCCCAGGGCCCGAGAAAGATCATCTGGTCCACCCCCGCCTTCAGGCAGGGGGCCATGGGGACTTACTGAGGGGGCACAGCTCTTCAGGCGAGTTCAAGCCGCGCCCCTAGCCCAGCGCTGTGACGTCTCCTGGGTCCAGGCTCCCAGGCAAAAGGCTCGCCCGCAGCAGGAAGCGCCGCTCCCACCCCCAGCCCTACCCCACCAGCACCCGCCCTAACCCCAGATCTGCCCGGGCCGGGACTGGACCAAACACCACTAAAATGCAAAGAGATGCAAAGCAGCCCGCGCGCTGATCCTGCCCTCCCCAGGACGGAGGGTCGGGGACAATTGCCGGAGAGCCCCCGCTGTTGCCCCCCACCAAGGAACCCACTCTGACCTTCCATCCCACGCAAGGTTAGGAGGCCGCCCCTATCAGTCCCCTCACTCCCAAGGGACGTCCCCGCCTCTGCTAGCTCCCCTGACCTCCGCTGCTCTGGGAGGTCCATCGGACCGCAGCGGGAACATCCCCGGGGAATCCAAAAGCGGGGACTCCCAGCGAGGGGAGCTGTAGTTTGAGGAACGATCGGCTGCGGGGGCTGCGGTTTCGGCCGGCAAAGGAGAGTTCAGCCACCCCCCAGGCCGGATCAGAGATGCCCGGGCCGGGCGCAGGAAGGAGTCCTTATCTCTGCGGGAAGCGCCCAGAGCGGCCAAAGCGGTCCAAGTCCGCTGCAAAGTTGAGGCGGAGGATGGTCCCGGTGCCAGGCGGAGGCTATCCCGCCTCCCCCGCCCCCAGATTCAGAAGGGCTGAGGGGGCTGCTCTGGCCTCGGGCTTTGGGGTCAGCCCCTCCAGCTGACCGGCCAGCCTCAGGAAGGGAGCCCGGGTCACTGTCAGTCCCCTCTCCTCTCGCTGAGCAGGGGAGCCCTCTCTCTGCAGGCTCTTCACCTCCGTGCTGCGTGGAGCTCCGTGCCCGAGCTCCCACAGCACAAGGGCCGTGCTACCCTTCCTCCCCAACCACCATCCCTCCTGTCAGCCATGTTAACCAGCGTCCTTATCTCCCCTCGATCTCCACTGGGCCTGTGCCGGCCCTGTCCCCGCTGGGGGCGCTGGAGACCATCGTCCCGGTCCCCAGGAGCCGCTGGCCTACCCCTGGCGGGCACCGAGCCCTAACTGCACCTGTGATCCCAACCTCACCTTCCCTGAAGCCTACCGCCCCCCTGTCAGCACCTCGAGGCCTGCACTGAGAGGAAGAGAAGCCGCCTGCCCTGCCCTGTCTGCCACCAGGCCCCAGCTTGGGGAGAGGGCAGGGGCAGCAGGGCTGTAGGACGGCCAAGGCACAGGCGTCTGGCACAGAGGCCACACTCCAGAGAGCCCCACACCAGCACACCCAGCCCAAGGCCACATCCTGCTTGCCCTCCTCCTGGCGTCCCTCTAAGGCCACAGTTCTGTCCCCGACTGGGGCTAAGTCCTGGGGTCTGATAGGACATTCCACAGGGGCCATTGGAGTCCTCCCCATCCGCCGTTCTGAGACCTCAGAGATAAGGTTTCCAGAGCAGGGGTGCACTCCTGTCCTGCAACCTTGGAGTCCCCAGTCTCCAGCCCATGAGCCTTGAAACCCACTCTGAGGCCAGGGGAGCCCGGACAGTATTGGGGAGGCTGCGGGCTCTGTCACTGCACTTCCCCTAGGGCATGTGCTGCCCCCAAGCCCCAGGGTGCCCAGCACCGCTGTCCACACCCCCACCAGGATGACGTGCTCCGGGTGCAGAGGTGCAGGGCAAGTGCCTGAAGCACACGTGTGTGCCTGCTGCCCATGGACATACCTGTGTGGGCGTGTCCATCAGGGGTCTCTGGGGTCCCACAAGCATGTGTGTGGTCCCTCTCGCAGTTGTCCGCCCATATTTCTTTTTTTTTTTTTTTTTTTTTTTTTTTGAGACAGAGTCTCGCTCTGTCGCCCAGGCTGGAGTGCAGTGGCGCAATCTCGGCTCACTGCAAGCTCCGCCTGCCGGGTTCACGCCATTCTCCTGCCTCAGCCTCTCTGAGTAGCTGGGACTACAGGCGCCCGCCACCACGCCCGGCTAATTTTTTGTATTTTTAGTAGAGATGGGGTTTCACCGTGGTCTCGATCTCCTGACCTCGTGATCCGCCCGCCTCGGCCTCCCAAAGTGCTGGGATTACAAGCGTGAGCCACCGCGCCCGGCCATCCGCCCATATGTCTGTCAAGCCCCCTCCCCAGCCCATCCCAGCTCCTGGCCCGGTGCCTTGCAGCTCAGGTACGGACATTAGCCAGGGCAGATAGGGACAATGACCCAGTCCTTGTCCTCCCCTCTACCCGCCCCCAGGGATGATCCCTTCCCCCACACTCTGGACTCCAACCCGCCCTGCCCATGGAGTCCCTCCTTGAAAACCAGGGTGATGAGTCCATTCCTGGCCTTCCCTGCTGTTGCTTCCTGTCACCATGGTCACGGGTGGGGTGGGGGGCAGGATGCCCTCACCGTGGGGCCGTGCCTTCTCTGTTGGCTCACAGCAGTTTTTCCACTCGACTCAGACACCCACACTCACAAACACAGATACACACAGACACATGCACAGATACACACGCACACACTGACACAGACATAACACAGACACACGCACATACACACAATCTCTGGAATCCTCCCTAAACTTCAGCCACAGACTGACGTGCCCCTCAAACCCCCTTTCTCTTGCGCTCCCCATCCACCCTGTGCTCCGGGGGTGGGGACCCCTCATCAGCTGCAGGACCCCAGCTTCCAGCTCCTTTCTCCACCCACACTCCGTGTTCAGGCCATCCCACCCCCAGCGCCCACCCCCATCTGAGCAGGTGAGGGTCGGGTCCTGCCAGCTTCTGGGACACACTGTCCCCAACAGGCCCCAGCCCAGGCACTAGGCCTCCAGCTTTGTCAGCTCGCCTGGCTCTCACCTGGCCAGGGATGCACCTAGGGCAGGGCACTGACCTCGTCCATGGGGCCAGCCTGACTCAGGCCCACTGGGCTGGCTGGAAACCCCAGCCCCTGCACCTCTCAGCCCACTCTGCAGGGTGCTGGTGGCATTTGTTGCAGGAACAAACAGAGGACAGAGTGGTCAGGACAGGGACACGGAGTTCCCCAGCTGCTCGCCCCAGGCTGCCTCTATGCCCAGAACATTCCATCCTGCACCTGGACAGCAAGAGGGCCCTAGACTGGGGGCGGCGGGGGCTGCTGCACTGTTTGAGGTGCATCTCGGAGGCCTCCTCTGTCTGCTCAGCCCGCCCTCTGCATACGTCCCTGCGCCCTGGCCTGCTCCTGCTGGCCCTCTGGCTGAAGCCCACCAGGGCTGGGGTGCAGCAGCCTGCAGCCAGGCCTGGGCTCCAGGAACCAGGGTGACCCAAGAGACAGGGCTGGGCCCCACTGTCCCTGAGGAATCCCACCGTCCACCCTCTAGGAACATTTTGCTCCTCTGGGCCCACAGCCCCTTCCTCTGCAGACTCGGCTTGGGGACTCGCCTTGAGATACCTCTCCTTGTCCTTGGAGCCCTCCGCACCACCTCCCCTTGCCCCATGTCCAGGCTAAGAGTGTAGGCAGGTGTGAGGTGCCCTCCCGGGGCTGCAGGCCAGCCAGGCCTGTCCTGGATGCTCTGCAACCAGGTGCCCTGCACTGCCAACATGCGTGCCAGGACAGCACGGAGCTGGCCACGCCCAGCTCAGGCCTCCCCAGGGCCCACCTCCCCGCCCCTCCCCCTCAGCCCAGCTGAGTCTCAGACACTCCTAAGTTCCCAGGGTCTATTTTCAGCTGCTTGTCTCCTGGGACCCCCTGTCTGGCCTGTGGTCTGGCCCCGGTTGGCCGTGCTGGGCCCAGTGGCCATTCCTGCCCTGGGCAGACCCGGCATGGGGCTGGGATGGGACAGGCTTACCAGACAGGCCCCTCCTGTCCTCCAGGCCTCACCTCCAGCCCCGAGCAGGTGGGAAGCTGCTCAGTTCCTCCTCTCCCAGAGCAGACGTGGCGAGGTGTGGAAAGAGGGAAGGAAGGGGCTCCCTCAGCCAGCCCTGCCCTCAATGGGGCTGCACCCCTGCCTGGGCTCCACAGACTGCCCAGATGGGGCGCCCCTGCCCTCCCTCCCCTCCCTTGAGGGTGGGCCTAGTACCCAGCACCCTACAGCCATAGCCCAGGAATTCCAGAGGCTGGAATTCCAGCCTCCCCACCTGGCAGCTGGACCCCACACCCCCACTGGAAGCCCATCAGGCGCTGGGAAAAGTGCTGCCCCCACCTGGCCGTCCTGGTCCCCAGCCTGCCCTTGCCTGTGCCCAGCCCTCCATGGTCCAGAGCTAGGGGCCCATGGCACTGGGTGATTTCCTCACATCCACCTCTCCAGCTACCGCTGGCCCCCAGTAAGCTGGACCCAGGGACGGGAGGGAGGTGTGCCCCACCAAGTCCTGTGGAGGGTCAGGGTCAGGGGCGCTAGTCCCAGCTGTGTGGAGTCCGAAAGGGTCCAGGAATTAGGGAAGACCCTGGGAGCGGGGGTACCCAGGGCTGATGCTGCGGTCACTGGCTGGGCAGGGCCTGGAAGAGGGGTGCTGGGGGTCCGGGGCAGGGGCCAGAAGTGGAGACAGGGGTAGCTGGAGGCTGAGCTGGCCCCACAAAGATGCCTGGCTGGGGGCATCAGTGAGGGCCCCACCAGCCCAGGTTGGAGTGGGGGATACCTTGGAGGGGCCTGGCCAGGAGGCACAGGAAGATTGGACAGTGGAGGTACAGATGGGGAGCAGCACAGCTCGGCTCAACAGAGTGCCGGGGTGTGAGCTTAGCCCCACAGGGGCACCAGGGCCTTGTGGATCCCTGGACTTGGTTCCCAGGGGTTCTGAAGGGGAGGGATGGAGCAGATAGCATTTCAGAGCTGCCTCACTGGCCAGGCGTGGGTCCAAGTAGGAGAGAGTGAAGGTTGAGGCCAGAGCAGCCCCCAAGGCAGGGACAGAGAAGGAGGCACGCCCAAGGGCAAAAGAGCCCATTGCAGACTCCCCTCCCTTTTAGGGGATATCTGGGTCTGTGGGCACCCGAGGGAGCACCTGGCTGGCAGGCGGCTGGGAGGGCTTCCTGGAGCTGGAGACACCAAGCGAGTCCTGTTAGTGCCGTGGGCACCCAGCCAACCCCAGCAACACCGCCCAGCGACGCAGGCCAGACAAACAGTAGCAACAACCGCCCTGGTTTCCATGACAATGACTTGGAAACAAACACGGCAGGCAGGCGTCATCCTCAAACCGGCCCCGCAGGAAACGGTCCTGCCCCAGCCAGACCCGGGGTCAGGGGTGCTGCTGTCCCTGGCGGGGTCAGGGGCTGATCTCTGGAGGAGACCCCTTACCCACATCATCCCCGCAGCCGACCCGGGCGGGTCTTCCAGCACACAAACCCCCCACCGCCGGCCAGGTTTTAGGGAAGGGCACCCACCCACCACTCTCCTCAAGACACAGTTTCCACTGCAGGCTCCCAAGGGAGGGGGGTCCAGCTGAGCCCTCCAGCACCCCCCACACCCCCGCCCCGCCAAGCTGAAAGCAGGAATTTCCCATGCAACCCTGGGAGCCCGCAGCAGGGGCGGAGACGGGCACTCCGGGAATTCTCAGTTCTCCTGAAACAACCCCCCAACACACACGAGGAAGCCTTGGCCTGGCAGGAGGGGATGAGAAGGGGAACCATCCCAGCCTCTCCTGTGAGCAGGGGTCTGGAACCTGCCTGATCCTCCCCTCCGCCCCGGGTTGGGGAGTGGCCATCCCTTCTGCAACGTCAGGCCCGGGGGGTTTTGGCCAAATTCCAGGTGGGAGGAGAGGCTGTGGCCGCACTGGGTACCTGGCTGGAGGGCAGCTGTGGTACGGCTGGACCCCAGAGCCAGCCCAGGCCCTGCCAGGACATGGATGGCTGCTCGCAGGACAATGGGCTCAGCATCCAGGCTCAGCTCCGTCAGAGCCCATGGGCTGGAGGGTGGCCAGGCAGGGGGCTGTGCCAACAGCTAGGAACAGGGAAGAGGCATAAAGCCCCGGCCACCCTGTAGCACTAGGGACAGGGGCCTGGAGGTGGCCAGGTCTGAGTGCCCCTCACTGCAGGAAGGGCAAAGGCAACTTGGGTGTGGTGCCAGGGGCAGAGGAACATAAACCAAGGTGGGGAGTCCAGATGGCGCCAGGACAGGGCTCAGCCACTGGGGAAGGTCTCCACGTTTCTGCTCTGTGCTGCCAGAATGGAACAGTGCGCCCTCTAGTGGGCACCCGAGGAGTGGCGCATAGGAAAGGCGGGGCGCGGGGGAGGGGAGAGCTCCTTGGACCCGCCAGGGCTCCTGGCTGAAAGGGCAGAGCCTGGACCATGAAGACGCCAGGGGCGAGTCGGTCATCACTAAAACCTTCACCAGAACACTTGGGCAGGGATTCTGTCCCTGGGCCACACCCCAGGCCAAGGCAGGCCTGTCCACAAAAGCCTGTCCATCACCCTATGGACAAAAGCTGGCAATAGCCACACTGATCCCCTCAAGTCTTTGCTCTGACCACAGCCCCCAAACCCTCCTGCGCTTCTCAGTCCAGTCCTGGTCTGCCAGAGACCTCTGCCCCACCCACCCACCCTTAACCAGCTTCCCCATTCTCTGCCCAGGACCCCTCCTCTGGTCCCCAGCCCCCTTCCCTCCTCAGCCACACTCTCTGCTCTCAGGGCTGACCCCTCCTGCGCTTCCCAGGGTCCACAGACCCAGGCAGCTCCGGGATCTCAGGCCTGCTGTTGGTATTTTCAGGGTTCCAGGTTCAACTTTCCTCCAAGGCTCTGTCCTCCATGGACCCCACCCTCACCTGATCCTGGCCAGGACCCCTGGCCCCGGAATGCCTCCCACCTTCCTTACCTCCCCACAGCCTGGCGTTCTTACTGCCTCCCCATCTGGGTGGGCACCACCACCCTAACCAGGGACCACACCCACCGCCCCCATCCCTCCCTCCTCCTCAGAAACATCCCAGGGCCCCACCTCCCACCATCACCCTCAGGAGGAGAGCCCACCCCCACTAGCAGCCAGGCCCAGGGGCGTTGGCTGGGAGCATGCATGGACCGGAGAAAGGGACCCTGGTCTGTGATTTGCATCCATCCCACAAGCAGAGACAATTCTGCAATCCTCAAACCGTTTATTGACAGCACAAGGCTCAGCAGCAGGTGAGCCACGTGAGGGCGGCGAGCGCTTGCGAGGCAGTGTGGGCACCAGGCAGGGGATCCCGGAGGGAAGCCCTCTGCCAGGGACATGGTGAGGGTGTGGCCATCACTCACGAAGGGAGCATAAATAACACTGGCAGGTGGGTGGGCAGCAGGAGAGGGAGAGCGGACAGCGCCACAGGGACACGCAGGGCCGGCGGGAAAATGCTGGGACAGGGTCACACGGGGATTCGGACGCGCAGACACAGAAGGGGTCATAGGACGCCAGAGGGGGCAGACACACCAGAGACTCAGGGATGGGCATGGCGCTCTGCCCGTGGCTGCCCCTCCTCCAATACTCGCCCTGGGCTTGCAGGCAGGACTGCGCAGCTGAGCACTCTCCCAGCAGAGCCAGGCAGGGAGGCCCCTGCAGGGTCTGGGGCGCAGGTGAGCCCCATCATGAGAGCCGCTGTGGCCTAGGGCTGGACCTTGCCTTCGGGGTCCCGGTCATAGATGTAGCTGCCCACCGCGCCGGTGTTCACTCCTGTGGAGAGAGGCCGCTGGGGTGGGTCGGGGGAACAGCGGAGAGAGGGGGAGGGCAGGGAAGACATCGTGGACCACCCTGGCTACACTCACCCTTGGGTCCGAAGAGGATTCCATAGCAGGGCTTGTGGCAGTAGGGCTGGCCATCGTGCTGGGGCAGAAGGTGGGTGCTGAGGGAGGAGTCCACAGACTCCCCCGACCCATCACCTGGAGGCTTCCAGAATGTGCAGAACGTGCAGGCCTGCTGGCCGTGGGGGAGAGGGCAGCGCAGCTCCCAGAAGCACCACCCCCCATCCCCTCCAGGCGCGCCTCTCACCCTCATCACCCCGCCACCCGGCCCCCAAGCCCCGTCGCGCTCCCCTCACCTCCGCATGCCCGCCGGGGGTCAGTGTCTTCCCGCAGCGCTCGCAGCGCAGGCAGGGCCGGTGCCAATCCTTGCCCAGAGACGTCACCTTCTCAGCTGGAAAGGGGGAGGAGTGAGGCCGAGCCCCGGGGCGGGGACGGGGCGGGGGTCCGGGCGCGCACTCACCGAAGTACACCTTCTTGCTGCAGCGCGGGCACGTGTTGGGCTCCCCGGTGAAAGTAGTGACACTGGAGGCTGTGGGGCGCACGAGTCAGGGCGGGGCGGGGCCGGGGCGCCCACAACCCCCAGCCCCAGCCCGCGCCCAGCCCACCTCTGCTGGGCCCCTTCGGGGGGCCGCTCGCCTTCCGCTCCTCTGCTCGGGCCGCGGGGACCTCGATGGGGCCGGTGACCTGCGGCCCCTCCGCCAGGGGCTTCTCGTAGATGTAGGAGCCCGCGCCCCCGATGTTCACGCCTGCGGGTGGGGGTACGTGGGATGGGGGCCGCGGCCACCCGGCGTCTCAGAAAATGGCCCGCTGGGGGCTGGGGGCACCAGGCTTTCCAGGGTGGCGGGGAGTCTGGGGCGGGATCCACGGCGGCCGGGACCTCCAGCCCTCCCCAGCGCCAGCGCCAGGCCCCTCCCAGCAGGTCCCAGGGCAGGCCAAGGACAGCCGGGGCTCACCTTTGGGTCCGAACAGGGTGGCGTAGCACGGCTTGTGGCAGAACGGCTTCCCGTCGTGCTGCGCAGAGAGGCGCGGGTCAGGCCCCTGCCTGAGGGTGGCGGGAGTCACGACCCCACCCCCGCCCGCGCCGCACAGTGGGGCTCACCTCGGCGTGGCCCCCGGGCGTCAGCGTCTTGCTGCAGCGCTCGCACTTGAGGCAGAACTTGTGCCAGTCCTTACCCAGGGAGCTCACCTTCTCGGCTGAGCGGGAGGGGCGGGAGGGGGGTCAGGGCCGGGGCGCGCCCCGCACCCCCTCCGTCCCCACCTGGCAGCCACCACCCCGATGCGCTCCGGAGGTCCCGACTTTCAGGAGGTCTCCGCCAGGCGCCTTCCTTCCACCTGGCAGGCCCCGCACCTCCTTCTGAGACGGCGTATTAGCCCGTTGCCCCCAGGCCCTGTTCTCCCTCTGGGTCTCAGCGCCCCCAGCCCTGGAACCCCGCTAGAGCCGCCGTTGAGAAGGCGCCCGGGGTCCTGTTAGTCCCTGCAGTGAAGGGGCCTGTGCTTGAGCCTGCCCTCGCTCAAACACCTGCCTCCCCGACAGCCGCCTCACACCTGCCTCCTCCTACACACCTGCCTCTCCCCACACGCTTGCCTCCCACGCACCTTCCTCACACACACCTGCCTCTCCCCACACACCTGCCTCCCACACACACTCTCCTCCTCCACATCCGCGTCCCCCACACCCACCTGCCCCCTACACCCATCTCCTCCAAACACACACGCTTCCCTCCACACACCTGCCTCATCCACACTCACCTGCTTCCCCCCACACACCCACCTCCCACACACACACACCCGCTTCCCCCCACACCCAACTCCTGCACACACACCCACTTCCCCCAACACTCGCTTCCCCCCCCACACTCGCCTCCTCCATACACACCCGCCTCCCCTAAACACCTGCTTCCCCCCACACACCCACCTCCTCCACACACCCGCTTCCCCCCACACACCCACTTCCCCCACACTCCTGCTTCCCTCCCACACCTGCCTCCCCACACACCTGCCTCCCCACACACACACCTCCCCCAGACCTGCCTCCCCTGCACACCCGCTTCCCCCCCCACACCTGCCTCCCCCCACACATATGCCTCTCCCCCACCTGTCATTCCCTCGAACACTTCTCTTACACTCGCACACCTGCCTCTCCAGTGCACCTGCTTCCTCCACACATGTGCTCTCCCTCTCACACCTGCCTCGCACTGACACACCCCTGATCCCCACCAATTGGGCCCTGATGGGGCTGGCAGTGCCCCGCTGCTGAGTCAAAGGTGCGGCCCCAGAGCCTCTAGCTCCCTCATGGGAAGGCCGGGCCCCGTCCCCATGAGTCCTCCAGGTGGGACCCTCATCGGTCTGTGGATTCCTCGTCCTAAAACTCTGAGCTCTTCCCCCACCCTAATGCCCCTGGCATGGAAGATCTGAGGCCAGCTGCTGAGGGTCGGGGACCGTCCACCACTGCCTCCCACCCCCACACTGGGGCTACTGGGCTGCTTCCCAGTGGACGGAAGCAGAGGCCTCCCTAGGGAGCCAGGCAGGAAGAGGTGGGGAGGGGCAGGAAGGGCCCAGCAGAGCCGGAATTCTGAAGGGAAGGGGACAAACTGCAGGCCCTGGGGGGAGGGAGCATGCAGGCTGGGCCCACCCTGCCTGGCAGAATCTGGCCAAGCCCCTCAGGCGGCCGAGGACCAGTGGCTCTCCCGGCTCCCTTTCTCAGCAAGTGGCCCAGCACCCTTTGTCTGGCAGATATTGGGGAGGGGCACCTGGCTAGTGCGAAGCCCACTCTGAGAGGCCCAAGGGTGCTGCTCCTGGCAGTGAGATGGGATCCCCCAGGTGGCCTACTAGGTAGAGGGCTGTGAATACTGGCTCTCCATGGCCCTGGTACAACCCTCTGGGCATGGCCAGGGCCAGCCTCCAGGACACCAGCCCAACCACAAGGCTGCACCAGCTTAGAGCCCTCTCACCAGAACCACTCCACTCAAGGAAGCTGGGACACACCAGCGCAGGCAGGGGCTGGCTGCACGGTGGGCAGGCGTGTCCCAGCAGCAGCAAGGAAGTCTCAATGGCTATCGGCCGTGGCAGCTGCAGCCCAGGGCTGCCAGCACTCCGCTCTGGCCAGCTCTGGGACGTGGGCCAAGTGGGGGTAGGGAACTGGCCCTCAGACCCGCTGGGTGGGTCAATGGCCACACATTACGGGTCCGAGCTGGGAACACAGAATCGATTGGGTCTAATGGCTCAGAAGAAAACCAGCTGCCCACCCTGGCTGCACGGCTCTGGGGCGGCCTCCTCAATGTGCTTCCACATCCCAGCCTGGGTTCTACTCAGGTATGAGCTGTGGGGCCGCCTGGTGTGAGGGTGGGCAGGATTCTGGACCCTCGCCCTCACAGTGCCTCCCAGGCAGGACAGAAGCCGGCTGGGTCTGAAGCGCCTTTGTTTTCCGCGGAGAGCCTGGGCCGGCCGGGCAGGCAGGCAGGCCTTTCCGGGCTGTCCACAGGACTGTTGGCCAAGACCCTGGAGAGCCCCGAGCTGGCCTGGCCCGGCCTGGGGCAAAGTCATGGGCAGTTGGACTGCAGGAGGACCCTGGGGACCGTCTCCCACCCTAAGCCTTGCAGAGACAGCCCTCGCTGGGACAGAGACTGAGGGCTGAGCGGGCTCCAGGCGAGGCAGCCGGAAGTCCCTCGGCTCCCAGCCACGCCAGAAGCACTCCAGGCCAAATCCGGTCCCTCCCCTCTGGGAACGGCAAAATACAACCTCCCCTCAACCCCCTCCAGCCTGTGAGCCGGGGAAGCCCAGTGGCGGCCTTGCCAGCAGCCTGGCCGCTTTCTGGGTATGGGGCGACCAGGGCAGGGGCCCTATTGGTCCCGGCCCTCCTCTCTGCTTCACTAAGTCTGCCTCCCCCGTACAGCAGCTGGTGGGTAGGTGGGCAAGGACCTTACCACCCTGGAGAAAGCTGGGCAGGGAATCAGCCAGGAGGAAGGGGGTAGGAAGGGCACACCCAGGCCCAGAGAGTGAGTAAGCCCAGACGGGGGAGCGCGCCTGCCGGAGGGGCTAGACCGAGGGCCGCCTTGCGAGACATCCCTCCTCCCGCCACCACCTGCATCCCGTCCAGGGCTGTTCTGACCTTGAGGAGGCAGGGATCCTGGACACCTGGGCTGCTTGAGCACAAGGTCCCTCTCAGGTTCGCGGGAACTCGCGTGTCACACCCGCCCCCACCCTACCCCCGTATGAAACTCCTAGGGGAACTGGCGCCAAGGGAATGCGTTGGGACAAGCAGGAGGCAGAGGCCAAGGTCGCCCCCGCTTGGACTGAATCCCGACAGAGTCCAAACCTGGCCCAGCCCAGCCCAGCGGAGCCCGGAGTGGGAGCTGGGGGTCACTGTTCCCGGCCACGTGTTCCCGGAGCAGCTGGTGTAGGGGGTCCAGGAGAAAGGGCCCAGGCCCACGGGGGCGCACAGGACGCACCCAGGGCGCACAGCCACCGCCCTGCCCCGCCCCGCCCCGCCCCGCCCGGGCGCCGCCCGGGATGCGTCCGCGGATCCCCGAGCGCTCCCCCAAGACACTGGCCTCATCCCGGGGTACCACAAGCCCCGCCCGGGTAGTCCCTGCCCCGCCCCCACAAGCCGCTTCGGGGTTCGGGCGTGACCGCCCCCGCTTTCGCGCAGCCCCACCCTTTGGCTTTAGCCGCTTGGGCAGCGCGGCCAGCCAGGCTCCGGGACACGCATCCTCGGTCCGGGGCCGGGGCCGGGCGCACCCCGAGTTACGCCGCGGCTCTGCGGCGCGGCACTGGCCGCGAAGGGCGGCGGGATGCACCGAGCGGGCCGGGAGCGGGCACGCACTCACCGAAGTACACGGTCTTGTCGCACTTGGGGCATTTGGAGGCCATGGTCGGTGCGCCCTGTCGGCCCGCGCCCTCCGCCCGTTCTCCTCCGGGCCGCCGCCGCCCGCGCCCAGCCCCGCCTGCCCGGCTGTCCGCGCGCCCATTGGCTCCGCGGCCGGGGCGGGGCCTCGATAACCCGTCCCCTGGGCTGGGGGCCGCCTGGGGGCGCCGCGGGGGCGGGGCGCACCTGCCGGGGGTGGCGGGTGTGGGGCAGCCGGGCCAGGCCTGGCGCCCCCGGGCCCCTCGCGCCGGAGGTGGCGTCTACAGGGGCCCGCCCGGGCGACCGCGACGCCGCCCGCGCCCCGGCTGTTTCCATGGCGACGTCGGGGCCGCCTGGCCGGGCCGTCCCCGGAGCCGCGGGCGGGGTGCGGCGAGCCTGGACTTCGGCTCGCGGGGAGCCCTAGTGAGTTGGGCCTGGGGGTCCACCACGCCCGGCCCTGGTCGCCCAGGCTGCGCTCCGCCGCGGGAAGGGGTCGCAGGCTCCGGGAGAACCCCACCCCCACCCCGCCGCGCGCGGCGCCTGCCCCGCTTCCCTTTGTTGCTCGGTTTCCATAGCAACAGCCGCGCCGCGGGAGCGGAGTCAGATTCCCGGCGGGCACAGCCCCCAGCCCTGTCCGGGTCTCCGTGTCCCGCTCCGCCCCCTCCCGCGCCCCGCCCCAACACTGTCTGTGGTGCTGAAGGCTCCTTGGGTGGAGGGCAGGGCTCAGGAAGGAAGGCGCCGCCACCTCCAAAAACAGCGCGAGAAGCTGCTGGTAGGGGGTGTGGGGAGGTCTGCGTCTGCCTCCGAGGCCGGGAAGGGGCGGCGGGCACCAGCGCCGAGGGATCCGCGCTAAAGGCGTCCACCCCAAGCACTTTCATCCAGGGGGCGGCCGGGGAGGCGGTGAGGAGTTAGGAAGGGAAGGAGGGGAAGGAGTGGGCGTGCCCTCTGTGCCCCGGGCTGGGGCTGACACTCCAGTCCCTTCTCCCGCACCGCCCAGGACCAGCTGCGGGCCTTGGGGCCCAGGGCCTGACCTCGAGGGGTCAGGCGGGAGATTGAGGGGTCATGCCAGTCACCCCACCCCCACACCCCCACTCTGGCCTCCTCCCAACCAGGGCGTGCCTGACCACTCCTCACCACACTGCCTGCGCCCTAGAGCCCCGGAGAGCCTGGCCCCAGGTGGGGAACCTCCGCACCCACAGGCTTCCTGGTACTGTCCGCATGGGCCCTTCTCTGAGCCTTCTGGCCCCAGCTGAGCGTCGGACCTGGGAGACAGGCAGATCCCAGAAGTCCAGTGATCAGGCCCCATGGGGGCAGCTGACTCTGGACACCCTTCCCCCAGTGTCTCAGAGGCTGTGGGCTGGACACGGAGACCTGCCTGTTTCCTCTGCCTGGTGCACCAGGCATGTTTGTGAGCCAGCCAGTGGCCCTCGGTGCTCCTGGCTTTCATGGTGGCCCTGGCCGGGCTCCCTGTGGCAGCACCCTCCTCCCTTGCACACACACCCTGCAGCCGCTGCCATTTCCATGGTGACAGCAGGCCAGAAACATGCCTCCCGCCCCCACGCCTGACTGACCAGCCTGACCAGCTCCCCCTCTGCACTTGGGGCCTGTGCCAGCCAAGGCAGAAGACGGCGAGGAGGATTCAGTCAGTACCTTTTCTGGGCAGCCCTTCCTCCCTGGCAGGCCCAGGGGTCCCTAGGGGTCCCTCACAGCAGGGCTTTGCCCAGGCTGGATTCATGGGCCCACTGCCAAACCCTCTCCAGCTCTCTGCCCTGTTCTGCCCAGCTTGGGAGCCTGTGGCTAAGCCATTACCCTCCCTGACTTTGCCCCACCTCTGCTACCTGTGGGGCTTGCTCTGGAGGACGGGGCTGGCTGAACACAGGGCTCTTCTGGAGGGAGACCACCTGCCCCAAGGTCCCCAGCCCTGCCAGAAGAGTGGATGGGGATGGAGGCAGGCCCCTCCCAGGGTGGCAGCAAAGGAATGGCATTCGGCACTGGCCAGGTGCCCTGGAGACACACGGAGGGTGGGGTGGGACAAGGAGTGTGCCAGCTGCTGCACTGCCCTCACCCTAGCTGCAGTCCCTGGGCAGCGGCCAGAAGCTCCCTAATGCGATGGGGCTGTTCTGGGCCTGGCAGGCAGGGGTCAGAATCAATGGGTGCAGAGCAGTGGCCTTGGTCTCCACCTCTGAGGCTGTGGTGGGTCACAGGCAGGGGCAGTGACAGAGTGGGACGGGCCCGAGTGGAGAGGGGGGCACAGGACACGGCGGGTGTGAAGGGAGCTGGCAGGGCTGATGGCTGGGCGTGGGGCTGGGTCACGCCCCTGGGCCGCAGTGGTCTGGTGCCTTCCGCCATCCTGTGACACTGGCAGATGGCAGGCCCCCGCCACTCAGCTCCACTGCAGGGAAGCCAGGCTGGGCTGAGTGGTGGACAGAGGACCCTAGCAGGGTGGAGCGGAGCTGGCAGGACAGGTCTCCAGGCATGACAGCATGATGGCCTTGCCACCCTGAGATGCCCCTGGCCCTGGGGAGCCGCGGCCCCTGTGGGGTTGCTGGTGCAGGAAGCAAGCTGCTGTCTCATCAGCAGGGAAGGGCCTAACGAGGACACAGCAAAGCTGGGAGACCCCTTCATGGCCTGGGCACCAAGGCCAGTGCTCCCCCCAGCCGGTGCCCACTCATTTCTAAGCCCAGGTTTAGACCCCCAAGCAGCCCAGGCCCCACCCAGCACCGGTGGCCAGAGCTTGGCCCTGTGAGGGCACTGCAGCCTCGGTGTCTGGCCGGGGAGGGTGTCTGGGGTGGGAAAGGGCCCCACATCTCCTCAGGGCCTCCCTGCCCTTGGGACAGAGCCCAGGACCTAGGACACCTCACAGCCCACGTGTTGACTCTGGAAAAGGACAGGCCCTGGCGGGTGGAAGAGCTGCTGAGGCCAGAACCTCACAGGCAGCACTGGGAGGCAGGTCCCAGGCCTGGGGAAGGGAGGCAAGGGGGCTGGGGTCTTCACTGAGCCCCTGCTCCCTTTCTCCAGACCCCCAGGGTTGGAAAAGGCCTCAGAGGGAGCTGTGTCCTTCATGAGGTCAGGGGCCTGATTTCCCAGCCCTCTGATGACGCACTACAGACAAGTCCTCAGGCTGTGGGGTCACTTGGATGCAGGCTGCAGATTAGAGTTGGCTGGTGGGGGCTGGGCGGGGGGGGCGCCAGCAGCCCAGGGAGGGTGGGTGGGCCGTGCACTGCAGCCGAGTCCCTGACACCTAGTCCTGTCACTGCTGGGCCCCAGCACAGGCTCCCATGGAGGCCAGGACGCCCCCTTATCTTTGTCTCCTGGGAGACAGCAAAAGTGGTTTCTATTTTAATTCCGTGGCTGAGATTTCCACATGACAGGGCGCCTGGGTGGGCTGGGGGAGCAAAGGCACAGCTCTGGGGAGAGACAGAGGAGCTACTCTCCCTGAGAGAGGCCTGGGCGGACCCCTCCTGGCCAGCTGAGGTAGCACAGCCAGGAGGGTGGTCTGGAGCCAGGCTATTCACCAGATCCCTCCTTCCGGTGACCCGGCCTGTACCTGTCCCTGGGCCTGCAAGTCCT
Organism: Symphalangus syndactylus; assembly: GCF_028878055.3. Taxonomy (NCBI): domain Eukaryota; kingdom Metazoa; phylum Chordata; class Mammalia; order Primates; family Hylobatidae; genus Symphalangus; species Symphalangus syndactylus. Next base: position 11,749,233 of record NC_072430.2, read on the forward strand.
GTCCCCGGCCAGAGGATGGGCCAAGCAGGATTTCTGAGAATGTGCTTGCTGAAATCTAATCAGATTCTCACTATGGAGAGTGCACACCTGCTTGGGGGCCACAGCTCTGGGCAGAAACCCTCAGGTGGCTGGGACCAGGCTCTACATGGCCAGGAGGTTGGGCCCCTGGCTGGAGCACTCCAAGGCCTCGCTGGCCCAGCTGTGCTGGCTGCCCTGGTGGGAAGCCACAGGGTCTTCGGTAGGGCCAGCTCTGCCTGACGGGAGGCAGTCCTGGGCCCACCACTGCCGCGGACACAGACGCAGACGGTTTCAGCACAGCTCCGCTGGGGAAGGGGGCTGGGCCCTGCAACCGCTTGCTGCCCCCTGTGGAGGGCAGAGGGCACCGCGCCAGGCCCCTGCAGGGGAAGGTCTGTGGGCAGGTGGGAAAGCAACAGAGCCCAGAGGCTGGGGTGGCTCTCCAGGGGCCTCCGGCTCCAGGGCAGGGCCACAGCCTAGGGCCGCCCGATGGGGGTGGGGGGCCCAGGGCCTGAGTCAGGGAGAGGGACTGGGAACAAAAGACACAGGGAAGGACCGGTTGGTTTTTTCCTTTTTATAAGATTTTTTTTCTTTGTTTTTGTTTAATATGAAAATTACTTGAAAAGACAAGGGGCCGACCCCGCCAGGCCGCGGCCGCACGATCCGAACATTCCGGGTGTAAGTTACAGAGCTCAAGTTCATCTACAAAAAAAGTAATAAAAATAAAATTTAAAATGGCACCTTCAACAGAACACAACAAAACCTTAGGGCCCGGCCTCCGGGCAAAAGGCCCCGCAGCACAGGGGCATGGGGTGGCCCCTCATCTCCGCTCCAGCCAAAAAGTAAACACAAAGCTAAAAACGACAACTCCTCAGCATTCTCGGAATAAGTTAGCCGCGCTTCTTCCTCTCCTCCCCCAGTGTCCGCCAAGGAGCGCGTTTCTCTGCAGGTGAGGGCGGGAGGTGGGGCACTACCAAACTGAGGGGCGGGCGGCGGGCTGGCTGGGAAGGGGCCGTGTGGGCGGGCGAGGGGCGGGGGCGGCCGCAGGTGGGGGCAGCCCCTAATCCTCGATGACAATGGGCTCGTCGTTGACGGGCGCAGGCGGCGGTGGCCGCAGCGGCAGGGCCTGGCTCTGGCGCAGGGCGATGGGCTTGTAGGGCCGGCGGGCAGCACGCTTGGTTTCCGAAGATGAGAGCAGCTTGCGGATCTTCCTGTGGGCAGAGGTGGTGGTGAGGGCCGGGACGCTGTGCGGAGCCCTCCCGCCTGCCCTGGGAAGGCCCCACCTGGTCTCCTCTGTGGCCATATAGAACACGTCATCCGGGGCGTCGATCCAGTTCATCCGCCGCCGCTTGACTGGGGGCAGGGAGCCCCCCCGGATCAGGCGCACTTTGGTGGGGTAGGACTTCCCGTTGAGCAGGAGGTTCCGGCTTGGTCCCTGCAGAGGGGGGTGCTTCCTGGGCAGCCAGCCAAGGGCCAGCTCCACCTCAACCTGCAGGGCTCCCGCTAGAGGGGCCACGAGCCAAGGTGCTGCGCCTGGCCAACCCCCCACCACCCCAGTGGGCTACATGGACCCCCAGCCTGGCCAAGGGCAGCCCTGAAGGCTGGTCGGCCCCACACCGCTGGGCCTGGCACAGGGGCCATGGCCCCCACATGCAGCCCCTCTGGTCTTGCCAGGCCTCCTGGAAGCTTCCACGTGGCACCTGGCAGGGCTGGCCAGGCCTCTTCCCAACACCCCAGAGAGCTCACGGGTGAGCGCACCGTACCCCATCATGGGCTGTTCCTCTTACCATGTGCCTGGTCTGTCCGTGGTTTGCCAGACCTGATGAGAAATGGAGGAGAGAGATGAGGCCCCGAGAAGAGTGCGTCCTGCACTCCCACCACCCACCGTGGGCTCAGCCACCTCGGGATAATGGGCCAGGGCCACCCACCAACCAAGCCATAGCCCACACCCAGGATGCGCCTGGGGGACGTGGGGCCTCGCCTCCCCGGGTCCTGGGCCGCCTGGTGGCCCCACAGCTCTCTGGCCAGCAAGAGACACATTGGCTTGGGCTCCAGGCAGGAGGCCAGGAACCTCGGACCTGACAGCCACCTCCCTGCACAGGGGCTGGGGCTGTCCACCCACTTGCCTGCCGTGCCGAGACAAGCGAAGCCTTGCAAGGCTGTCAGTCCAGAAGTGGCACAAGCCCCTCTGCAGGGCAGCCACGCCGTGGCCGGCACTGCCCCACCAGGAGGCCAAGCTACTTCCTAAGGCTCTGAGAGAGCTGCCAGCCTCGGCCAGAAATAGGTCACCACCCACTGCCCCGGCTGGGCCCCAGCCACCCTGGCATGTGCTTGGGGATGGGGTGCCAGAGGCCTCTGACTTCCCACAGTGCAGGGTGAGGAGCCCAAGGGGCACTGCGGGAGTTGGGCCAAGAAGCGGGGTCCATGCTCCTGGTCACCCCCAGCTGGGCCCAGGACTGCCGCTGCTCTCCCCCACTGCCCTGCCCCACTGCCCTGCCTGTGAGTGTGGGTGTGTGCATGTGGGAGCTGGTCCCAGGATGGCTCGGCTCCCAGCAGGACCAGCTCAGAGAGGACAGAACGTCATATTCAACTCAGTCAGGTGCCAGGGCCCAGGGGCACTGGAGCAACCTGCCAGCTCCAAAAATGCTGCTTAGCTGAGGCCCCTCTCTTAAGGAACACAAGCGCCTGTCCAGCCCCTCCCTACCTGCAGCTGCCTCCTAACTTGGGGAACTCCCCTGGGGGCCAACTGGGGCTCTGGAGCCCTGGGTCAGCCTTTCTCTACCAGTGTGCTTAGCTCTGCCGGGCAGGGTCAGTGGGGACCCAGGTGCCTGATCTGCAGCGCTCCCGAGCAGGAACGGCCATACCTCAGGGCACCTGCCACAAGCCAAGGCCCAGCGCCCAGGGCTGGCCAATAGCACAAAAACTACTTACCCAGGTAAGTGCCTACCAGAGCGGTGGACAGCAGAGGGAAGAAAACACACGCTTTAGGTTAGTGGGCCACACGCACCCGTCTGCAGGCCCCGCAGGTGGGGACAGCGCAACAGGCTGCACGGGCAAATGTCCGGGCCCTCGCTCAAGCTCAGCTCACGCCTACCCAGGCTGGACAGAGACCCCATCTCGTGTGTGCCAATGCCCCCAGGAGCCGTCTTCACCCAGCCGGCCCCTCTCCAGCGCCCAGGTCCTGGCCACTACACGTCAGGACGGGCACTTCCTCTGTGGCTGACCCCTCAGGGCCCCGCCCAGCCAGGCGGCAAGTGGTGGTACTTCCTCACAAGCACTGCACAGCTGGGACTGAAGTGTGAGGTGTGGAAAATTCAATGGGAATAAATAAGCTTTTATGTAACTTGCTGGTTAACTGCTTTTTACAAAACAAAACAAAAAGCTCGAAGATGGCCGGCCGCGGTGGCTCACGCTTGTAATCCCAGCACTTTGGGAGGCCGAGGCGGGCGGATCACGAGGTTAGGAGATCGAGACCACAATGAAATCCCGTCTCTACTAAAAATACAAAAAATTAGCCGGGCGCGGTGGCGGGCGCCTGTAGTCCCAGCTACTCGGAGAGGCTGAGGCAGGAGAATGGCGGGAACCCGGGAGGCGGAGCTTGCAGTGAGCCGAGATGGCGCCACTGCACTCCAGCCTGGGAGACAGAGCGAGACTCTGTCTCAAAAAAACAAACAAACAAACAAACAAAAAAGCTCGAAGATGCCTGCTGACAAGGACTCCCTCTTTCTACCAGCTCTCATGGGGCTGTTCCTGGGACGCCCCGCCATTAGGAACAGACGAGTAAAGCCAGCCCAGAGTGGGCTGGCCCTGGGCCCAGGACTAGACAACGGGAGCAGCCCCAACACCAGATGGCTGGGAGGGTGCCCCAGGAAAGGAGGGTGGGGGCTGGGGCCGAGACAGAGACACCACCAAGGGCTGTCGGGAGGAAGCTGCACGGACAGGCCAGGGGTGCGTGGTCCAGACAGGTGGAGATGGGGGAGCCCGGCACCCGATCTCAGGCCCACCCTGTGCTGCAGCCGGCGTGCTGACCCCACGGGACGTGCCTACCAGGACACCTAGCAGCCTGGAGAGAATGCCCCGAGGGGACAGGGCTGGCTGGGCTGGGCGGCCACTGCCCATATCCACCTCTAGGTCCCCAAACCGGCCCTGCTGCCCTGGCCAGCACCCTCAGTGAAAGCCGCCTGGGGAAGGGGCTCCAGGCACATCCACACTGGCAGGCCCAGCACTTGCACACCCGGAGGCCCAGGCCTGGGTGCACACCCGGGCCCCACACACCTGGCCTCCTCATGCTGGGCTTGGTCCTATCTGCTCTTCCCCAAGGGGCCTGGGGTCCCGCAGCCCCTGCTCCAAGCAACCGGCACAGAGCACCTGAGCCAATCCTCCGACAGAAGGCGCCAATGTGTACAAGCTCAGTCGCCCACGGCCCGCGCAGACACCCCGACCGCCCCTCCCCACTGTCCCGCCTGGCAGGCGCACGAAAGGATTGCAGGCACAGCACGGGCGGCCCCATGAGCTGAGGCTGGCAGCATGCGGGCAGTCACAGCGCGATGGCAGACAGCGCAGGCAGGGGCGCCAGGGCCACACGTGCCAGGACAGTCCACTGACAGGGCGCGGGGCCAGGGGGCCGAGGGCCAGATGCCTGGGCTCGGGGGGTCTTCACCAAGGGACCAGTGATGTCAGGGGGAACGTGGGGGACTGGGCTATGGCCTGGCTCACGTGGACTGCCCCAAGCACGGGCCCTGGGCCGCCCGCCGCGGGGACACACTCAGCAGCACAGCACAGGCATCACGGGCGGGGCCGGCGCAGCGCCCGCCCGCGACCCCAGGCCTTACCCCTACTGGGCATCAAGAGGCGCTTCTTCATGTTGCCTGGCAGCGCCGGGGTGGGAGAGAGGGAGAGAAGACAGCGTCAGCACGCACCACGAGTGCCCGGGCGGGGACGGGCCGGACTTATCAGGCGGGGAGGGCCACACTCACCGGGCGGGGCAGACCCGGACTCACCGGGCGAGGGGGCCACTCACCGTCCACCCCGTTGTGCTGCTCGTAGCTGCGCTTGCCCAGGATGGTGGGGGAGCCGTTGTTGATGACGGGGGCCGCCTTGGCGGGCGTCAGGCTGCTGAGCACGCTGGACACGCTTTTCACGGGGTCAGGCTTGGGGGGGCGGGGGTGGGTCTCTGCCGGGAGTGACACAGGCAGAACGAGTCGCCTCTGCCCAGCAGGGGAGGGACAGGCGGGCCCAGGCTCCAGCCCTCATGGTTCCAGGGTACCACCAGGAACTAAGCCCCACGAGGCCCCCACCCCCGAGGCCCCATCCTGACTGGGCTGGAAGTGGGGAGGCCACCACAGAACCAGGAGCCCAGGAGCACCGAGTGCCCTCGGCAAGGCGTGTGCCCAGGCCAGTCCCGCACCCCAGGCCAGTCCCGCACCCCAGGCCAGTCCTGCACCCCAGTGCACCCCAGAGAGCAGGGAGACCACCTGGCAGGGGCCAGGCCCCTCAGCCCCTGGACAACAGGATCCATACACAGGCCCGTGAGCACAGCACACCTATTAAACAGCCCCCATGTCCAGGCCCCTGGAGCTGCCAGTAGAGGGCTGGCTGCTGGTCAGTGAACCAACCATCCAGCCAGCCTGGCCAGGGACACAGCTGCCGAGGACCAGCCCTGACACCAGCCACCTCTTCCCACAGGACAGGGGCCACGACCCCAAACAGGGAGCAATGCCAAAGCCACTTGAATCTCAAAGCACACTTGGCTCATGGCTCTGGAATGTCCTTCTCAGGACAGTCACCCTGTGTCTGGAGGGCAGATGCACAAGCCCACTCGAGCCCAGCAAATGGGGGAGGCCCCCCCTCCACCGCCGCCACAAATGTCTGGCCCAGCCAGCAAGCTGCTTCTGGCTGGGCCAGGGTAGCCGGCTGAGGTTCTCGGGTGTCCTCAGACGCTCAAAGGCAAGGGAACCCCCGCCTGAGGCTGCTTGCCAGGTGTGCACCTCCCTCTGCCGAGGGCCTACAGAGGCCTGAGTGCTGCCCCTGTGGAGTGGGTGTAGCTCAGGAAGTATACTCCCTGCAGGCAGCAGGTGCGACCCTGTCTTAGTGGTATTACAGGCAGGGGTGTGCACCGCCTAAACTCCAGACCCTCAGGCCCCAGGGACGATCAGAACACAGGGAACAGCGTAGCGAGACTGGCAGGGAAGCCCCCTGGGTGTGCCTTGAGGAGGCTGGCCCCGTAGAAGACAGGGCTGCCGCCACTCCGCACTGGGCCCCATCACGACCCCAGGAGCAGGGAGCAGCCTGGGTCCTAGTGGGTCTGCCTGAGCCTGGCACGGTGCAGAGTACCCCAAAAGGACAATTCCAGGCCCTGGGGGGCTGTCCAGGAGCTCTCAGCTAGAGAAGGCTGGGAGCGCCAGTGCATGAGCTTGGGTCAGAAGGCACCTGCAGGCAGCATTAGGAGCCCCCATCGCGCCTGGCTGCTCACCAAGATACCGAAGCACGGCTTCCAGCGGCTTGCGCACCGCCTGCTTCAGCACCAGTGGGCTCTGGGAGGCTTCGGGCAGCCGCGCCGTGCCTGCGGGGTACCACACAGTGTGAGTGGTGGGGCATCCCCAGGGGAGCATGGCACCCTGCCTGCGCCTTGACCTGGGAGCCCTCACTGGGCTCGGCCATGTCAGCACCGAGGAGGACGTGGGGCTCCCTGAGATCAGAACTCCCAGTGGGGCTACAGGCTGGGTCCCAAGGTTGCTGTTCCCTCCCCACCACCTGCAGGAACAGAGTAAGCGGGGCGTTGGAAGGACTCACACTCGGCCTTGATGGCCGCGCTGTTGATGGGCAGGTAGGGGTGCCGTGCAGCGTGCCACGGGCGCAGGATCTCACGGCACAGGCGCCGGGCGATCCGCGTCAGCTTCGTCGTGTGCAGATAGAAAGCCTGCCTGGTCTTCATGGCAAACTTGGGGCTCCCGCTGCTCCGGGCTGGGAGGCCGTGGGGACTCTGCGGAAGGGGGCGCAACCGCCCCGACACAGCGCCATGACCGGGGGCTGAGGACCCGCGCGGCCGACACGCTCACGGCAGGCAGGGCGGGTGTCCCCCCCCTTACCATGTTACTGCGGTTTGGTCCTGGCCTCTCTCCATCTAACCGGGTTGGCATTTTCAAGCCACCATATTTCTTCCAATATGTCCAACAAGATGCGCAGAGACGACACTGCATGTTAGGGGGACCCCAAGAATACCACTGGTAAGACTGTGTGGCTACGGACAACAAAGTTGGAAATAGACGGATTCTTAAGCAGAACCAGCGATGTCAGAGTATTCCCCGCCAGCCCCACGCCGGCCGCCCCCACCCGCCAGGCACGCCCGCACGTTCCCCAAGGCTCTCCCAACCACAGCCCTGGGATGCAGCCCCCCATCATCAGTGGGCCCCTCGCAGGCTGGGCCATGCTGGAGCCCTCAGGGCCAACGCAGGCACCACGGCCCACAGGCGGGCGTGCAGTGCACCCCCGGCCATCCAGGGCACTTACTGTAACAGCTCTCGCAGGCCCGGCCAGCCCCAGGGCTCTGGCCCGGCGCTCCTGTGCCGTTCACCACACCGGCCTTGACATTGTTGACGCTGATTTGGTTTGGGTTTGGCTTGTTACTTAAAGAGGGAAAGGAGAGAAGAGAGGAGTTGCAGGAGCATGAACCTCGGGGGCCCATCTGCCCGGCACGCACCGTGGCTGACCACCCCTCGTCCAGAAGCACGTCCTCGCACCCCTCGGCCTCGGCAGGGATCCTCCTTTCTCCCTTTCAGTTCCTGGGAGCCCCTGCTGAGGTCTGAGCCATTCTCCAGGCCCCCATGCTTCCCCTAGCATGGAGCCCAGCTCAGGGACTGAACCCTGGCAGTGTGGGCTGGAATCCCAATGCCCCCTTACTGACCAGGAGGCCAGGATGACAGAGACATGGCCATTGTGTCTGCAGCCAGAGCCCCCCAGCCCTGCGCCACCCTCCCGGGGGCTGCCCCAACTTTCCCAGCCTCTGAGCTTGAGTTTCCTTGGGACCCACCTGGCCCCAGCACCCTATGCTGGCCCCACCCTCCCTGGCCCCCAGGGCCACGAGGACAACGGCTGTGAGGGCGCACTTACTAGTTGGGAATATAAACTTGCTTTAACTTGCTCTCAGCTTCAGCTGCTTTCAAGCGTTTCTTAAAACAAAAGAGAAAATCAGAGGTCAGCGGGGAGGCCCAGGTTGGGGCTGCAGTGCAGAAGGCTGGAGGCTACAGAGAGGAGAGTGCCATAGAGAGGAGAGCGCCATGGAGAGGAGAGCGCCATGGAGAGGAGAGCCGGGCCAGGGACGCAGGAGCCTTCCTTCCCCTCCTGCTGCAGCGGTGCACGCCCACCTGCTAGGAGAGGATGGGGCGCAGGACGCGGAGGCGGCACACCCCGGGCACTGAGTGGCGGGCAGGCTCACCTGCTGCACGTATCTGTCAGTGGTCTTCCACATGTAGTAGTACTCAATGATGCTGGTCAGCGACTTCCACGGGAGCTGGGTGGGAGGAGGCGTGTCACACAAGTAGGCAGGGGCAAGGGCAGGGGCAGGGCGGCCAGAAGGCCACAGAGGGGGCGGGAGGCCGGAGGGTGAGGTGTGCTTGGTGCATGGAGGCCAGGCCCCTGCTGGTAGGCAGATGCGGAGGGCAGCTGATAAAGCAGGTCCCCCCGCCAGGTGCCAAAACACAGTGACACCAGGGGAAGAGGAGCTGGCACAGGGTCAAGGTCGAGATCCTGCCAAGGTGGCACTGACAACCCAGCCTCCATCTCAGCCTTTTTGTTTGTTTTTGAGACGGAGTCTCGCTCTGTCACCCAGGGTGGAGTGCAGCAGTGCAATCTCGGCTCACTGCAACCTCTGCCTCCCCGGTTCAAGCAATTCTCCTGCCTCTGTCTCCTGAGTAGCTGGGACTACAGGTACCTCTCACCACGTCTGGCTAATTTTTGTATTTTTAGTAGAGACGTGGTTTCACCATGTTGGCCAGGCCGGTCTCGAACTCCTGACCTCAAGTGGTCCGCCCACTTTGGCCTCCCAAACGGGATTACAGGCGTAAGCCACCATGCCTGGCCATCTCAGCCATTTTTGTTTTTGAGACAGAGTCTCACACTGTCGCCCAGGCTGGAGTGCAGTGGTGCGATCTCGGCTCACAGCAACCTCCACCCCCGGGGTTCAAGTGATTCTCCTGCCTCTGTCTCCTGAGTAGCTGGGACTACAGGAGACTGCCACCACACCCAGCCAATTTTTGTATTTTTAGTAGACATGGGGTTTCACCATGTTGGCCAGGATGGTCTTGATCTCCTGACCTCATGATCCTCCTGCCTTGGCCTCTGAAAGTGCTGGGATTACAGGCGTGAGCCACCACACCTGGGCTGTGGCATGGATTTAAGAAACGTGTCTTATTAAATAAGGGTTCAGATAGTTCCTCAGTCTGGTCCACTGCATCTGGCATGAAGGAGAGTGGGGCCTGCTCCCTCGACACAGCCCCACAGCCGCAGCCCCCCGAGACTGCGCCTGGACAGGGCCCTGCAGCCGCAGCCCCCCGAGACCGCGCCTGGACACGGCCCCGCAGCCGCAGCCCCCCAACCCCGCGCATGGACACGGCCCCGCAGCCACAGCCCCCAACCCCGCGCCTGGACACGGCCCCGCAGCCACAGCCCCCAACCCCGCGCCTAGACACGGCCCCGCAGCCGCAGCCCCCAACCCCGCGCCTGGACACGGCCCCGCAGCCGCATCCCCCAACCCCGCGCCTGGACACGGCCCCGCAGCCGCAGCCCCCAACCCCGCAGCCGCAGCCCCCAACCCCGCACCTGGACACGGCCCCGCAGCCGCAGCCCCCAACCCCGCACCCGGAACACGTTCCCGCAGCCACAGCCCCGAGTGCTGCCTCGCTAGGCTCACGTGGGCTCAGCACTGGGTTCCCTTCCGCTGGAACCATGTGCAGCAGGGTCTCCCTCAAATTCTGCCCTGGTCTGAGCCTAGTTGGTGAATTTTGTTTCTAGCCCTCGTCCTCTAGTCTGAACATGTTCTGCTCATCTTGGTTTGTTTTTAAGCCTGGAGAGATCCGTATCCGCCTTGGAGAGGCTGCTGGCCCCAGGGACACTCAGGGACTCCTCCCGCCCGGCCAAGCTCTCTCCTTGGCCAGAGGCCCCCACACAAAGCTGCACTCCTGCCCTCAGCAGATGCATCCTCGGGAGCCTCACGGCTGGCTGCCGTCCCTCCTCCTCTTCAGGTCTAGGCACCCTACCCAACCCCATGTTTGTTTCTTCCGAATTCCAGATGCTTCTCCAGTCTCTGCTGCGCTGGCCTGTGCGCTGCTGCCTGGATGGTGCTTTTCATCAGATACCAGCAACCCGGCTGTGTCCCGGCCCCTTTGGGGCTCCTCCCTGCCCTGCCACAGGCTCCACCTCCCCAGGGCTGATGGTCGGGGGCCCCACCACCTCCCACATGGGGATGCGCTTCTAACAGATTAAAAGTATTTTAGGAAGGCTGACGTTTGGAGGGTAGGGGGTCCTGAGGTGGAGGTACAGGGAAGGGAGATCCCATACCATGAAGACTGTCTAGGCCTATTGCTGGGCTAAACTCACTTAAGACAGAAAACAAGGACATGAGGAAACAAGAGGTTCAGCTCAGTCAAAAACAGCAAAACCAAGCCTGGGGCTGGAGGGGGCGGCAAGGAAGGGAAAGTCTCCGTGAGGATACCCTGGCCTCCGTCACCTGGGCCGACCCTTATCCTCATCATGCAATGGTGGCTGCAGCGTGGCTCTCTATGCCCAGGCCCCACCAGCGCCCCCGAGACAGAACTCGTGCAGCTCCACACAGGGAATCAGGGTGCAGGACAGGCTCCCTCAGGGCAGAGTGGGATGGGGACCCCACACCCCCGCAGCCCACCTGGAGACGGGCATGGCCAGCCACTCCCCCATCGCCACCCACGCTACTCACAAAATCTTGCTGAATGTCCGTGAAATCCTTCCCATATTTTTCCAGGGCTTCCTCGAAAAGGTTGGCCTCTGATGCAGACCACTCCTCCATCTCGTCCCTGCAGAGCACGGGCCCGCCCTGCGGTACCAGCGCCGAGATAGCCTTAGAGATGTCATAGATGTTCTTGTGGAGAGTATCCATGGCGTGGAACTGCGGCAGGAGACAGCAGGGTCACCCGGGCCAAGGTGGCTTTTCCTGCACCTGTGGCACGGCACCCCCTCCCTCAGTGCCTCAAGGATCCCCTGCTGTGGGCCCTCCCTGCACCCTCAGCGTAGTCTGGCCGAGTTTGGGGTGGATAGGAAAGGCCAGTCCAGGCGGGACAGCACGTCTGCAGGGGTCCTGAATACTGGGGCAGGTGCTGGGCCCTGGTAGGAGGAAGGGTGCAGCCACTCTGGGCCGTGGGTCACCCCAGGTCTCAGCTGTCCCACCCTGGGCCCACTTACCAGGGTGATGTCTCGGGAGGCAGCTGCGGCGCTCATGTGCAGGCTGGGCTGTCGGACAGAGCTGCTGCAGTCCAGGGCCCGTGCGAAGGTGCCCACGGAGCTGGGGAAAGGAGATGCGATGACAACAGTGTCGGCCGAGCAGGGACTCCCCCCAGGCACGCCGCTCCCCAGGTGCCAGGGACCAGGGGCCACGGGCAGCACGGACTCCCCCCAGGCACACAGCTCCCCAGGTGCCAGGGACCAGGGGCCACGGGCAGCACGGACTCCCCCCAGGCACGCCGCTCCCCAGGTGCCAGGGACCAGGGGCCACGGGCAGCACGGACTCCCCCCAGGCACACAGCTCCCCAGGTGCCAGGGGCAGCAGGGACAAACTGCATGGGCATCGCAGGGAGCAGCCCGCAGGTGGCGAGGACTCCTTGTGTCTTGGGCCCCAGGCTGTGGAGTAGGGCCCAGCACCCGCCCCAGAACCCACGTGCATCTGACTGAGGGCATACAGATAGATTGGCAGACGCCTTGGGGCTTCTTTTGGGGTTTTCTCCACCTCCCAGGCTGCTGGCAGGGAAGGTGCATGGTCCTCTCCTGGGCCTCGGCCTTCGCCCTGCCCCAGGGGTCTGCCCGGGCTGCAGCTGCTCTGCTCCCTGACCAGGCCCAGCCCACTTGCTCCCAGTGGCCCAGGAGTGGGAAAGCGCCTCCGGCTCATCCTGGGAAAGCCCCATTAGGGACACGTGGGCGGGCACACAGGCCTGCCCCCCAAAAGGGCCGCCCTCCTATTTAACGAAGGGCCTGGGCCCAGCACTCCCGAGCCTCTCTGGGAACTGCTAACGGGGGTCTCAGGGCTGCAGCGCGTGGGCTTCATGTTGGGATATGGGATCCAAGACTGTCACGTCCCCAACACCCACCACAGGGCAGGGAGAACAGAAGCTCCAGGCACCACCCGTGCTGGCCTTGCCCGGGAGCAGGACTCACCGGGCCACCACCAGGAACTGGTCGATCTGCTTGTCTGTGAGTGGGTTGTGCGCCTCCCACACCTTGGTCTCCAGCTTGGACTGGTCTCGGCCATCCTCCTCGCCTACAGGGAGGAAGTGTGGCCTTTCTGAGACAGGGTCCCCCGGCGTGCCGGGTCACGCCTCTCCTCCCTGGGCACAGGGAGCTGCTGGGATGGGGAGGGGGAAGGGCTGCAGGGCCCCATAGGTGAGGCCAGGGTGCAAGGCTGGACGGAGGCTGTTGCACACACAGGTACACACATGCACACTCGGCACACAGTGGCCTCTCAACCCGGGGCTGGGTGCACACGCAAGGGGCCTCCCAGCCCACCCAAAATGCAGGGCTCCAAGAACTGTGGCCACAAGAGACGGGAAGGTTGGTTTGTAAATTTAAATCAAGCTTTTCATTTTTATTTATTTATTTATATTATTATTATTTTTTGAGACGGAGTCTCACTCTGTCACCCAGGCTGGAATGCAGTGGTACGATCTTGGCTCACTGCAACCTCTGCCTCCCAGGTTCAAGCAATTCTCCTGCCTCAGCCTCCTGAGTAGCTGGGATCACAGGCGCCAACACCACGCCCAGCCAGTTTTTGTATTTTCAGTAGACACGGGGTTTCACCATGTTGCCCAGGCTGGTCTCGAACTCTTGACCTCAGGTGATCCATCTGCCTTGGCCTCCCAAAGTGTTGGGATCATAGGCGTGAGCCACTGCGCCCGGCCCAAGCTTTTTATTTTGAGATACTTGGATTCACGTGCTATTGCAAGAGGGCCCTGCCACGTCACAGCAGCAGGCACACCACCTCCAGGGACCTTCTGGCCCCTCTTCCACCCCGGGGGGTTGTGGGGCAGCTGCTGCTAAGCCTGGCACAGCCAGAGCCGGGGGCCAGGGAGTGGGCGCGACTCTGGAGGCACCAGCTGTTTCCTGTCTTCTGGAAGCTGGGACGATGGAGAACTCAAGGCTGATGAAGAGGCCACCGGACGCCTGCGAACGGCCAGGGCCAGGAGGGGTTTCTGACCAAACAGCCTTTTATTCGCCAAAAAACAAGACCGTGGTGCTGGGAGACACCCTCAGGAGAATGTATGTCTGAGCATGGCTGAGCCTGACTCCTGGGGACGGACTTGGAGAAAGAGCTCCACAACTGTCCTCTGTCTGCCCCTCAGCCGCCTCCACAGCTCAGTGCAGGGTGCCAGGCTCAGACTCTGCAGGCGGCTCCCCTCCAGCCCTGGGCAGCACCGAGGTTCCAGACCAAGGACCACGGAGTGCGGGGCGCCTCCACCGGGGCGCCCGGCTGCAGGTCCAGCATGGAGAGAGCTCTTGAGGCTAGAAGGTCCCCAAGAAAACGCTATCCCTCGCTAAGGGGCACTGGCTCCCAGACCCTGCCCCGAGGGCCGGGCATCCTGGGCCGTGTGTCCAGGGAAGGTCAGGCCTTGCGGCCCCTAGGAAACAATGCCTGGCCAGACTCAGAGGACGGGGTCAGCCAGGGAAGCGCACTGCCGCAGAGGGAGGGGCCGCCGCACAGCCCTGGAGGTGAGGACGGGGTCAGCTAGGGTCTGGGGCTGTGTGAACCAGCGAGGCGGGCTGGGGGGGTCTTCGGCCTGGTGTGGACTCCTCACCTGGCTCAGGGGTACCCTGGGGAAGCTGGGGCCCAGCTCCCTGGTGGCCAAGAAGCTGAGCCTTGGTGGGACCCACGCAAGCCATGGTGCCTCCGTGTATGCTCACCACTGGTCATGACGGTCGCACTCCCTTTGACATTCCAAACTCACTAAAGGCAGGTGTACAACTAGTGTGCAATTTTCCATCACTCAAGAGGGACACAGCCTCCCGGAGGTGGGGAAGGCTCTGGAAGCCACGTCCCGGCCCCACACCAGCTGGTGGGATCCCTGGTCCTTGCACCAGTGGCCCAAAAGCCAAGGAACAGCAGGGCAGCGGGGAAGGCAGCGTGGAGAGGGGAGGCCGGCTCCTGCAGCTGGCTCAGGCTGGTGGACCCTTAGTCCCATCGCCCCAGGCCCTGCAGAGCCCCGCCAGGTCTCTCCAGGTCGGATCTCAGCCCTGTGTGCACAGTAAGATGGGGGCACCTCAAGGCCCATTCTCCTGCCAGGCCCACCGGCCCCAGGCCGAAGGTACAGATGCACCAGGTGAGGGCCTCTGACCTGAGACAGCTCCTCACTCTCTGGCCCTCATGTGATCTGCCTTCTCACCTGTCTCCCAGCCACGGACTCTGCCTTTTCACCTGGGCGCGGCTGCCAGGCCTTCACCTTTGGCCAGGCCAGAAAGGCAAGACAGCCCCAGGCTGGGAGACCCTGGCATGATAGCAGGGCACCCTGGAGGCCACGGGCCCAGACCCAGCACAGCGGCCTCCCCACGCTCAGACCCACAGGCTGGGCCCCAGCACAGCGGCCTCCCCACGCTCAGACCCACAGGCTGGGCCCCAGCACAGCGGCCTCCCCACGCTCAGGCCCACAGGCCCAGACCCAGCACAGAGGCCTCCCCACACTCAGACCCACAGGCCCCAGTACAGAGGCCTCCCCACACTCAGACCCACAGGCCCCAGCACAGCAGCCTCCCGACGCTCAGACCCACAGGCCGGGCCGCAGCAGAGCGGCCTCCGCACACTCAGACTCACAGGCCAGGCCCCAGCACAGAGGCCTCTCCATGCTCAGACCCACAGGCCTCAGCACAGCGACTTCCCCACGCTTAGACCCACAGGCCAGGCTCTAGCACAGCGGCCTCCCCAGGCTCCGACCCACAGGCCTCTGCACAGAGGCCTCCCCAAGCCCAGACCCAGGCCTCAATGTGCCCTGTGTGCCTGGAGAGAGGTGGGGGTCTTCCCCCCCTGCCCAGCACCTGCCAGAGCACAGATGCTTGCAATATAGCAGGACCACGAGCCCAGTGCCGGAGCCCGCAGCTGCCTGGGGAAGGTGGCACCCCCAGCCACCTGTGAGATGCACCAGCACCTTACAGACAATCAAGAAGAACACGAAACAGCCCCAGCTACTGGGGAGGCTGAGGCTCGAGGATCGCTGGGGCCCAGGACTTCAAGTCCAGCCTGGGCAACACAGCAAGACCCGCTCTCAAAACAAACCAAAACAGGACAACCACGAAACACCTTGATCACAACTGCAAGAAGCAGGGATGCGAGTCCCTGCCGACCCTCGGGGGCAGAGCCCTGCGTCTTGAGGGCAGCCTCGCAGCCTTGTCCAGCGGGGAGATGAGGGACAGGGTTGAGAAGGGGACAGTGAGCCCCAGGACCTCCCACCAGGGCTGCTGAAGCACCAGGCGGAGGGAGGCCGCCTGCATCTGGGGTGAGTACTGTGTTGGAGCTCCACGGCCCCACCAGGCCTCAAGGGTGGGGTACCCACAGGCAAGACAAGAAACGTGGGCAGATTCACACAGAAGAAAATTTCTGGAGACAAAAAGAACTTTAAAAAAGTAACGAGGCCAGGTGCAGTGACTCACACATGTAATCCCAGCACTTTGGGAGGCCGAGGCAGGTAGATCACTTGAGGTCAGGGGTTTGAGACCAACCTGGGCAACATGGCGAAACTGTCTCTACTAAAAATACAAAAAAATTAGCGGGGTGTGGTGGTGCACGCCTGTAGTTCCAGCTACTGAGGCTGAAGTGGGAGGATCATCTGAGCCTGGGAGGTCGAGGCTACAGTGAGCTGTGATCGCACCACTGCACTCCAGCCTGGGCGACAGAGCCAGACCTTGTCCAAAAAAAAAAAAAAGTAATGAAAAACAACTGCCAAGGCCAGACTCGTGGCTCACGCCTGTAATCCCAACACCTTGGGAGGCCTGAGGTCAAGAGTTCAAGACCAACGTGGCCAACACAGTGAAACCCCATCTCTACTAAAAATAAAAAAATTAGCCGGGCGTGATGGCAGGTGCCTGTAATCCCAGCTACTAGGGAGGCTGAGGCAGGAGAATCGCTTGAACCTGGGAGGCGGAGGCTGCAGTGAGCCGAGATCACCCCACTGCACCCCAGCCTGGGCAACAGAGCGAGACTCCGTCTGAAAAAAAAAGAAAAAGAAAAACAACTGCCAGAAGGAAACCAGGTCTCGCTGTGTAAGGACAGCTGATCACCACGTCCTGCCTGAGGGTCTGGGGCTTCCCCAGAACCCCAACGCCACCAGGAGTGGGTGGAGGAAGACTCCGGGACACCAGCCTACACGCATCACCCGCGTGGACAGAGCCCAGGCCTGCACCTGCCATCCCCAGTCACACATGAGTTACTGACATGGCGGCTGTGTCCCAGCCTCCTCTCACCCAGTGTGTCACCCGGCAGGACAGGACAGGACAGAGGGCTCCGTGCCCAGGGCGGCCCACCCTACCTTCTTTTAACAAGTCGGTGATGTCTGCCTGGTACCGGTTTCCTACTCGAATCTCTCCTTTATCTGCCAGCAGGGTCTTCTGCTGTGGGTCGTAGACTAGAGAATAGAAGAAGAAATCCTGGAAAACACCACAGGAGACAGAGAGGTGTCAGCACGGCCGGGCTGCTGGGAGGGCCAGAGAGGCGTCAGCACGGCCGGGCTGCTGGGAGGGTCTTGCCCAGAGTTCCTGCAGGGTGACATGGGCGCAGGAGGGAGGGCGCAGGAGCCCCCACAGCTCCCGGCCATGCCTGGGAGGAGCCTACAGCGGGGCCTCGAGGGTCACCGGGGGATGCACCTGCCCTGTGACACTGCACGGAGGAGACATGCTGAGGGTCAGCAGAGGCGGGTCCTCTGAGCAGCTGCAGGGGTGGGGCCAGGCTCCACAAACCCTTACCAAGGCAAGGTGGGTACGACTGCAGCCCAAAAACAATGACTTATTTGCCTTTTTATTTTTTTTGAGGCAGAGTTTCGCTCTTGCTGCCCAGGCTAGAGTGCAATGACGTGATCTCGGCTCACTGCAACCTCCGCCTCCCGGGTTCAAGCGATTCTCCTGCCTCAGCCTTCCAAGTAGCTGGGATTACAGGTGCCCGCCACCACACCCAGCTAATGTTTTGTATCTTCATTAGAGACAGGGTTTCACCAGTTGGTCAGGCTGGTCTCAAACTCCTGAGCTCAGGTGATCCACCCGCCTCGGCCTCCCAAAGTGCTGGGATTACTGGCGTCAGCCACTGCGCCCGGCTGACTTATTTTCCTTTTTTGAGACATGGTCTTGCTCTGTCGCCCAGGCTGGAGCGCAGCAGTGCAATCACAGCTCACTGCGGCCTCCGCCTCCTGGGTTCAAGTGATCCTCCCACCTCAGCCTCCAAGTAGTTGAGACTACAGGCATGTGCCACACCCGGCTACAAAACCATCCCTATCAGCAGCAGCAATGTGAAGACGTAACTTCTCCAAGGTCTTTAAGAGCGACAGAAATCAGGAGTTCTGGGCACAACCTTGGAGGAGCGGCAACCGCTGGAGCGCTACGGAGCATACCAGGCTCAGCGCCGCCAGCCACCACCCGCGCAGCAGGTGCAGCCCTTCCCGCCAGTACTCCATCTCAGGCCACCTCACACCAGGGCCCCCAGGCTGCCTCTGGGATGGCATTTCCAGGACATGGCCTTTGCCAACCTTTTGCTGTCTGGCATTGTGTGCCTGCTGTCCTGCACTGGGCTGGTTCTGGTGATTTTTGAAGCAGGCCTGTCCAGGCCTGGCCCTGGAGTCCCAGCCTGAGCACCTGGCCTCAGCCAGGGCTGCACTTTCTTCTGCATGTGTGCCTGGTGCCCAATCGCCCTCCCGTTTCCAGGTCATCTTCCTGATTCCTGTGGGTCGTCTTTTCCAGCCCTTACCCACTTTCCCCGTCTCTCCTATTCTGAAAGCTACTCTGAGTCTTCTTTCCAGAGCTACCTTTAAAGTCCAGCGTGACACCTGCTCCATGTGTGACCACGAGCCATGCTTCAGGGCCTTCGTCCTCTCGAACTGACACAACTACCAGAGGCCAGCTGCCAGGCTCAGCCTCAGCTCCTACTCTGCCTGGATCTTTTTTTTTTTTTTTTTTGGAGATAGGGTCTTGCTATATCACCCAGCTAGAGTACAGTGGTGCGATCTTGATTCACCTCAGCCTCCGCCTCTTGACTCAATCCTCCCACCTCAGCCTCCTGAGTAGCTGGGACCACAGTAAGTGTGCACCACCATGCCTGGCTGATGTTTCTCACTTTTGTAGAGGTGAGGTCTCATTATGATGCCCAGGCTGCTTTTGAACTCTTGAGCTAAAGTGACTTCCCCGGCCTTGGCCTCCCAAAGTGCTGGGATTACAGGCATGAGCCACTGCACCTGGCCTGTTTATTTAAATTAATAAACACACGTAGTTTCTATTTGGTGCCAGACTGCTCCACTGGCCAGGGCCTGGGTGTGTCTGTGACTGCTGTGTGCTGTTTCTGCACTCTTGCTTATCTGTGACATGAGCCCATGTTTATCAGGACTTCATCAGTGGGGGTTATTTGAGGCGAGGCAGGGGCACGATCCCCTGGGGACAGTGGCACAAGCTTCTGCTGGGTGCTAAGTGTACTCACCCTGAGCCTGTTACATTAAATCCCCATATTGGGGCTGTTCAGAAGCCCCAGGCAAGAAAGAAGAGGGAAGTGGCCGGGCGCAGTGGCTCATGCCTGTAATCCCAGCACTTTGGGAGGCAGAGGCGGGATGATCACCTAAGGTCAGGAGTTTGAGACCAGCCCGGCTAACATGGTGAAACCCCATTTCTACTAAAAATACAAAAAATTAGCCAGACATGGTGACACACGTCTGTAATCCCAGCTACTCGGGAGGCTGAGGCAGGAGAATCACTTGAACCCGGGAGGCGGAGGTTGCAGTGAGCCGAGATCGCTCCACTGCACTCCAGCCTGGGCGACAAGAGCGAAACTGCCTCAAAAAAAAAAAAAAAAAAAAAAGAAAAAGGGGAGAAAGGCTGCATTGTGCAGCAGGAGGGTTTCGGGGTGCCTGAGCAGCCTGTTTTGTCCCCGGTGAGCATGGACCCAGCCGTTTCTGGGCGGACACAGTGCAGACAGGCTTGTCACTGCACCTGCTGCTTCCTCACGGACCTTTTTTGCTAACAAACATTTTCTGTGTCCACAGATACGTTTCCGCAGTCTCACCCTCTCTGTGTGGCTCTGTCAATAAGAGCACTCCTCACTCTTGAGTGGAAGCGTTCACAGCCACCCCCACAGCCTCTGCTCCCGCCCAGCAGGTTGTGGCTCGGCCTTCTGGGAAGCTGGTCTGGCAGCCTGAGAGGGCTCGAGCCCTGCCCATGCTCCAGGCATGTGTTACGACCCCAGGCCGAGCCCTGCCTGCTCCTCTCTACCTGCTCATGACTCTGAGCTCAGGCCTGGGGCACGAGCACAGCCCTAGCTGAGCCACTGTCGCCCTTCACGCCTGTTTCCAGGCTGTGTGGTGGGAATGGGGACCGGGGCCACAGGGGTAGTGCAGGGCTGAGCTTGGGACACACCGTGGCCATCCTGGATCCTTCAGAGCCCGTGCCACAGCACCGATGGCCACGACAGAGAGATGAGCCCCCCTAGGATGGGCAGGGCGGGGGCCGTATCCAGCAACCTGCATCTGAGCTGGCTGGACACGCTGGGGGTGTTCAGGTCACAAGACTCCAGCCAGGTGGCAGCAGAGCCTGTGGGAGGCCAAGCCCTAGGCCTGGAGATGCGCCTGCCCCTTGGCAGGTGTCCCCTGCAACTGTGACAGGCACTCCAGGGAACCAACATGCTCCAGACGCTTTTGCCCCCGCGTGGCCTCAGAAAACCCAACTCTCCCATTCGCTGCATCTCACGGCAGCCTCAGTGCCACCGCTGTCAGGCGACACTGCTCCCCAGGGATGTATGGCATTGTCTGGAGACATTTTTTGGTTGTCACACCTTGGGGGATGCTATATGGCAGGTTAACACCATATAATCACAGGCGACCCCCAGGTAAGAATCACCTGGTAACACCATATAATCACAGTGACCCCCAAGGTGGGCCTACCAGGCTTCTGCCCACCGCCCAGGAGAGACCAGCCAAGACTGCTGCGAAGACCCAGGTGGCCCCTGCCCCCACCTGCCCCCACCTGCCTCAGCCACACCCTCCCCAGGGGGACCTCCCCTCGCTGGTTGTCTGGGTGGCAGCGGCAAGAGGAAAGAGCCCCAAGCTCCTGGCCCACAATTCTGGACGCATAGGGTGGGGGCGGCCACACACCAGGACACCTGGAAGTGACTGTCAGGACGCAATCCCTGCTTCCTCCCAGAACAGCCTGGGCCTAGAGGGAGGCCAGCAGAGGTCATGGGTGGAGGAAACAGTGTCCCGGGACTGGCTGCAGCAGACCAGGCCGGGCTGGGCCTCACCTCCCGCTCCAGGTAGGACTTGAGCGACTCGGTCTCGTTGAGCAGGGTGACGCTGCACTTGCCCCTGGAAGAGAAGGACGGGCAGGCTGGAAAGGCGAGGGCAGCCTGAGGGGCCCAGGGCGGGAGCTGCTGGGGGCTACCTGATGTGCGTGGCGGGCAGGGACTCTAGCTGCCGGGAGAGGAACAGCTCCCGATGCCGCAGCTGGTGCTTTAGTTTCTCGGGCAGGTCCACCATTTCCGGATTCTCCATCTCCTCTTCTATTTCCCCTGAAGGACAAGGAGCCCGTCAGCACCGCGGCAGACGCGCACTGCCAGACCAAGGCCCACCCCACCGGCCCCACCTGGCGCCAGCACGCAGGAGGCCCAGTCCTGGGAGGCGCGCCTCCTCCTGCTGCCAGACGCTGTCCCGCTGCCCCACCCTATGGCGGCCCAGCGGCTCCTTGGCAGGTACCCCTGCAGACACCCTGGTGCCCACGTGCCCTTTAAGTCCAGGCACCCTAAAGGCCCAGATTCCCCAGGGCATGAAGATGGAAGGAGGAGGCAGAACAAGGTCCGGGCCAGCCCCAGAAGCAGCAGGCAAGAGCAAGAGGAGCAGGGGAGCCGGCGGCTACCAAGTGCCCAGGCCAGGAGGGCGAGGGGCAGCCGCCCTCTGTCTGTCCCCATCTCGTGGCCAGACAGCCCCATACAGCCCACCACAGACCTCCCACACCAGCAGGTCACCCTCAGGCCGGGGCCGCACCAAGGCTGGGCTGTGGGCCGGACGCAAGGGAGGGCCCCTCCTCAGCCAGGCCGGCCGGGCGCAGGGCACAGGCATGCAGGTGGCCTGCCCAAACTCTGTCCCTCAGCGGCGCTGCCGCCCCCAGCCCAGGGACACAGACAGGAGGACGCCCTCCTTGCGGAGGCCGGCTCTTACCTTCCTCGCCGTTGTCCGCCCCCGGTCCGGCCTTATAGCAGACTGACAGGGCTATATAACAGACAGACAGCACCCGGCAGCATGGTCAGCGCAGGGCGGCAGCCTGCTCCCTGCCCAGGGCCCGGACCGAGGGCTGTGCCGCCAGGGGGCAGGGCAGAACGGGGGCCACAGGCCTCCCGGTGGGGCGTGAAGACCACCCGGTTGAAG
Source organism: Symphalangus syndactylus (assembly GCF_028878055.3). Classification (NCBI taxonomy): domain Eukaryota; kingdom Metazoa; phylum Chordata; class Mammalia; order Primates; family Hylobatidae; genus Symphalangus; species Symphalangus syndactylus. Next base: position 11,771,072 of record NC_072430.2, read on the forward strand.
ATCATTTGGGCCTCAACGTCCCCCCACTTTGGCTGCCCACCCACCCAGTGCCAAGCCTCTTTGGGAAGAGCCCAGACAAGCCTGGCTGTGGAGGGCCCCTGTCCAGTGCCCACCCCTGCCCCCACTCCACTGGGGCTTCCCAGAACCGGCTGTCCAGTCAAGGCCGGGGCCGGGCACGGGCCAGCAGCATGGGGATTCCTGCCCTGTGCTAGGAACCCAAGTAGGGTTCTTATAACACCCAAAATGGGGGTGTGCAGTGGTGCTCCCCACCGCCCCTCGCACGCCCAGCACCGGCCGCCAGTGGGCCACTCATCCCGCTCAGCGCCCTGCCAGCTCTCTGAGCCCAAGGTCCCCAGACGGGACCACGGCCAGCCAGGCTGCTCGCTCTCTGAGGCCCCCTTGTGGTGCCTGCAGGAAGTCCTGGCTCCTCTGGGCACTCCCAGGCGCCAACAGCTAAGACTGAGGCTGGGAGCAGCCATGCTGGACGTGTTCTGGGGGGGCCCTATCTGGGCCTCAGAAGCCTGGGGTGTCTGCCGGCTGAGCCTCACCTCCTCCCGGTCCATAGAACAGGGCAGGGCTGAGCAGGACAGCCCCAGTCCCAGCATCCCAGGCCAACACATCTCACTCGCTCCCACTTCTGGGGACCCACGAGCAAACTGCACCCTGAACTCAGACATCACCAGGACCCAGAGGCCCACACACCAGCCCCAGACCAGAGGCTGGCTTTTGTTCACACCCGCCCTATGCCAGGCCCCATCAGAGCACTGACCCAGCCTGGACAGAAGCCCACAGCGGCTCCGAGACTCCCATCTCACCAGTGTCCCGGTCAGCAGAACAGGGCTCCGTGCTGCAGCCTGTCGGAGATGTGGGCGAGGTGGACCTACAGCTCCTCAGGAGACCCTCAACAGGCAGAAACACCCAGGCAGGACGTGGGGCTGGCTAGTGTACGCGGCACCCCTCACACTCTGAACCCTCCCTCAGACCCTGGATACACCCGAGCATGAGACCAGGCTGTGCCCTCACTCCCACTCTTGGCTGTGGTCTCTAGGGCCCCCACGCCCTGCTCTGGGGGGCTCTGAGGAGGGGCGTTCCCCTCTCCCTGTCATTCTGTCATGAGAAAGGCTTCGTGCTCACAGGCCCTGCCGGGGGGAGGGCTTCTCTGCCGCAAGGGCCACAGTGCAGCCTGGGGGGTGTCTACCCTCCACCCTGAGGCCTGCACTGTGGGCTGGACGCCCCAGCAGGGGCTGGGTGGAGGCAGTGACGTGGGAGAGCCAGAGGCCTCCCAGAGTGTCCTCACATCTGTCCCTGGGATCACCTGGGGGCCTCACCCTGGCTACCATGAGCTCACAGAGGAGCAGGAGAAACGCACAGATGGACACAGCCCCGGGGGGTGTGGGCCCTGCAGGATCACCGCAAGGCCCAGCCGCCAGGCAAGAGTGGGGCCGCGCTCCGAGCCCCTGGACCAGCGGCAGACCCATCACCCATGACGCCTGCTCCCTGCAGCTGGGCTCTCAGTTCACAGGAACGCCCTGCAGAGGGGCCGCCATGCAGCTTTCCAGGGAGCCCTGTCCAAAGGGGCTGTGCTGTGTACCTGGGGGGCCAGTGCTCGAGCTGGGACACTGCTCTCTGCCCAGTCCCATCAGCCCCAACGAGGCCCTTCTGGAAAACCTGCCCTCTGATACCTCCAATCACGCTTTGTCTGGAGTCCCCTTCTGGGGCTCTTCCAGGAAAAGGCCATCCTCTGGGGCGTCTGAGAGCAGAACCTCAGCCAAGGGGCCACAGTACCCTCAAAAACCACTGATACAGCCTCTCTGGAGCAGGGACACTGTGCCCCCAGGTGCTAGTGGACAGAGACAGGATCCACCCTGGGCCAGCCATAAACATGCCCAACTCAACGGTGACGCCTGACTCCCCAGGCCACACAGACTGGCAGCGCCACATTGCGGCCACTCAGCCTGGGCACTGCTTCTCCAGCGGGCCAGCCCTGCAGAGTCGACATAGGCCAGCCTCCGACACCAAGAACCGCTAGCTGTGCTGCTGGCTGGCACCCAGCACCTGCAGGGCCAAGGGCCGCACCAAACGCCCCTCCAGAACGTGTAGCCTGTGGACCTTCAACATCCCCAGCTCTCCTCCTTGGTGCCTGGAGCCGCCGAGTGCAGCAGTGGAGTACACAGGCTTTGGGGTCAGAGGTCAAGGATCACCATGCCCCACCTTGAAGGCTCCCCTCCTCTGAGCAGCTAGGAGGTTCCAGTTCCTCACAAAGCCAGAGAAAGCCCATGGTCAACTGGCAGCTCCCTTTGGGCCAGCCATAGGCCCCTCAGCCCAGTGTCCAGAGTGGACCCAGGCTCGGGGGCCCAGCCCAGCTGCACTGACGCAGGGCAGCTCACATCCGCATCCACTGGGTGCTGAGGAAAGGTCCCAGCTGTCCGGTGGGCAAGGCAGTGGGGTTAAGGGACACCTTCCTTCCACACGCGCCTTCCCTGGCCGACTCCCAGCAAAGGCTCAGGAACAAGGCATCGGTGGCAGGATGATCTGTCCTGTCCCTAAGCCCCTCACAGGGCAGGGGGAGGTTGCCTGGGCTGACTTCTTGCCCCTCACCCACAGCGCTGGGACGGGGGCAGAATATGCCAGGGTCCTCCCACCTGACCCACCGCCAATCCACAGTCCTTGGACCTTACCCCATTAGGGGTCGTGGGAGGCTACAGGTGGGACCTTGGCCCACCCCAGCGACACGGGTACCCGGGCAGTCACATGCCTCACCTACAGACCCAGAAAATGTCACCCTACAGACCACAGCCTCAGCCTGGGCTCAGATCCCACCCCAGGTGATGTGTCAGAACGGAAGCCAAAAACGCCCCTCACGCCTGCCCCCACCGACACATGAAGGGCCTCAGTGGGCCCACACCACACTGTGTCTGGTGCAGGTGGGGCCCAGCCCGGCAGGCCGTGTCAGTAGCGTGTGGAGGGCGTGGGGGTGCCTCTGGCTCCTGGCTCTGAAGTCGACATCCCCCAGAGCAGGAGACCCCACCACCTGTGAGCACCTGTTCCCGGGGGAGAAGCTGGGCCCCCAAGGCTGAGGGCATTCCCATGCAGCCAGTGGCTTCCTCCCACACACTGTGCTGGCCACAGCAGCCCCTCCCAGCCAAGTTACTAAACTTGGGTTTGAATCGTAAAGAATAAGGAGAGGACTGATTTCCTGAAAACACTATTCAGAATGCCAACAGAAGCCTCTTCGCAAAATTAAAAAGAGAGAGACGTTGGCAGGTGCGGGCAGCAGGGTCCCACCAGCCTGAAAAGTCTCCAGAAGTCGTCATAAAAGGGAAAAAGAAGCCTCGATCAATGATGCCCACACCCAGCCACACCGCATGACAAGCTCACAGAGGATGCCAATGAGAAACAGACCACTCTGGGGGGCCTGCGAGGACTTCATTAACCCAGCCCTCGAGGAAACGGAGCCAGGACACCCCCGCCCACTGTGGAAGGGAGAAAAAGAGGCCAGAGCGAGGTGGGCAGAGGGTGGCTCCACAAGGCCAGCACGCCAAGGATGGGCCCTAGGGAAGAAGCCCGCCAGCCCCCCCAGCCGACCGACCCTCCCGCCAGGCGGCACCCCAGGGAAGGCCGGACTCACTTGCGTGCTTGTCGGCCAGGGCGATGAGGGTGCTGGAGATGTCCCGCCTCCGGTAGAAGCACACCACTTTGGCCTCCACGTTCCCATTGGCTGTCTGTAACAGCAAGGCAGGGGCGTCTGAGAAACGCGACCAAACCCGGGCTGCACAGCTCCCAGGAGGGGCTCCAAGGCCAGCCCCTGCCGTCTGGGGACTGCAGGTGTAACCACACTACCCCTCGGGACTCCAGGAGGGCACTTCACAAATGGAGCAAATCCTGCGGCTCTGGACACCCACAGCATCTATGCCGGGGGAGAAGCAAATCCTGCAGCTCTGGATGCCCACGGCGTCTATCCCGGGGGAGAAGGTGGGCGTGTATACCCAACCTCGACCTGTGTCTCCATCTCCCTCCCTTCCAGACCCCAGTGTACCACCTGAGAACACCAGGGTCCCAGGGAGGAAAAGGCCCTGCCACACTGGGTAGGACCTCAGTCAGCTCCTGGGAGCCCACGCCCAGCTATCCCAGCCCCTCTGGGGCGAGCTGCACAGCAGCCACAGCCCTAGCGGTGGACGCAGCATGGACCCCCGGCATGGGACCAGCCCTCCCATCACCCTCCTGGAGCAGCCACGGGAGCTCCCACCTGGCCTGGCTGACAAATGTCTCCGTGTCAAGACTGCTGTAAAACACCACCACAGAAGCACGTATGCTTTTTGAACGAGTTTTTGTAACATCTTTGCTACTGCAAGAATTGTGCTGTAATTCTAATCACGGTGCAAGTGCCTAATGGAATATCATTTATAACTTTTTGTTTGTTTGTTTAAGATGGGGTCTCACTCTGTCGCCCAGGCTGGAGTGCAATGGTGTGATCTTGGCTCACTGCAACCTCTGCCTCCTGGGTTCAAGTGATTCTCCTGCCTCAGCTTCCCAAGTAGCTGAGATTACAAGCGTGAGCCACCACGCCCAGCTAATTTTTGTATTTTTAGTAGAGACAGGGTTTTGCCATGTTGGCCAGGCTGGTCTGGAACCCCTGACCTGAAGCAATCTGCCTGCCTCAGCCCCACAAAGTGCTGGGATTACAGGTGTAATCCACAGGGGTAACACAGCACCCAGCCTCACCTAACTTTTTAATTTTTTGAGATAGGGTCGGTCTCTGTTGCCCAGACTAGAGTGCAGCAGTGCGATCTCAGGTCACTGCAGGCTCCATCTCCTGGGACCACAGTCCAATTACACCATGCCTGGCCTTTTTTTTAATTTTTTTTTTGAGACGGAGTCTCGCGCTGTCACCCAGGCTGGAGTGCAGTGGTGTGATCTTGGCTCACTGCAAGCTCCGCCTCCCGGGTTCACGCCATTCTCCTGCCTCAGCCTCCCGAGTAGCTGGGACTACAGGCGCCCGCCACCACGCCTGGCTAATTTTTTTGTATTTTTAGTAGAGACGGAGTTTCACCATGTTAGCCAGGATGGCCTTGATCTCCTGACCTCGTGATCCACCCGTCTCGGCCTCTCAAAATGCTGGGATTACAGGCGTGAGCTACCGTGCCCAGGCTTTTTTTTTTTTTTTTTTTTTGAGACAGAGTCTCGCTGTCGCCCAGGCTGCAGTGCAGTGGCGCGATCTCGGCTCACTGCAGGCTCCGCCCCGCGGGGTTCACGCCATTCTCCTGCCTCACCCTCCCGAGTAGCTGGGACTACAGGCGCCCGCCACCTTGCCCGGCTAATTTTTTGTATTTTTAGTAGAGACGGGGTTTCACCATGTTAGCCAGGATGGTCTCAATCTCCTGACCTCGTGATCCGCCCGCCTCGGCCTCCCAAAGTGCTGGGATTACAGGCGTGAGCCACTGCGCCCGGCCTGCCCTTTTTTTTTTTGAGATGGAGTCTTGCTCTGTCGCCCAGGCTGGAGTGCAGTGGCGCGATCTCAGCTCACTGCAACCTCCACCTCCCGGGTTCAAGCGATTCTCCTGCCTTAGCCTCCTGAGTAGCTGGGACTACAGGTGCCCGCCACCACACCCGGCTAATTTTTGTATTTTCAGTAGAGATGGGGTTTTACCATGTTGGCCAGGATGGTCTCGATCTCCTGACCTCGTGATCCGCACACCTCAGCCTCCCAGAGTGCTGGGATTACAAGTGAGAGCCACCGCGCCCAGCCAACCTGGCTAATTTTTAAATTTTTTGTAGAGACGGGGTTTCGCCACGTTGCTGAGGCTAATCTTGAACTCCTGGACTCAAGCAATCTGCCCGCTTTGGCCTCCCAGAGTGCTAGGATTACAGGAGTAAGCCATGGCGCCTGGCCACTTTTCTTTTTTTTTTTTGTAGTCAGCTATTTAATTAGGTTCTTAAGATATTTAGAACACCAATTTGTGAGGATAAGTTCCATTTGTCAGGGCAAACACAGATCGCAGGTAGCCCTGGAGCTGAAGAATAGCTTTGATTTTTGGTAAAATTTGTGAGTCCACAGCTTTCTGATCAATCTTGCGCTGCTCCGTAATCTCGTATTTCTCTTTTTCTGTGTCGAAGATCTCACCTTCCTGGCGTCTGGGCTTCCGCAGCTTCTTCTTCTTGAAGTAAGCATCAGTAAGATGTTTTGGGATTTTTACATTGCTGATACCGATTTTGGTTGAGGCGGCAATGACAAATTTCTGGTGTGTTCTTTGTAGAGGAACTCGATTGAGGACCAGAGGTCCAGTTACAAGTAACAAGCCACTAGCCAGCTGCTTCAAGAAAACCACCCTCTTGCCCCTGTGGCGTCCAGTGAGGATGATGAGAATGGTCCCGGGGGTGGTGCTGGCTCACAGTTTTCTCACCTGCTGACTGAAGGGTTTGTTGCCGTGGCTCAACAGCTTTCCAGGCACATCTTCAGTAGGATAATATCTAGGCATTCTGTGAAGTTTAACCACCCGGGTACCACCGTTCTTGTCACCACCAACTGGTTTTGTAACAGTTGCAAGAACCTTCTCCTCCATTTTCTTTTCAACCTTGGATTTAGCGGCTGAGTACTTCCTCTTGTACATGGCCTTTCTGGAATACATGGCAGATCGGGAATACCTGCCAATTCCTCTGACAAGGACAGGGTTGCGGCTGCAATGGGGCTTCCCCTTCTTGGGCTTTTTAGCCTTGAGGTTACCCTTTTTCACCTTGCCACCAGCATCAGCCTTCTTGGCTTTGGGTTTCTTCTCTTTAGTATCTGGCTTCTCAACTTTTTCACCCGCCATCTTGCAAGATGGGAAAGGCCTGGCCACTTTTCTTAAAGATAATTTGGTTTAATGTTATAAATGGGCTGGGGGCAGTGGCTCACTCCCAGGAGTTCGAGACCAGCCTGGGCAACACGGTGAAACCTCACCTCTATAAAATGCTTTTTAAAAATTAACCAGATGCAGTGGTGCGTACCTGTAGTCCCAGCTACTCGGGAGGCTGAGGTGAGAGGATCGCCTGGGCCCCGGAGGTCAAGGCTGCAATGAGTTGAGATCGAGCCACTGCACTCTGGTCTGAGCAAAAGAGCAAGACCTTCTTTCAAAAAAACAACAACAAAAAAGAAAGAATAAAGAAAAAAGTGCTCAGTTGCTCTGCACAGCCTGCCGGGAGCCGCGCGTTCTCGAGGGTGGAATTCCTCTGTTTGGGACGTGCAGCTCCTCTCCCCTTCGGATCTGTATCTGCTCACTACGGTAGTATGAACCCAGGGACCCCACGCTCTGCTTCAAGTCATGATCCAACGTGGCCTGACCCCTCCTGTAGGTCGAGCTGTCCCTACTCTGGCCGCCGGGTTCTCGCTCTGTTGGCTCCTGTGTCCCTGACAAGCTCCACCACAGTGGGGTGACATCCACATCTTATCACAGTGACACACACAGACCATCCAGTGTCATAGCGAGCGATGAACACTGCAAGAACACATGACCACAGCCACCCCACCAGGGCAGCTGGGACCGTGGGGCCAGGCTCTTCCGCATTCAGGTTCCCACCAGCTTGGTGCCTCAGGCCAGGCCTCCCATTGCCACACATGCACCCCACCCTCCAGGACCACTGTGTGGACTCCGTGACGCTCGGGGTCTGTTCTGTTGTGTTGTGTTCCTGCACACAGTGGATTCAGTCACACTCGGGGTCTGTTCTGAGGCGCTCCCGCACACACAGGTAAAGGCGGTGAGGCCGCGCTAGGCCATTCTTTCTTTTCTTCCTTTGAACAGCTTTGCTTCCTGAGGTTAACAATCGTCTTATTTTCTCCACTTGCCCAGTTTTTCATGGAATCATCACAGGTTCCTCCCTAAAGTGCTCGGCAGCAGAGCTCCCAAAGGGAAAAGGCTCACATCGGTACCAGGGAGGCCCCTCCCAGAGCTGGCGTCCACCTTGCTTGCTGCCTGCACCAGGGGCCGCGTCTTCCTGGGCGGGAGGAACCTGCCTTCCTCGTGGTGGAAAGGCGTGGAGGAGGGCACTCCAAGGCCTCAGTCAGGAAACCTCACTCATCCGCCTTCCGGAGATGGAGCTTGGCTGGGCGTGGAGCCTCCACACCTGAATGCGGCTGCCGAAAGGCAAAGTGGGGTTTGACTCCGGTGCTTCGTGTGTGACCCGCTTTTTCTCTAAACGCATTTCTTCTCCTGTGTTCTAAAATTTTAAATACATCTTGAAGGGGCCCCTTTTTATTTCTTCGCTCGCTCCTTCGCTGCTATTAACTGGATGTTGGACCAATGGACTGATGTCTGATTTTTTTTCTCTCCTAGTTTCTTTGTGTTTTTGCCCCATCTTCTGCGCCGTACCCTCAACTTTACCACCTGATCCTTTCATTTCATTTGTTACTTCACCTACCCCAAGTGTCAAGAGCTTTCCTCTCATCTCACCACATCCCAGGATGGATCCATCCATTTCTCCGAGAACATTCGTGGGCTTTGTTTTGCTTTGGTTTCCTTCTGTTTCCTGCACTGGCCCTTCTTCTGCGTTCCATTTTTTTTCTTTTTACTTTTTTATTTTTTTGAGACAGAGTCTGGCTCTGTCACCCAGGTTGGAGTGCAGTGGCGCGATCTTGGCTCACTGCAAGCTCCGCCTCCCGGGTTCACACCTTTCTCCTGCCTCAGCCTCCCGAGTAGCTGGGACCATAGGCGCCCGCCACCACGCCCGGCTAATTTTTTATATTTTCAGTAGAGACGGAGTTTCACCATATTAGCCAGGATGGTCTCAATCCCCTGACTTTGTGATCCACCCGCCTCGGCCTCCCAAAGTGCTAGGATTACAGGTGTGAGCCACCGCGCCCGGCCTCTGAGTTCAGTTTTTACATGTGCTGACTGATCTTCATGTTAAAAGCCCTCCCCATACGTCTTGTGACTTTTGGTCACTGGGAGCCTCCCAGGTGCTGGACAGCTCGCTGCATGGGCTGCACCCATGGGCACTGGGGTAGCGGGCATTCTGCTGGGTCCCCGATGCCAGCAGCTGAGTCTGTGGGCTTTAGAAGTCTGGCTGCTAGGGTCCCGGAAGCCAAGGAGGCAAGAGGAGCAGCGGGGCCCACCAGGGGACAGGCCATGAGCCAGGTGATCCCCACTTCCAGCCCCTGCACAAACTGTGCTGGCTGGGCCCAGTGCCTCAAATGTGGGTCCTCGGAGCCCACTGCTCCAGCCCAGGGAAGGGCTCTGCGGGTCCGCCTGATCCCCAGACGGGTCTTCCGCACTGCCAGCTGCACGTCAGCATGGTTCCTGTTCTTCCCATCCTGACCCAGGCCAGGGCCAGGGCCTCTCAGGTTGCCCAGTCCGGCTGGCTGCCTTCCAAGCTGCGCCCATACCTCCCAGTGGCACCTCCTCTCCTACCTTCCTTGCCTTGTGGGTGCAGAGCTCCAGCACCACTTTCTTGTTATTTGAGGGGGCGTTCAGGCCAGGGAACAGAGGGGAGGTCTGTACTCAACCAGCTGCGCCTACCTGGAAGCCCCGCCTGGAGCTCCTTGGCGTGGAGGGCACTGGCCGCGCTCTGTCACAGGCCTGCGGGTTCTTTTCTACGTGGTGAGCGTCTGGCTCGACTGCCCTGCCTGAACTGTCCGCGAGAGCAGTCGTGCCCCTCACAGGCTGGTGTCCCGCCCAGAGACAGGCAAGTACCCAGGCTATGTGGCCCTGGCCCTGAGGAGGAGGGAGTCCTAGGACGAAGGGGACGCCTCTGAGCATGTGCAATGCTACGTGTGTAACTGAACATTGCCCAAGGGCCGGAAGCCAGCCCCCTGCCTGCACACGCCTGCAATCTACTGTCTGTACGTGGAAGCCAGAAGTGGCATGAGGGAACCTTCCTGACAGTGGCACCTCCCAGCAGTGGCACCTCCCAGCAGTGGCACCTCCTAGCAGTGGCACCTCCCAGCAGTGGCACTTGGCCAGGCGCCCACGGAGGCACCGCAGCCTCCCACCCCAGGCCGCTTGCCAGCTGGCTATGTGGGGCCAGCAGTGCCGTCTGCCGGCCGCCCCTCCACTACACAGACCAGGAGGGACACAAGGCCTCCCCCAGCCACGGTTCAGCATCAGCTGAGGAACCTCCCTCTGCACCTGTTTCCCTACAGTCCGCATGCTAGGATGTGTAAAGTGCTGCCCCGCACTTAGGAGGCTCAGCCACAGGAGCGGCGCCCCGTTCCAGCAGTACCCAGAGTCCAGGTGGCCTTGCTCTGCAGGCGGGCAGGCCCTGCCTGGCAGGGGCAGTGAGGCAAACTCAGAGGACACCCAGGTCATTGCCCGTGCCTCCAACAAACAGGCCTGGCCCTCAGACCTCCCAGGAGGCTGTGGGGGAGCAGACGTCGCACCCCATGCTCCTCGGCCCCAGGTGGTGGCAGATACCGCGGGGAATGGCCCTCGACGAGCGCAGCCAGGGAAGCCCGGAGCCCAGCATGGCTACGTCAGAGGCGGCGCGCTAACCTTCCCCATCCTGCCCCCTCTGATCCCAAGAATCCCACGTCACCGCTGCCACCAAGCCTGAGGTCCAGGAAGGCAGCTTCTCACAGGTGAGCCTGCAGCATCCAGCATGGAACACCAAGGGCCCAAGTGCCCCAGGCCTGCGGAGTGGGCGGGGCTCCTAGGAGACGGCAGCCATCAGGCCACTGGCTCCAGGGCATCGGGGGCTCGGGAACCCTGCAGGCAGGCACAGAGAGGTCTGTGAAGCACCCAGCACCCCACCCCACTCTCTGCTGGAACCATGTGTCCACTGGTGGGGACAACCTGCCCTCCCTCAACACCCTTAGAAAGTCTCCAACTAGGAGGAGGAGAAGGGAGGCTGGGGGACCCACCCACCACCCCGAGGACAGCGAGAAGGCTCCCAGGGTGTGCGGGCGCCCTGCACCTCCATGGCTATCTGTGGCTCTGTCTCCCGAGCTGATGGGATGGAGGCTGTGCCGAGGCAGTGGAGGCCAGGAGTGGCTGGGGCTGAGGGGCCCATGTGTCACCACCCCCCAGGAAGGATCTGGTGCTGCCAGGCTCAATGCATGGGCACAACCACGTCCCCCGACCAGATAGCAAGCACCTGCCAAGGACTCATGGCAGACACGAACCAGGTGGGAGCAAGGGCTGCCTGAGTGACCAGGGAGGGTGCTTCCAGCCACGCAGACACCTCAGGGGTCGGGGGCAGAGCTCACAACCCTGCAGGGCTGGCTGCCAGGAGCCGGGCAGGGCAGGGGCACTGAGTATGGCTTCCTGCAGCCTTTGGTTGGTTTCAGAATCATGCCATTCTGCTTGGGCTCCCCAGAGGACACTGGCATCTTCAGGGGACCCAGCGCCCACAGACCAAGTGTGGAGTGGGCAGGCAGCTCAGGGCAGCTGCACTGGGTCCTGCATGAGGCCACCAGGCCCCTCACTCAGCATCTCCAAGGAAGAGCCAGGGTGCAGGTGACAGTGGAGTCACTGAAGGGCCTGCGCAGTGGCCAGTCCAAGGTCAGCCCCGAAAGGGGGCCACCCACAGGGCAGGAGCTGGCGTAGCCCCTGCCCATCACCCCCCTGCAGCAACACCAGAGCCCCCCAGTACCTTGTTGAGCTCCTCGATCCTCCGGATCAGATATGGGTTGCTGGAGGAGTTCTCGAAGTAGACGTAGTCTGCAAACAGCAACAGAGAGAGTGCCACCTGTGGCACCAAAGGCCGGACCCAGTCCCATCTCCCGCTGCCCAGGGACTTGGGGCTCAGGCTGGGCAGTGTCATCCCCTCACCTCTGCTCCCTCAGGCGAGGAACAAACAGAGGAAGCAAAGCCCCACACCATCAGGGAGGGGTGGCTGCAACTAAAATGGACTGACAGGCTGGGTCAGGGCCAGGGAGATGCATCTGGAGGGGCTGTTCCCAGCAGGAGCAGACAGACCCCATCCGAGATCCTCACAGATGCCAGCCGCCCCCAAGGGCTCAGGCCTTTCTTGGGGAAGCTGTGGGGGCCAGGCGGCAGCTTCCTAGGCAAAGCCTAGCTCCAGCACTGCCCAGACCCTGCCGGGAGCCCCAGGACACCTTCCCACTGGCAGCAGCCAGCCTGGATGCTACACCCCCAGAGCCACATGGCCACCACCAGCCACCAGCCCTGCCCACAGCGGCCCCCATCTTTCCCTCCAAAACCAACAGCAGCGACTACACAGAGAACACAGCTGGGGCTTCCTGGGCCCAGGCAGGCTCAGACACGGGGCAGAGTTGCTCCAGGAATGATAGGGTCACCCTCACCAGAGCTCGGGGACAGCAACAGGCAGCAGGCACGGGGAGTGCCCCGAGACCGGCCATCAGGTGAGTACAGCGCTTCCCTCAGCAATGAAACCATGTGGCCCTCCAGCCTTCTCACCAGCTCCGCAGAGAGCCACGGAATCTTCCGGAGCCCAGAGGCTTACCCTGGAAGGCCCAGGGAAGTCCAGGCTGGTGGTGCTGACACCCCGATGCTCCAGGCCTCCTGGGGCTGCCACAGGGGCTCAGCTTGGGAGGCAGTGAGGCCACGTCCTCACGAACCAGCACCGTGAGCACCCTCGCCAGCCCACCCTGCATCAGCTCTGCAGGGAGGACTGAGCAGGAGGCCTGTCTCAGCTGGAACCGGCCCAGAGGCCCGCACAGGCCTGGGATTCAGCAAAATGCAGCAAGACCAGCACCAAAGAAGCCCAGCCCATCTGTCCACACGGAGGCCAAACCTGTGCTGCGAGGACCCTGTGGAGGGGCCTGGAGAGCATCTCCCTCCTGCTGCTGGCACACACCTGCAGGCTGACGCCCGTGAGGACATGCCCGTGAGGAAGCACCTGCAGACTCACGCCCATGAGGACACACCTGCAGGCTCATGCCCACGAGGACACACCCGTGAGGACACACCTGCAGGCACGCGCCCATGGGGACACACCTGTGAGGACACACCTGTGAGGACACACCCGTGAGGACACACCTGCAGGCACACGCCAGTGAGGACACATCTGTGGGTGCACACCTGTGAGGATGTGCCTGTGTGGTCACCCATGTGCAAAGTCACACCCGTGCATGCGGCTCCTGAGCCCCCCCATGCTGCCTGAGCAAACCAGGTGATCAGATGAGGCTACGCCCACATAGAGCTCCACAGGACAACGGGCTACGAGCATGGAGAGCCCAGAGGGGACACAGCCACGGTGCCTGGGGGACACGCACAGCAGTGAGCATTCCCTGCAGAAAAGCCTGCAGAAGTGACAGGGGACCTGCGGGTCTGTGTCAGGGCTACAGGAGTGTTCTGAATGCAGGATGTGGCCATGCTTGTGCAACGCGTGAAAACGCTATAATTCACTGAATCACACACTCAAAAGTGGTGGGTTTCATCACATGTAGATATCTCAAACTTTTTTTTAAAAAAGGTCTTATATCAACGGTCTAACTTTTCACCCCAAGAAACCAGATAAACAAATCCAAAACAATGCATCAAACTTGCCAAAAACTGGGGTAAAAAATGTCCCTTAAGTGAGGAAAGACGGACAAGCTGGGTCCGTCCACTCGGTGGAAGACTCCTCGGCAGGGGCCCGGAGTGAAGCCCCTGGCAGCACGGGGCCTGCAGCACCGGAAGGCCCTCTCGGGGGAGGTGGCGGGCACAATGGCTACGTGCAGCGGGGCCACCTACAAGCTGCTGGCGTGGGAAAACCAAGACGTGGAAGACGAGAGAACATGCAGGGAATTTGGGAACTGTTCTGTCTCATGACTGTGGTACGACGACACGACTATGGACTTGCAAAATTCACGGAACTGCACACGTAAAAGGAATTGTACTGAATGTAAATTATGCTTTAATAAACGGACAAATAAAGCAAGAAGGCAGGAAGTGATAGAGTAAAAAATAACGTGAAACAAAAATAGTAGAGGGGAAAATATCAGAGGAACCAAAACCTGAGTGTTTGCTTGTTTGAGATGGAGTTTCGCTCTTGTTGCCCAGGCTGGAGTGCAATGGTGCGATCTCAGCTCACTGCAACCTCCGCCTCCCTGGTTCAAGTGGCTCTTCTGCCTCAATCTCCCGAGTAGCTGGGATTACAGGAGCCTACCACCACGCCCAGTCAATTTTTGTATTTTTAGTAGAGACAGGGTTTCACCATGTTGGCCAGGCTGGTCTCAAACTCCTGACCTCAGGTGATTCACCTGCCTCAGTCTCCCAAAGTGCTGGGATTACAGGCGTGAGCCACCGTGCCCAGCCTACAAGCTGGTTATTAACAAGATCAATAAACTGAAATCTATAGCCAGACTGACAAAGAAACAAAGAGAGAAGCCACAAGTAACCAACATCAGGAACGACAGATGGGACATCACTACAGATCCTACTGACACGAGAAGGGGTATAAGGAATATTATGGAGGATTTTATGCCACAGAATTTGACAACGTAAATGAAATGAACCAATTGCTTGAAAGATATAAACACCAAAGCTCATTCAAGGAGAAACAGGTAACCCTATTCATACTACGGAAATACAACAACAAAAACTCTAGGCCCAGATGGCTTCATTGGTGAAGTCTATCAAACATTTAAGGAAACATTAACACCAATTCTACACAACTCTTCCAGAAAACAGAAAAGGAGGGAGCACTCCCCAGCTGACAGTGAGAATGCCATTGCCCTGACACCAAAACCAAAGACACACAAGAAATCAGGAGGATCACTTGAGTCCAGGAGTTTGAGACCAGCTTAGGCAACATCACAGGACCCCGTCTCTAAAAAAAAATTTATTTTTAATTAGGCAGGTGTGGTAGCATGTGCCTGTAGTCCCAGCTGCTTGGGGGCTAAGGCGGAAGGATCGCTTAAGCCCAGGAGTCTGGGGCTGCAGTGAGCCATGATGGTACCACTGCACTCAAGCCTGGGTGACAGAGTGAGACCCCATCTCTAAATATAACCTACATTTTTAAAAAAATTCAAAAACCAGTGTGGCTCATCATATTCACAGAATAAGTAAGAAAAACCCTATGACCATCTCCGTAGATGCAACAGTATAATCTCAAAAAATCCAACACATATGCTATTAAACTCTGAGCAAACAAGGAACTAAAGGATACTTCCTCAGCCTGGTAGGACATTTACAAAAAACCGACAGCTAGCATCATCCTCAGTGGTGAGAAAAGGGCTGCTTCTGCTGAGATGAGGGATATGGCAAGGGTATACCTACTCTCACCACTACTGCTGGCCATCGAGGAGTCCGAGCCAGTACAACGGGAAGAAAAATCAATCAAAGGCACACAGACTGGATATGAAGAAATAAAACTTTCTATACGCAGATGACGTGACTTTCTATACAGAAATCCCGAGTCTACGAAAAAGCTAATGAAACTGCTGAGTAAGAGTTTTGCAAGGTCACAGGTCAACATACAAAAATAAGTCCTCTTTTGGGCTGGGCATGGTGGCTCACGCCTGTAATCCTAGCACTTTGGGAGGCTGAGGCGGGTGGATCACCTGAGGTTGGGAGTTCAAGACCAGCCTGACCAATATGGAGCTACCCCATCTCCACTAAAAATACAAAAAAAATTAGCTGGGCGTGGTGGTGCATGCCCGTAATCCCAGCTACTCAGGAGGCTGAGGCACGAGAATCGCTTGAACCCGGGAGGCAGAGGTTGCAGTGAGCTGAGATCACGCCATTCACTGCACTCCAGCCTGGGCAACAAGGGTGAAACTCTGTCGCAAAAAAAAAAAAAAAAAAAAAAAGTCCTCTATGTACTACTAACATACTAACAAACGGAAATCAAAATTGTAGAAGTACTATTCACAAGAGCACCAAGAAAAATTAAATACTTACAATACAAATTTTACGAAAGATCTATAGATGTTTAAAGATCAAAATATCTGTGCAAAAATCTACATGCTGAAAAGTCCAAAACACTGGTGAGAAAAATCAGCAAAACATCTAAATAAATGGTAACAGATAAGGTGTCAAGGGTTAAAGTACATGTTGGTGAGCTTCCTATAAAGGTCCGCACAGTAAATACTCCAGGCTGTGCAGGCCAAGAGGCCACACCAAGGATATTACATAGGGACTAACATAACAATTTCCACACATTTCATACTGATGAAATTAAGATAACTGGGCCAGGCACAGTGGCTCACACCTGTAATCCCAGCACTTTAGGAGGTGGGCAGATCACGTCAGGAGATCGAGACCATCCTGGCCAACGTGGTGAAACTCTGTCTCTACTAAAATACAAAAAATTAGCCAGGTGTGGTGGTGTGCGCCTGTAGCCCCAGCTACCTGGGAGGCTGAGGCAGGAGAATCACTTGAACCTGGGAGGCGGAGCTTGCAGTGAGCTGAGATCGTGCCACTGTACTCCAGCCTGGTGACAGAGCAAGACTCCATCTAAAAAAAAAAAAAAAAAAGCTGAGTGCAGCTTTCTATAATACAGATGCACTCATGAGAGGACTTGTTTTGGGAGATGACATTTTGCTTCATTGGGTTCAAATTTAATGTTCTTTATCACCAAAATAAACGACAAAGGTGCATCCATTAGTGCTGGCTTCTAGTGAGTTCGTGCGTTTCCTCTGTAACTGCTGCCAAGCACACTGGCAGCCCCAGGTGCGTAGCTCTAAGTGAGCAGCCTGGCTACTTAGCCAGTATGTTTTCCCTTTCCTGGAAAGGGCCAGCTCAGCAGGCTTGGATCACCCGCATTCTTCCTTCCAGAGAGAGGTCTGACCCTTGACCTGCTCCTAGGAGGTCACCTCGGAGCTCTTGGAGCATCCTGCCTGTCAACAGCATCTGCTCACCCAGGGCCTTAGGCCACCTCAGACAGGCTACCCTGACAGTGACGTACTGTGGTGCCTTGTGGCATCAGCCTGACCTCTGGAGGGACCGAGACGGAGGGACTGAGGGCAGCCACACAGGTGCTCAGCCAGGTGCACCTGACCAACCTCTAAAAACGCCTGGGCCACCAAGGCTCAGGGGAGCTTCCCTGGTTGGAAATACGCCAGGCCTGTCATCACAGACCACTGCTAACCCACGCACCGCCCACATCTCTGCTGGGAGAGACGCCGGAGCCCATCCCTGGTCTCTCCTGAGCCCGGCCCCTGTGCCGCTTCCCTGTGCTGATTTGAGTCTGCGTCCTTTTGCTGTAATGAACTGTACCCCTGGCAGAAATGCTCTGCTGTATTCCACAAGTCCTAGTGAATTACTGAACCCGAGGGTGGTCTTGGGGCCCCTATACTACAGCACGTGATTATGCCACAGTCCAATCGCTTTCGATTGCAGGTCAGGTGGGAGCTCCTTAACATACAGCGAAGCGGATTTTGAAATGTAGACATTTCCCTTGCACTTGCATTGAAGTCCCAAACACTCTGCTGTAACCAGTTTGAGCCCAGAAAATAAGCTCACTGCAAATCTGTGTGACAATGGAGACTTCGCCTCTCATTTTACCTCTTGACAATAAGAAAACTGTACAAAGCAGTTTGTGATTTAAACAACACGAGCTGTTGCCAAAACGACTTCATCACAGTATAAATTTTGCAAATAAGTGTGGTTGTGCCTTGTAACTTTAAGATGAATTCATAAAGAATGTAGAGAGCGTCATGCAACAAAAACTAGTTTCCCAAGTCATCCGGTGCACTGACGATGGCGGTCAACAGTGGTTCTTCTCATTCTAAAATTTTCCAATTTTGGCGCTTTTTCAAAAAGCAGGCCAGACACGGTGGTTCACGTCTGTAATCCCAGCACTTTGGGAGGCCAAGGCAGGCTGATCATGAGGTCAGGAGTTCAAGACCAGCCTGGCCAACATGGTGAAACCTCGTCTCCACCAAAAATACAAAATTAGCAGGGCATGGTGGCATGTGCATGTAGTCCCAGCTACTCGGGAGGCTGAGGCAGCATAATCGCTTGAACCCGGGAGGCGGAGGTTGCAGTGAGCTGAGATCGTGCCACTGCACTCCAGCCTGGGTGACAGAGCAAGACTCCATCTCAAAGATAAATAAATAAATAAAAAATAAAAATAAAAAAAGCAATAGAACTTCACCACTGCCGAGTCATCAAGCTACCGCACAGGAGAGCAAGTCAAGATGTTCAGCTTTAGGCCAGGCACAGGGGCTCACGCCTGAGCCCAGGAGATCGAGGCTGCAGTCGGCCGCGACTGCCACTGCTCTCTAGCCTGGACAATAGAGCAAGACTCCATCTCTTTAAAAAAAGGTTTTTTTTAATTCACAGAACTGATGACAGTCAAGTCCACAAGGTCAAATGAAGTTCACTGTTGACACTACTGGTTCATAAGGCATGACAGACTCAAATACTGTCCACAGGCTGGGTGCAGTGCCTCAAACCTGGTAATCCCAGTACTTTGGGAGGCCAAGACGGGTGGATCACTTGCGGTCAGGAGTTTGAGACCAGCCTGCCCAACATGGTGAAATCCCATCTCTACTAAAGATACAAAAAACAGCCAGGTGTGGTGGTACATGCCTTTAGTCCCAGCTACTTGGGAGGCTGAGGCAGGAGAATCGCTTGGGCCCAGGAGGCGGAGGTTGCAGTGAGCCGAGATTGTGCCACTGCACTCCTGCCTGGGCAACAGAGAGAGACTCCATCTCAAAGAGTAAAAATAAAAATAAACAAATACTTTCCACAAAATATTTACCTGCCAACAAATAATAGAATGAATAACTATAGGCTTTTAGCACTTTATAACAACCCTTGTAAATTTGTCCAACTAAGCCCTTTTCTGTGCCACACACTTCTCGTGTCAGTAGGATCTGTAGTGATGTCCCATCTGTCGTTCCTGATGTTGGTTACTTGTGGCTTCTCTCTGTTTCTTTGTCACTCTGGCTACAGATTTCAGTTTACTGGTCTTGTTAATAACCAGCTTGTAGGCTGAGTGGGGTGGCTCACGCCTGTAATCCCAGCACTTTGGGAGGCCAAGGTGGGTGGATCACCTGAGGTCAGGAGTTTGAGACCAGCCTGGCCAATATGGTGAAACCCAGTCTCTACTAAAAATACAAAAATTGACTGGGCATGGTCGTGGGCACCTGTAATCCCAGCTACTTGGGAGGCTGAGGCACGAGAAGTGAGGACAGTCTTGTGGGACTCAGCCCTTCAGCTGCAGAACCTAATATTCTCTCCAGGTAAGCAGTGTTAAAATTGGGTTAAATCACTGGATAACCAACTGGCTGCTGGTGGGGAGAAACCCCACACACATTCCAGGGACCAGAGGTGAAGTGTTCTGTGTTGAACGTGTGAGAGTGGGAAAAAGCCGGACGCAGTGGCTCACGCCTGTAATCCCAGCACTTTGGGAGGCAGAGGCAGGCGGATCGTGAGATCAGGAGATCGAGACCATCCTGGCTAACACAGTGAAACCCCGTCTCTACTAAAAATACAAAAAATTAGCCGGGTGTGGTGGCAGGCACCTGTAGTCCCAGCTACTCAGGAGGCTGAGGCAGGAGAATGGCGTGAACCCAGGAGGTGGAGCTTGCAGTGAGCCGAGATTGCGCCACTGCACTCCAGCCTGGGCGACAGAACGAGACTCTGTCTCAAAAAAAAAAAAAAAAAAAAAAAAAAAAAAAAAAAAAAAGGAGTGGGAAAAAGTTAGGTTTTTCCTGTCCCTATCACAAATATTCAACCCCACCACGGTAGTTCAAAGCAGCCACATAATAACTAGAATCCCTCTCATTAGTGCGGCCGTGTTCCCGTAACACTATTTGTGAGCACTGAAATGTGAATTTCATATAATCTTCATGTGTCATGAAGTTTTCTGCCTTTGATTTTTTTCCCAACAATTAAAAAATGTAAAACCCATTCTTAGCTCATGAGTCATCAAAAACAGGCAGTGGGCCAGTTTGCCAATCCCTGTATGAGAGGACCCAAGATTGGTTTAGATGCCAATTCTTTCCCAAACATCTATACGGGCATCAGGCTTAGCTTGGTGATGCTTTGCAGGTATTGTGTTTCTTACAAATTGAAGGTTTGTGGCAACCTGCATCAAGTCAAGTCCATCGGTGCCATTTTTCCAACAGCAGGTGCTCACTACGTGTTGCTGTCACGTTTTGGTAATTCTCTCAATATTTCCAACTTTTTAACCATGATTCTGTCTGTGATGGCGATCTGTGGTCACTGATCCTCGATGCCACTATTGCAATTGTTCTGGGCATTATTGAGCCACACCCCACCTAAGAACTTAATTGATAAATGTGTGCTCCGACTTCCCCAGGAACTGGCCATTCCTCCATCTCTCTCCCTCTCCTGGGGCCTCCCTATTCCCCAAGACGCAACAATACTGAAATTGGGCCAACTAGTAACCCTGCCATAGCCTCTAAGTGGTCCAGTGAAGGGAAGAGTGGAGGGTCACACATCTCTCACTTTAAAACAAAAGCTGGAAATAAATGACTAAGCTTAGTCAGGAAGGCCCGTCGAAAGCCAAGATACCCTAATGGAAAGCCTGGTCTTCAGCGCCAAGCAGGTAGCCCAGTTGTGAATGCAGAGAAAAGTTCCCGAAAGAAATTAAAAGTGGGTCGGGCGCAGCGGCTCATACCTGTATTCCCAGCAGTTTGGGAGGCCAAAGCGGGTGGACCATTTGAGGTCAGGAGTTTGAGACCAGCCTGGCCAACATGGTAAAACCCCATCTCTATTAAAAATACAAAAATTAGCCAGGCATGGTGGTGTGTGCCTGTAATCCCAGCTACTCGGGAGGCTGAGGTGGGAGAATCACTTGAACTCGAGAGCTGGAGGTGGCAGTGAGCTGAGATCGCGCCACTGCACTCCAGCCTGAACGACAGAGCGAGACTCGGTCACAAAAAAAAAAAAAAGGCTGGGTGCAGTGGCTCACACCTGTAATCCCAGCACTTTGGGAGGCCGAGGCAGGTGGATCACAAGGTCAGGAGATCGAGGCCATCCTGGCTAACACGGTGAAACCCCGTCTCTACTAAAAAAATTCAAAAATTTAGTTGGGCATAGTGGCAGGCGCCTGTAGTCCCAGCTACTCGGGAGGCTGAGACAGGAGAATGGCGTGAACCCGGGAGGCGGAGCTTGCGGTGAGCCGAGATCGCGCCACTGCACTACAGCCTGGGTGACAGAGGGAGATTCCGTCTCAAAAAAAAAAAAAAAAAAAAGGCCGGGCGCGGTGGCTCACGCTTGTAATCCCAGCACTTTGGGAGGCCGAGGCGGGTGGATCACGAGGTCAGGAGATCGAGACCACGGTGAAACCCCGTCTCTACTAAAAATACAAAAAAATTAGCCGGGCGTGGTGGCGGGCGCCTGTAGTCCCAGCTACTCGGAGAGGCTGAGGCAGGAGAATGGCGTGAACCCGGGAGGCGGAGCTTGCAGTGAGCCGAGATTGCGCCACTGCACTCCAGCCTGGGCGACAGAGCGAGACTCCGTCTCAAAAAAAAAAAAAAAAAAAAAAAAAAAAATTAGCCGGGCGTGGTGGTGGGCGCCTGTAGTCCCAGCCACTTGGGAGGCTGAGGCAGGAGAATCGCTTGAACCCAGGAGGCGGAGGTTGCAGTGAGCCGAGATCCTGCCACTGCACTCCAGCCTGGGCGACAGAGTGAGACTTCATCTCAAAAAAAAAAAAAAAGTGCTGCTGCAGTGAACACAAGAATGATAAGAAAGCTAAACGGCCTTAGTACTGATAGAGAAAAGCTGAAGTGGCCAGGATGGGAAATCAGACGCATTCCCTGAAGCCAGGGCCTCGGCCAGAGCAAGGCCCTAACTCCCTTCAGTTCTATGAAGGCTGAGGGAGGTGAGGAGGCTGCAGAAGAAAAATCTGAAGCTAGCAGAACTTGGCTCATGAAGTTAAAGGAAAGAAGCCATTTCTACCACATAAAAGTGCAAGGTGAGGCTGGGCACAATGGCTCATGCCTGTAATCCCAGCGTTTTGGGAGTCAAGGCAGGAGGATCACTCGAGGCCAGCGGTTTGAGACCAGTGTGGGCAACATAGTGAGACCCCATCTCTACAAAAACAAATAAAACTAGCCGGGCATGGTGGCGTATGCCTGTAATCCTAGCTACTCGGGAGGCTGAAGTAGGGAGGATCACTTGAGCCTAAGAGACTGAGGCTACATACACTGAGCCAAGATCATACCACTGCACTCCAGCATGGGCAACAGAGCAAGATGCTGTCTCAAAAAAAAAAAAAGAAACACTTCTTTTTGGTTTCTGTAGAAATTAACAAGCCAATTCTAAACTCTGTAAGGGAAAGCCAAGTAACCAGTACAGGCTAAACAATTTTGAAAATGAGGAACAAAGTTCAAGGATTCCCACTACTTGATTTCAAGAATTACTATAAGGCTGGGCATGGTGGCTCACTCCTGTAACCTCAGCACTACGGGAGTCCGAAGTGGGAGGATCGCTTGAGCCTAGGAGTTCGAGACCAGCCTAGACAACATAACGAGACCCCGTCTCTACAAAATATAGAAAAACTTAGCTGGGTGTGGTGGTGCACACCTGTGGTCCCGGCTATTCAGGAGGCTGAGGTGGAAGGATCACTTGAGCCTGGGAGGTGCAGGCTGCAGTGAGTCATGATTGTATCACTGCACTCCAACCTGGGTGACAGACTGAGACCTTATCTCAAAAAAAGAGAAAGAAGCCAGACTCAAAAGCCCACATACTGTGCAATTCCACTTCTACCACATTCTGGACAAGGCAAAACGGCAGGAACAGAAAATAGGTCAGTGTTGCTGGGAGCTGGGGGAGAAGAGGGGGCTGACTACAAAAGGTCACAAGAGAAGCATGTCAGGTGTGGAAGAGCTGCAGCAACCACACAGCTGTGCATGAGTGGAAAACCACAGGCCCTACACATAAGTGGGTTTGCCATGTGAAACGTGTATCTCAATAAACCTTTTTTTTTTTTTGAGAGAGAGTCTTGCTCTGTTGCCCAGGCTGGGGTACAGTGGTGCAATCTCCACTCACTGCAACCTCTGCCTCCTGCACGCAAGTGATTCTCACACCTCGGCCTCCCAAGTAGCTAGGGTTACAGGCATGCAACACCACGCCTGTTTTTTTTTTTTATTTTTTATTTTTTATTTTTAGTAGAGATGGGGTTTTGCTGTGTGGTCAGGTTGGTCTCAAACTCCTGAGTTCAAATGATCTGCCCACCTCAGCCTCCCAAAGTGTTGGGATTACAGGCGTGAGCCACCACACCCAGCCTAAACCTTACTTTAAGTTAAAAAAATATACACACACCCAGAGTCAATTCTCATTATTTGCAGTAATTATGTTCTATAAAGTCACCACTAATACTGAACACTGTACCTCTGTTCCTACAGGAAATACAGGGTCAGGTTCCTACGAGCCTCTGGTCACAACATTTTAGCAACCAATCAATACACAACAGCCTTATTTTACGTTTCTGTCAAAGAACTTTATAATTATTGTTGTTCTCTGACACTGAACCCACGTGGGAGCAGAGCCTGTCCAACACACGTTCTCTCCATGGGACACATCCCAGCCTGCCTGTGCCCAGGGACACTCGACAGCACTGCAGCACCTCCCCCAGGGGCATCTAAAAAGCAAAATCACCAAGAACCCCCAAATGCAAGAAGCATGGCCCTCAATAGATGGACAAAGGACAATTTGCTTCCAACATGGGAGCAGTGGCAGACGGCAGGGTCCCTCACTCACCCCAGCAGGCACCCAGGCACCACGCAACTCGGGCTTTTAGCAGCCTGTGCGTGTCCGCAAATGACTGGGAAAGTGACCTAAGTGTGAATTTTGGAGTTACATGTACGTTTTAACAAATAGGGGATGGTGCCACAAAAGAATTGGGGGAGGACAGACACGACCCCCAAGATCATTGAGCAACAAGAGCTGTGCTGCAGGGTGGTGCCCGTGGTCCCTGCCTGTGCGGAACCCTCCAGGGCACAGCCCACTCTCCTGAGCTCACCTACAGCCAGGTCTGCCATGGTCGGAAAGAGGTGACCAGGAAGCACAGAGAGGAACTTTGTTTTTCCCTTTTGGGAACGGAGTCAAGAGAAACAGCAACAGTGGTCAGGAAAGCCCCCAGCACCCCTGCTCCAGGAGCCAGGTCTCCATGAGACAACATCCCAAATGCTGCAGGGGTGTCCTGTATTTTTATCTGCAAAACCTTGGCACTGCTGCACACCTCGCGCCTGGCCCATCCTGGGGGCATCCTCCTCCTCCGTTGCTGTCCCCACAAAGTCCAGCAAGGATCAGACCAGAGCCCCAGCGTCCGAGGTGCATCCGGCAGCCAGGGATGGGGACAGCGGCCCCCAGGGGATGCAGACAGATGTTCCCTTATGCAAGTGGCCAGATGGCCCAGGCACTGTGTCTCCTGGAGGAATGGACAGAACACGCCCCTCCCCCAGAACTGCCCTAGCCCAGCCCAGAGAAAGCCACACCTCAGGGCCAGCCCCCATGTGCGCTGCACCCTTGCTGTCCTCTGAAGGCAGGGGATGAGCCAGGGCAGAACCAGGTGTGCCCCATACCTGACTCCACCGCTGACCAACTGCACAGGCCTTGAGGCTCATTTTTTTTTTTTTTTTTTTTTTTTGTGAGACGAAGTCTCGCTCTGTCACCCAGGCTGGAGTGCAGTGGCATGATCTCGGCTCACTGCAACATCCATGGGCTCATTTTTAAGGTGTGCTTGGTACCAGGAGCCGCTGCCGCTGCCCTGGTTTCTTCCCCTGTGATGACGCTGCCGTGAGGACAGCCTGGCAGGGCACGGACAGGAAGGGACGCATGGGCCCCTCCATGCCCCAGGGGTCCCCCAGCCACACAGATCTGCAGACCCTCCTAATGGCACCCACAGAGCTCAGGCCCTGACCGTGGAAGGGCTCTGGGGGCAGGGGGGCACTCGAGCTTCTCAGACCACCAGGGCTGTCCAGGCAGAGAAAGCAGCAGAGCCCACGCCAGGCCGGATCACGGGGCTGCAGTGCCAAGGCCCACCCCGGGGAGGCTGCCGGGCGGCTCTGAGGAGCGGTCACCTCAGACCCCTCAGGTGCACTGCATGGCCCAGGCGGGAACAGCCTAGCGGGTGGTGCAAAGCCCATAGAAGCAAGCCTAGGGCCTGGCCTCAGGGGTGCAGGGGACACGTTGGTGGGGCGGGTGGGGTATAGGGGCGAGGTGCTGGGTGGCCTTGCACTATGCGGGTGGCCCCAGCCTCACTGGGCTTGGCTCCATTGCCACCAAGATCCCCCAGTCTGCACACTCAGACGTGAGCCCACCGGGACAGGAATGGAGCAGGCCAGCTGGGGTGGGGGTGTGGGTGGGGACACCAGCAACACGAGAGCCCTGGAAAGCAGTGAGCCCAGGTAGCACACAAGGAAAGACCATTTGGAGAATATTAAATGCTCTGCCGGGCATGGTAGCTCACAGCCTTGCAACCCCAGTGGCACTCTGGGAGCCCAAGGCAAGAGGATCGCTTGAGCACAAGAGTTGGAGACCAGCCTGGGCAACATAGTGAGACTCCGCCTCTATAAAAAATCTTAAAATTAGCTGGGTATGGTGGTGTGCACCTGTGGCCTCAGCTACTCAGGAAGCTGAGGTGGGAGGATCGCCTGAGCCAGCGGGGTGGAGGCTGCCGTAGCTGTGATGGTGCCGCTGCACTCCAGCCTGGGCAACAGGAGACCCTGTCTCAAAAAAAACATAATTACACGCTCCCAAGACAGCCTGCTGGAGTCTAAGGTAGGATCTAAGCTGCACCCCAACCGGGTCTCAGGGTGGGCTCCTCTCGGGAAAGGGGGGCCACCCTTCCTAGCAGGACTCAGCCCATAATCCAAGTTCAGCAGCAGAAGGAAGGAGGCCCTGCAGTCAGTGCTAACCCAAGCCGCCTCCCGGGTACCTGGCCAGGCACACGGCACCTCCCCTGGCATCCCGGCCTCACTTGCTGACCAGCGTCCAGATTCGCAGCTGGGGACCCACCTCTAGGTAGGATGCCTGCAGGGCCACTGCAGCAGTCTTGACACCCAGAGCCCACACACACGGGCGGGAACGGCACTGCCAGGGCGGGTCGGGTGCGAGGGATGTGCTTCATTGGACCATTTATTCCAACATCTCTCACTGACAGCTACTTTTTTATTAATCTGAGAGCTTAACAGTCAAATTCTCCACTCAGAACAATATGGGGCCAGGCACAGTGGCTCACGCCTGTAATCCCAGCACTTTGGGAGGCTGAGGTGGGTGGATCACTTGAGGTCAGGAGTTCGAGACCAGCCTGGCCTAGATGGTGAAACCCCGTCTCTACCAAAAACACAAAAACTAGCCAGGTGTGGTGGTGCGCACCTGTAATCCCAGCTACTCAGGGGGCTGAGGCAGGCGAATCGCTAGAACCCGGGAGGCGGAGGTTGCAGTGAGCTGCGATTGTGCCACTGCACTCCAGCCTGGGTGACAGAGTGAGACTGTCTCAAAAAAAAAAAAAAAAAAAAAAAAAAAAAAAAAAAAAGCCGGACGCAGTGGCTCATGCCTATAATCCCAGCACTTTGGGAGGCTGAGGCAGGTGGATCACAAGGTCAGGAGATCAAGACCATACTGGCTAATACGGTGAAACCCCGTCTCTACTAAAAAAAGACAATACAAAACATTAGCCAGGCATGGTGGTGGGCGCCTGTAGTCCCAGCTACTTGAGAGGCTGAGGCAGGAGAATGGTGTGACCCCGGGGGGCGGAGTTGCAGTGAGCCCAGATTGCACTACCGCACTCCAGCCTGGGGGACAGGGCGAGACTCCGTCTCAGAAAAACAAAAACGATATGGAAGGCCAAAACTAGGCAGCAAGCCCACCCCAGAGCAAGCCAGGAGTGCTCAGTGGCTGAGACAGGAGAAGCTCAGTGGCCCATCCTGCCTGGAGAGTGAGCCACGGCTGCCAATGGCGCAGCGCTGAGGCCGATCCTCACAGGCCAAGTGGGACAGCCCCATGCCATCCCCTCCAGGACATCACACCCAGGACCCCGGCCACTTCTACAACTCCCGGTCCTGGTGCTCACAGGATGGCCGTGTCTCCAGGGCTCTTCCCTGCCTTCTTGGAAAAAGATGGGTGGGACCCCAAAAGTCGGCCCATGGAGCAGCAAGTGCCTAGGGACACGGTGCACTCGACACTCCAGGGTAGGGCGCTGGCTGCAGCCCTCTACAAATATGAAATTTTTTCTAAGTTTACTTTTTTCCCCACTGGCAAGTATGTACAGCAATAAAGTTTAAACTTCAAAAAAACACTAGAACAAAAATACAAAAGCAGCATTTCTAACAGCATGACAGAGCACAGATGATGGCACACGCCAAGCCCAGGGAAGACCAGCAGCACGGACGGGGTGCTTCCGCGCAGGCTGCGCCACAGACCGGGGCAGACCCCGCGGCCCTGCAGGGGCAGGGGCTTTCTGGCATCTTTTCAAACTACATTAAAATTTTTTTTTTTTGATACGGAGTCTCACTCTGTCACCCAGCCTCAACTTATATCAAAATTAAAACAAAAAGGCCAGGCATGGGCTCACGCCTGTAATCCCAGCACTTTGGGAGGCCGAGGCGGGTGGATCACTTGAGGTCAGGAGTTCCAGACCAGCCTGACCAACATGGAGAAACCCCGTCTCCACTAAAAATGTAAAACTTAACCAGGCGTGGTGGCGCCTGGCTAGTCCCAGCTACTTGGGAGGCTAGGCAGGACATCGCGCCTCTGCACTCCGGCCTGGGCCACAAAGCAAGACTCCATCTCAAAAAAAAAAAAAAAAAAAATTAACAAAAAATCCAAACCTCTTGCAATGAAAAACAGAAACACCCAAGGCAAAATGGTAGTGGCCTGTCCACTGAAAAGCAGAACCCCCACATGAGCAAGCTGCAGGCGGCTGGAGGCACCAATTCCTGCTGTCCTGTTTGGGATGCTATCTAACATCTTCATGTTCAACCCAGAGAAGAAACATCCCGCCATCGCCCTGGGGCCCTCTCACCCCACAGCAGGTTCCAAGCCTTCCCCAGCCCTCGGGATGGACAACCCTTGAGGAGCAGAGGTCAGGGAACCCTGACCCCGCCACCCTTGCCCAGGCCATCCGCTGCCCTCACAGGCACAGACAGAAGGCCTCTGTCCGTGGCCAGGGCACCCCACAGGGAAGAAACAGGCCCTGTTCCCTCCCTGCTCACCACTTCGCCCAGCTCAGCTGGCACAAAAATGCTGCTGCCACACCTTCACCCTGCCCAGCCCGACCTGGCAGGGCCTCGCAGCAGCCTGCCAGCTAAAATACGGGATGCCCAGATAACTGCGAATGTCAGATAAGAATCTTCTGGGACAAGTATGTCCCAAGCCATATTTGGGACATACTTACACTAATAAATTTCTGTTTATCTGAAACTCAGATTTGCCTGGGCGTCCTGTACTTTTCTTTACTAAATTTGGTGCCTCTACACGCAAGGTCCCGGGGTGGGGGGCACAGGAGCAAGCCCCTTCCCAGGCTGGGTCCCTGCCGGCAGCTCCCACAGGCCAGGACTGGCCGCCCAGACAGGGCCCATGCCAGGCAGCCGGCGACAGACGGACAAAGGCTGCTCAGGAGACACTGCACACCTTCCTCTTTCTTGTCTGGGGGCTCAAGAATCCACACGCCCACCTCCCCAAGCGAGCACCAACACACGAAGCCAACCTGCAACGCCCAGCCCACCGCGACCACGGGGCCCTGCCGGGGTCCTGCCAGAACCCAGGGTTCCGGTCCAGAAGCCAGGGATAAATGCCACTTCTCCTATACAGACCATCAGAGTAGAGACGGGGAGGCCTACAGTCTCACCTGCAGGGAGAGGACGTCCTCAGGGCGGGCACATGGGGGCCCTGACAGCCCCGAGCACACCCGGCCACAGTGACCACAGACTACACACACAGAAGCAGTCTGGATCCCACGCGTGGCTGTGCTGCCAGCAGACAGCACCCAACCTCCCATGCTCCTCATCACAGGAAAAGAGACCAGCAGCATCTCTGCCAGGCATGGTGGACCCCTCCGCCACAGCCTAGGAGCCCAGGCCACCCACCCTCACAGCACTGGAGTGCACGGGTCAGTGAGGCCCTGGGACGGGCCTGCGGGCACAGGGGGACAGAGGATTCGGGGAGGGCAGCGCAGCCCCACGATGGGCTCCTCCCAAGCCTGTGCGGGGCCCAGGGGAGCTGCACCTCCGGGATGGGACAAGGCAGGGTCCTGGCTTTCATCAGCCACAGCACAGCTGCCACAGGGCACAAAAGGATGGCTGAGAGACGAGGTCCTCACCCATACCATGGGGAAACCGAGGCACGGGAAGGTGAGGGGGGGCAGCCAGGCTGGCGCCAAGATCACAGGCAGGCAGGCCTGAAGGCCGAGCAATGCAGCCACTGGGAGGCATGAGTTGGGGTCAGGGTGTCCCCAGCCCTAGAGCCCAAAGCCGCCACCACTCCCCACCCCCAACCTGGGTGGGGGCAGGGAGAGCTCTTCCTGGGACCAATCCCAAAACCATGCGCAGTGGGCCGGCTGGAGCCCAGGCAGTAGGCACCCTCTCTGCCAGGGTGAGAAACTGGGCCCTCATGTCAGGCTGGAAGGGGGGTCTCCAGGTGGGGAGAAAGTACAGGAAGGAACAGGCCCCTCCCTCGAGGGACCCCACACCCAGGCTGCTCCCTGAGCGTGGGGTGGGCTCAGCCCACCTGGGTCCACAGGGACCTGGCCAAGCTGTATGAGGCTGTGGGAGGGGGCTGCCGCTGGATGGGGTACAGGCCCACCGCCCCTCTGAGAGGACAGGTGAGGCCCAGAGCTGCTGATGCGGACTGACTGCCCATCTCACAGACGGGGTGTAGGGGGCTCCCACCGTCCCCAAGGTCACAGGACTGGCCGGCGAGACCACACGAGACCACACGGCGTCCAAGGCAGCAGAAGCCACGCTCGAGAAACACAGAGTGTTCTGGGCGCTCGGGGTCAGGGGCATGGGGGTCAGGCCAGAGCAGGAGTGACCCCAGCTCCCTCCGCAGCGCAGGCTGCTGGTGGGACAGGTAATGAGCACCTGCCCGAGAGGGTCACAGGCAGGGAGGGGTCTCAGAGTCCCGGGGAGGGAGGCGCTGATGGAATGATGGAATGCGCACGACCCCCCACCTCCCTGTGAAAGACCCCACGGAGTCCCAGGCACACGAAGGAGGGCAAGGCTCAAAGCTGCAGGCCCGCGGGGCCCGACAACAGGAGGCTGGGCCCACGGAGGAAGCCCCCGGCCCCTGCCCAGGGACCCTCCGGCCCTCCCCAACCCTTGCAAAGCGCCTCCCGAATGGGCTGAGGTGAGCGGAAGACAGGGAAAAGTTTGGGGGGACTTAGAGGCGTGCTCGGGATGCTTGCTCCCTGCTGAAGACCCTCTGAGGGAGCCCTGCTGGGGGAAGCCCCGGGGCCAGGCTGCAGGAGGGCTCTAGGGAGGAACGTGGCCCCTCGCCGGAGCTCCCCATCCCCAGAGGGGATGCACCGGAGTCCCAGCACAGGGCCGCGGGCCGGGGGAGACCCCACAGCCCCAAAACTCCTGCTCCCAGACCGGCAGCCGGCGCCTCCCAAGGCCACGTGCTCCCGCTGGGGGCTCCCGGCCCCGGACCCCCGGATGTCCCCGGCCTCCCGCGCCCCCCCGGCACCCCCGCGGCCGCCCCCTCGGCCCCAACAGGTGGGCCGCCCCCCACCCCCGGGCCGCCGCGCCCCGCCCGCCCCCGATGGGGCCGACCCGCGGGGCCATTTTGGGTTGGGGTGAGCACGGCGGGGGGCGGTTCGGGAAGGAGCCGGGGGCCGCGAGGGCGGGCGGGGGGCGCGGGGCCTGCGGGGCAGAGGGGCGGGGGAGGCGGCAGCGGCGGCGGGTGGGGGCTGCGGGCGGGTCGGGGCCGGGCATAAAGGCGGTGCGGCCTTACCTCCGACCCTGTACATGTTGGCGGCCATGTCCGGGCCGGCGGCGGCGGAGGGGCCCGGGGCGGGCGCGGCGCTCGGCGCGGGCGGCCGGGAAAATGGAGGCGCGATGGCGGGGGCGGGGGGCGCCGCAGGCGTTTAAAGGGGCCGCGCTGCTGCCGCCGCCGCCGCCGCCGCCGCCGCCGAGGCCGCCGAGGCCGCGCAGGGACGGGAGGGCCGCGGCGCGGGCGGGAGAGGAAGAGGAGGAGCGGCCGCGGGAGGCGGGGAGGGGCCTCGGGCGCCGCCGCCCACCGCGCGGGCCGTTACCGACCCCGCGCCGCCCGCGGCCCGCGCGCCCCTTTCCGGGCAGTTCCTCTCGGCGCCCCCGAGTCCTCCCCGCGCGCCGCTTCCCGGGTGGGTCCTTCCACCAGAACCCCCTGGTAGATCCTCCCCTAGTGCCCTGGGGGTAGCGGGGAGATCCTCCACGAGGGTCATTTCCCTGGTGATCCCTCCCTGTGCCCCCCAGGTGAGTCCTGCCGTAGCTCTCCAGGGGTTCCTCCTGATGCCGCGGTCCTCCGGCATTCCTCCCTGAGCCCCCCAAGGGCCCTGAAGCTCAGCGGCCCAGCCCTGGCCGCGGGGTCCTCACCCCACACCTCCCTTCCAGGCCTAACCTTTGCCCCCGACACCAGGCAGCGCGTGTCCTTGGCCTTCGCCGCCCAGCCCGCATGGCATCTCTGGACAGGTGGCCGTGCGCGCCTTGGTGTGGGCAGGCTCCGTAGCTGGCAAAGCCTCCCTGAACTGTGACCTGGTGAGAGGGCCACAGAGGAGGTGCCTGTGCCCAGAGGCCACCTCCAAAGACCCCACCTGAGGCTCGAACCCAGCGCCTGCTGACCCCGCCAGCCCCAACAGGGCTGGAGTCCAGGAGCGGCCGTGCTCTTTCCGCAGTGAGGCAGCTGCCTTCTCTCCCCACCACCTGTCAGGATGCCTTCCTGTGTGTGTTTGTGCACAGGTCTAAGGAGAGGAGAGTCCGGTGACCCAGACGCCCCAGCCAGGAAGAGCATGAGGTGGGAAGGGGGCTTCCCAGATGGAGAGAAACAGATGGTCCCAGAGCGGCTTGGAGACAGGTGCAACATCAGTGTTGGGGGAGGCGAGGAAAAGAAACTGTCCGGGGGTTCCAGGCTGCTGATCTGAGCAGCACCGTGGGTCTCTGCCCTGCCTGCTCAGATGCTGGAGGTCAGCAGCTGGAGGGAGCTGACACCTGCCTGGCACATCCCTCCCTGTAGGACATGGAGCGGAGCGTTCAGGGCTATCTGGAGGGAGCCCCGTGGCCACAGTGCAAGATCTAGGCAGGTCGGACAGACATGGTCAGGATGCCAGGGACAGAGCATGGGGAATCCAGCACACAGGACACCATCCAGGTGGGCAGTAAACAGCATGCGCTGAGAGGAAAGCCAGGTGGGGGTCCCAAGAAGAGCAGCGGCCACAATGTCATGGCTGCAGAGCAGACCAGAAAGGAAAGCCCCACCAGGGTATTAGCACAGGGCCAGGAACCGGAGCTGCAGGGCGGTGCTGTCTCTGGGGAGAGAGGGCTATGGGTCCCAGGACACATCCTACAGGCTGGGCTGCAGGGAACAGGAGCTGGCTTGCTGGTGATTCGGTGGGAAGAGCAGCCAGCCAGCAGCCAGGTGCAGGAGAGGGGCAATGACAGAAAGGCAGTGTCTCTCCAGAAGCAAGGTGGGGCTGCTGGCCTCCCCTGTCCTACAGCCCCAGCCTACCTCTGTCTCCTCAGCAGGAAAGCAAAGCTGCGGCCTGAGATCTCCTTCCACCAACTCCAGGCATGGCCAGAAAGTTAGCCAGAAACACCAGAAAGCGCCAGGTAGCTAGGATGCATGGGGAGAGCCCCCGAATCTGCGTGGGTAGTGCCTGCTTCCGCTGCCATCCCAGAGACGGAGGAGCTTCACCCTGAGAACCCAGCCACGCCACCAGGACACATCCTGACAGTGACATGCACACTCTCCCCTGGCCCCAGCCTGGAGAGGAGCCTCCTGAAGACACCAGCCTTTGCTCCTTCTCCCAGGGGGGGTGGAGAGGAGAACTGACTGCTGGAGTGGAGACAGTCAAGGCTGCCCTTCTGAGGGAGCACAGCACAGGGTCTGGTGTCCCAGGGACGCAATCTGAACTTCAAGCCAGGCCTCCCCAGCGCAGAGGACACACCCCTCACCATGCAGAGTGACGTTTAGTAAACTCTCAAAAGACAGCACAGAGCCCCGCTCCTCCAGCCGACCCTACTCTGCCTCCCCACTCCAGACCAGTGAAAAAGGTGGATTGCCCTTAAGCCAGCTCAGAGGCAAAGTCCAAAGACCTCAGGTGAGTCAAACAATAAAAACAAAGAATTAAGAAGAATCCAGCCGGGTGCGGTGGCTCACGCCTGTAATCCCAGCACTTTGGGAGGCCGAGGCGGGCGGATCATGAGCAGGAGATCGAGACCATCCTGGCTAACACGGTGAAACCCCATCTCTACTAAAAAATAGAAAAAATTAGCCGGGCGTGGTGGCGGGCGCCTGTAGTCCCAGCTACTCCGGAGGCTGAGGCAGGAGAATGGTGTGAACCCAGGAGGCAGAGCTTGCAGTGAGCCAAGATTGTGCCACCGCACTCCAGCCTGGGCGACAGAGCAAGACTCCGTCTCCAATAAAAAATAAAAAATAAATAAAAAATAAAAAAATAAAAAATATCCATCCACTCCACCCACTTAGTAGCAGAGCGAATAGACATTCAGGAAAGAGCTTTCACGTCAGGACAGAAGTAGTGGCATATCCCCAGAGGCTGAGGTGGGAGCATTGCTGAGAGGTGGCACATGACCACATCCATGTCATTCAACAACAGAAAAACAAGTCAGCGAGGGTGTGAGGGGTCGGTGAGAAAGCCAGTATGTAAGAAAACACAACTGGGCTGGGCGCGGTGGCTCATGCCTGTAATCAGTGCACTGTGGGAGGCCAAGGCAGGAGGACCACCTGAGGTCAGGAGTTCGAGACGAGCCTGGTCAACATAGTGAAACCTCATCTCTCCTAAAAATACAACAAAATTAGCTGAGTGTGGCAGCGCGTGCCTGTAGTCCCAGCTACTCAGGAGGCTGAGGCAGGAGAATTGCATGAACCCGGGAGCCGAGACCACACCACTGCACTCCAGCCTGGAGGCGGCACAGTGAGACTCCATCTCAAAGAAACAAACATAAAAAATAAATAAATAAGAAAATACAACCCGAGAAACAGAAGAGGACTCCACAGGACTGCTTTCAGAGCTTCATAGCAGCATGAATTCAACAATCAGGGATTCAAATGCCTGACGACAAAACAGCAGGATGGGAGGAAGAGTTAAGAGCCAAGCAAACCGGAAGCACCAAAATCGCACCGTGGCTGGGTTAAGTCAAAAACAGCAAAGGGCAGAATATCAAGTTACTTGGAGATGAAAGGCTTGAGATAATTTCAGAGCAAGACAAAGTGATTAACACAATAATTTACTCACTTACTATTTGTTAAACACCTACTTCAAGCTACAGGCCACTCTAGGCCTTGGAGGGTAAGGAAACAGCGCCTTTGCCCTCAGGGTTTGCAATCTAGCAGGGAGGGGAACATAATAAAGTGTATAAAACCACGGCTCTGGCTCTGAAATTCCAACACTTTGGGCAGGTCACTTGAACCCAGGAGTTCGAGACCAGCCTGGGCAACATAGTGAAAAGCCATCTCTACTAAAAAATATAAAAATCAGCGGGGTGTGGTGGTACATGCCTGTAGTCCCTGCTACTTGAGAGGCTGAGGCGGGAGGATAGCTTAGGCCTGAGAGGCAGAGTTCGCAGTGAGCCGAGATAGCACCTCTGCACTCCAGCCTGGGTGGCAGAGCAAGACCTTGTCTAAAAACAACAATAACAACAGCAAAAACTGATCTTAAGTCCAGCCAGTAAAGACGTAAATCAAAACAAAGACTTTCAGTGGGTCAAATACTAGCTGTGAGCTTTGATCTTCCGGTAAGAAATGTCCTGCCAGGGGATACGGAAATGTCAGTGCCTGTTCCTCACCATCCACAGGCAGAAGTCAGCCTGTGCCGCCTCAGCCGAGCCGTGCTGTGCTGCTGAAAACCAAACACAGCCTCCTCTTGATGTTTGTGTAATTTCTAAAAATAATCGTAGAAGACTTTTTTTTTGGAGACAGGGTCTCACTCTGTCACCCAGGCTCAAGTGCAGTGGGGCTATCTCGGCTCACTGCAGCCTCGACTTCCTGGGCTCAAGCGATCCTCCCACCTCAGCCTCCCAAGTAGCTGGGACTACAGGAGTGCACCACCATGCCCGGCTAATTTTTGTATCTTCAGTATGGATGGAGCTTCGCCATGTTGCCCAGGCTGGTCTGCAACTCCTGAGCTCAAGCGATCTGCCCGCCTTGGCTTCCCAAAGTGCCGGGATTACAGGCCTGAGCCACGGCGCCCGGCCATCGTAAGGAGGCTTTTAAACTTGAGGTGAAGAAGCATTCATCTGCTTTTAGCAATTTTTTTCTTTAAATATTTATAAGTGTATAAGTAGCAGCTCGACACGTATTTCTGTATTTCCATTACATCCTTTTATCTCCCCATATACATTTAGAAATATCTGGGATAACCTTCAGGTAATGTTAACAGCTGTTATTCCAGGGAGGACACTGGGCGCGTTTTTAAAGCTGTATTCGTTGCTGTATTAATAGCAAGCGGTGTTTCTGCAAAGCCAAGGAAGGCGTTTCTCCAGCGGGGCCGCG
Source organism: Symphalangus syndactylus (assembly GCF_028878055.3). Taxonomy (NCBI): domain Eukaryota; kingdom Metazoa; phylum Chordata; class Mammalia; order Primates; family Hylobatidae; genus Symphalangus; species Symphalangus syndactylus. The sequence goes on from NC_072430.2 coordinate 11,806,573, forward strand.
TCGGGCATTGTCTGGTGCGCCGAGGAAGGCCGCGAACTACATCTCCCAGGCGCCCCGCGCCCCGTTCCGCGCCCCGCGCCCCGCGCCCCCGCCCGCGCGGCTCCTGCTGTGGTGCCGGAGCGGCCTCGGCTCGGTCCGGAGCCAGCCGGAGTCACAATTCGAATCGGGCGTGGGAAGCCCGGGGGACCACGCGGCCAACCCTGGGCGGACCTGCGCGCCGGAGACGGCGTCCCCGGGAGCCCCCAAACGCTACCCCGCGCGGCCGCCCGTGGCACTGCAGAGGCCTGCAGGTGGGGAGGCGCAGTGGCGGCCGGGGCGACGGCCTAAGCACCACACTGCTGCTGCGAGACTTTGGGGGATCCCCACTCCCCTCCCAGGATCCTTCCCACTCCCCTCCCAGGATCCTTCCCACTCCCCTCCCAGGATCCTTCCCACTCCCCTCCCAGGATCCTTCCCACTCCCCTCCCAGGATCCTTCCCACTCTCCTCCCAGGATCCTTCCCACTCCCCTCCCAGGATCCTTCCCACTCCCCTCCCAGGATCCTTCCCACTCCCGAGACTGCTTCTTCTGCCCCCTTGATTCCACGCGCCTCAGAGACCCTCCCTCTGCCGTCCCGCGAAGGGCGCGCCCCTCCCCTTGCAAGGTGGGTTTCACATGCGCTCCCGCCGCACGCACCCTCCTCTGCCCCAGGGTTTCCTGCAGGGCCCTCGTGGTTTGGCGCTGCCCATGCATTGCGGGATCCCGAGCAGCACAGCACCCCCGCCTCTACCCACCAGGTGCCTGCAGCCCCTGTGGAAGGCAGAATGCCCCTCCCACAGATACTTGTGTACAAATCCCCAGAACCTCGGGGCAGGCTGGGTTAAGTGGGTTAAGTGGCAGGTTAGGGAGGGCGCTAACCAGTTCACCCGAAAGCAGGCAGGCGACCCTGGATCTTCCGGGTGGGCCCAGTGTCGCCACAGGGGTGTTTCAGGGTGCAGGAGGGAGGCAATGGAGAAGTGGGCAGAGAAGGGCAGGGCAGAGAGGGGCTCGGCCGCTCCGAAGGAAGCCACAACTACCAGCCAAGGAATGCAGGCAGCTTCTTGAGGCTAGAAAACGGGAAACCCAGTCTCCCCTGGCGCCTCCAGGAGGAACAGAACTCTGCCAACCCCTCATTCTGAGCCCAAAGATACCCATTTTGAACTTCTACAAAGCTTAGCTAATACATTTGTGTTGTTTTAAAACACTCAAATCCAGGCACCAGTGGAACACTCCTGTAGCCCCAGCTACTCAGGAGGCCGAGGCAAGAGGATTGCTTGGGTCAAGGAGTTCAAGACCAGCCCTGGGCAACATACCAAGACTGTTTCTCTACAAAAACTTAAAAAAAAAAAAAAAAAAGGCCGGGTGTGGTGGGATGCACCTGCAGTCCCAGCTACCCAGGAGGCCCAAGTCAGGGGATCACTTGAGTCCAGTAGTTCAAAACCAGCCTGGGCAACATAGCAAGTCTGCCCCCTGCGGCCCCAACCACCAAAAAAAAAAAAAAAAAAAAAAAAGAAAGAAAAACAAACCAAACCTACTGAATTTGTGGCAATTTTTATGGCAGCTACAGAAAACTAGTACACAAATCCCAGTTGTGACAACCTAAGTGGTCTCCAGGCACTGCCCCTGTCCCTGCACCACCTCTGTTGGAGAGACCTGTGCCTCTCAGTGCCAATACCCTGCTGCCAGCTGGCCCTGTGGCCACCTTACCCACCAGAAGACTGGCTCTGGGCCTCAGCCTGAAGGAGGCCAGGGTTTTGTCTCTGCTGCCACCATGGGGGAGGTGCTCTGTAGTGAGACTTCATGGAGCAGAGGGCAACCATCCCAGCCTCACCAGCGTCCTGGACCACCACCCTCTGACTGCAGCCTCAGGAGACACTCCGACGAGAGCTGGAGAGCTGGCGGGATGAGCCCAGGCAACCCCCAAGTCACAGAACAACGAGTGGTCCTTTAAAGCCACTCAGCAACAGAGGACTGCCCAGCTCGTCACCCCCATGGCAACTGCTTACCTGTCAGCTCCGCTCTGCCCTGTTTACACCTGGGGATGCCTGCCTGGCATGGAGCTGGGCCCATAGGATCCCATTCCCCACATCAGCATCAGGGGCCTCAGAGGGGGTGGGTCATGATGGCCCCAGTGCCATGCCCAAAACTCCCCACACCCTTAAGGACACCTGCCCTAGCCCCTGGAGGATCTGCCCTCCAGGGATGGATCCTGGAGGATCCATCCACCTACCCTAGGGCTCCTGAGAAATGCAGAGGATCCCTAGGGTGCACCGAATGACATTCAGAGGACTTGGGAGAGAAGGGAGGCAGCTGGCTGTGTAATCTTGGAAGGCTTCCTGAAGGAGGAGGGAACTTCACTGAGTCTTACAGTAAGACGGGGAGACAGGCAGGTGCAGAGGATTCAACTCGGGCCAGGGATCCAGTGTCAGGGCAGCAGGGGGGTGGCAATGCAGTCAGGTGGCTTCTCAGCAGCGGGAAGGGGAGGGGTAGAGGCCAGGTGGGCCGCACAGCCAGCATGTAGTGTGTCTGGTGGTCCAGGCCACCGCAAAGGTCCAGCTCCTGCCCTCACCTGGGGCCCAGGAGTGATCACCTTCACTTGCCCCAAAGCCTTCTCCACCTAGCCACCTCCACAGAAGCCCAGTCAGGCCCCTAACAGTCAGTCACGGAGTCCAGGACCCTTTCCCCACCCCCACCCACCCCAGGCTGGGAACTCACGCTCACAGCCCTCCTGCCCCGCCTCCCAATCCAGTCCCCCTGCAACTTAGTGTCCCCAAAATGCAGCTGGGACATGTTACCCCAGCTCATCACCCTTCCGAGGGCCCTGTAGCCTGGAAACAAGGTAGTCACCCAGTGGACCATGGCCCACAGGCCCCTGCTGCAGCCAGCTCCTCACAGTTGCTCAGAACCCCCACGCAGGCCCTCGTCCACCACCAGCATTGCTGTCCAGAGGCCAGGAGGCAGCTATGCCTCCAGACAGCCTCCCTCTGTGCTGGGCACCACACTGGGTCCCTGGGCTTGCTGCTCCCCACCACAGCACCCCACCACAGCACCCCTGGGGTCCCGTGTGCCCTTCTGGGTCTTCAGTGGCAGGACCCAATGTGAGACCCCGCACCCTGGAGAACTCTGCCTGGCCCATCTAACAGCCTGGTGCAGGCAGCTATCCAGTTCCCCAGACCAGGCCAGCAAAGGAGCTGAGTCTCCAGGCAGTGCCTGCCACTGGGGCCTCCAGGACACCAGTGCACCTCAGGCAGGCCCAGGTACCCCGAGGCCTCCTCCCAGCGGCCCCGAGGGCAAGCTCCTGCTACCCAGGCATTGCCAGGGCCCTCTCAGACTGACCCGGGGCAGTGTTCCCCTTCCCTAGATGGCCTCCCATAGTCCCTAGCCCGGTCTCCAAGGCCTCAGGAGCTGCAGGCTGTCCGGAGCCAGGTCCTGCCTGGCCTGTGTTCCTATCATGGGTGAGTGGTGACCCCCTGGTAAGGCACAAAGAAGGTGCAGAGGCTGCCCCCACCCTGGGCCCCCAAGGAAAGACACTGGCAGACAGACAATGGGCTGAGTCGGGCTCTTAGGAAGGGGGTGACCTCGAGGCCCGGGCCTCGAAAGTCGCATTATGCCAGAAAGGCGCACTCCGCGCCAGGAAGGCCTGGAAGGCGTTGGTGGACTCGGTGGACCTCAGCGGGTGGGGAAAGAGCACGTCCTTGTCCACGTCCTCCGACACCAGCTGGGCCACCATCTGCACGATGTCCTGTGGGCGAGGGTGGGTCAGGGAGCCTCGAGGGGCGGGAAGGGGACAAGGGTGGGGCCCGGGAGCGCCAGGGTAAAGGACCCAGGGGGACTGAGTCAGGGAGGCGAGGTGGAGGGGCGGGGCGGGGCAGGGACCGGGCTGGGAGGACCCGCCCCCGCGCACCCTGCAGCGTAGCGGGGCCCCGGCGGCGCCCGGCCTCTCCCGGCCGCCCAGCATGGCCAGCCGTCGGCGCTCGTCGATGCTGACGCTCCAGTGGCGGCCCGGGCGCCTGCGCTCCGGCGGCTCGCACACCTGCGGGGACAGGGCAGCGGGTCGGCGAGGGCCTCGGCGCCAGCTCCCCTTCGCCGCTCCTACCCAGCACCTGCCGACCCTCAGAGCTCGCCCCCTCAGCGGCCAGGGGCGCTCCCTAGCTCAGCGCCAGCTCCCGGCGCGGGGCCTCAGGCAGTGTGGCCCTCTGTGGCTTTGCACAGTAATCTGTGCCAGGATACCGCCCAACCCAGTACCTGCCCCGCTTCATGTACAGCAGGGCTGCCTCTGGACTGCTTAGTCCTCACGGCCGGCCCCCAATTTGACCTGCAGGAAGACCCCCGGAGCTCGAACACTGTTGTGTGCCTCAGGAAACACAGGACTAAGGCCAGCTCCAGACTGCCCTTCTCCCCAGACCCCTCTGAAATGATCATAAAGAGAGTTAGGGAGAAAATAAAGATCGTGAATCCATAGACAAAAGACCAGCGCCAGTGGAGGAGGGCCCCTGGCAGGGTACAGGAGACTGGAAGGCAGGGACCACCAGCTGGAGAAGCTGTGGGAGGGCCACAGGGAAAGGCCAGAGCAGGTGGGGTCCCCAGGACGACCTCTATCCCCCAAGAAGGAACTTCCCACGTGGGCTGCAGGAGTCGGTTCCTCCAGCCTCTGTTCAACCTGAAGTCCACCATCCTCCACCTCCCTCATCAGGGGGAAGGGGAGAGGGGAGAGAAGGCAGTGCCATGCTAAGAGTGGGATTCATGCAAAGTCGAAGTGAATTTGCATTCCTCAAAACATTAAAAACAGAATTGCCATGATATCCAGCAATTTCGCTTTGGGGTATATACCCAAAAGAGCTGAAGGCAGGAAGGCAAACAGATGTGTGCACTCCGACAGGGAATGTTCACAGCAGTGGTCATTATTCACAACAGCGAACATGTGGAAGGAATCCAGGTTTCCACAATGGATGAATGGATAAAGAAAATGTGGCAGATCCAGAAAATGGAATATTATTAAGCCTTAAAAAGTAAAAAGGCTGGCCAGGTACGGTGGCTTATGCCTGTAATCCCAGCACTTTGGGAGGCCGAAGCGGGTGGATCACCTGAGGTCAGGAGTTCGAGACCAGCCTGACCAACATGGAAAAACCCCGTCTCTACTAAAAATACAAAATTAGCCGGGCGTGGTGGCACATGCCTGTAATCCCAGCTACTCAAGAGGCTGAGGCAAGACAATCGCTTGAATCCAGGAGGTGTAGGTTGCACAGAGCCGAGATCACGCCATTGTACTTCAGCCTGGGCAACAAGAGCAAAACTCCATCTCCAACAAACAAACAGAAAAGGTAAGGAGGCTGGGCGCCATGGTTCACATCTGTAATCCCAGCAGTTTGGGAGCCCAAGGCAGGAGGATCGCTTGAGGCCAGGAATTCTAAACCAGCCTGTGAGACCCCATCTCTACAAAAGAAAAATTAAAAAATTAGCCAAGTTCAGTGGCACATGCCTGTAGTCCTCGCTATTGGGGAGGCTGAGGCAGAGATTGCTTGAGCACAGGAGGTTGAGGCTGCAGTGAACTGTGATTTTGCCACCGCACTCCAGCCTGGGTGACAGAGTAAGACTCTGGAAAAAAAAAAAAAAAAAAAAAGAGGCCCGGCGCGGTGGCTCATGCTTGTGATCTCAGCACTTTGGGAGGCCGAGGCAGGCGGATCATGAGGTCAGGAGATCGAGACCACGGTGAAACCCCGTTTCTACTAAAAATACAAAAAAATTAGCCGGGCGTGGTGGCGGGCGCCTGTAGTCCCAGCTACTCGGAGAGGCTGAGGCAGGAGAATGGCGTGAACCCGGGAGGCAGAGCTTGCAGTGAGCCGAGATCGCGCCACTGCACTCCAGCCTGGGTGACAGAGTGAGACTCCGTCTCAAAAAAAAAAAAAAAAAGAAAGAGAAAGAGAGAAAAAGGAAGGAGAAAGAGAGAGAGAAAGAACGAAAGAAAGAATGAACGAAAGAAAGAAAGGAAGGAAGAAAGAAAGAGAAAATGTAAGAAAATTCTGGCTGGGCACAGCAGCTATAATCCAAGCACTTCAGGAGGCTGAGGAGGGAGGATCGCCCGATCCCCTTGAACTCCCCAGGAGTTCAAGGCCACAGTGAGCTAGGATTGCACCACTGCACTCCGGCCTAGACGACAGTGCAAGACTCTGTCTCAAAAAAAAAAAAAAAAAAAGAAGAAGAAGAGGTTTTTTTTTTTTTTTTTGAGACGGAGTCTCGCTCTGTCACCCAGGCTGGAGTGCAGTGGCGCGATCTCGGCTCACTGCAAGCTCCGCCTCCCGGGTTCACGCCATTCTCCTGCCTCAGCCTCTCCGAGTAGCTGGGACTACAGGTGCCCGCCACCACGCCCGGCTAATTTTTTTTGTATTTTTAGTAGAGACGGGGTTTCACCGTGGTCTCGATCTCCTGACCTCATGATCCGCCCGCCTCGGCCTCCCAAAGTGCTGGGATTACAAGCGTGAGCCACCGCGCCCGGCCAGAAGAGGTCTTAATAGTCTAGGGCACCACCACACAGCAGCGATGCAAGCTAGAAGGTAATGGACAAAGCCTTAAAATCCTGAAAGAAAATTATTTCCCACCTAGTATCTCACCCAACCAAGGTGTCATTCAAGCATACAGGCAGAGTAAAGATATTTTCACACCTTTAGAGTCTCAAAAACTTTCACATCCTCTGAACCCTTTTGGAGGAAGCTGCTAGATGTATTCCACCAAAACAAAGGATTAACCAAGGAGAACAAGCTGGGGCCCAGGAAACAAGGGGTCCTGTAGACAGAAGGCAGGTGGATTGTGGGGGAGTGTGGAAGGGAGAGGGAGTGGGGAAGGCTGCTCAGTGGCCCTGCCAGCTGGGCTGGTTGCTGGCAGTCCAGGGCTCCAGGAAGGCCACTGCCAAGGAGAATATGCAGCTCCAGATGACCCAATGTGCAGGGGTCTGTGAGAGGAGAGTCCTAGATTTGTTGGAAGGTTTAGGAAAGAATAATTAGTTCATAGAAGAGGGAGGAGGAGCAGGAGGGGCAGGAGGAGCAGGAGGAGCAGGAGGAGCGGGAGGAGGGGGAGGAGGGAGTACACAATGATTTCCTCCAGGGAAAACAGCACAAAGGAAACACGGCCACCCCACGGTCACGATGCCACACGGTCACGTAAAGCTAACAGTGGAGTTGGGTTTCTGCTGAGTAGACAGAATGCTGGTGGGAGGATGGGGAAGGGGTGCCACACCCTTTGTCTCTGCGGTGGGGCATGGACAGAATGCAAGACAGAGGAATGAAAAGGAGGCAGTGCGGCCGGGCACAGTGGCTCACACCTGTAATCCCAGCATTTTGGGAGGCCGAGGAGGGCAGATCACCTGAGGTCAGGAGTTTGAGACCAGCCTGGTCAGCATGGTGAAACCCCATTTCTACTAAAAATACAAAAATTAGCCCAGCATGGTGGCGGGTGCCTGTAATCCCAACTACTTGAGAGGCTAAGGCAGGAGAATCGCTTGAACCCGGGAGGCAGAGGTTGCAGTGAGCCAAGATCACGCCATTGCACTCCAGTCTGGGCGACGGAGCGAGACTCTGTCTCAAAACAAAAAACAAACAAACGGAAAAACCACAAAAATTAGCTGGGTGTGGTGGCGGGTGCCTGTAGTCCCAGCTACTTGGGAGGCTGAGGCAGGAGAATCACTTGAACCCCGGAGGCGGAGGTTGCAGTGAGCCAAGATCACGCCACTGCACTCCAGCCTTGTGACAGAGTGAGACTCCGTCTCAAAAAAGAAAGAAAGAAAGAAAAGGAGACAGCGCACCAGCAAAAGCACACTTCTCACCTCAGCATGTGATGGGACGTCCGCGAGGGCTGAGAGTGGCTCTGGGGACTGCTGTTCTACATATATATGTTTTAACAAAAGTAATTTAAAATTTAAAAATATTAAGATTTAAGTAATGAGTAATCCAACAGACACAGGAGAACATGCACAGAACTCTTTAACTCACAGAGAATCCATGTTCCCAAACACACTCAACATGCACATGAATTGGCCACAAACAAAATAGACCCCAATGCAGACAGACCCCCATAACACAGACCCCCATAACACAGACGGACCCCCATAACACAGACGGACCCCCATAACACAGACCCCCATAACACAGACCCCCATAATACAGATGGACCCCTATAACACAGACGGACCCCCATAACACAGACCCCCATAACACAGACCCCCATAATACAGACCCCCATAACACAGACCCCCATAATACAGACGGACCCCCATAACACAGACGGACCCCCATAACACAGACCCCCATAACACAGACCCCCATGCAGACAGACCCCCATAACACAGACCCCCATAACACAGACCCCCATGCAGATAGACCCCCATAACACAGACCCCCATAACACAGACCCCCATAATACAGACAGACTCCCATAACACAGACGGACCCCCATAACACAGACCCCCATGCAGACAGACCCCCATAACACAGACGGACCCCCATAACACAGACCCCCATAACACAGACCCCCATGCAGACAGACCCCCATAACACAGATGGACCCCCATAACACAGACCCCCCTAACACAGACCCCCATGCAGACAGACCCCCATAATACAGACGGACCCCCATAACACAGACCCCCATAATACAGACGGACCCCCATAACACAGACCCCCATAACACTGACGGACCCCCATAACACAGACCCCCATGCAGACAGACCCCCATAACACAGACGGACCCCCATAACACAGACCCCCATAATACAGACGGACCCCCATAACACAGACCCCCATAACACTGACGGACCCCCATAACACAGACCCCCATAACACAGACAGACCCCCATAACACAGACCCCCATAACACAGACCCCCATGCAGACAGACCCCCATAACACAGACCCCCATAACACAGACCCCCATGCAGACAGACCCCCATAACACAGACGGACCCCCATAACACAGAACCCCATAACACAGACCCCCATGCAGACAGACTCCCATAACACAGACGGACCCCCATGCAGACAGACCCCCATAACACAGACCCCCATAACACAGACGGACCCCCATAACACAGACCCCCATAACACAGACCCCCATGCAGACAGACCCCCATAACACAGACGGACCCCCATAACACAGACCCCCATAACACAGACCCCCATAACACAGACAGATCCCCATGCAGACAGATCCCCATAACACAGACGGACCCCCATGCAGACAGACCCCCATAACACAGACGGACCCCCATGCAGACAGACCCCCATAACACAGACGGACCCCCATGCAGACCCCCATAACACAGACGGACCCCCATGCAGACAGACCCCCATGCAGACAGACCCCCAAACACAGACGGACCCCCATGCAGACAGACCCCCATAACACAGACGGACCCCCATGCAGACAGACCCCCATAACACAGACGGACCCCCATGCAGACAGACCCCCATAACACAGGGTTCTGCAACAACAAAGTCACACAATTAGAAATTAACAGCAAAAGGATAACAAAACACTTCTGTTGACGTGGACATTCCAAAACACCCTTCTAATTAAGTCCTGAGTGAAAAAGAACATCAAGACTGAAATATCAACTTACTTAGAAAGAAACAGTGGCAGAGTGCAGTGGCTCTCGTCTGTAATCCCAGCACTTTGGGAGGCCTAGGCAGGATGGCTTGACCTCAGCAGAGAAGTTCGAGACCAGCCTGGGCAACATAGGGAGACCTCGTCTCTACAAAAAATAATTAGCTGGGCATGGTGGCGTGTACCTACAGTCCCAGCTATTCGGGAGGCTGAGATGGGAGGATCACTTAAGGCTAGGAGTTCAAGGCTGCAGTGAGCCGTAATGGTGCTGCACACTGCACTCTAGCCTAGACAACAAAGTGAGATCCCATCTCTAAAAAAATTTAAGAAATTGGCCGGGCATGGTGGCTCACGCCTGTAATCCCAGCACTTTGGGAGGCCAAGGCGGGTGCACGGCCTGAGCTCAGGAGTTCAAGATCAGCCTGGGCAACATGATGAAACCTCGTGCCTACTAAAATATAAAAAATTAGCCAGGCATGGTGGTGTGCGCCTGTAGTCCCAGCTACTCAGGAGGCTGAGACAGGAGAATTGCTTGAACCCAGGAGGTGGAGGCTGCAGTGAGCCAAGATCGCGCCACTGCACTCCAGCCTGGGTGACAGCGACTGTCTCGAAAAAAAAAAAAAAAAATTAAGAAATTAGCCAGATGTGGTGGCTGAGAAATGAACAATGAAATCAGGACACACCAAAATGTGAGGTATGGTCAAAGCTGTGCTCCGAGAAGCTAGAGCTTTAAATACATCTTTAGAAAAAGGTCCCCAAACCATGACCGTGCAAATTATTTGAAAAGATACAAAAAGAACAGCAAAAGAAATGGTCTGAAAGCTTAAAGATGAAATTAGGATTAAAAATTAAACAACGGTGAATAATGATCACAATGGGCTCTCTGAAAAACCAAAACAGACTTACTCTTTCCTGACATCCTCATCGACTCCACATAGATCCACCTTTATAATTTTTGCCAACTTTTTCACTGTTTCACTTCATTTAGTTCCTTTTTTTTTTTTTTTTTTAGGAACTGCAAGTACATAGACTTAATTCATTTTTTTCTTCTCTTTTTTAAAGATATAGGGTCTTGTTCTGCCCCCCGAGAAGCTGGGAGCCTACAGTGGCACACCACCCTGGCTAATTTCTATTTTTTGCAGAGATAGAGTCTCACTATGCTGTCCAGACTGGTCTTGAACTCCTGGCCTTAAGTGGTCCTCCTGCCTTGGCCTCCTGAAGTGCTGGGATTACAGCAGTGAACCACTGTGCCTGGCCCACTTTTCCATCCAGTTTTAAAAATAGTTTCCTCATTGCTTTCACGCATCTCTTCATAGATTCTGGTTGGTAAACATTTGAATGTTATAAATATTACAAGTATTTTCTTCCAGACTGTCATTTAACATTTTTGTGTCTTTGATTGCACAGAAATGTTTAAAAACTCTGCAGTTAGATTTGTCAGGCTTTTCCTTCAAGGATTTTGTGTTTGGCCTACAAAAGGCACTTATCACTTCCAGATCCTAAATATTCTCTCATATACTCTCTCAGTGCTTACATGGTTTGGGTTTAATGTTTTTTGTGTGTGCATTTTTTTGAGAGATGGAGCCACACTCTACCATCTTCTTTTTTTTTTTTTTTTTTTTTTTGAGACAGAGTCTCGCACTCTCACCCAGGCTGGAGTGCAGTGGCGCGATCTCGGCTCACTGCAAGCTCCGCCTCCCGGGTTCACGCCATTCTCCTGCCTCAGCCTCTCCGAGTAGCTGGGACTACAGGCGCCTGCCACCACGCCCAGCTAATTTTTTGTATTTTTAGTAGAGACAGGGTTTCACCGTGGTCTCGATCTCCTGACCTCATGATCCGCCCGCCTCGGCCTCCCAAAGTGCTGGGATTACAAGCGTGAGCCACCGCACCCGGCCTACCATCTTCTAACTATACAGCCAATCACCCCAATACCAGTTATTGAAAGGTCTGTCTCTCACTACTCTGAAATGCCATGCTCAACATAAATTAAATCCCCACATTTATGCACAGGTCGGTTTCCGGGCTACTTGTCCAGGCAGTGGTGTCTTTGCCACCTTCTGCCGCAGGGCCACACAGCTTTAGTTGCTGGAGCTGGTGCGGACAAGCCAGGCCTTGCTCTGATTTTCCAAAACCAGAATTGTTGCATGGTTCCTTTTCCAAGTAAACATTTTAAAACATCTTTATTTTTTCAAATTATACTTTAATGAATATTAGCAATATCTTGTTTACTTCTGCATGCTTTTGAACTCTGAACAAAGCCACATGGCATGAATAATTTTGTCACCTTTTTGCCTCTTTCACTCAGGAATAGGTCTATGAGACTCACGCTCGCGGCTGCATGCAACAGGCATCCACACAACCACATTCCCCAATCCGAGGTAAGTTTACAGTTTGACAGAAAAATGCAGTGTGAACTGATGCACGGCTGTTTGGTGTCCATCTTCACCCTGCGGTTGGAATATTCCTGTGCTTACCCCTGCATCCGTTCACAACCCTACCACTGAACTTGGTTGTTTTCAACCCACTCTGACAATGTCTGTCTTTTAACTGGAACACTTAGTCCATTTTCATTGACTGAATTAAATGACATACCGGCGATTCTATCTGCCATCGTATCTCTTTCTGTCTGTTCTTCTGCTGTAATCTGTGAGGGCAGGCAAACTCATCTAAGTCCGAAGTTGACAAGCAACTCGATCTTTTTTTTTTTTTTTTTTTTTGAGTCAAGGTCTGGCTCTGTTGCCCAGGCTGGAGTGCAGTGGTGCAATCTCAGCTCACTGCAGTTTCTGCCTCACAGACACAAGTGATCCTCCTGCCTCAGTCTCCCACGTAGCTGGCACTACAGGTACATGTCACCATGCCTGGCTAACTTGTATTTTTTTGTAGAGATGGGGTTTTGCCATGTTGCCAGGCTGGGCTCAAGCAATCCTCCCACCTAGGCCTCCCAAAGTGCTGGGATTACAGGTATGAGCCACCATGGCCCACCCCCATCCTCTTCTCAAACAGAGGAACTTAGAACACTTTAGTTCCACTCACAGGCACCATATTGACATTTATGCCATTGCAGGTACATATATTGATTGTATCCTTGTTTTTCTGTGCATGAGTGACATCCAGTGACTGTCAGTTTCAGTTTACTCACACACTTCCTACTTCTTCTCATGCTTTATCCATTTCAGAGCTTTCATCACTTTCATGATGCTTTGAGATCACTTCTTCAGAACTGAGGTGACAGTGTGCTGGGGGCAGATTCTTTTTCTTTTTTTTTTTTTTTTTTTTGAGACGGAGTCTCACTCTGTCACCCAGGCTGGAGTGCAGTGGCGCGATCTTGGCTCACTGCAAGCTCCGCCTCCCGGGTTCATGCCATTCTCCTGCCTCAGCCTCTCCGAGTAGCTGGGACTACAGGCGCCCGCCACGACGCCCGGCTAATTTTTTTTTGTATTTTTAGTAGAGACGGGGTTTCACCGTGGTCTCAATCTCCTGACCTCATGATTCGCCCGCCTCGGCCTCCCAAAGTGCTGGGATTACAAGCGTGAGCCACCGCGCCCAGCCGCAAATTCTCTTTTTTATCATTTAAAAACTTTATTTATTTAGCCCTTTGTATAACCCATTTTTGCTGGGCTTACTATTCCAGGCTGAGCACGGCTTCCCTTGAGCATAGGCGTGCTACTGCTCTACTGTGACGGGCTCCCGTGGCTCCTTTGAAGGTTCTGTCTTCCCACTCGAATTGCTTCTGAGGTTTTTGTCGCTGGCATTCTGCAATGTCACTATTATGCTTCTCAGTACATAATTTCTTAAAGCGTATAGACTACATGACTGCCTGTGAGAGCCATCCTCCAAGATGGCATCCAGTGATTCTCACCTCCTGGTATTCACGCCTTTGTGTCGCCCTCTCACATTAAATAGGATGACCAGTGTATCCAAAATGGATACTGCAGAAATAGGGGAGTGTGACTTCCAAGGTTAAGTCCTGGAAGTCACTGCAGCTTTCAGCTCACTCTCTCTCCACTCACTCACTCTGGGGGAAGCCAGCCGCCATACTGAGGATACCGAAGCTGTCCTATGGGGAGGTCCACATGGTAAGGAGCTCCTGTCAGCCCCTATCATGGACTCACCAGTCATGTGAGTGAGCTGCTGTGGAAGCGTCTCCAGCCTTCCTCAAGCTTTGAGATGACTGAGGTGTTGACTGCTATCTCAACTATAAGCTCCCGAGAGATCTCAAACCAAAGCCACCAGCTAAGCAGCTCCCAAATTTCTGGCCTACAGAAACTAAGATAAAAATACTTACTGTTTTAAGTTGCTAAGCTCTGGGGAAATTTGTCATGCAGCGATGGATAACTAATACATTGCCAAAGGCTGGGCATGGTGGCTCATGCCTGTGATCCCAGCTCTTAGAAAGGCCGGGAGTTAGAGACCAGCCTAGGTAACAGTGAGACCCTGCCTCTAATTGTTTTTTTTAAAAGTAAACTAGTAATACATTTTCAGAATCACTATGTACATTTAAAATGAAATTTTCAAGATTCATGAAGTCTGTTTTTTTTAAAAACACTGAATTGTTTTCGGGAAGCTTGGCACGTTTAAAACGTTACATCTGGCTGGGCACAATGGCTCCTGCCTATAATCCTAACACTTTGGGACCCCAAAGCTGGAGGATCACATGAGCCCAGTTCAAGACCAAAGCAGGCAACATAGTAAGACACCATCTCTACAAAAACTTTTTAAAAACTAGCTCGGCGTGGTGGCACGGCACTATGGTCCCAGCTACTTGGGAGGCTGAGGTGGGAGGATAGCTTGAGTCCAGGAGGTCCAGGCGGTAGTGAGCTGTTATTAGGGAAGCAGGAGTCTAGGAGAGCCAGGATAATGTCATTTTACTTTCAACATCACCTTGAGACTAATAGAGCATATTCCTTGCAGGTCCTAAGATGTTTACAGCTAAGGAAGCAGCTTGGTAATGCCTACAAGGACAAACTCGTAGAAAAGGAAGTTCAGATGTCCCAATACCCACAATAATATATGCTTTCAAGATAATTATAGTTATGCTTTAATGTACTTGCTCACTAAAATGTCAAATCGCTTTCTTTTAATCAATAGAATAATAGTTGTTATGCTGTCAGCCCACCCACACGTAGGCATAGCTTGGTCTTTACATAGATAAGACCTCAATATAAGGAAAACTTGAAACAAAGCAGGTCTGTTCCTCTGCTTGCTTGTTGAGGATGCCCTGCTCTGCAATGGAGCGCCTTTCAATAAATGATCTCTTCTCAGTGCACTCTGCAGCTCGCCTCAAATTCCTTCCTGCATGAGATCCAAAAACCCTCTCTTGGGGTCCAGATAGAGATCCCTTTTCCAGTAACTGTGATCATGCCACTGTACTCCAGCCTGGTGACACAGCAAGACCCTGTCTCAAAAACACACATATGAGATCTGCCCATCCAATATGATAAACTATCTCCATGAGGAGTTCTACATGCTGCTCAGTAACATTGTGTAGTGTTCTTCATAAAGGAATTCAACAGCTTTATTTTTTTTTTTTTTGAGACAGTCTCACTCTGTCGCCCAGGCTGGACTGCAGTGGCGCGATCTCGTCTCCCTGTAAGCTCTGCCTCCCGGGTTCACGCCATTCTCCTGCCTCAGCCTCCCGAGTCGCTGGGAATACAGGCGCCCGCCACCTTGCCCGGCTAATTTTTTGTATTTTTAGTAGAGACGGGGTTTCACCATGTTAGCCAGGATGGTCTCGATCTCCTGACCTTGTGATCCGCCCGCCTCGGCCTCCCAAAGTGCTGGGATTACAGGCGTGAGCCACCGCGCCCGGCCAGTAACAGGTTTATTTCTAAGAACTTCATGGTTCCTGTTGCTAAATTGAATAGTATCCTTTGTTTCCATTCCATTTTCCTGTTATTTTTACTGTGTGGAAAAGTCGTGAATGGTGATCACATATCTAAACTTCCTCTTTTATCCGTACTCGTGTTTCTTAAATTGGATTTTCCAAGTAGGTCACATATCAGCTGCAAACAGTGATTTTCATCTTTTTAGATATTTACACATCTCATTTTCTTGATTTACCATACAGGCTTCGATTTCCAGAATACTGTTTATTTACTTTTTTGAGATGGAGTCTCCCTCTGTCGCCCAGGCTGGAGTGCAGCGGTGGAATCTCGGCTCACTGCAACCTCCAACTCCCGGGTTCAAGCAATTCTCCTGCCTCAGCCTCCCAAGTAGCTGGGATTACAGGCACCCACCACCACGCCCAGCAAATTTTTGTATTTTTAGTGGAGACAGGGTTTCACCGCGTTGGCCAGGATGGTCTCCAACTCTCGACCTCAGGTGATCCGCCTGCCTTGGCCTCCCGAATTGTTGGGATTACAGGCATGAGCCACCGTGCCTGGAGATTTTTTTAACGTCATAGTGGTACCATGCATCCATCTGCTTGCATCTGAAATACTTCCATTGGTGGTCACTGCAAGCTCTTGAGAGCTCCCCTCCGTCAGGCTACAGAGATGTCCATCTCTTCCCACCTTATCCAGAACCTACAGGTTTCTATACCTTTTGTTCTTAAGGAAAGACACTGGAATTTATTAGTATTACTTTTCAACATCTATTGAGATAATCACGTGATTTTCCACCTGTTGTTAATGAACTTTATTTATAGATTTCAAAATTCCTTTGTCCTTGGGTTACAATCTTCTTTTATTTACATACAACTTCATTTATTCCATATACATTCATTGAGCACCTACTATGTGCCAGGCACTGTCCTAAGCACTGGGACAGAGCTGTGAAGAGACATGTGCCTGCTCTCCTGGCAGGCGGAAGTGTGCAGGAACCATCCTTGTGGCTACGAAACTCAGCATTTCAGGTGCTCCTGGATTTGGTCTAGTATTTACTCAGGATTTTTCAATCTATGCCCACAGGTAGACTGGCACATCGTTGTTTTTTTTTTCCTTTTCTCCCTCTGCTCTCTTCTGGCACTGGTATTGGGTGATACCAGCTCCATATCAGAAGTGGCTCTGGGCAGGTGAAGCTTCATCAATGAGGATGACTAATTTCGTGTTTGGGAGTGCCCACCTATAAAGTCATCTGGGCACCCACATTTTTTAGGGAAGATTCCCTGTCCCTAAACTAAAAACCTGCCAGTCAGCAGAGATCACCCATGCCCCTTTCCACCCTTGGCCAACAACCTCATTCTCCCACTGCTCGCCTGCCCTCGGAGGCCTTCAGCCCACTCTCCTGCCTCCCCGCCTTGTCCTCAACCACCATTACCCATAGCCACCAGTCCATCTCCTGGAACTACAAATACAGCCTGGCTGCCCCTGCCCAAGAGCCACTGGGTCCCTGTGTCCTTGCAGGATGTGGGTCCAACACACTCCTCCTGCATCCACATCCCTTACCCCTTCAGACACAGTGCCCTGTCCCCAGCCCTGTGCAGGACAGAAGCCTCACACTCCCTGGCCCTCCTCCTGAGCAGCCCTCACTGGACAGGTGACCTATGTGTATTTATAGTCCGGATTGCCTGTCATGAGATGATCACCTCCCAAAAGCCACCGCATCTGCTGGCCTGGTCACCCCACTCCCCAGCACTTGACACCGTCACAGGGGTCTTGAAGGCACTTGGGCCTGATGGACATGACTGAGAGGGTACAAAGGGGCCTCAGCGGGCAGCCCTGGGAACACACGCAGACACGCCTGTGTGCATGGTTCAGTGAGCTCCCCACACTGAACTGGCCGCATGACCAGCACCAGATGCCAAGCATTGCCAGTGCCCAGGAGCCCCTGCACCCATCTCGCCACAGCCTAGAGCCATCTCTGAGCCTGGCTTTGAACCCTCCAAAAGTGGAACCACACAAGTGGGGTTCTGGCTTCCTCTGCCCTCAGGGAACGTCCTAGGGCTGAACAGCTATATCCCACCACTCTCACTACTGGGCCTGACACAAGCCTGCAGCTCACTGTCCAGCACCAGAGAGACCAGGAGATGCTTCCAGTTTGGGGAGTCAGAAACAGAGCCTCTTCCAGCATTTTGTTTTGGTCAACCTTCAGTGACAAATCCTTCTCCTGACAGCTGACCCACCTGGTTGGAAGGATACCGCCCCTCCTGGGGACCGTGCTTTCCCTCCCACTTCTTGCCACCTTCAGCCTGGGGTGGGGGGCACGGGGGGGCTGAGGGAAGTGTGTTGCCTTGCCTCCTTCCTGGCCTTAGAAGACCTCTCTACAGAGCCCAGCAGAGGCCGGTGGCCCACGGTTCTGAAGGCAAGAGGGGTGCAGGTCCACCTTGGTGCTCCTCGAGGGCCACGGGGAAGAGAGCCCCCTGACTCCAGCCATCTGTTTCTCATCAGTCCCCACTCAGCCCTCCCCTGAGGCTGCCCATCACGACCAGCCTGGAGTTTCCGGAGACAGCGGCCTCAGGTGGGCTGGGGACAGGAGGGTGGCCTCGGCCAGGGTTTCCTTCCGCTTACCCAGTCCTGAGTCTGCAGTCCCTGCTGAGCGCTGCTCTGGATACTGGGCTGGCCCCAGGCTGCTGTCAGGCCCAGTGGGGAGCGCCTGTGCTCTTGGGAGAGGTGCGACTCCAGCTTCTTCCCCTGGGGGAACAGTTTCCTGCTGTCCATCTCTAGCCCTAGTAGGCTGCTTGTCCACACCTCTGAGATCTGGGGGAAGGAGCAGGATGAGGTGGTGCGGGGCCCCCAAGGCCACCCATGTGCCCACCAATACCTGAGTCTCTGGGGGCAGATGGTGACAGTATCAGGGCCTGCTAGGGTCACCTTCCAGCCACTGACGCCTCTGGGTGGAGTGGATCCCCCCAGCTCCCGCCGCAGCTCTTCTCCACACCAGCCTCCCGAACTGTCCTCTCTGCCCCTGCCGACCCCACCCCGGGAGCCTGGAAAGCCTTCGGCAGCCTCCTGCACGGACTCCACGCCTCTGCCAGCCTTCTCCAACGGTTCCAGGGCCATCAGCCCTCAGCCAGCACTGCAGGCACGCTCTCAGGGCCCGGCCTTGCTACGCCCGGGGCGAAGGAAAGGCCCAGAGCTCTTGCCACCGCCCTGCTCCCGACCCTGAGACCTCCCCTCCACACGGCCCAGGCCCCACCCCAGGCCCAGCCTGGAGCCCTTACGTGCCCGCCCTCTCCGGTGGGGAGGAGGGGTCTGCGCGGCCAGGGTCCGCGGAGGGACGGGGCACACGGGAACGGCGGTCGGAGGTGGGGGGTACGTGGGCATCCGGAGACAGAAGGAGGGACAGACCCGCCGCGATGGAGGGGCCACAGAGGAGCCGGTGGGGTACCCCGCGGCTTGAGGAGGCCCAAGGGGCCGGCGCCTCGCTCCGGAACTTCCGTTACGGCAAGCCCCGCCCCCGTCGGTTCCGCTTCCGGTCTGCGCCGCGCCTGCGTTCTAGGCTCCATTGCGGCGGGTGGCGGGGAATGGCGCTGCCTGGGGGGTCCCCGGCGCATATCCGGGTCTATCGCCGCTACCGCCCCGCGGGCCCTTTCGGGCGTCGGCCTCCGGGGTCTCCCGAAGCACAGACCTGAACTTGGGGTTTGTCAGCCTGAGCCCCCTTCGGCCCTGCGCCCTTCCCGTGGCGCGATGCCGCTTAGCCCCGGGCCACCTCCGCGCGCGCGGGGCCGCAGGGCTGGGGCGGGCGGACCCAGGACAGGGCGCGCGGGCGGGAGGGAGGCGCTGCTCCGCCGCGTGCCCCCAAGGGGTGGACGGCCGAGAGAATCACTGCAGGCGGGGGCCGGCCCTTCCAGGTTTATTAGTGTTGCATCAGCACCTTAAAATAGTCCACACGGTCACATACGTGACATTAGAATCCGTTCCCCAAAAAGCTATTTACATTAATCCCGGGTTTCATTAAAAAAAAAGAAAAACTAGCAACACATACATCCTAGAAACCAAACAATGCACAATGAACCGCATGGGGGTCTGCAGAAACTACAGTGGTGCTTCTTTGGCCCGCAGGGTCAGACTCCAGAGGTGCCCAGCAAGCCCAGCTCTCAGTCCCCTGCAGGCTGCACACCCGCAGACGACAGGACAGGCCTCGGGGAGGGGGCGGCTCAGGTGGTCGGGCAGCCTGGCCCTCGGAAGAAGTGGCCTGGTCATTTTCATGAGGAATTCATTCCCGGAGGAAGGTGAGAGGCACTCAGGTCTTTCTCTGGGAATGAGGACAGTGTGGCAAGGCTGCCAGTACCCTGCAGAGAGACCCCCAGCTCTCACCCAGAGGCCCCTCTCCTGCCTCAGCTCTGGCCGAGGCACTGAACCAGGACACTGGCCTGCGTGCCGAGAGACAGTGGCCAGTGGCCAAAGGGACCAACATGGAAGAGGAAGGCAGCAGACCAGATTGCAGGGCGGGACTGGCCCACAACTGGCCTGGGCGAGGGTGGGGTCTGTCTACGTAATAGTGGACAGTGGCCACCAGGCCTGAGGGGCGCCTCGGTGGTGACGACTGGTGGGGCTGAGCCCTAGCTCTACAAGGGGCTGCCTCCTGTGAGGTCGGTCCAGGGCCAAGGTCTCGGGGGGTGTGCACACCTCACACACACATCCCCCACCCTTACCGCACTGGCTGTCAGATGGCTTTGGTTTCTAGTTGTCCTTGGTGGGACAGAGTGCTCCTCCATGCACCCTCAGAACAGCTCTGTGAGGTAGGCAGGGAAAATGCGACCATCCTGTGTAACCAGTGGGAAAACCGAGGCACAGAGGGTGGGCACGGCCCAGGTCTTGTCTGCCCAACCTCCCTGGTGCTGGGCATGGTGTGGGGGATGGGCTGTGGGGCTCCTGCGTGCAGGGCAGACCCACAGGGTGCAGGGCAGACCCACAGCCCAGCAGCAGCAGGGGCACAGGGAGTGCCACCAGAACCCCCAGCTGCTGGATGGAGACTCTGCCCGTGTTCTCCCCTTGCGTGGGCAAGGATGGAGCTGTGGAGCCAGATGTGAGGTGTGGGGTAGGCAGGAGGGCTCCAGGAAAGGGGCCGCCCACAGCCAGAATGCACTAGGCAGCCTGTGGCCCCTTCCTCTAAAACCTGCTCCGAGGCCAGAAAGCCACAGTAAGGATGTTTCCACCTTCTTGTCCCTACTGAGTGTGACCTTTGGGAAAGAAACTAGAAGAGCAGGCAGGACGCAGCAGCTCACGCCTGTGATCCCAGCACTTTGGAGGCCGAGGCAGGTGGATCACCTGAGGTCAGGAGTTCAAGACCAGCCTGGCCAACATGGTGAAACCCCGTCTCTACTAAAAATACAAAAAATAGCCGTGCGTGGTGGCGGGCGCCTGTAATCCCAGCTACTCGGGAGGCTGAGGCAGGAGAGCTGCTTGAACCTAGGAGATGGAGGCTGCAGTGAGCTGAGATCATGTCACTGCACTCCAGCCTGGGCAACAGAGCAAGACCCCGTCTCAAAAAAAAAGAAAAAAAAGAAACCGGAGAGCAGAAAAGCAGACACTCCGCAGCCCAGCTCGGGGGCAGCTGGAACGAGAGGGTCAGCGTCCCACCTGTTGCCGGGGTCAGAGGCCATCAGCCCGGGGCTCACACCCTCACCGCAGACACTTCTTGGGGCAGAGCCTGAAGCCAGGATTCAATGGGAGACCTTCCTACCCTCTCCCCCACCCTGGAGTGTGCCCCAGCCTCCTCGTCCCAGGTGAAGGGGGAGGCCCTGGTGTGGAGGGGCTCTGGTTGGGAGGGGCTGGGGCTCTGCCTTCTGCACACAGCCTACCTCTGAGGCCTGAACCCAGGGAGCTGAGGCCGCACACCAGGTCACATCCTGGCCCCTCGCCACAACAAAAGCACCCTGTTCAGCCACCTGGCGGGGGGGTTGGCCAGGAAGAGCAGGGCGGCCCCAAGTGAGCAATATGGGCCATCTCTCAGGCCAGCAAGGGTGGAGACTCCGCCGGCCCCGGCTCGAGGCCCACCCTGCCCTGCGTTTGCTTTCTGAGCATAGCCTTCTGCGGTGCTCCATCTTGTGAAACCAGGCCAAGAGCCTCCAGGGGCGATCAGGGCCCCTGGGAGGGCCCCAGCTTCCCCAGCTCCTCCTATGGAGAGCCCAGAGTGCAGGCTTACTGGGGAGAAGCAGGACTGGGGGGCAGGTGTGGTCGGGGAGGCCCCTCTCCTGCTGTGTGGAGGGCATGGAACCCACACACAACATGGGACCCAATGTGCTCTGAGGACTGTGGCCTGGAGAGCCTCCCCGGCCCCACACGGGGTACCTGGCTGCACCCATGGCTCCAAAGTGCTGGCCCCTCTGGTCAGGCCATCCCGCTGGAATCTTCATTGGCCACAGCGTTGTAGCAGGTGACACAAACACACCTGGACGCCTGCCCCACATTCACCAAAACCTGAATCTCAACCCAGAAACCCACATGGCTGACCTCAGACATACCCACTGGGGTAGAGCAGGAGGAAGTGGCCCCCACCTCAGGCCAACCCCAGCAGCATCTCACTGTGTACCAAGCTGGGCTCTGGAACATTTTCTGGGCCCGCCTGGGGCTGTGGAGGCCCCTGTGCTTGCTAAGTTTGGGGCAGGGACTACACGCAGAAGCCTCACGGTGTTTCAAGAACAGCCTGAGAGTGGGGAAGGTGTGAGGCGGGGTGGGGCAGGGGCTGGGGAAGTGGGGGCAGGCTCTGCTGGCTCTGCCCAGCCCCAGGGGGACTTCAGAAGAGCAACATGTTTGGCAGCTACATTAGAACATGTATTTAAAAGCATTAAAAATATCTGCTGCTATAAAACCTCCGCCGCAGGCAGGAGTTTATTGGGAACCACGAGTGTGCGGTGCTGGGGGCATCTCTTAGGCGGGCAGGACGGCCCCCCCAGGCTCAACTCAGGACACCCCCAACGGGACTGAGTGGCCCCACGGCCTTTGGCCTGTGGCCACTGAGCTCCGCCTGCCCCGCGCTCCCTGAGGAAGCAGTCCTGACTTCCAGGAAGGACAGGACAGAGGCAAGAACTTGGCCTGTGAGGCTCTGGGTGGCTCCGAGGCCAGAGCACGCCTTCCGCGATCCATGGCTCAGCACCGTCCTTCTGGCTTCCCAGCCCCAGGCCGAACGTTCGGGTTAATAAGCAGAGCAGTTATTCGGCTCCTGGCGGGAGCTCCCCCGTTAGTTTCCAGGTTGTCAGCACATTCATACTTAAGACTGTTTCTCTTTGTGTTTTAAGGGTCTGTCTCTGTAGTAAACTGAAATGTTAACAGAAATGCAGCTGGGCCCCTCCCAGCGTGGGGCAGGAGGTGGGCCCCTCGGTGGGTGGGGCTAGAAGGTGGCCTTGGAGTGTCCGAAGATGCAGATGGGGAAGTGCTTCACGTGCGAGGACCACTGCGCGGCCAGCTGGAAGAACTTGACGTCGCTGCACTCCACACCGTCGATGAGGACTGTGGGAGATGGCTGCCTGACTGCCTGCCCCCCTGCCCGGCCTGCCTACCCTGTCCACCTGCCTGCCTGGCCCACCAGGCTGGGTAGCAGCCGGGGGTACAGGATGAGAAGGAGCCCCACGCTGGAGGGCACCAACACTTTCCTCAGGGACTCGGGGGCTCCAGGACCACGCTGGCTCCAGAGAGACGCCATTCCTGTCCCTGCCCCTGCCCTCCCACACCTCAGAGCCCTGGGGGGTGGGGAGGGCAGCATTTCCCCCAGGGCTGCCTGCAGGTGGAAGGAGCAGACCCCACCACCTTCCGCCAGGCGCTGCTTGGCCACATTCACCTCCACCTGCACAGGTGTGGGGAGAAGGCACTGGGAGCCCCCTTAAAACAGAGACCCCTGAGGGGAGACAGGGCCACGTCGACCTGGAGGTCATCTGACCCGCGCTGAAAAAGAGGAAAGCCTTCCAGAGCCCCGTTTCTGAAACAGTTACTTGCAGGGTGCCTTCTCCAAAGCACTTTTTTTTTTTTTGAGATGGAGTCTTGCTCTGTCACCCAAGCTGGAGTGCAGTGACGCCACCTCGGCTCATTGCAAGCTTCGCCACCCGGGTTCACGCCATTCTCCTGCCTCAGCCTCTGCACCCAGCCAACACTTTTAAACAAGTCATTATTTTTAGGCCGGGTGCGGTGGCTCATGCCTGTAATCCCAGCACTTTAGGAGGCCGAGGCAGGCAGATCACCTGAGGTCAGGAGTTTGAGACCAGCCTGGCCAACACAGTGAAACCCCATCTCTGCTAAAAATACAAAAAATTAGCCGGGCGTGGTGGCGGGCGCCTGTAGTCCCAGCTACTCAGGAGGCTCAGGCAGGAGAATGGCTTGAACCTGGGAGGCGGAAGTTGCAGTGAGACGAGATCACGCCACTGCACTCCAGCCTGGGTAACAAGAGCAAAACTCTGTCTCAAAAAAAAAAAAAAAAAAAAAAAAAAAAAAAAAAAAAAAAAAAACACTGAAACAAGTCATTATTTTTAAAAAGCAAAAAGGGTTGAAAAAAAATTCTTTCTCAGCATTTGGAAGGTTGTCAGCCTCACTGAGGGCTTCACCGAATGTGCTCGCACCTTGAATCACGGAATGTGCATGTCACAGCAAGACACCCGCAGCTCCTATGGTGGGCTCCAAAGCAGCCTTGCTGTGCTCTCACCTACGTCCCACTCTACAGACCCCGGGGCCCGTGGTGCTCACCCCGCAGCATGTTCTGCTGCTGCCTGGCAGTGCAGATGAGCCGGCTGATGCCCTCAATGCACTGGCTCTTAGACTCCACGTCCTTGTCCTTTGCTTTCTTGGGCAGAAACATCACTGGGAGGAGAAAAGAGGCCCTGCTGTCATCTTGCTGCTCCTTTGGGGCCAGGGCCAGGGCCACGTGTGGGGGAGGCATTGGGGGCTCAGCTGGTCATGGCTCCGCTCACCTAGGAAACCTGCCTTCCACAGTGACTGAGGACAGCTGCTCTCCTGCCCACCCAGCTGGCCTCCGCCTGAGGCTCTGGTCAGAAGCACCTGACCCTCATTGCCCTCAGGATTCAGGCTCCCTCACCCCACCCACCCCCGTCTGTGCACGTGGACTGCCCGAGGCCAGCCGGGGGCTGTCATCCCTGTTGACTGCGAGCCGCCCTCTCCCACAGAGCCGCCCTTCTGTGCCGTGTGGCCTTATAGCCTGCCCCACCTCACCCTTCTTGTTCTTCTCCTTGGTGACCACGGTCATGGACATGGTGGGCGTGGCCGCAGCCTCGCCACTGCTGGGCAGCCTGCTGACCTGGAGGGACCGGAAAGTGCACTTGAGCGTGTTTTTGGTGACAGGCAGGTCCTTCTTCTCGGCGTCCCTCTTCCTGTCCGCGGGCTGTGCTGCCGTCCAGTAGTCCACCTGCAGCCCCATCAGCTCGGCGCCGACACCCTGGCTGGGAAAGGCAGAGGGAGGCATTCACACCTGCATCCTTGGGCCTAGTGATGGGGACGTCACTGTCCCTGTGACAGGCCAGGAGGTGACAGCCAGCACCTGTGCCAACTTGCCAGCAGAAGAGGGCTGGGTGCTTGGAGCATGCTCTGTGGAGCTGTTCACATGCCTGGTCACCCCCAGAAGGGTCCTGCGTAAATTACAGGGACCCTGGCGACAGGAGGGCCTCGGCCTGGGAGGCCTGTCCACCCGCTCTCCAAGCTGCCCCCTGGAGTCTTGAGGGTTCATGTGAACCAGCTCCCTCAGACGCAGCCTTGAAGGAGCCGGCGGCTGGAAACACGGAGGCAGGGGGTCGGGGGGGTGTCTGCTGGTGTGAGCCCTGCACGCAGCACCAGCACCACGCCTGGCCTCAGGGCCCACACCCCCCATGACTTAGTTCCACTTGAGTGAGGTCTGCTCCGGAGAGACCCGGGCGGGCTAGCGAGGCCTCAGCACAGCTGTCAAAGCTGATCCCATGAGGACCGTCTAAAGACTCCCGTCTCTTACGCCTTCTGCCCTCAGCTTGTTTTTTAAAAGCCCCAACTGTGTACAGAGCTGAGACAGCCCGGCACTACGCCCACGTTTATTCAATGTGCAGGAGTTTCTGTCCCCCAGAGGTCCTGCCCCCAAACCCCAGATCTGCGGCAGGAGGTGGCCAGAGAGGACCCAGCCGTCCTGCCGAGCCCCTCCGCCTGCGTGGCTGACAGGCCAGATGCCCTGGGAGGTGGATGTGACGTGGGGGAGGATGACTGAATCAGGCGGCATATGGTGGGGCAGGCAAGTGAAACGTGCTGAGCCATGAGGCACCTTTACCTGGGGGAGGACAGGCCTCCGCTCACCGACGGGGAGGAGGGCGGGGTGGGTGAGGCCTCCTTGGCCGCAGGAGATGTGGACGGCGGGGTGGAGGAGAGCGCGCCAGAGCCCGAGGGGGCCGCGTCGTCCGAGTCGCCTTTGGGGAGGAGTCATAGGGCAGGCTGAGCCCACCTGCTGCTCTGCCCGGGTGCCACCAGGCCCTCTGGACCAGGATGTGGCCAGAGGCCAGGCAGCCCCTGGGGGTGGGCAGGGCGGGAGTCCCCAGTGGCCTGTGTGAGGCGGGAGGGTCTCGGATTCTCCTCGGTTTTTGGAAGACGACCCTGCCAGCCTTGACGTGGGGCTTCATGACAGCAGTCCCTGGAGGATGAACCCCCCACAGAGCAGAAGCACCACAGTGAGACTGGGACGGCTCTCAGGCCCTGAAGGGTTGGTCTGGCCTGCAGGACCAGAGTGACCGTGCTCCTGCAGCCCACCCACGGGCCACTCACAAAGCCTCAGGGTGGGATGAGGTTACCTGATGTGGCCGAGGATGGCTCCACAATTCCAACCTTCACAACCTAGAAAACAACAGGCGCTGGCTGGTGAAAGCCGTGCAGTTCAGCTAGCCCAGTGCCCTCCCCACCGTGGCCACCACTCCCATGATGCTGGAGCGGCCAGGGTGGTGCCAGGTCCCTCCTGCCCTTCTCTCTCCATCTATGGAGCAGAGCTGAGCTCAGAGCAGCCACATGGGGACAGACAGTGCTCAGGGTGTGTGGCCTCAGCAGGAGGGACTGCTCTCTCTAAAGGCGGCCCTCACGGCAGCTGCAAACTATGTGTCCAATAAGACCAGGATGCTGGTGAGAGGGACCCTGGTGGGCTGACGGGGATAGGCCCCGCGTGGCAGCCATAAGCCACAGGCAGCTATGTAGATCTACCGTGAGTCCCAGTGACACAACAGGGCCTTGGTTGCATGGGAAGGCCTGTGTGCCCGAGCACAGTGTACTGTCACCCGAGAAGGCTCCTTGGGCAGCCGCTGTTCAAGACAAACTCCACCCTCCCAGAGGGCCAGCCATTGCCTCAGAGCTCTCAGCAGACCCAACCACTGCACGGTGCATGAAAAGGCCTCTGTTCCACCAGTGGGGAAACCGAGGCCCAGAGACCCTTCCCCTGCCTGGGCAACCTGTCTGCCAGGCCCTGTGGGTCTGTCTCACAGCAGACACCTGGCGGGAGGGAGGCCACACAACAGGGCGAAAAGGTGGGCAGGAAACGGACTGTGGAGACCCAGGGCTGGCAGGGAGATGGCCTGGCTGGCAGAAGCAGCCCTAACCCTGGGCAGGGCAGGAACTGAAACCTACACACTGCAGGCTGCAGCCCAAGTGGGCATTGGGAAGCTCCCGGGGCCGTGGGCTCCTAGAGGACAGAGGCGCCCTCCCCAACTCGGGCAGGCAGTCTCTCCTCTCCTGAGACGCTGGGCCAAGCCTGCTGGGTGTTCCTGAGGCCTTGCCCCACCAACCTGTCTCTGCTTCCATTTATCAGCCCCCAAGGCAGAGCTGAGGGGAACTAACAACCTCTGGCCCCACACCCCACTCCAGCAGGGAAGGAAGCGAGCTTTGAGACAGGCCAGATGGGAAGGCAAATCCCCAGCTCATATCTGTGGGAAGGTTCTGGAATATATCAAGTCAATCCCCAAATGTTCTGACTATAAACGACAAGTTGGCAGGTGTGCAGTTTCCCATCACATACAGCTGGCCAGTACTCACCCCGACAAAGGGAATGAACTTTTGGGAGGACTCTTCGTCAGGGCTAAGAGCAAGGAAACAGACAGTTAAGCTCTCCTCAGGGCACAGCCCTGCCTGGTGGGCACAGCTCCCTCTTGGCCTGAGAACCTGGTGCAGCCCTGCCAGACAGCCCTGCCCCAGTCGGCCCTACCCCGTGTGTCCGGCCCCACCCATCCCCAACCACTGCCGGCCCTGGCCTGGCCCCCAGGACCAACGCTTGGGCCCCTGCTGACATGCTGGAAGGACAAAGGGGTCTCTGTGCACCCATGGTCAGGAGGACAGGCCAGAGGGCACAGCTCCACGGAGGGATTCACTCTGCCATCCTAGGTGCCCGACGCCCACGCAGCCAGCTCAGCCCTGTCCAGCTTGCATTTCCACTGCCCCACCAAGCTGGGCACCCCTGCTCCGCTGGGGTAAGGGCAGCTGCCGGTGCCCTGGGACTCCCGGGAAGAGCCTGGGCCCTCTCTGGTAATCAGCAGCACCAAAGCCAGGGTGGAGAAGTTTTCTCCAGACCATCTGGGTAACGTCCGTGCCCACAGGACAGGCCAGGCTTTGGCTGCAGTGGGCCTCCACGTTCTACCAGAACACCCCACGCACAGCCTGCAGGCAGGCCCAGCGCGCCCCAGGCCATGCCCCGCGTGAGCTGATGTGCTTGGCGGGCAGTGGAGGTTCTGTCTGGACTTGGCTCCATACAACATCTGGCAGATAACAGCAGCCTCTCCTGGAAGTCTGGTCACAGCCCGTCCACATGAAGATGCCAAGGGTGTGAGGAGAGGAGCTGCGGGGCCGCTGAGAGGACCCGTCTGTCTTCCCCTCCGATGTGTGCGGCTCAAGCAGGGCTGTCCTGTGGCCCAGCTCGCGCAGGCTCCTGCTGACTGTGCCCCACTGCAGCCTGGGCTTGGGCCCAGGGAGCTCTCCCACAAGACAAGGGGCCACATCTCCATCTGTGCCCCAGGAAAGATCCAGAGGGCAGGGCCTATCCTGAGTGGTGGGCTGGGTCTGGCTCCCCTCTTTCCTTCTCTCCCCTGGCTTCAGGGATCCCTGTGGCCTGCACGTAGGGACAGAAGTGCCTCCCAGCCCGGCTTCCTGAGCCAGACCGCATCAGCAACTGGTGCCATCTCTCTGGCCAGTTCCCTCAGCTGTTTCTTCCGTCTCGTTTCCCCAAACTGCAGAGTCTGATGTCAGCAAGTGGCTGTCTTACAGGTGGAGACTGTGCACACACATTGCGGAGGACCACCTGTTGCCCCGGAGCGCCGGGGGCAGGAAGAGAACGGCCAGGCCAGCAGGGTGCCCCTCAGGGACAGCCCTGCAGCAGGTGCAGAACGTGGCCTCGCCCAGTGGCCCCGGCCCTCCCTTGGGTTGCCGTCCAGCACAGGGTCATTCAGGGAGAATCCCAGGGGCTCAGGGGAGGATGCCACAGGCCCAGCCCGGCCGTCTGCCTGGAGCACCAGCTCCCAGGACCAGCAGCGCTGTCCAGTGCTCCTCACAAAGCGTGCCCACGAGTAAAACAGCCCCCGCCCGGCGGCCGGTGCAGAGCACACTCCCAGGAGGCAGCCTCTGCGGCTGGCCCCAGCAGGTGCCATCCCCGTCTTCGCAGCGCCAGTGTGAGGAGACGGCGGCTGGCAAGACCCACCCTCCCCGGACGCCAACCTGGACGGCTCCTGGCCCACCCTCTGCAGAAGACCTAGCAAATGCCTCTGGATGAAACCACCTACAGATTCCTCCCATCCCATTAAAGATGCCCCAGGCCTAGTTCCATTTCTAAGGAGAGGAGTTGAAAGCCAAACTTTCTCCTCTTCTTGTCCATTTCAAATAACATAAAGCGATGCAAATGCTGTGTTCAGGCCCGCCTCTGCCTCACGGTGGCCTCCTGGCCCCCAGCACCCTGGCCCTGTCCACAGCTGTCAGACAGGAGACAGGAGTGCCTGGACGTGGCCCTTGACATCCTACTGCCTTGTTGAGCAGACCGGTGTCTGGAAATCTCAGTGACATCCGTGTCCTCCCAGGCACGCGAAGGCACAGAAGACAGGTGGCGGCCGCTGGTCCCCAGGGCATGGATGGCCCCAATTCCCAGGGCCACCTGCCCTCTCCCTAGCCAGACCCCCCCACCGAGCCAGCCACAGCAGGGTGGCCTCCCATCCATGCTCTGCTCCGAGGCCCATGGGGCAGTGCGTGGCAGATGAAGGCCGAATGCAGGAGACGTCACGACACAGGGATGTTGCTGGAACTCTCAAAGCCAAGCTGCACCTCTGGGCCATGCAGACAGCACCCAGCCCTGGACATGGGCCAATATGACAGGGGTGACACCGGCTGGACGCTGAGACCCTCACCCTGACCCTGGAGGCACACACGTGTCTGTGGATGCAGTGTGGTCAGGAGTGTACGGAGCATGCCACCGTGGCATGGGGAGGCCCCGTGGGCACGGAGGCTGCAGATGCCCTGGGGGCCACTCCGCATGGCCCTGGGCAAGCTGCCAGATGCCTGAGCAGCCCTTTCCACTCATGCGCTGCACGGGCAGGTTGGGGCTCGCGGCCGCTCTCCAGGCCTGGCCTGCCCTCATAGAAGGAGTGCCATTCTGGGCACAGGAGGGCGGGCCAGCAGGGGTCACCTCACGAGGGACTCTCGCAGGGGAGCCTGGCTGGACAGGGCTCTGCACGGGTCCCCTGCCGCAAGGGCTGTGCCACCGCCTGCCCTCTCTCAGCCTCTTGACTGACCCTCCTCTGGGTAGACAGAGCAGGTAAGACACTCATGGCCTTTGCTGGGTTCCCTCCAGGACCCCAGGCAGCCAGTGTCACCCCTGTAATGCGGAGGCAGCCGGCGTCACCCCTGTAACGCGGAGGCAGCCAGCATCACCCCTGTAACGCGGAGGCAGGGGCAGGAGGCGCAGGGTGGGAGTGGGTGTAAGGCCCTGGCTTGCTGCTCGGAAGAGCTGACCTGGGAGAGACAAGAAGCTGTGTCCACAGCCTGCGGCAGCCCGGGCAGCCAGAGCATGCTACAGGCTCCTCGTGCCACAGCCAGGGGGCAAGGGCGCAGGCCGCCGGGGGTCAGCAGGGGAGGCCCCCACGGCTGGTCTTTCACCTTCGAAGGCTTGTTTAGCAGGACAAGACATAGGATGTTCAGCCCCCTTCCTGTGTCTTCCCTGCACCCAGCCCTGCGGCTGTGGGTGGTCCCAGGCCTGCAGTGTTTCCAGCAAGGGGGCCCCAGGGACCCAACTACCCTACTGAGGGCAGGGGGTGGGGGTGGGTTTCCTAGGACAGCAAATGACCTCACACAGGGCAGAAGACACGGGGTAG